>NW_026453171.1:1423602-2135404 GCF_025200985.1 Drosophila gunungcola
GCTTCGAGTTTGTATAACAATACCTTAATGGTTGTAAATTATTTCATATTTATCAAAAACCAATAAAAATTATTACAAATTATACAAACTTAAATACAATACAATACAATTATGAACATTATTGTCATTCATTTCTAAGCGCATATCCTAGAAAACAAACCTTTCTGATATTATTCCAACTTACCGCACATAATTGTTAAATCTTAAGCTTAAGTTTAGACATTAATCATTTGGCTTTGTAATCCGCAAGCTTTCGCTTAAGACTCTGTGCTCAAATGCCCGAGGGCTGAAATCGGCTTTACCCTTTACCCTCTACCCTATCCTTCCATTCTATCCCCCTAAGTCGACTTTTCCGCCCCCCAAGAATCGCAAACATGCTCAAGAAACGAGAACGAAGTAAGCAAAAGACAAGCGAAATTGCGATTAAGCGGAAATTTTAAATTAATTCCATTCAATTGCATGGACACAAAGTGCAGTCCGACAGACGATCCGTTTGTTTAAACGAGAATTACGGAATCGGGGGCAATTGAGCTAGAGCGTCTACACAAAGAAAAAATAGTACTAAATGGTTATCAAAGAGTATCTGCGGCAATATCAGTCGTTAATAATAAATCGTAGTCTCTTAATATATATAGAAAATCTTTTGAAAACTTATTCCTTTTGAAAAGGAATGGAAATACTTAATTTTGTTCCTAATTTAGCAAAATACTGTTGGAAAAATGGCTTTAAATGTTTGATACATTTTTAAAAGATTTCATTGCTTAAAAATTAAAAAAAAATATGTCAAGTTCTGTTGGCAAATTAGAAAGTTTTACTTTTACCCATTTTATTATGTTTTTTTTAAAGAACATGAAACATTTAAAAAATCAAAACACAATTTTAGATAGTATAAAAATGATAACAGTGATAAATATTTTTACTTTCACTGACCATAAGTAAATAACAGCAAAGACAGATACAAATTTATAAAAATTTGCCCATGTGGACTAAGTATTTTTCTCTGTGTACGAGCGAATATGCATGCTGAAATTGGAACAGGGACGGGGACAACGAACGGACTACGCTAGAAGGCGAAGATCTAACCGAATGCTATCGTTCAGACAGAGCCACCGCATCAGGGGCGGACGCAGGAGCGGTAATGGGTGTCCGGCTGCGACCACGCCCACCCAAGCAGACGCGCTTCCTCCTCAACGCCCAGCAGCTGCAGCAGCAGCGGCAGCGACGCAGCTGGTCGGAAAGCGATCTTCTCAGGGAGATCGACAGCGAACTGCAGCTGGCCAAGGGCTTCCTCTACGCCAATGGTGTGTCAGAAAAACCCCAGAACCCCAGCCTCCCCCATCCATCCCCGCCCCTGTTCTCTAATTGTCTAACCCCTTCTCGGTATATTTTTTATTATGTTAAGTTTATTTTTAGCCAAATCGCTTGCCTGCCTGAAAGTAGGCAACATTTTTCGTTCGTTTTGTTTCAGCACATTGCGTATACGACACGGCGGCTCCTTCTTGGTCACTTGCCACACTCGGCCATATACACATATCTCTTTATATATTTATCTTTATCTGCACTGTGTCCATAATTTATGACCCACTTGAGTCGAAGACCTCACCCGTACTCACACCCCGAAGATCGCTCTTTTTTGGCTTCCTCTCCGCTGTCTCTGTTTACGAAAGCATACAAAAAAATGTTGTTTATACTGGGCGAAACGGAAAAAAATACGAATTTTTCATCTGAGAACGAGAACGTGAACCGTTCAACAAATTTGTTGTCTTGCGCTCGCACACAAATTGAGATTTTTCGGCTGGGATTTTCGGTGGGCCTCTAGACTACGAAAGTCCAAGCAACCTGACCGAAAATTCAACCGTTTCGTAGTCGTAGTCGTCGTCGTGTTAAAGTCGTGTGAGCAACGCGAAGGCGCGTCAGAAAATAGAAATATAGAATAGTCCGAAGTTGGCAATTGGAAATTGGAAATCAAAAAGAAGTCGCTTCTATATTTCCACAGCAGAAATGGGGCAGGGTTAGTTGAGTGTTTTGTATTCGAATTTGTTTGTGTTATCCCCAAAATTGTTGCCACTTCCTCGACGGCTGCCCAGTGAAAAGATCGAAAATATCGAAAAGATACAAAGATGCACGAAGTGCAACCGAAGTGAAGTGTATTTAGTGAATGGTATTCCCGATTAAAGCGCCGATTTGGCCATTTGCAATTTGATTTTTGCAGAGCATACACCACAAAGCACGGGCACCGCGATGTTTGCACCCAAATTCAAGGCGCGCGCGCCACCAGGCTCAGGTAAATTGTATCTGGCGGATGCGTTTTGCATCCCGCGGATGCACCCACGTCAAGTGTGACAAATGGCCAACATGACGTTTTCAGTGGGCTGTCTTTGATGATTCGCTGGCAGACGAGTTGAGTGGATCTTTCGCCGCGATTTCCCCAGTCAACTTTCCACCTTTCGACTGGTTCATTTCCAAATTTATTGCTCGTATTTATAGATCATTTTTTCTGTTTTTGTGTGTTAGCTCTTCCATTTTTTGTTTCCTTTGGAAATTTGGACTGAACTTGATTTCGCCTTTGGCAGTTGCGATTGTTTATTTTAAATATTTCACATTAGTTGATGTTAATTGTGCACAGACCAAAATTTCCACATGATTTAGGCAAGCGTTTTGGAAAATCCAAACTGGAAACGAGGTGCGCCATTGCTAAATTTACGAAATGACGTAAAATCCGAGGGAGAAAATGCGGAATATTTATTACAATATTTGCAATGTTCTCAATTGTTGTTCGCTTTTCGTGTTAGCCGCCCACGCGGATGCCGCCTTTTACAGTCTCCAATAAAAATGCCAGCTAAATAAGATCAACACGGAGAGGAGCGTACTCTGCCATGTCGCCATCACGACCCATTTGATGATGTTTTAGGCCAGTCCGTTGGACTGATTTTCCATTCAGCAGAATCCGCCGGGGCCATAAAACCCCTTTTTGGATTTTCAGATTTACGGGGGCGTACCCAAATCCATCAAAACGTTCATTCCTTGATTCGCGTCATCTGATGGTATTATCTATGCTTTGGAAATTTCGATATCCTACACATTTATTTAAAGCATTAATTTGTATGTTGTTATTTTTAACATTTTCCCCTTTCGTTTTCTTTTTTGTTGTCTTTGGCTCAGCCGTTTTTTGCCCATGCCAAAGAATGGAAAATATAAATTTTAAGACTTTTAGTGAGTGAAAATAATTTATAGTCCGGTATAAATTCAGTTGAACTTGAACGAAACGATTCCTTTGCTTAGCTGCTGGTCGGGAAATAGCGATTTAATTTTGTTTGATGACGTTGCCATCGGTGGGATTATCAATCTGTTTAGAAGAGCTCTTAAGAGTATAGATTGGAAAAGAATTTGGAAATCACGATGAGTAAATAGGTAAATGGGTGGATAGATGAAAGCACAAATTAAACTGGCGTGAGATACATTTTTATTATCATCTCACGAACTGACTTAGCCTGTGAATATTTTTATAATTTTCTTTCTTATTGAGATGCAATAAATAGGTATCTAACCGATAAATACCTATGATTTCTGTATCTAGAACATTTTATAATGATTTATTGGTATTTATATAACCAAAATTAAAGATTCAAAGATTTTTTGGAATTTATCCGATTCCTTTGATTCCATGCCCTTCTTATAAACACAATTACTTACCGTGAATGATGATCTCTGTTCTTTTAAATTATGTTTATCATTATGTTTGCAACTACAGCTTTTCCAATCAGTTCCGACTGCACCGCAAATATGCACTCCATAAATAACAAACAAAGTTGAGGAGTTCCCGCCTTCTCCACAAGCCACACGCAGACGGACTCCCCCTAAATTCCACATAAATCAACTCAGGAAATGCTCTTAATTTGCCAGAGGCAGCCGCACCCATTTCGATTCTCATTCCCATTCCCATTCCCATTTCCAATTGACAGGTCGCACTCTGACTCGGAACTCCCGATGCCAACTCCCATTTTCCAATCTGTGACAGGTTGCATAGAGCACCCAGCCACTCCTCCCCAAACTATTTTCCCCATCACCTTTTGTGTGAATTTTACAAGGCCGCAGCGAGCATATGGGTTCCGCTATTAGAAAAACATTTTACAAACTATCCAGAGTTAAAATTAAATGGTTTCCTCATGGCAGGTACACTGTGGAAAAAATATGTGGTTGAATTAAAGACTCGATAACTTAAATTTCAGACCGTTACAAAATCGAGTTTCTATTTATAAAGATATAAAAATGGATTTATAATCATGGCTAAAGGATAGACTTTATGATGTTCTTAGAAAAATATGTTTCAGTTTCTTGTAATTACAGAAGCCAAATCCAAAAATGTTTGGATTTATATTTATGGCTTAAGGATGATGCTAATGAAGTTCTCAGAAAAATAAATTTTAGTTTCATGTGGTTACAGTAGCCAAATCCAAAATAGTTTATGGTTACCAGAATATGGGAAACATTTTTTTGGAACCAAGTTAAACATAATTTGCTAAGAAGACTTCTTCATTTTTTATTGCTTACATTTTCATCGAAAAATTTGTATAGCTTATATTTAAGTTAGGAAATCTTTCTTTCTGATTTCAAAGCAAAAATCTAAATTTCAGAGTGTTTTTTCTCTGTGGAGTCGCCTTTTCTGTTGTTTTTCGAATTTTTTCTTGTTCGCAAATCGATAAATTTGAAATGAATTGCCCCGAACAACGAAAGCCAGCGAAATGCGGCTTCTGCTCGACTGCGGGCGCTCCTTGCGGGTGTGTCGCGCTCTCAAGTGCCACTATTAACATTTTTCCAAGCGAATTTTCGATTTTTCGAATTTTCCGTCTGATTTGTTCTAAAGCCAAAGTAGCAGCAGCAGCAGCAGCAGCAGCAGTAGCGTCAGTGGCCACCGGAAGTGCCAAGCCAAGCCAAGTCAAGCCAAACCAATCGAGTTGGCTTTGTGTGTTTGAGTTTGCTTTTTGTTTTGGGTTTGCTTTTTGTCTGGCTTTGCCGAAGAGTTGTTTTGATATTTTGATGTTTTGTTGTGACTTTTGTGACTTTTGTGAGCTGCTTCACTGTACTCCGGCGCACACACTTCCGTTCCATTTCGCATTGCACGCATAATTGGCGTTTCCCCCTCTCTAGAGTATCCCCTGTCTCCGGTTGATCGAGCACGGAGCAGCCAGAATAGTAATTGATCTGCTATTTGGGGATTGTGCTGATGGGGCGGAGGAGCGGAGTAGCCGCCATCGGCAACTGGGTGTGTTTGCCTTTTGTTTTTCCCTGCCCATGGCCATTCCCATTCCCATTCCCAATCCGAATCTGAATCCGAATCCGAATCGGAATCCATCCCCATTCCCGGGCTTTTATGGTAGCTCTGCTCGACGCTGGCGAGTCACGCAAAATTCAGTTCGCCTCGAGCCGTGCGCGGAGTCAGCAACTCAATCAGCAAATCGCTCTCGAAATCGGTGACCAGTGCCATCCGTATCCGCAAGCGGTGCAATCTGTGCAATCAATCTCCTTAGGTAATTCCCTCGGATAAGATCGACTGATACTAATAACAATGTGAGTGACTCAGAGGATCTCGATCGCAGTGTGTGCGAGAGTTTGATTGACATTTGCAAGGAGAAATTTCCTTTTGATTCGATTGTATAATTCAATTAAGTGCTGATTGAATAAAGACGTCAGCGCGCCCACGTCCGAAACACCAGCATCAGCACCACCTTCACCACCTCCCCCTAACAGTTTCCCCCACCGCCCCAGTGAAACCCAAGAAATCCGCTAACGAATATCGAGGCAGCACTGAACAAACTGCTCCTCGGCCAAATACGTGTCAATGTCTCGAAGGCAATGCGCCTAGGGCATCTCTATCTGTATCTGTTTCTGAATCGGTATATGTATCTGTGATCTCGGGGTGTTTGTTTGTGGTTTTTGTTTTTTTACAGGTGGCATATAAATCTGTAGAATGAAAGATTTTGGCTAGACCCAATGTAAAGCCGCACAGACATCGCGGGGGTTAGTTGACAAGTCATAAGATTATACTGCCAGAATAAATCCACAATTGGCGGCAATTTGTTCTCATTACGGTAAAGATAAGCGAATGATTTGCACCGATTTAAAATGGTTAACCGGTGGTTAAAATGGATGATTAGCTTCAAATTTTATAACCTACTTAAATATAAATTGAGTTAAAATTGCTCTCCTAAATTACAGATAAGATTTGGAGTTGTAAGTTGAACTGAATTTTTTAGGATTCCAATAGTTATAAAACTAAAATTCAACTTTTAATTTTGTTTTAAAGGATTTGAGTTCCTTAAACTCTTTCATAGTTTGCCATAAATATTTTATTAATTAATGTCTTAATTAAAGCAATCTTCATTGATTATAATATATTTTATTTTTCTTTTGGAAATATTTTCCCTTGAAAAGGCTTTAAGTACAAAAACATTTGATTTAAATATTTCATGGTACATTTTATTGAAAACAAACTGATACTGATTTGAAAAGATAAAAACTATTTTTTTTTTAATATTTTTGCAGTTTGCGATAGCTTTGTATAAAACTTTACAGTTTACCTAATACTTCTTATAATGCTTTTTAGTTATGTGGCAAATTTTTACAAATTGTCAGATTGTCAAATGAAAGTTATAAGAGAAACGTTTTAAAAAATGGGCAAAAGATATAGAACTAACCTTGGTAGCACACCTCGCCCAGTTCTTTAACGGCACGGGAATATAAATTTATACTATTTCTCTGCATGTGTGTGCTTTTTTGTGAATGCTAAACATGCGCCAAATGCGATGACTCATTCCATCCGTGTGAGAGAGGCGTCAGTGTGCGTCTCTGTCTCGGTGTGTGTGTATGTGAGTGTGTGTGTTGGCCAAATTTTGAATGGCTGCCAAATGGCGGCTTCCTCGGTCGCCGTCGTATTAATTATGGCTGTTCCACGTCGCTGTGTTTGTTTGTCGATTTGTCTTCGCTCGGTTTGTTGACTGCCCAAGAAACTATTTTCGAGGAGATCTGCGGTTTAAGCACAGCCAGCGAGCATAAATTTGTTGACAAGTGTAAATGTCGGGGCGGGAAACTCAATCTCTGAACTGGCCGTCGCCCCTGAAAATGTCATCAGGCACATGAAAGACCCACCGCCCACAACTCTCGCTCACCCTCTGAACACTTTCGACAGGCGTGTGGACACCTTACGGTTCCACTGGCGAACTAAATCAATCGGGCCCCACCTCGGCCACGCCCCCGCCCCCGCCGCCACCCTCGCTGCCCGTTTGGACGCCCCAGCCGTCGCCGGTGCTGAGCGGACGCAAGGAGTTCCGTCCGGTCCGCTTCGAGTCGCCCACTCTGCCACGTCGGTACACGGCTTTGCAGCAGCAAGATCAGCAGCAGCCACAGAGGACGACGACCACGACCACGATCCCGCCTTGGTCGTATACCAACGGAGAGGGTGCCCCCCAACTGCCCCCAGCACCGCCCTCCCTGAACTCCGTCAATTCCAACTCGGACTACGCCGAAACCGACTGCTCCGGACACTTTGCTCCCTTGGCGCCCAGTGCCAGTGTCTCCGACAAGATCAGAAGTACTACATAGCCTTCCCCGAATTTTTTTTTATTTCGCCGAGCTCCTCTATCTCAAATCCAATACTCAAAGTAATTAAATTGCATTCCGTTGGAGGAAACTGACATTTATACAATTAGTTTTGCTTTATTAATTTCTCCCGATTAAATTTAATTTATACACTTCTTCCGATGCCTTATATCAAGGCAACAAACAGAACAAATAGAAACTGACATTTATACAATTGGTTTTGTTTTATTAAGTTCTCCTAATTAAATTTAATTTATACACTTTCTCCGAAGCCTTATATCACTTCACTACATACAACTATATTCTTAAAAGGTAAAGCTTTTATTATTGGTTAAATTTTTAAAATGAAAGAATATTTGGTAAAATTATTATTACCTCATAATGTACATTTGAGTGCTCTATTTTAGTAAAAACAACAGAACATTATTATTATAACGGAAGTCATAGTCCCATACTAGACTTCGTGGAGGCAATCTAAAAATGCGAAATATTTGTTACATTGTTGTAGAAAACTAATTTGCATTATACGACTAATTTATTTTTTTAATTTTCCATAAAATGGCAAATGTAGTATTTTATATTTTGGTTCATACCAAATATGTATATATTAAAACTTGAGTATTGGTTATTGAAATGTCGGATTTTCCGACTTTATCTTACTTGCTTACCTCTCCACATGGAACCCATTTCTCTGTCCCTCAATTCGCTCGATTTCGCTAACGATTAACTGTCGTTTATCGCCCCGAAAAGCATTCGAACGCTCTTCTTCCAACTCGGAGTTGCAGAGGCCGTTCGTGCGTCGCCAACTGTCCGACGCCAGTCGCCCAGTCTACAGGCCCAATGAAGTCAGTAAGTATAGCCGATGTGGGTAGATGTGGGTAGGGCAAGTGACCAGGTGAAGCGAGCTCATGTCGACGCACAACACTGAATGTAGCTGTGATGTTTGTGTCCTCTGTTTAACCGCAAATACCTAAACCAAATAAACCTAAAACCAAACCCTCCAGAGAACCCAATCAACAACTAACCAAACTCCAAACTCTGCGGTTTCCAGTCTACAAGGTCAAGCACGAGTATATGAGCGAACCGGAGACGGGCAGCGATCGTCCCCGGAAAATGGCACAGTTAGGGCGAAGGCAGTACGAAGGCATCGGTCCGGTGACCAACGATGGAATGCCCAT
Source organism: Drosophila gunungcola (assembly GCF_025200985.1). Classification (NCBI taxonomy): domain Eukaryota; kingdom Metazoa; phylum Arthropoda; class Insecta; order Diptera; family Drosophilidae; genus Drosophila; species Drosophila gunungcola. Next base: position 1,432,377 of record NW_026453171.1, read on the forward strand.
CATCCTCAGATCGGTAAAGCAAGCATGTCGGGGGTCTTGAGCTCGAAGTGAGACGATTTGATATGAGTATTGTTCCTTATCCCTATCCACATGCAGGAGGTCCAGGAGCCGCATCAGCATGAGTGGTACAAGCGTCTATATCAGACGATTCACAAGCAGAAGAACGGCGGTAAATGTCCCCCACTTTCCCTTCGGTCTGAAGCATTACGAACACCATTTCCATTCCCATTCCCATGCCCATCCCAGATCATTCCTAGACCCCAAAAACTCAATCCCTCTAATGCTTCAGTCTGATCTCCAACTTATCGTTTGGGTCTTTAAAAAAAAAAAAACACTCGTTTCTCATTCTCCCATTCGCTTTCGCCTCAAGATGATTTCGTGATTCGCTACAAGTGTCCCAGAGGTGATTCTTTGATCTATAATCTATGCTATCCCCTAGTAGCCTTTCCCCTTTAGTTACCCGCTTTTGCCTGTATATAGTATATAGACAGGGTCCAGTGGCCTGTAACCTCTAGAAAATAGAGAGCCTCATCCTATTTTGGTTTTATATTTTGTTTACATGCATGCTGTATTATTTGGTTTATCTACATATGATTTCTCCCATGTTCCCGTGTCTAGCTCATTGACTATTTGGAAGCTTCTACTAAATTTCAAGACTAACCTAATCTAAGGCCTAACTCACCCAACGCAAAACCACAAAACAACGCTAACATCATGTCCGCCAGTACACCACTGGAGACAAAGTAATGATTATGATTGGTAGAGCTTGAGAAACCGCTTTATGCTTACCCAGACTGAAGAATACATACCTCGACTAATAAGTTTTTCCATATTCGATCAGCCCGTCCGTCGTACAAGAGCAACGGCTACGTGTCGGAGCCGGAACCCAACTACGATTCCGACTACTCTACGTTGAGGTACCGCACCCCGAATCCGCACCGCGTGCAGTCCGTGTCCTCGGCTGTCAATGTGCGCAACCTCAACCAGGACGAGAAGTTAGTTCTTAGTTTTAAATTCAATAGGGATTTCTCTACCTAATAGATAACTCTTACCCACAGATTGTATGGTACTATGCCAAATCCCATAAAATCGGCGCAGAACTCGTATAAAAATCAGCCAGGTCGCATCGAGAACTACACGACAGGTCATTCGTCTGTTTCCGAAAAGGAAAAGAAGGAGGTAAGTACGGCACCTACTCCTAACAGCCTCATAAACCTTCATCAGAGTGACCGAAGTGATGAGATCATTTTGCCACAATCCACTTCACCACCATCACTTTTCATCCATGCGAAGCAATCAGCAACCACTTTACTTCACTGGCCTAATTCACAGCACTGTCCAGTACTAGCTTATTGCCCCCTGATTCCCCACACCGCCATGATAATACCCATGAGGGGCCCAATCGGGTCCACAATCATGCAGCATTCACACTCACCACCCATATTCAGTCATTCAGATCGCCTCCAATATTCTAACTCACAGCAATTATTCTATTCACAATTCTAGTGGTGGGACGAAGTGATGGACATCTTTAACGGGGTATGATCTCAACTATATTATTTAGATTTAGTTTTAGTTTATTTACCTTCCGATTGAATTACTAGAGACCGTTTTCCGTTGTCTAACTAAACGGGAACTAAACTGTTCCCAACTATCTGCTTATTGTTATATCTTTCCTTGCCTACCATTTACCGCCTGCCAAAATGCCTGATCCATATCGTTCGCAAAGTGGCTTAGGGAGCATACACGCATCCCGCGAATTATCATAGAGTTCGTCGATGATTTCGACGGCATTGGAGTAAGTTTCCCCCTGTAAAGAACATCCAGAGATTATGAGGCAGGAATCATTGCAAAAGGCACCAGAACTACTAATAGAAGCCACTCGATCAAATACAGTTTGGTTTATAAATTGATGCTAACTTTTGTGTTCTTTTTTTCCCTTTAATAGAACCTAGAACAATCGAAACTATCACCACTGTATACCGAAGGTAACTTGTCCAGGTAAGCCAAATAAAATGGGATATAAACTTATAATAATAGTAATCATTTCTGTCACTACAGAGCTCTGGCCAAGGAATCCGGCTACACCAGCGACTCGAACCTCGTCTTCCGCAAGAAGGAGCTGCCAGTGAGCAGTCCCCTGAGTCCCGTGGAGCAAAAGCAGGCCTACAAGAGTCTCCAGGCAGGCGGAGAACCCCCACTTCTCGGCTTCCGCAAGCCCGCGCCCGAGAAACCCCGTGGTAAGTCACACTTGTTTTTATTATCGGACTAGTTTCTACCACTCTAATCTAATAACTAACTTAGTTGTAAGTCGCTGGGCTATTCTACTCACTAATCCTGCAAACGGTGTTGGTTCCAAGGTCTATCTATTGTTCACTCAAACTATGTAAGACTGTAAACTCTTGCCACGCGTTGCCCTGGTTTATCCCTCTCACCCACTATCACTGCTCACCTGAAGTTGTTTTTGTTCGCCCACAAAGAGGCGGCACCACCGAAAAATAAAAAAAAAAACCAAAACTAGCACCACCGTTTATGGCACTGTCACAGGCACCACCAAAAAAAACCCAGCAGTTGCCTAATCTCAAAACCCGATTTATTGCCTTCTTCAAGAAATTGTGGAGGAGTTCGAATTCATACAGATCACTCCCACGCTCACCAAGATTCGTGTGAGCACCAAGGAGCTGGAAGAAGGAGAAGAACCCTTCAGAAAACCACCCACACCACCGCCTCCACCGCCACCTCCGCCGCCACCACCACCACCGTCCCATCAACATTTGATTAAGAGGAGCGAGAAGAAGCCGGCGAAGATGTTCTCGCAGCTCTCGAAGAATCTGCCCTCGTTCATTCCGCTGAGCAAGAAGCAGCAAGTGTCGCCACAGGACGACCCTCCTCCCAGGCCGCCCCACCGCAAGTCCAGCTGCACGAAGAGCACCGTTCGAGTGCTGAGCTCCGCCTCGAAGTCCAGGCATGAGCAGTGCTTCCAGCCACCGAATGGAGCGAATGCGTCTGGAGTGTCCACCATCACCCTGCGGAAGGTGGCCACCTCGAGTTGTTCGCGTCGTGAGCCCATCTGTCGGTCGAAGTCGGCGGGAGCAGTGTCCACCCTGCTGCAAACCCTGACGGCCACCAAGGAGACCCGACTCACGCGTCGCGTTCAGCAGCAGCAGCAACATCAGCTGTCCCGTCTGAGGTCCTCCAGTCCCAGCAGACGTCCCGCTCGTCTTCTGGCACTGCGTCACTCCAGCCGGAGTCCGGTGGCCTTTGGACGTAGCATCTCCAAGGAGCGCAGCTTCGCCGAGGAGAAGAAGCGACTGGAGAACACCCTGCCAGCTAATCGCACCAACTTCGAGGCCAGTACCAACATCCTAAGGGATCCCTCTCTTAAATCGCCTCAAGAGGTGCGGGAGGCAGTGCGTTCGTATGCCACCTCGCGTAGCAAGTCCTTGCCAAGACTTCGTCACACCACAGTGAGCACTACCACCAGACAGACCATGTGCTTTCCACAAGTGCGACCGCAGACGCTATTGGACTGTGGCACTCGATCGCTGAGGAAGTGTTCATCGAAGGCAGGAAAGGGTCAGGCTAAGAACGGATCCAATGACAGCCTGCCCCGGAGCAACTCCACCTTCTCCATTGACTCGCTGGTGCGTCAGGAGTTCGTGCCCATTGCCCCACCCAAGACGTATGTGAGCAAGTCCAGAGGCTCCTCCTCCAAGGCACTGGTTCCACTCCAGAGCAGCCGCAGCGAAGGTCATGTTCCCCGGAAGCGACTGTCCGGGAAATCCACCAGTAAGGCACCACTACCACCACCACCACCACCGGTTACTGTCCACTCCTACAGCGAATCGGTGCGCGAGAAGACGAACTTCTGGAACGAGTACAATGCCAAGCAGGCCATGTCGTTGCCGCAGGAGTACAAGTTCGGTCCGGAGGATGTGTGCGACTACGCCAGTCAAACGATCCAACAGCCGTGCATCGAGGACCTTGTGTGGAAGTACGAGGGCAAGGAGCAGCAGCGTCCGCCGAAACACGTCTCCGTGACGGACATTGCCCGTCCGCAGTCGCCGCAATTGGGCGGCAGCCTGCAGGAGCGTCGCTTTTCGCCCACGCGGGAGGTGCGGGTGCCCCAGATCAGCCGGGAGGTGCGCTCCCCCTCACGCCGTCGCATCGACAGCCTGCGCTCCAAGGACAAGGAGCAGTCGCTGTTGGCCAGGGCCAGCAGTCTCAGTAGTGCCGACGAGCGTCGCAGGGCCACGCCGGCGCCTTCGAATGGACTCTACCAGTGCGGCGAACTGGCCCACAGCGCCACTTCGCTGACGCACCTGGAGCGGCACAGTCCCAGCTGTCGGTATCGCAACAATTGCGAACGTTTCACCGAGCTGAATCGCTTCTACAGCACTTTGGAGCGGGTGGGTCAGCTGGAGAGGGCCACCTCGTCCAGCAGCTTCCATCCTTTGAGGAAGGATGCCGAGCTTCTGGACTTTGACGAATGGCGACGGGTGCGACTGCACGAGCGCGCCGAAAAGGAGCTGCACTATCTGGTGGGCAAGCTGCAGGATGACCAGAAGCAGCGGGACCTGCACTTCCGTTCCAAGGACGTGGGCGCCATCAAGTGGCGCCAGGAGGCGGACCAATCGCTGACGGCCAAGAAGAAGTCTGTGGAGGATCTGCGCGACAATTTCGAGCAACTGAATCTACTGCGGCAGCAACAGCAACTGCAATCGGAGCCAGTTCATCGCCACTGGAGGCGCAACACGGTGGCCGATCTGGCCAGCAGTCTGGAGCAACGCGTCGAGGTGGAACCCGAGATGGAGCGCCACTTGGACAACGACCTGGTGAGCACGTTGTCCAAGGATCAGATCAAGAAGATCACCCAGCAGCTGAATGAGATTTACTCGGGAAATCGTCAGGTACCCGGCTCCGTCGAAGAGCAGTATGTGGTCACCGTGGAGAAGGGCTCCCGACCGAATGGCCTGAAGGTGCGCTGCAACTCGACCATCTCCAAGGATCAGCTCCTGGGGCCCGTTCAGCGCAAGCGGGACGAACAGCAGTCCAGCCAGACTCTGCCCCGTGCCACTCGCAGTCAGTCGCCGGTGGTGGTGGCCAGGGAAACCCGTGGCGCCATTGCGGCCAAGAACGCCGAGCTGACCCTGTCGAAGCCGCCACCCGAGGTGCCACCCAGGCCCAAGCCAGCACCAAGTCAGGAGGTCAAGGGTAAACCGCCGCCCAAGGCGGAAGCCAAGGTGGATGCTCGCGAACCGGCCGAGGACATCAACCAGAAGATACAGTACTTCGAGGATCGGCAGTTCGATGAGCCACCCAAGACCATTTACCACGCTCGCGAAGATTCCTCGCCGGATGAGGCCGAGGTCATGCGACTGATCAATCAGAATATGCAGGAACGCCAGCGAGCCAGGCAAGTGCACCAACATCAACATCACCACCACCAGGAGCTGAGCAACTCGCTGACCGATTTGAGCGGCGTGTTTGGCGAACGTCCGGCGGCCCGTGTAAATTTTCACTTGCACAGCCCTCCCGACCGTCCGCCCGACGACACCGAGCTCATCAGCTTTGGGAACGGATCACCGGATCAAGGCGACGGCAGTCTTGAGCTCTACTCGGACTCCTACTACCGATCGCGCAGTCTGTCGCCCCAATCGCAGGCCTCGGCCTGTTCCAGCTCCTATCTGCAGCGGGTCTACACCGGCGAGGTGCGCAAAATGCGTCAGCACTTCGAGAGCATCCGCCAGTCCGGCGAGCAGTCGCGGGAGCCATCCAACGAGCGGCGTGATTTTTTTGGGCTTAGCTCGCTGCGGAGGGCGCGCAGCGATCCCGAGATGAGTGCGGGATCCAAAGACGCCCCGGACGCCGCTACGGAGGCGGTGTCGAAGCAGAAGGAGGATGTGCCACGTCTCACCCACAAGTTCGAGGTGCGGGCAGCAACGCCGTCGCCGGAGCGCGGAAGAAGGCGTATGCGGAGCGCCCAGGACAGACTAATGCCGCACATCGACATCATTAGCAAGACGGCGGCCCTGAAGAGGGAACTGCCCATCCGGTCGAGTCCCACGAGGAGTGTGAGCAGCAACAGTCACTGCTTCGAGCGACTGAGGATGCGCTACGAGTCGCCGGAGCCACAGACCCAGAGCTATCTGTCCACCTCGCATCCGGACATGCGGGATGTCCACGACATATCGCCGCACTTGAGTGCCGACTGGGTGGCCCACAGGCACCCGGAACCCTCGAAGCCCAAGGAGCTGCCCAAGAAGCCGCAGCGGGTGGTGCGGGCCAGTTCCACCTCGCCACTGCGTCCGGCTAAGTCGCAGAGTCACCAACTGAGCTCTCGACTTACCAGCTGCATGAGGGACATATTCGCCAACCAGAAGTTCGATCCCGACAAGCATCGACCCAAGGCTCGATATGTGCCCGATGGGGCAGAGAATGGCAATAAGAATCCGAAGGATAGTGGAACTCTGGAGCGCCTCAAGAAGACGGCCATGGTGACATTTAAAGGTGACTAAAAGTAACAGCTTTCAGGGAGCAGTGATTGGGGGTTCTAAGGGTGGATCAGGGCAACTCTAGTCTATGCTTCGTTGGTCGCCTGATATCGTAGAGCTAGCAGCTGCTTTCTGGGTACTTCCCCATTGGTCATAAACTATTCGAAATTGTCCCTTTACCCGTCTCTTTGTCTGTAATCCCTGGCGCAGATCTCGATCCGAACGCGCCCCCAATTCCCCCCCAGCCGCCGGTCAAGGGTCTCTCCGCCTACGATTTCCCGTACAACACCGACACCGTCGACGGATCAGGTGAGTGACGATCATGCAGGTGTTCTCCTGGCTTACTCCTAATTGGTGCAAGAATAACCGCCGCCTAGAAGTTGTACTTACATTTTAGTAGGAGCGATCTACTTTTTTAATAAATACTTAAAACTAGTACTTAAAAGTTAGGTTAATCGATGTAGCTTATTGGTTTATAATATAAATCTAAGGCTTGGAATTTATATCCAGTAATTATTTAAAAAAATCTTCTATTAAAAATCGTACTAAGAAGTTTAGACGAGCAATTTAATTTATTTTTGTAAGAATAGAGAAAAAACAGAAACATAAAGGAAACAAAAAAAAATATATTCATTATTATAAAAGACCTCCACTTAAAAGTCGTACTTAAAAGTTACCAGTAGCGATTAAGCTTTTTCTAATCAAGAAAAACTGTCAGATCTGTATAAAACAACTGTTGGATCTTTTATCTTTGATCTAGATCTCCCATTTAAACATTTATATACAAAAGACTATCTAATAGCTTACAATAAATTATATTAAAAAAACATAGACCCATTTTAAATCTCATAAAAACTTCTTAATGAATTAATCTAAGTGAGCTGCTTAGCTGAAACTACTGCCAGGACATTAAGTATCCATAGCAAGCCAGTGTCATTCGTTGACCTTTGCTAAAAGCATTTTTACTACCGCAACGGCGGCAATTTCCGCAATTGGTGCAATTTCGTTTTGAAGGCGCGCCGTGTCTCAGTTGGGCAAATTAATCGATATCACCAATGAGAATGCCGGCCACGCGGACGTGCCTGACCTGCTTAGCTCACCCGGCCGAACCGCCGAGCCACCACCCACCTGTCCACCCTTCTGGGCGGTGGTGGTGGCACGGCTGTTTGTGTTGCTGCCACTGCCACGTGGGGGTGGCTGGCTCGCTCACCTTGCCGGCCTGCAGTTTGTTCGCGTTGCCATGGCCAAGACGATGGCGTCAACAAAACAAACTCGGGAATGTACCTGTCGCGGCCGCCGCTAGTCAGTTTTCACTTTTCCGTGCCAAAAAAAAGGTGTCTTTCGGGTCGCGCTCGGAAATTAAATGACTTATGCAACTGCGGCAATATGATCCACCAAACGCTGGCGCCGCATCGCAGCCAATCCTCCAGTTACTCCAAGAGCAAGGCGGTTCACTGGCGGCAGAAGTTGCACCGCAGTTGCGATGATGGCCTGGAGCTGGACGAGCGACCGAGGCACAAAACCGGTGGCGCAGCCCGGAGATTAATGAAAATCCGTGGCAAAGACCACAGAGCAGTGGAGGCGATGTGAGCAACCTGCGTAACGCCTCTTACAGCAACAACAACAACAACAACAACGGCGTATTGCGTCAGGACAGCGGTTGCGATATACCCAACTGTGGCAAAATCCTGTGGATAGATCACCGGGGATACGATTACTCCAGCCACGCCCCCCTGAGACCTCCGTCCCCGTCAAACTATCAGGGTGTTGCAGGTGGCTACCACGTGGTGGGACTGCCCCACACACCGCAGCCCAACCAGAGGCAGGCCTACCTCGCCAATCAACGTGCCATTGGGGCTTCCATGCCACTGCTTCTCTGGCAGCAGCAACAGCAATTGCAGCTGCAGCAGCAACAGCAGCACCATCAGCAGCAATTGCAACAGCAGCAACATCAAAGATACCAAAAGATGCAACATCAGTGGCCAGGCAGTTAGTATTTAAAACAAGTTCGTTATCAAGCAAGGGAATCAGGTTTATAAATATTAGTTCCATAAATAATTTTATTCTGCATCTTGCCTTTTAATTAAAAAAACAATATTTTTAAGCAATCTATAGATCCAAAGTGCGTATTTGTTTTTATTTGTATTATTTTGATATTTGCATGTATTACTGCTGCCGATTTCTAAATTTTTTTTTGAAACTATCTCCTTGTCACCTTGAGGTAGTTTAAACATTTATAAAAATCGTTTATTCAATATGTTGAACAGATTTTTTAAATAGTACATTTACATATTCTTTTGTATAGGTAAGCTTCAATTTTTTTTAATAGACAACTAATAACTTAAATTATAAACTATCACCCCAACCGCAGATGTTGGTGAGTGGTATGATAGAGCCCCAGCGAGATAAAAGAAAGCCAAGCAATCGATTGAACCCCCTTTTCAGCTCCCACCGTCCCACTCGCTTTGCACTTTCTCATTTGACTAAGCGACCTTCCTGTTTTGCACTTTCTCACGGTTTTTCTTTTGCAAAAAGGTAAAAACTCGTTATCACCTGGGCCTCCTGAGTTTGCCGAAGAGCGTTGGCCCAAAGAGAGAGATAAAGCTGGGCAGCTCTTGGCCACGCTCCTCACGTTTCAGTCCCAAAGATTTGATAAAAGCTTGAAGCTGTATCAGTTAATGCGAGAAAAAGCTTTTATTTTACTATGATCAAGGTGAAGAAAGAACAATGGGCTGTGCAGTGGGTTTTATCGGACTTAAGGCACTTAGAATATTTTTTGTGAAACAATATTATAATTGATTTTGCTTATCAGAAATGTTAAGCCACTTGTTGTACTTATACAAAAATGCATTGCCGAACCTGTAGAAAAAAAACATGCGTACATAGTTTACGGATAAAAGCTCGGCATAAAATCAAAAAATAAAACTCATAATAGATTATGCAGTATTTTTTGAAAAAAAAAACAGCAAAGTCTCAATAAAAATTAATATGGATATTTGTGTCTTAAGTTCGTGATAAATTTAGCGAGCTTCGATCGATTCGGCCCACTGTGCCACCAGCAAGCAATTCACACACCCCACTGCACCACCAACAGCAACAACAATTAAACGTGAGGCGGCGCCGCCAGAAAACGGAACTTGTAGTAAAACGAACGCCGCTATCTCTGCGAATTACTCACCCGGCAGAGAGTCTTTGACGTCGTCTTCTGGTCTTCTCTCTCTTGCTTCTCTTCTCTGACAGTCTCTGGCTCCCCCCCCCCCTCTCCTCCCTTGCTCACCCTTGTTCTCTCTATCTCTATATCACTTAGCTGCCTTGGAGCCCCCATTCAGATTCGATTTCGGTTTCAGTTGAGCGCTACGCGTGCTACGGTAAAGTCGGTTATTAAGTCCCTCTCTTTCTCCAACCCCCTCTACTCGTCTCTTTCTCCGGCTCAAGTGAGGCGCGAAGCTTGTTTGTTGTTGTGGTTCGTTGATTCTCCTCAGCTTTATCAGAAAATTGCCTTAGCCTTCGATTCCGATTCTGATTCTGATTGATTGTTGTGACTAATGAGCGCTCTCCGAAGAAAACAGTAAAGAAAACCATTTAAAAACAGTTAATTGAGCGTGAAATGGAAAGAAAAGCCTAAACCTACGTATTTGTGTTGTAGGTGCTCAGAGAAAGATGAAAAGCAACGATTTCCATAAAGCGGAAAATGTAAAGTGGTTTTAATTGGAAATTGGCCATTACCAGCTCATTATTCTATTAAATTAAGTTTTTTTTTACCAAATAACCCCTCTTATTTTCAATCTTATTGATTAACAGTTAAAAAAAAAAACAGCTTTAAGAATTTAAAAACATTACGTATACGTAATTTTATATAAAACAAAAATGGTTCACAAGAATGCGCCACACATTAAATTGTCTTGATAGTTAAAAATAATCCCAATTGTTTTATAAAAACAAGATAACACTATCATATTGATACCAACTACGATTTTTCTCTGTGCAAGCACTTTCAAACGCTGGCAAAAATATGCCGCAGCGAATCAGTGAAAGTGAAAATCCCTCGAGTGTCAATTAAACCTCTCTTTTCATTTCTTCACTTGGCGTAAACAGCACGTACAAAGCTGTTGCTAATTGTTGTTGTTCGAAAACAAAGCTTTGCGGCTCATGGTTTATTTGCTTTAAAATATTTGTGCAGCTGACATACCACTACCCCTTCCATTTCCATTTCCACCTACTACCAGTCCATCTCCCGAGGTTTTCCCCTTGAAAATTTTCCGAATCGGGTCAATGGATGTTTAATTTCATCTTTATCAGCTGGCCGACTGCTGCGCAATTCCATTGTGGCATCAATTGAACGGAATCGGGGCACTTTAAAGCAAAGAGTTACTCCGAGAGATTCGCACGCAAATAGGCAACTTATCTTATCGCGAGGTCATCTGGCTAAGTAAAGCTCTAAATCGCTGGGAGTTTAGTTGTTGTGCCTGCCTCCTTCAGACCCCAATTACCAGATTGTTAGGCTAACGAGCATTAACTTCAATTGCAGTTAATTCTCGATTTGAGAGAGCTGCTTAATTCAATTCGGGATTTTGGAATGCCACTCATTACTGGTCGGGTGGGGTGGTGTCAGGTGGTGGGTGGGGGCCTGGTGGTGGTGGCTGTTTATTTGCCTACCAATTGGCAGACAGATATGTACGGCCGCACCCGACTCTCAGATAAGCCAGTGTTTCGTAACAGAAGCGCCAGCAGTGACGGCGATTTGCGGTTGGATCGTCTTACGACTCAGACAACTACGATGGCAACAACAGCTAGTTATTTTGCAGGGTAAACATCAAGTACACTTGGGCAAAATAAGTTCTCAACTCAAATTAGTTTGTTCTCAAACAACTTCTATAAGATGGGTTGGTATTTATGCAGCTGAAGTTTTATAACTCGAACAAGCATCTACCTGGTATGAAAACATTACAGTTAAATGTTCTTGCAGTTATCCAATATAAAAAACTTTGGTTTAATGTTAGAGTTAAGTAAGGTATTTGATCATCTTGAGTTATTAGTGCTAGTGGTTTACTATACATTAGAAGCGGAACCAACAACGCCCATTCCGCATCGCTTAAGCTTGAGCCTGAACCCCATCTTGCCGCTTTTGTGCCTCTCATCTAAACAGAGTCTCCCAATCGTTACTATGCCACAGACGTGAATATCCACTTCAAGACCCCGATCAGGCATGAGCAGCGCCAGAACGTGCCGGAGGAGGAACTAGCCATTCGCCAAGCGGAGCACATGCAGAAGCTCTACCACGAGGAGCGCCGCCGCAAGTATCTACAGGAGCTGCAGGACATGAACTCGCGCCGCCACACGGACAACTTCACGCCGTCGCAGAAGTCGCCCATCGCCCTCAACCGCTACGATGACTTCCCCACGGACGTGACCCTCAAGTCGCTGGTGGGCCCCAAAACGGTGGCCCGGGCCCTCTTTAACTTCCAGGGCCAGAGCTCCAAGTACGTACTCCTTAAGGTATTTCCCCATTAACAAGATGAACTCCAGCCAAAATCTTTCCAGGGAGCTCACCTTCCGCAAGGGCGACACCATCTACATCAGGCGGCAGATCGATGCCAATTGGTACGAGGGCGAGCACAATGCCATGATTGGTCTGCTTCCGGCCAGTTATGTTGAGGTGAGTGAGTGTCAAATACTAGGATTGGGTTTGTTAAAGATGCTGTTTGGCAATTGTTCAACAAGCCCCGAAAATTTCATCTTTTTATTTCGTATTAGCTGTACCAAAACATATTTTTATTTATCCGTTTTTATTCATTTAAATTGTTATTAGTGGATCATGAATAAACCACGCTGCTGGGGTTTTCAAGTTAATGTGCACACTGATTAAACTCTTTAGTCAATAGTCCGGAAAGGTCAGTCACAAAAGTTGAATCAACTATTAGTTGTTGAACTTTAAAAAAAACAAGTTACGAAAGCAAAGTTTTAATGTGCATAGACAAGAATTAGCTATTATCTGGGAAACAAACATATCTATGAGTAGCAGAATTTCCCAACCAATTACTATCATCCGTAAAACAGCCATTAATAAATCGAACCAATATCCCAATTCCAGATTGTCAGCCGAGATGGCGCCCGAACTCCATCCAAGCGGCCATCGGAGGGCCAGGCCCGTGCCAAATACAACTTCCAGGCCCAATCGGGCGTCGAGCTCTCCTTGAACAAAGGCGAATTGGTTACTTTGACTCGCCGAGTGGATGGAAACTGGTTCGAGGGCAAGATTGCCAACAGAAAGGGCATCTTCCCGTGCTCCTATGTGGAGGTGAGCCCTGGAATTCACAAACAAAGTTCCCGAGTTAGCTTATCCCCGTTTCTTTTAACAAAAGGTTCTCACGGACATTGGTGCTGAGGACATTGCGGCCAGGACAACGACCGTGATCACCAGCCAGAGCACTACGAATCTGCGGCCCAATCTCGATGTGCTACGCACAAACATCAACAATGAGTTCAACACCCTGACTCAAAACGGTGTCCAGCCACCGAATGGAATCCTCAAGGAAACACGGACGCTCCACAAGACGGACGCCCTGCATGTGGACACCAGTTCCGAGCCATTGGCGTGAGTTATCCCAGATATAGATCCGGCTTAACAGGAATATCTGATTTATGCGATATATCTTTCAGGTACCGCGCCCTCTACAAGTACCGGCCCCAGAACTCCGACGAACTGGAGCTCCTCGAGGGGGATGTGGTCCATGTGCTGGAGAAGTGCGACGACGGATGGTTCGTGGGCACCTCGCAGAGGACCGGCTGCTTCGGCACATTCCCCGGCAACTACGTGGAACGGGCCTAGAGGAGATCGACCGGATGCGGATGATCGCGGATGATCCTGCCGACCCGGGGCGGCGTTCGCCTCTAATCTTAATGAATTTGTAGTCTAATACGAGGAGGAATTAGCTTGGCCGGGGCGAAGGCAGTTCTATGATTAATTCTGACTTGGTTTTACTGGATTATTTTATGTTGTTGTTGAATAATTCTTATCCCGCTAATTGTGCTGCTTTCGTTTTGCCGTATTTTAAAGCTATTTATTTATTTTTAAACAGAGCATTAATTATATCAATGTTGGAACTACGTTTATTTATGAGATGCAAATATTAACCAGAAGTTGTCCCCTCCACCTCCCCCCACTCCGACACCCCCGCATTCACCCAAAACACAAACACACACACACACCAAATATCGAAGGACCTAAAATAAGTTCATACATATATATACTTTGTCGTTTACCTACTAATTTTAACTAGTCACAGCTAATTTCCAAAAAAACAAAATCAATTACAAAAAAAATGAAGAAGTGAAGACCGTTGAACTAAAGTGCCTTAAAGTTGAAATTTCAATAACTAAAAATAAAACATAATAAAAAATGTGCTAGGATCCAAGGGCCCCTTGTTGAGTCGGCAGTGGATAATTATTATTGATAATTATTAATAATATTTATGATGATATTGTCAAGTCCGAACCAATATAAAACATTTTAAAATCATTACAAAAAGCGTTTATTACACAGACACTGTTGCAAGCGTATTAAGTAAATAAAGAAAAAACTAAAAAACAATGAGGATTTTATACTTTTTTATTGAGTTTGAGGGGGAATTAAGTGCAGATTGGAAAATAAGGTTTTTAATAACAATATCGTAAGACATTTAAGGGTAACTTTTTCCTAGAACTAACATTATACCAAAAACGTAAAAGTCGTGTATATAAAATATAAATATTCCGGTTCATTTCATGGGTCTAAAGCATTTGTTATAAACTAACTAATCCTTGCTAATATTAGTTTAACAGTAGCTGCTTGTATAAATAATCCTGCTCCTCCTGCGATCACGTTTGCACCAACTTGCGCTTTCGCTCCTGTTTCAGCTCTCGCTTAACAGCCCGCTGCTCCAGTTCCTCCGTATATTCCGCGTACATGGCCAGCATGGCGGGATAGAGTTTGTGGTAATGCTGCAGATCATCCAGGGTCACTTCCATGTTGTCGAAGGCAATCGCCACTCGCTGCATATCCTCGTCACTGGGTAATCGCGGGCATTTCGCGTAGCGCTGCGAAAAGTGGGTGAGAATCGTGTGGCGAGCATCCATGCTACGACCCTGCTGAATGGCCTGCGACACCGTGCTGTGCGTCTTTAAGCGTGCCTCCTCCTCCAGTTCGTCCTCCATGGTGGCCTCGTGGATGAGCACCGTGGAGTCACGCCCCAGATCGATCAGATCCTGGCACGGCATGGTGTCGCCGCTATAGGTAATCTTCACGGGCTCATTTTTGTGCTTAGCTGCCAGAGTGAGGCTTATTCCGAAGGAGTTGGGGCAGTGCCTTACCAGACAGGTGGATATCGAGGTGATGCCCAGAGGTTCAACTGTCTCGCCGGTCAGGGGGCTGGCCAGAAGCTCGCCATTGGCCACTAGAGTGTAAGCATCTTCGATTGTCTCGATCTCACGATTGTAAAACTCCAGCCAAGGCTCAATTTGGCGGGGAGCCAGCAGAATCAGTGGCTCAGCCTTCGGTTCCAACTGCCTCCTCTCCCGGAGCAGACCAATCAGTCCGATGTGGTGATCAGCATGCAAATGAGACACATAAATCGCCTGCAGTTGGCGCAAAACCTGCTGCCCTTGATCGCTACCGTAGAGCCGCACAATCTGGCCGTAGGTGCCTTCTCCACAATCCAACAATACGTAGGCATCAACGGCAGTCTTGATCAGAATGGAGCTAACATTGCGCGTCTTATTGGGAATGCAGGATCCCGTGCCCAGGAAAATAATCTTTGGGAAGCTGTCGGCTGAGTTATTGGGGAAACTATAGTCTTCTTTGAATTTGGCCAACAGCTCTATAAAGCCAGGCACGGCATGGGTCTCCTTAACGTATTCCTCCGGCGTGAGTTTGGACTCCAGAGTGCGATCCAGACCTTCGGAAAACACATATATTTAGTTCAATAAAACTGTGGATTTGTTATAGCTAATGATACTCACCCTTTCTTGGCCTTAGATGAAAGCTGGTCATGGCTACCACGCCCTGTTCTCCTCCCTCGCTGGACTTCACCTCATCATCGTTGCTATCTTCTAGCTTGGTTTTCTTGAGGTTGAGGCTAAGGCTTTGACTCTGGCAGGGCATCTGTTCGCCCAGGAGTGGGAAAACCTGAGGGGCCAGCTGGTGCAATTGGTGCTGGATGCGATGGGCAGCTGCATATCCAGAGAATTGGTTAAGGGGAGAGTTCAAATGGATGTGCTGAGTGCCCGGCGAGAAACTCTCGGCCAGGAAGTCCTTGTAGTCCTGCCGCGAGGCTATAAGATGAGGCGTGAAGTGCATCACCAGGGCCACTTCGGTAAGCTGCTCTTCGCCCAACTTCTGAAGCCGTTTGCCGTGCGCCAGGAGACTTGGCAAATAATCCACACTGGGCACGTCCAGGAAAACGAAGGAGAGGGCCGTCTCACTGGCCTCGGTGACATCAGCTGAACGCACCACTTTGCCACAAGGCAGCGTTATATCCTGGCCGTTCTTTAGCTGTCCCAGCAGAGGTCCTGGCGGCACACCCTGCTCCACGCACTTGACCAGGTTCAGAGCACCAGCTCGTGGTTTCAGCTGGCAGATGTAGTTGATCACACTTTTCTTTGGTTCCTCCGAGCTAATCAGCGGCAGGGAGTCCACCTTGAGTATGGAATCCTCGAAGCAAGCTCCCTCGGAACAATCGAACGTCTGCACCTGGAGGTTCTTAAGGATCACAAAGCGTCGCATGGACTGCAGCATGGCGCCAAGATGAGGTGGGCCATGCAGTCCCAGGTCGCGCACTCCGGCATCCTGGATGGTAAGAGTCAGACCGGGCAATCCGCCACAGGATGCCCAAGTGTTTTGCGTAAGGAATATCTGCTCCAGGCGGGACAGTCTGGTCTTGTGCTCGTGGGCCAATCTCTGGGTTCCCTCGCCGCAGTTAAACAGGTAACGCGCCTGATCGGTGAAAAGGTACACAGCGGCCGGTGCTCCATTGGCGCCGGAGCCCAGGACTTGCAGATTCACGGTGCCCGGCACCACGGATGCCAGTTTTTTCTTCAGGACATTGGGTTCGCGCTCATAGCGAGGTCCTGTTAAGGGATCCTTTGCGGAGGCTATTGTGGCCGCCATCGATTTACTCGTCGTGAGTGTTCGCAGAGTTCTATAGAGTGGCGACCCTACGGATTTCACTATATACATTCGTATTTCGTCGGCGTCTGTAATCGCAGGGGCGTTGAACTTCTGAGAAACAGAAAGTGCGGGATTTCTCCAAATAGTTTGTATGAATTTCGTCAGCAACGGCAACGTGTTGCGAACAGCTGTTGCAATTAGTGATGACACTCGGCCTGCGATACTTTAAACGATGGGTCGAAATTGGGGCTCTAAAAACTAAATTAAAATTATTAATTATTACGAAACTTTGCCTGTGTTAAAACATTTAACTAAAATTAAACTATAAATAAAAAAAGTAAAAAAATATATATTTCATTTGTTACAAAAAAAAAAATGGTATTCGGTAAAATTTATAGATCGGAATCTAATGTTAGCTATTTTGCCTATTGTTTCCTATTTTTTTTGGCTTAAAACCAAACATTAAACAACTATGTTTTCAAAACCATTAAATATTTCACGTTTTATGTATACCGCTTTGTATCTCAATATATGTATATTCAAAAAAAATATTTCTTCTATATATATAACAATATTATATATATATATATATATAACAATATATGATGATGGCTACACTAAATACATAAATACAGGATTTAGTTTAGTAAAAAATATAATTGGTTTTTGTTTCTAGTTTTTAGTGGTTCCGAATCCCTATTTTTCTATAATATCATAATATTATATTTACATTCCTTCTAATAGTTTTTCTTCTAACATTTTCTGTATTTTTAATCGCTTAATGCTGACGGTATTTTTTCAGTAGGTTAATAAAATGGGAATAGCCCTAAAATAAATTACACCGTGAAATGTGTATTCTGCATGAGATGTCAACTATTTTGTTTTAAATAAATGAATATATATTAACTGTTTTTAGATTTGCATCCCTGGAATGAACTTTACCAATACTTAATTTGTGGTATTTTTGCCTTGCCTTTATGCGGTCACACTAATACCCACGTGCGTTTTGTTTGGCCTCCGCCGGCACTGAATTCATTATAAATCTCCGGAAATTTTAAGGATTCCCCTTTGCCCAGGATAACAGCGACTATAGAAACATGGTCTTCTTTACGTGCAACATCTGTGGAGAGTCGGTGAAGAAGCCGGCGGTGGAGAAGCACTACCAGACACGCTGTCGCGGTAAGAACAAGAACGTGTCCTGCATGGACTGCCTGAAGGACTTCTACGGCGAGGAGTACGTGGCGCACATCAAGTGCATCTCGGAGGCACAAAAGTACTCCAGCCAGAGCCAGGGATTCACCCCCAAGGAGTCCCGCAACAAGAACGCCCAGAAGCAGGAGAACTGGATGGACATCATCCGTGCGATCCTCGATAGCAGCGAATACAAACTGACGCCTGACGTGCGATCCGCCTTCCAGAAGCTCCAGAGCGTCGACAATGTGCCACGCAAGAAGGCCAAGTTCGAAAACTTCGTGGGCAACTGCATGAGGATGTCCCGCCATCAGGCCAGCCAGGTGTGGGATATTCTCGAGAAGGAGATCAACAAGATGAAGGAGGCCAAGCAGGCGGAGCTGGCCAGGATCAAGGAGGAAAAGATAGCGGCACTGCAAAAGCAGCAGAAGGAGGAGGCCGAGTCCGAAGAGGCGCCGCCCAAAAAGAAGGCCAAGCAGGAGTCCGCTGAGGAGGCTGCACCCGAAGAGACCTCCAATGGCGTATCCGGCGACTTTGATTGGCCCGCCCAGCTAACCAAGATCGTTGGCAAGCAGGCTGATGGCATTTTCCTCGAAAAGCTACGCAAGAAGCTGCTCAAGAAGTACGCCAAGCATCTGTCTGTCGAAGATTTGACCGAAAAGCAGGCCAAGAAGTTCCAGAAACGCTTCGACAAGCAACTCAAGCTAGCCGACTCACTGCAAGTAGAAGGCGATCTGGTCAAGATCGCTAGTTAGCTGACCATTCCAACCTTTAGTCATAGTTAAATTATAGCACAGGACAATAAACGTGTAAGCTGCAAGTGTTGTGTGTTTAATGCAACTTTAGGACTTGTACTTCAGGTACTGCATGCATTGCTTCAAATGATTGCGGGTCTCTTCGCACTGGGCTGTCTGATAAAATCACTTGGCGGGACAGTGGAGGATCATCTTGTTGGCCACGCACTCGAAAACCAAACCCGGATACGGATGGGAGAGGCGTCTGGCCAACTGCTTGACTCCCTTGTGCGGCATAAGCGAAAGCGCTGGAAAAGTTCATTGGTTCAAGGTTCGTTTAATAAGAATCTCTTGAAACTAGAACGCACCATTTTTGTCGCACTTGATGTAGGTGTCATAGAGGAGCGACACATCCGCATCATTAACCAGATAGTTTTCCAAATTCTCCTTTACCTGGAAAAGATTCAGCGAACGGCGATCCCTGCCCACAAACTCTGTGTTGTTGAAACTGCACTCTGCAGCGCACTGATTATAGAGTTAGTAGAGTTCTTTCTTATCCTTCAGCACTAAACTCACAAACATGTAGATCTGCTCCTCTTCGTCCGTCTCGTAGGAGATATTCTAGTGCCATTCCATCTGGCAGTCGCTGAACTCTCGTCATGCAGGTCGCAGCAAAAATCATGCTGCAAATAAAAATTGTAAAGAAGCTGTATTTAAAAAGACGATCTTTCTGTCTAGCAATAGATTTCTAACTTTTATGATCAAGTCATAGGCCGTTTAGGATGTAATGGGTATTTCAGGATATATGTCTATTTTGTTATGTTTTTATTAATCTTCATATATTTCCTTTAAAGCCTCCATAGCTTATTTCATATCTCCATCTCTGGATTGCATCACAATCAGAATGGTTGGTGGACTCACCATTGTATCGACAGCATTAAGTTCGCAGTCCTCATCCAAATCGGGTGAAATGGTTCTGCCCACAACCCAAGCGATCGGGAGGAGCAGAAAAAATACATTTAGTTGTTGGCTGAACATTATTCGCAATGCCAGGGGTAATCCAATCTGCAAGTCGGGGCTTTTATAACTGAGTAGTCGCTGTGAAAGTGTAATTTTGCATAACATTTGATGGCTTTTAATTTGGGGCTTAATTTACTTTGCTTAATTACTCCACCCGAAATTAACCAAACTGTCTGCCAGGGTGCAGTGTCATCATGACCATCGTCGTCGTCATCGTCATCGTTCCGCTCCAGTTCCTGGAACGCATTGCAGTTCCATTAGCCCGCTGCACTCGAAGATAAATGATGAAAAGGCGCAGGCATCCATCACCGATCAAGCGGCGCAATATCCAAATATAGCAAAAATACCCAGGGCCCTGAGCCCTCCAGCCACGCACTTTCTTCTGGTCGACTGAAGATGACTGGGTTGATGTCTAGCAAATGCATGCGGAAGCATTCCCGATCCCAATTCCATTCCAATACTCATTCCCATTCCCACACCCATTTCGCTGCGTTCAGCTGCAACTAATTAACCGAGAAATACATCATAAATAGTCCAACTGCCGTGCCCGTACCCCATTCCCCATCCCCCATCCACCGTCATCGGTTGCAGTTGCATCTTGGGATCCAGCTCATCCGCGCCAGCACCCGATCGCCATCAGTCAGGGCGCAGACGTTGCGTCGCTGCCTCAGAAGTTACCATTTGTTTATTTTTGACGCGCACACACGCACACACACCCCGCCGAAGAAAGGGAGTGGTGTGAAGCAGAGATGCCAACGAACTATATGTGTTTATATCACAAATTTCAAATAAATATTCACTACATATTCAAAATTACACTTTTTTTAGTGTACTAAGATACTAGATTTAAGCATTTCATCAAAAAATTAATCTTTAATTAGTTATTATTGAAACAAATCAGAAATGTCATTGTATATTTAAACAACCCTTATTTCTAATTAAGAGCTAAAAAAAATTGTTGTCCAAAAATCGGTTTTCTCCAGCAATAATAAATATCTAATGATCCTATAATCTCTGTGGAGTTTTAAAAGAGAATATAAAATTAATTGAAAGCAAAGTATCTTTTTGATCACCTGGAAAAGCACGATATTCGAATTAATAAAAATGGAAATATATTTTTTAATTCCTTAACAAATCTAGCAATAAATACAACTTGGCACCACTGCTGCGAAAATTGTGGAGTAAGAGGGGACCTGAGGAATGGGTGTGGATGTACGTGTGGACTCGGATGTGCCTGTGTAGAAGGTATCAGCTCCTCCCTTTCTTGGCGGCGCTTCACGGTGGCATGCGATGGGGAATTTTGGGGGGCAAGAGCAACGGAGCGGCACGTGCCCGCCCGAAGTTCGGTTCCCTGGAATCGGAACGCCCGCAACTAACTAGCCGCATCCGTGAGTTTCGGAAGCCGGGCCTTTAAGCCAAGGGTTGAGATACTTAAGGAGGCCATATGTTCATAGAATTTTAATTTTTAATTTTTGATTTCAATACTCCATAAAATCAGAGAGTTTCTGTCAGTTTTTATTCAGCTTTTATTTTGTAATAAAAAATTTGAAATGTAAATCTCTCGGAATATACATTTAAGTTAAGAGATTATAAAGTTGAAAAGTTATTATCTTTACAACCAAGTGTGTTTAGGTTGTTTAAGTTGAACGTTGTATCCTATATAAAGTAAGCACAAAAACAATCTATAGGTACATTGTACATATTAATTATTTTTTTTAAATGCCAAAAAATGTTTGTCATTAACTATTTTATTTGATTTTCTGGTTTTTGCATATCGTTAAAAACATTTTTAATTGTTATATGATTTTACATATGATTCCGGGTATTATAAGCTTATTTGATTTCTGAATTTAACTGGAGATTGTCTTTATATTTGTTAGTCATAATTGCATTAATAACTGATTATTTTATTTGGCTATAATTAGGTACTCCCTCCATGAGTTGAGTGCCCAAGCCACGAACGGTTGTTGATGGTAAACATCAACAAAGAATAGTCATAATTGAACGGCATCTGGCAGGGATTGCAGTTTGTGGATCCCATTCGGGACACAAATGTATGGTATCTGCGGCGGCCTCCAGAGAAACTCTCGCTTTCCGGCACTCACCCATACACATACATACATACACTGGCCAGCAGCTCACACAGATACTCGAGTGTAACGGACGGATGAGCACCGAGTCGAGGAGAATCCACAGCGAAGACGACGGCCAATCAGTCGAGAATCTGTTGGCAAAGCGTGCGGTTCGTTCGGTTTTCCTTGCTCGCGTGCTCAGGAAGCAAACGAAAAGCAGAAAAGCAAAAGCAGAGGAAAAGCAGAGCTCCTCTGCCACTTGGAACGACAGTTCCAAAAATCTGTCAAACTATACACACGCCGTACACCTCTGCATATATATATATTCGTATACCCATCGAATAGATAGTGCCACATTTTATTTATAAACCGCCTATATTTTTGGATCAAACTTGAGGCGAAAGCAAAAGTGTTCTAGGAATTCGTTTCTGTGTCTAGTGTGAAAATGCCTTTGGCGAAATTGTGAAATCCTCGCCGTGTCAAAGTCAACTAAGCAAAGCGATATATAAGGCAAAAGCAAAAGGAAGCCCCCATATCCCGCCGAAATGCCGAGCTTCGGCAGTAAATTCCTCGCCTGCCTGCTGCTCGGTTCGGTGATCCTGGTCAGCGGTCAGTTCGAGCACTATTTGGACAGCTTGCGATCGTCGGAGTTCTACGAGTTCGTGGAAGGATCTTCGGGCAGCATCCAGTATCTGGCCAAGGGCGATAGCGAATTCGTCGCGTTGCAACTGGAACAGCCCATTCACTTCTACGGCGAGCAGTACGAGCAGCTATTTGTGAGTAATATACCAAGCCCCCCCCCCACCCTTTAATAAATCCAAGGTTCAGGTCGGCTACAAAGTATCTCGAAGATTGTTGTGCACTGAATGAATTTTTGCAGCGAGCAGGGTGACGAGGTGATTAGCTCCGTGTCAGTGCTTCGCCGATAAGACTCAATCAATATGCAAATACACAACGCGGTTCAAAATAGTTCCGTTTCTTGACTACTAGTTTTCTATTTCTGGGCAAGCAAGCTGATTTGTTGTGGACCGCGTATTTATAGGCGGCATTCATTTTCGGCAAAACATGACAGGTCGTACATCGATTTCCACACACACACACACACCTCGCGCATGGGTGTCCCAATCCACATGCCATATATCCGCAGCTACAATCCGCAGCCACTTGAGGGTGGTCCAAGACCATACCATACCAAACCGAAGCGAACCCATTGATGTCGCTTTTGCCGCCTTGGCCAAATGCCAGATGCCAGAGTTCTGAGCATCCGCATCCGAGTGTCTGAACAGCGAGTGTCTGAGTGGATTCGGCACTTGGCAGCCAAAGTTATGTTATGAGTTCTCCGAATTGAGAGTGTCGCCTATTTTTGAACGATTTTCTATTTCATTTTTATTTTATTTTCGTTTTCTTTTTCATTTTCTGCTCTGCATTTTGTTAGTTAATTAACTGAATTTATGTGTCTGACGTAGAGAAATAGCACGCGGCACAGAATCGGAACGAGCACTTTGGCCATAGAAATCCATAAATTTCATTCAAATTCCTTGACAAAATGGTCGCAAAGATCAGAGAGGAGCC
Source organism: Drosophila gunungcola (assembly GCF_025200985.1). Classification (NCBI taxonomy): domain Eukaryota; kingdom Metazoa; phylum Arthropoda; class Insecta; order Diptera; family Drosophilidae; genus Drosophila; species Drosophila gunungcola. Next base: position 1,455,604 of record NW_026453171.1, read on the forward strand.
TGTCGCCTGTCGCCCAGTTCCAAAGCTCTTGGGTCAAATTGGTGTCGAAACCATTTTGAAGGCATATAAATAGATTTGTCATATTGCAATCCACAAAAGCGTGTGAATAACCCCAGCCAAGATTTGTTTAAAAGTCTAGTCATACCTATATTTCTGATAAGAAAACATGTTGTTATACACTTCTTGAAATTTATATTATTATATTTCATTAAATCAAAGATCTTACTTGGTTTCAGATTAACAATCTGCGATTAATAGACTTTTGTATATATATTTAAAAAAAATAAAGAAAGCCAAATTATTTTGAAATATAGTATTAGTATTTTTTTTAATACAGAACGAATACATTTTTTTTTATTCATTATTTGCAAATACATTGTTGGCTTACAATTATTGTTTATTTTGTTTATTTTTTTAACGTAAAAATATAATAGTTAACTATATATTTATGATTTACATTTTCTTAGTTACATTTTTTTAGCCTTATTAACCACAACAATAGATCTCTTAACCAAAAAGGCAAAATTATTTACCAAAAAAAGTAAAGTTTTATTCAAATCTGGAACATTTCAAGTGGTTTAAACAGGCCAAGAAGAATAAAGTATTTGATGTTTGCTTACCCAACCTCAATTTGGCTTGTTTTGCGGCATGTGGATTTTCCATGTGGAGATAGGAATCCGAACAAATCACCTGCCAAGCTGCCGGAATTCCTAGACATGGCGCGTTCCCCTGCGGAGATGATTGGAGCCCGTGGTGCCAGAAGATAGACATGATTTATGCTGCGGCCCGTCGGCAGCCACAAGAAAGGCATTTCCCAAACACCTGTGCTCCAAATCCAAGTTGTTTATTCAGATTGCCTGTTGCTTCGCTGGAGATGCCGCTAAATTTTAGACGGATCGTTAGGCGGATGTCGGCCGAGGACTCAATTAGGAGATCCCTTCATACCTATATTATACATCTAGAGTGCACGTCCCTTCGTCAGATCATTTGCCGCCTTGTTAATGGTTTGTTGTTGTTTTGTTTCCGCCAGGAGAATGCCCATTAGAGTTAAGTGGCCCGTTAGCACTTCACGGGGTGCACTAAATGCCACGCCATATGGAGGCCAAGTATTTCCACTTCAAACGATCCCAAGTGGAACTTCCTTATTCCCATGCACAAATAAGAAAAAAATTGCCTTGGGCAAGTGCCCTTCGGTATTTGTTAGTTTTGAATCAAAGTGTAATATAAGCTTTTCATAAATACCAAATAGCACATTTTTGTAACAAGCTTTAAAAGCATTGAACTCATATTGGCTCTTATTTGTATTGTTTTCTTTCAGATCAACACCAATGGCATTTTAACATTCAACTTGGAGTTTCCAGAGTACGTGAACCAGGCCTTTCCGCTCGAGTACCCCTCGATAGCGGCCTTCTACTCGAATGTGGACACTTCGAGCAGTAATGATGACACCTCCATCTCTTTGTTCGAGACCAAGGAGCAGGAAACCCTCGAAAAAGCTTCCAGTCTGGTGCGTTACGCATTCAGCAGTCAGACCGACTTTAAGGCTCACCAGGTGATCGTGGCCACGTGGACAAATGTGGGCTACTTCGATTCCAAGACGGATCGTGTGAACACCTTTCAGGTGGCCCTCATCGCCGGCGAACAAGAGACCTTTGTGCAGTTCATCTATCCAGATGGCGGTCTGAACTGGGTGCAGGGCGAGACTGCTGGATTGGGGCTGCCCGACATCCGTGCCCAGGCTGGATTCGTGGCTGAAGATGGGCGTTACTACAACTTGAATGGTTCCGGATCGGAGGATGTAAGTGCTAGGGACATACTATGACCTATTGACCTATTATTGCTACCTTTTTACTGAGAAGTGGTAAACCTCTCCCTTTGTCACCTACTAAAGTCAAATCTTAGACGAGTCTTAATGGCATTGCTTCGTTTAATTTTACCGCGCTATAATTCCCAACTGGTTCTAGCTGCGTATTTTTTTTGAGAAACCGATTTGATAGGGCAAGTGAGTAAGGGCTATCTGGTGAAATTGCTTCTTTTGTGTGTGCTGACATAAAGTCTTGTCTTAGATTAACCTCTCAATCATCACTTGACCTAGAGTTAGTTAATAGTTTCCTATCAATTTACTATCATACTTGGCGGATGAAACTCTATTAATATACCCATTTTCAGGCCCGTTTCCTGAGTGAAAGCACCAACCTGGGCGTGCCCGGAGTCTGGCTGTTCGAGGTGGCACCCATTGAGCCCGAGCTGAATGTGAGGACGCCCGACAACGCCGAGACCCGCACGGAGTCGCCCGCTCTGGCCCAGAGCTGCCAGGCCCACGCCCATCAGTGCCACAAGAGCGCCGAGTGTCACGACAAGGCCGAAGGATACTGCTGCGTCTGTGGGTCCGGATTCTATGGCAACGGGAAATCCTGTCTGGCCAACGACCAGCCCATCCGAGTGACGGGATCGTTGGCCGGAGAGCTCAACCACCAGCCCGTGGACGAGGAGGCCAAGCTGCAGTCGTACGTGGTGACCAGCGAAGGTCGCACCTACACCACCATCCATCCACTGACCGCCGAGCAGGGCGCCCAGCTGCGACTGGCCCTGCCGCTGCTGACCACCGTGCCCTGGCTGTTCGCCAAGTCGGTGGGCGGCGTGGCCAATGGCTACCAGCTGACCGGCGGCGTCTACACCCACGTCTCCCGCCTGCAGTTCGGTTCCGGAGAGAGCCTCCATGTGAACCAGACCTTCGAGGGCCTCAACTACTGGGACCAGCTGTCCGTCAAGATCGAGCTGTACGGCGAGGTGCCGGCGGTGGCGGCCCAGGCGGTCCTCCATCTGCCCGAATATGTGGAGGAGTACACATTCGAGCGGCCCGGAGAACTCAAGTCCGTGCAGGTGCACAAGCTGGAGATCACGGGAGAACAGCGCGTCCTGGAATTGCAGGTGAGACCAAATCATCAGTGGGTTAATATAGGTAATAACCCGTGAATTGCATCTGCAGGTGGAGCAACGCATCCTGTACCGCAGCTGCCTGCGGGATGACGAGCCGGATCCCAGTGCCACCAAGGTGCTGCAGAAGACCTCCAAGGTGGCCCTGGACTACGTGGACAGTGACCATGCCCTGCGCATTAGCGCCATGAGCAAGGTGGGCGTGACCGCCGAGTCGAACGCCTGCAACGATGGCACCGCCGAGTGCGTGGACAACTCCGTGTGCGTTCCGTACGAGGACGCCTATCGGTGCGACTGCCATCATGGCTTCGCCGCCCAGGTGGACGAGCGGGGCGTGGAGGTCTGCCTGGACATCGACGAGTGCGCCTCGGGCCATCATGTCTGCGACGAGAACGCCATCTGCTCCAACACAGAGGGCGGATTCAACTGCTACTGCGCCGAGGGCTTCCAGGGCAACGGCTACCGTTGTCTGTCCAACAGCACCGCCGACAATATTGAGTACCCGCCAGCGAATCCGGGACAAGAGGAATCCACCGCTGATACCATTCCAAGCCCCAATCCAAATCAGGATCAGGATGAGGAGCGTGCCCAGTGGGAGCGCGAGCAGGAACTGGAGCGGGAGCGGGAAAGGCAGCGGGAACAGGAGCTGGAAGAGGAGCGGAACCGTGAGCAGGGTCCCCCAGTGGACCATCCATATCCCGACGACTGCTACGTAGGTTGATCAATTAAATTAAAAATCTTTAGCTACAGTAATACTAATAAGATTATTAATATTCTGCAAAGGGATATACCCCATTTAATAGTGTCTAAATTGAAATTACAGAAGTAACACTAAGTGCAGTTGTACTGATAATAGCTCTCTAGATATCTTAAGTTTCGGCAGATCCTAACAATGTAAAGGCAGCATACGTTTATATTAAACTAACGATTGTAGATAGGCTAGATATAAGTTTATCATCGTTGAGAGTAGTGGATATTTTACATTAGAGTCTTGTTATACCCTTATTATACCCTTCAAAGTTTTTTAGGACTTTGATTCTTGATTAACATCACTAGGCAAATTAACATAGTCCGTCTGTTTCTATACCGTTTGCAAGCTCAGATTAAAAACCAGAAGCTTTATACTTTTGCATTAGTCACAGATGAAGTTTGTAAGCCCCGTTAATCGAACGTCTATATCCTCTGTCTTATATTATGGTTTTAAATAATTTTAAAGGTTGACAGTATCGCTTAACTGCCAAACTATATGTCTGTCATACTCACTAATCGATTATACACAGTATATATGCATTCATTTTTGGTATACCTTCAAAGGTATTAAATCTTTGGCTAGCGGAAATTAGTTAACTTGTTTTATCACTAACACATAACATCATCCGTTAAACAGCGCTGTTCAAAGGACGCCGACTGCTACAAAGGTCGCTGCACCTGCCACGAGGGTTTCGAGGGCGACGGCTTCACCTGCAACCGCCTCTGTGGAGCCAACGAGGTTTGGGAGAACGATCGCTGCGAGCCTCTGTTCGACCGGCACGATGTGGATCCGCTATGCGATGCTTTGGGCGAATGCCGATGCCCCTATGGATACGACCTGACCGAGGATGGCCAGCGATGCTCCTTCGTCCAAGACTTTGATTTGAGTGAGATTTCGAAGACTAATCATAATGTAGTGATCAGTGATCATAGTTCGCTTGTCATACCCTTCAGTTCCTTGCGACGTGGATGAGAACTGCCACATCAATGCCACCTGCAATTGGAACAGCCACGAGCTGCGCCACGGATGCACCTGCCTGCCGGGATTCCGAGGTGATGGCTACACCTGCGAGCCGACCAGCGAGGACTCCTGTGATAATGTGAGTCCTATGGCTATTTCCTCTATGACCCACATAAGAATCCTCCATGAAACCCCAACCGCTTGGCTTCCAGATCCCCGACATGTGCGACGTCAATGCTGCCTGCGTCTACAACGACCAGATGGGCAAGTCGGAGTGCCAGTGCCAGGCGGGCTATGCCGGCGATGGCATCCGCTGCCAACTGGCCGACGAGTGCCAGGCCGCCGAGCAGTGCGGCGAGAACGCCTTCTGCGACGACGGCGTCTGCCGCTGCCAAGCGGACTTCGAGCGGGACGTGAGCGACCACTGTGTGCCGGTGGGACGGTGCGGCAGCGTCTTCTGCGGCTCCCATGCCATCTGCAAGTGGGACCCGGTGCAGAGCACCCAGTTCTGCGACTGCCTCGAGGGATACCAGGGCGATGCCCTCACGGGATGCACCAGCAAGCCCCTATCCTGCCACGTGGTGAACAACTGCGGCATCCATGCCACCTGCGAACCCACCGAGTAAGTGCTCCCAAGAATTGAGTTTTTTCCTTAATACATTACGTCTCTTATCACTATGCAACTTGTGATAAGCAGTTCTTTACATGTTGGAGCATTTGGATTATAAAGCAAATTTGCATACAGATTCGAAAATAAAGTATATTTTTTTTTTACATAACGACATAAAAATTTAAATAATATTTCTAAGCTAGTCTGTATGAGCTTTGGACATATTCAAAGAAATAGCTTACTTAAACTAAAGAAAACAATTTGGAAAAATAGTGGCTTTTTTCAAGCATTTAACATTGATCAAGTAAAGTAAAAATAAGTTTTCTTTTTGTTATCAAATTTATTTAAAATCAAGCAAATTCTTTGGAGCTTATTCTTTGACCGGGTCATACATTTCGACTTGTATCTCTAAGCACGCTCAGATAAAAAAATGTCTGTGCAGGCAAAGTACCTGAATGAAGCGGACCGATTGGAAACATTTAAAAAGTGTATTTATTTAGTCGAATGCTTATTAATTTTTCGTCACAAAATTGAAGTTGTGATCGTCACCACTTTTTTACCTCGTTTAGAGGTAAACAATTAACAGTATTCTACATTTAAGCATATTGAAGCAGGATTTAAAAGAAGATAGAGAGTTAGAAAAGGATTGACCTCTTTTTACATCTTATTAAGGTTGAAATGAAGACAATAAATTGTAGTATTCCGAAACCAAATTCAATAAAGTACTGCAATCAGTTTTAATTTTGCATTAAAGACGATCATCGCGAAATTCAATGGACAGGAAATCTAATTACTTTTGTGTATTTTGTTATATTTTTAGGGATCCCGCGAACTACGAGTGCCAGTGCAATGCTGGTTTCAACGGCGATGGTTACGTGTGCATCGAGGAGCAGAACTGTCTGAACAACCCAACGCTGTGCGACATGAATGCCCAGTGCCGATCGACCAACTCCGGTCTGGTCTGCGTCTGCAATCAGGGTGAGTTGGGTCCCAACCTGGATCTATCTGGATTTACTGAGCGCTCCTCAATTCCGCTCATCCGTTGTTCGCACGGGGCGCAAGAGTTAAAGAAGCAGAAGCCGAAGATGCTTAGGGCCAGCACCACATTGAAGTAGCCATTGTTGCGGTCCCAGGTCAGCGGATGCATAAAGAATTCGCGCATAGACTGGTAATGCGTTGGGCGCTTAAGTGCCTCTTCAGGACTCTTGGGAGTAAAGTTTTGCTGGTTGAAAGACCGATATTTCAATTTAAGCCCACCGCTGGATGGCCGCCACATTTGGGTCAACAGCTTCTGGGCTTTACGCATTTCTTAATGGAATATAAATATTATTTATAAAGTATAAGTTAGCCAAAAATGGACACTTACTGAATAATTAACAAGAAACTTGAAATTTAAAAAGAGGAAAGAAAGTTTTAGCAAAAAAGTAAAGGTCTAGAAAAGACTGATACAGAGACTGATACTATGATCCCTATAACAACACCTACTTTAAAATCATAATCATAATTTAATAATGAGGGGATGCAAAAGAAATTATTAGGATTTTTAAATTTCTTCGAAGTAAATTCAATAGTATGTTGTTGAATTTTAACTATCTAATAAACTATTTTCAAACCCCGAGTTTTATGTGGCATCTCCAATTTTAATAAAAGTGTTGACCTTGGATGCCAAAAAATCATTAGAATTTTGAAATAACCGCCATTTCTCGGAATAATTTCAGCGAACTTGTAGATTTTAAATAAACTAGTTTCAAAACCCTAGGGATTTCTGTGGAACCTCAAATATTATGAATTGTTTTCAAAACTTAAACCTACAATGTTTCCTTTCGATACCAGGTTTCTATGGCAATGGATCCTTGTGCCAGGAGCGTCAACAGCACGAATCGGACTTCCTGATCGTCAGCCAGGGCGTGATGATTGCTCGCGTTCCCCTGAACGGACGCAACGTGCGGCCCATTTCGGTGGCCCAAATGGCCATTGGTCTGGACAAGGATTGTGTTGAGGGTCGTGTCTACTGGGGCGATATTTCGACCAAGAAAATCGTTAGCGCCAAGTACGACGGCTCCGATGCACGTCCCTTCATCACCACGGGTATGCCAAGGACATCAGCTCAAAGAGTCCGTTCTCTGACCATTTGTTTTACACAGACATCGAATCTCCCGAGGGTATTGCCATCGATGTGATCTCGCGCCGCCTTTACTGGGCGGATTCGGCCAAGGACACCATTGAGGTGGCCAGTCTGGACGATCCTACGCTGCGGACGGTGCTCATCAATAAGCAGCTGGTAAACCCACGTGGCATTGCCGTGGATCCCTACAGGGAGTAAGTGCTTTTTCTGTGCTTTTTTTTGTTAAGTAATACTTATACCAAGTGGATTATCTATTCTAGAAAATTGTTCTGGTCGGATTGGGACCGTTACTCGCCGAAAATCGAGATGTCCAACCTGGACGGCACTGGTCGGGAACTTCTGCTGGGCCAGGAGGCGGTAACCCTGCCCAACTCCCTGGTGGTGCTCGAGAACTCTGGCGAGGTGTGCTTTGCGGATGCAGGTACCAAGAAGGTGGAGTGCATCGACCCTCAGAACCGCCAGGTTCGCACCATCTCCAACGAGCTGTCCTACCCCTTCGGACTCACCTACACCCATGATCAGTTCTACTGGACGGACTGGACCACGTGAGTTTCCAAGGACTAACCTCAACGACAGACTTTGCCTAAAGCCACATATTTCTTTTATTTCTTGAAGCAAAAAAGTTGAGATCGTTGACAGCCTGGGCACACGACAGAAGGCCATCCAGCCGCCCTTCTTCGGCAGCCACAAGATGTACGGCATGACGGTCGTGGAGCAGCACTGCCCGCAGTACCAGAGTGCCTGTCAGATCAACAACGGCGGATGCACGGACGCCCGGCTCTGTCTGGTGAACCGACAGGCTCCGTCGGGAAAGAGCTGCAAGTGCACCAGCGGCTCCACAGGATGCATTTTGCCCACGCCCTACCCCGGCTACTAAATCTATGTTTAGTGGATGGTGAAATTATTTTTCGATACGTATACAATCACAAAGAAAGCAAGTTAACCAAAGCGCTGAAAAAGAAATGAAGTAAACTAAACTTAATTTAATTAACTAACTAGGAGTGCCTGTGTGCCATTTTATGTAAAGCTACTCAAAGAAAAATAATTAATAAAGAGAAACCAGTCTTAAACAGGGCTTCATTTTAAATGGTAAATCATTAGCCAATAATTGCTTATTACATTTTGTTAATGCCTGATTTTATTGGGAATTTTAAAACAATTGGAAAGTGTTAAAAACTAAAACATCTTTTGCCTTCTCGGAAAGATTTTGTCTTTAAATTTTGGCAATCGTTGTGAGTAGCGATTAAGAAAATATAAAATAATATTTATTAAACTTTTGTAGTAATAAAGGTAGAGCCCAATTTTTCTTATTATCTTTTATATAACATGCTAATTTGATACAAGAAAACCAATCCAAACCTATATGTTGTCATTCATAATTACCATTTCTTACCTTTACAGAGTTCACAAAAGCTTTAAATAATAGGCCGATCATGTTATTTCCAACTATAGTTTGAGTTTATTGTGAGTTCTGTTCGACATGCTTTAAAGAGCATGGCGCCGATAAATATTACAGCAAGTTTATACCCTAGTTCACACTAAATGTATCTCTAATGCTGCAGCCAATGCCAGTTGCGGTTTAGTTACCTACTTTTGTACATTGAGACATCGATTTGATCTATGTGGTAGATGCAGATATACAGATACATAAGTATACAGATCTATATAAATAGGTTTCTGGGGGTGCTAGGCATAAGCTTAACTAGTTTCCTCTCGAGACACTGGAATGCATTACATCGTCGTCGTTGACTAAAATTTCCTTATAAAACTGCTTTGGGTGCTTTAACTAACATTTTTAAGTGAGTGTATGGATGTTTGTGTGGTAAATGGTCGTGTAGGTACATTGTTTTAGCTACTTTAGCTTCTTCCTATAGAGCCTATAGCTGGGATCGAATTAATTTAAAGGGACGTGGGTTGCGTTGCTACAGGGTTGTGTCAGCTGCGAACGCTGGTTCTAATAGCTCATTGAATTTGGTTCAGTTGCCGGTACTCGATCCTCGGTCCAAACTAGCCTTAATTAGTTAACTCTAAACTAGAACTCTATTCCTAGATTCTGTTGTTTTCGATTTAAGTTGTTCCATTAGGTTCTAGTAGTTTGTTTTCGTTCTCGTTTTTTCTTGAATGCATGGTTGGTTTCCTTACCTAGATAGTTTATATACAAATTCTTTGATTTATTCTTATATATGTATACATATTTTTGTTGTTGGTTTTGTAAAGCATTAGAGTATACCAAAGCCCGTTCCAATTTATGTTATGAAAACCTTTTCACTTTCTTGGTTTCTTATCTACCTTTCTATAATTTTGTAGAACATTTCTAGAAGTTTCACAAAACATTTATCTGAGTGTGTGTGTATAGTACAAGACATTGATAGCACCTTCATATATGTATCTATATGGGGTTTAAGTGGGTCAGAGGAAGTTCCTTCCGAAGGGAGGGAAGGGGAAGCTAAATCGAGCTGAGGCCCAACTAAGTGGTCATACCTAAGGTATATACAAGTACATGGTTTTAAGCTTTTTAGCCCGATCTATTTGATAGTTTGCTACTTTTGACTTCTCGGATATGCTTACAACTAGGCATCAGATATATACAGTTATACAGTTTGCTAAATCTTCATAGTCCCACCTATCCAATAGTTTAACTACATTTGTTGTTCCCAAAACACAATTTGCCGCGGCTTTTAAGTGTGCAAAGCCGTCATAATCATTAGCTTACAACTAATTGCAAAACTTGCAATATATTATTACAATATATATCTATACATACTCCTAAGGGGATTAACCGATAAGCACGCGCCTCTAATGATATAGTGATCGTGATCTATTGAACATACGAGACTAACTTAAGGGAACTCGAAATGGATTTGCCGGGAGTCACACACCACAGACAGCCTCTTGGGGTGGGTGGTTTTATTTTATTTGGTTGGGTTCCTAATACTTTCGCTCTGCCTAGAACTTATCTCTACGGGTGTGTCTGTGTGTGCCGGCCGTATTCTATATCCACTTGTTTTTCGACATGGAGGAGCGGAGTCGGCGCCCCCACATCAGGTTGTATCATACGATCGTCCCCTGCAAGTGCTGTGGCGAGGACACTTGAGCCGACTGCTGCCCCAGCGAGTCCTGTGCCTGCAGGGACCCACTGGCCCCGGATGAGGTGCTCGGTCCAGGTCCCAGGTCGGCGGTATTGATGGCCAGCGAAGAGCCGGTGCCCATCATTACGCCGGTGGAGGAACCCGCTCCGGATGGGTTAATGCCACCGCCACCACCACCGCCCAATACACAGGGTACGCCCAACATGGGTGTGGGCTCCTCGGGCGGCGTCACCTGCAGCGAGATTTGATTCTGATCAAGGAGTTAGTATTTTGGTGGACTGGGAAGATCATCATATATTGCACCCACCTCCATGCCGATGCTGCCGTTCAGCGATATCTTGATGGGATTACTATGGTTCGTTGCCTGCATCAGTGTGGTGAAGTGACTGATGCCGATCTCCTCCAGCGACGACTTTCGCCGGCCGTGGCTGACGCCAACGCTGGGAAGGCCCTGTCGCAGGGACGAGGATCGACGGAGCAGGATGTCGTTGTCGATCTGCAAGTGGAGCAAGCACGAGGAAAATCCACCAGGAAATGGCGGCCATTAGTGGGGTTAGTAAGCCCAAAACCGGATACATTATTATACCAACAAAACTCAATTACGTTTACACATACAAATTAGCTATTGTTGCAGTAACTAAACAAAGACACTAAGAAGAAACACATGAACTTCAACTCGAAATGCGGCTCGATGGATTCGGACACTGGGATGAAAGGTGTCTGTTATTTCATGAGTTCCTTGCTTTTGTGATTTCCCTCTGAGTGCGAACTATTACTATGAATTATTTTTGGAGTTGATTGGAGTTGATTGTTGCAGTTGTTCTAGCGGTTGCTGCTGTCGATTGTTGCAGTTGCAGTTGCAGTGGCTGCCGTGCTGTTTGGTTGATGGTGCTGCGGCTTCTTTTTGAAACGTGTACCCACAATTTTGTTGCTCAGTGTAAGAGTGCAAACGCTTGCCCCGAAACAAGGGTAAAGCAACGGGGTGAATTCATTCGTTTGTTTTAGCCAATTTGTTATGAAATTAACAATAAAACTAGGCTAAAGTGTGAAAGAAATAAGTCGTGTTTTTAGCAGGCTCTCAATGAAGCTTCACTTTAGCAATTTAAAGATAGAGTTTACATTGCGATCAGAAATTTATGAAACTTTTAAAGCTCTTATGTAATGGTAAGATTAGTACAAAGAGGACAGAAATTTTGTTTATATGGATTTTAAAACTAGTGATCGCAACATAAAACTCCATCATTACGATTTCACTTTGTGTTCCAAACAAAAACCGAACAAACTATGCAGAAAACGTGAATCGAAACGTAACGAACATAGAGAAGGAAACAGGTGGTGTGTGTGTTTGGGGTGTGTGGGTGTTAAAGGAATAATAGCCAACCCGCAATGAGTTACTCCGTCCGCGCTGATTGCCAACCACCGTCGGACTGTCGGGTAGAGAAAGAGAATTCGATTTAATTTGCTGCATCGGGGGGCTACAGCGCTGCGAGGATGATCCATACCCGGCCAAGGTCTGGACACTCTGCATTTGCATGGGGTTCAAGCCGGCGATGCCGGATCCTCGACGCGATCCAGCCCCGACGGCGGTATTGGCCATGTTCATGTTCATGTTCATGTTCATCTGCGGCATCTGGGGACCGCAGGTGGCGCCCAGATTAATGTTCGAGCAAAACGAGATGTTTGACTTGCGGCGCGAGTTGTGTCGCTCGAAGGTCTTTTGGGCCGAGAACGGCGAAGGCCTCACCAAGTATCTAAAAAATAAGTATGTTAAAAATACAAAATAAGTATATTAAAAATACAAAATATATATATATATATATATATATAATAAAATTAGTGGTTTTGAAAAGAAAACTCTGTTGTAAAGTGTAGAGTTCTAAAGTAAACTAAACTAACTAAATAAATAATGCTTCTGGCACAACTTTGAATGGCTTATTACTCACATGAGATCGCCCTCCTCCAGTTTGAGATCACAGCTCGGGTTGATTATCACATAGGACAGATGGTTGCGCTTCTCACTCACATCGTCATAGTCGATGGTGGGCAGATTCAGGGACTCCATCCGACTTCTCACAAGATTAGCGATCTCTGCCCGCTCAATCTGCTGGGCATGGTTGTCCCTCGCCTCATCGGCCAGATTGATGGAATACTAAAAGAGTTGAGCACTTTCATAACACAATGTCTTGGATATTAACGTACACATAAAGTTAAAGGCCAGTTGGCGTTTTTACTTTCAGCAATTGAAATTTTAACAAAATTTTGGATACACTTTGGATTGCAAACGCGATCAAGTCAAATGGGTGTGAAAGAAAAACCCCAATTAGGCCTCTTAGATATATGCTAGCTGATCCTGAGTAAGTGTTAATTGTTGTACTGAAATGCAGACAGGGTGGACAGTGAGAAATTGGCCGACCGATGTACTTCATCGTCGCCTGCTGGTTTAGTTGTTTTAGTTGCTGTGAGACATGCTACCATACAGTGAACATCATGCTGCAAAAGCCGGAATGGAGTCAAGACGGACCTACCTGAACCCGAATTTATCCCATAACCGTTAGCCCCACCTTTAAACCACCGGACCAACACAGTTGAGGTGTGGAGAATGGAATGGAGAATGCTAGAGAGTGGTTCGCGACTACTTACGGATGATCCCTTGCGCTCCGAGCAACCGCCCAAACAGTTGACTGACCGCTGGCGCTGGGGCTGCGGCCGGAAACTGCTGGCGCCACCTGTTGCCGACCCCGGCGGACGGTAGGTGACCCCGCGCAGCATTTCCGTTGAGTCCTTCGTCGAGTCGGGCGTGCCGGTCTCCTCGTCGTACTGAGGCATGCCCATGATTTGTTTGGTGTATGCAAATTCGAGTTCGATGAGTTCGGTTAAACACAAAATGATTTACAAATTTAATTGGATTTTAATTGAAATGGCAAATTGCTTTCACTGCTCAAAGTGTTCGAGTATGCATGAGTGTGAGAGAGTGTTTGTGTTTAGAATGGAACGGTGGTTGAGTTGTGGCCTTAGCAAAATTGTTAACATTTAGGTTGTTTAGGCATGCCGTGGAAGGGAAACACGCAACATTTCGTTTCCCCCTTCCGCTAACAGTTAAATTATAAAATATAAAGGAAAATAAACACGCGATTTATTGATTTAAAAAGCCGTAAAGCAAAAAGTTACTTCACAAAAAAAAACGATAAAAACTCTAGGAAAGAAGGTGCTGGGCAAGCGTTAGGCGGTTTGCTTTTCAACTGGGAATTGGGAAGAACAAAGTTTCAACTGGCGGGAATACTTTGCAACTGCTTTCTAAGTTTGTTTTACTCTAATTAAATAATTTGGTTTTCTTCTGTTTTGTTTACCAATTAACCCGAAAGTTGTCTTGCCTTCGTTCACGCGGCTGAATCTTATTGATTTTTAAATCGAGCAAGCATTTTTAATGAGCAATCAGCGCGCGCGTCAATGCAGGAACGAAAACTTTTTGTAATTGGAAGAGTTTTTCAATGCCTGGGAATGGGTTAGAGAAAGTGCCAACTGCAAGAAGGCCTGGCAGAACAAGCAGATGCAATCACCTAATTAAAAGCGACATGCAAACAGCTACAGAAACAAAACCAGAATCAGAAACTGAAACAAAACAAAACCGAAACCGAAACAAAACGTAACGAAATTAAAGCCGGAAATGCCAAACATGCAGCAGCCAACAGGTCACGCAAAAAGGACCAAAAGGAACCGGAATGGAGCTACCACTACCCACTCCCAAGGACAACAACTACGACTAGACTACACACAGTTACACACAACGAATTGGAGGCCAGGCTAATGGGGCAGGCATATGAGATTGTATGAGGTGTGACTGATATTTTCATTGGGTATTTAATGGGTATTTTCGTATTCATTTTCATTTTCATTTTCGTTTTTTTTTTTTATCGCTTCGGGAAACTCACTGCGTGCGTGTGCGTCAGGTCCAATACAAACGCAAATCAATAGTCAATTGGTACAACGGGGCGTATGTGTAATTTGTATGAACAATTTCAATGACCTGATCTAATATATGCTCACAGAACGCTGATAAATGGTTCGTCTGTCTGATCTGTTTGCCTATCGGAGGATGAATGCTGTGACTGCAAAAATTAATCCAAAAACTAAACATACGATTGGGTTTTTTTGGGAAAGTCTTGCAGCAGAGCTACTGGAAAACGAAACAAAAATGGGAAGGCAATCTGTACCGAAACTGCAATGGGAGTGGGAGTCGTAATCGGAATCAGAATCGGAATCAGCACGCTATGCTTTAAATAAGTGTGTATATATACTTTGATATCTAGGAGTTTACTTTAGAGGGAGCAAGTCGTTGTATGTTTATTTATAAAATAAATCTATGTCTTTACCATTTCGGTCATTAACTGATACAAGTTGAATAGGATTATATATACTTGGATATATGTATATATATATATATATATATACATATATATATATATATATATATATATAGAGAGAGAGAAAAAAAGAGAGAGCGATAGAGGGATTCAGGTATACGTATGCACTTAACGATATTGGAGATAAATATGCAAAACTTCGTATGATGACAGACTTCAGACTCAATGCAGTTAGTAGTAAAGCGTAAGCGTGTGATTGACATAAAATAAAGTCAAAATTATAAAACCAACTAAAGGATAGTTAAACCAAGAAGAAAATGAAACCAAAATAACTTTATTTGGGCCTCGACTTCATCTGGGGTAACTCAATTAGGTAATAGGCAACTGAAGATAAAAGATTATCGTTTTCTGGTTAATTTGCTTTTCGCTGTGTTTCGATGTGTGTACCTAATCGCAGCTCGAAATACGAATAGGTGAGCAAGAGACAAGTAAAAGGCTATAGTTAGAGTAGATCTAGGAAGTTAGAGTTAGACATAGAGAAACAGAGAGAGAGAGAGAGATATAGTCAGGCTAAGTGTGGGCGAGTGGGTGAGTGAGCGTGTTAGTTGGGTTAGAAATTAATGTCTCTTGAGTGTCCTGCCGAGATCGGCTGCGCGATCTTGAAGCTTGTACATGGGATCTTGAGATTTGCTGTTTTGCTGTTTTGCTGTTTTGCCTTGGACTCACCGATGGACGCAAGCGCACACAATGCCTGCTGAAGGCCGAGAAGGGTCCCCATCTCTCGACCGGCGAGTTACTCACATGAGACGTGTCCGCATTCGAGGTGTCCTGCGTGCGGTAAATCCCAATGGGTATTTCGCAGGTGGTGGAGCAGAGCTTCTGATACAGCCGCCCATATGTGCGTATCCACATGTCATCCTTGGTGATGCGCATCTGCAAAAGGGTTGCAGATGAGATCAGTTCCACTAAACTAGAACTAGATAAGGACTCACCGAGGTCAGAAACCCGCTACCCGGCGCCTGGTCAATGCCCAACAGCAGTCGCACGAACGTAATCACATAGTCCTTCACGAAGGCCTGATACAACAGCGTGTCCAGCATGGAGGCACTGAACACGGCTCCCGCGGCGAAGGGCAGCCGGAACATGTAGGATATGTGCGAGCCGCGCTCCTTCTCGCGCTGCAATTAAGTGAGCGGCAAATTAACCAAATGTCAGCTGAATGCACGGGCGTGGGGCCAACGCGCTACCGACCTTCTCCATTTTGCTGAGATGCAGGGCATACTTGTCGTGGGCCCGGAACTGCATGAACCTCATGTTGGAGCTCTGCGACAGCTCCGTGATGCTCTTGATGCTGGGAAAGAATCTGCAAGGGGGATTGGCATCATGAAATGGACTTAAAGTTCCACCGGTAATCGCTACACTCACTTGAACATATTTTGCACGGCCACAATGGTGTTGCAATCGGAGAGGGAGTCCTCTTCGGCCGAATTGGATAGCTCCTTGTTGACCACCACCACACTTTCGGCCAATGTGATGCCGGCTCTCAGCAGATCGTCCAGGCAGTCGATCGAACCCAGCATCCAGTAGACCTAATCGGCAGTGAAACGCTCAGTATCCCAGGAGAAATGTGTATTGTGTTTTAGACCTACCAGTGGAAAGTAGGAGAGGGCATCTAAGAAGGCCACGTCTGGCCGTCTTTCCAACAGCAAAATGATGGGATTCAACGAGGTCTTCGATCGGAAGTGAGCTCTCAGCGGGATGATGAAGTTGTAAATGCCATTGGAGGCATAGTCCGCTGCCAGGATGATGGTCTTGTTCTGCCACTGATACTCCTTGGCATTTCGATAGCTGCAGTGCTCGCAGACCTGTGGAGGTGAGTGTTTTTCCACTGATTAAACGGCCTGGCCAAAGAGGCTGTCAAAGTGTTTCACCTGAGCCAGCTGCAGACAGCAGAGGGGCTTTTTCTCTTTGAGCAGGTAACAGAGCGTCGGACTCACGCCAATGAAGGGTGACACGGGTGGAAAGCCCTTGACGATGCTGGAATGGCAGACAACTTTGGGTTAAACGGTTGGATTCCGGTGGACATGGACATGGACATGGCGATGGGCTGCAGGATATCGGGTGGGTATGTGATGTGTACGAGCGGGAAAGCAAGCAGAATGTGCTGGGACTCAAACGATTTAGCTACGACATGGGATGGGTTTGGGTGTGGGATTGGGTAAATGCAAACTACGAGCAGATCCAAAGCATTCACTACGAATCAACAAATGGTGAAAACTTAATGTGTGATTTCCCGAGACCCTGCACAACCTCTGCGGATGAGGGTAAACATTGCCGCTCCCAGCGAATCCTTTACACAATGAACACACACAATGGAAGCTTGACAAAAACAAAGCATAGCCAAGGAGCAAGCAGAAGCAAATGCAGATGCAAATGCAGATGCAGATGCACCAGCATCAAGAGCAACGACAAACAGCAACTAGGCAACGGCAACGGATCTCGAGTTGCTGCTCAGTTGGTCCAAGGTAAACGGTACGGCGTGCCGTCATTAAAAGATGTCCTGCGGCAGGCAAACCAAAAAGCAACAACAACGAACGTACGAACAGCAACAATGAGACAAGAACTCTTCAACAAATGGCGTGTGTCCGCAGGATGTCCTTGCTCCCCAATCGTCAGACTTACCAGGAGTAGTCGTAGACCCAAACCGGACGCACCGGTCGACGTGTCTCTACGGAACTGCTCGACGTGAATGCAGTTGCCCCACTTCCTCCTACTGCTGCTGCTGTTGCTGCTGCCACCGCCGGCGTGGTTGTAGTTGTTGTGGTGGTGGAGCAGCTGCAGGAGCAACATCGCTGCAACTGGCGCCTTCGAGCCGCCAACCTGGCCAAGGCTCCTCCTCCTCCTCCTCCTCCTCCTTGTCCCCCCAGACCCAATCCCATTCCTGGTCCCATTGCGGGCACAGAGCGGCACTCACTATCGCAGCTGAAGCTCTTCTTCATGACCCGCCTGCGCAACTGGGGCAGGTACTCTTCGGATGGCACCGCAGTGGCGAATTCAAGGGAATCAGCATTGGTGGCGGACTCGCCTGGAGAGTCGCCAGCATAAGCGGAATTAGCAGGAGCAGCAGCTGGAGCAGCAGCAGCAACAGCAGCAGCGGAAGCGGAAGCGGTGGCATTGCAGAAGCTGCAACCTCGCTGATAGGAATCCTCCGAGGAGCTCATGATGAGCGAATAGGTGCGCGATTGTGGAAAGTGCCCGCCCAAGCAGCTGAGGCAAAGTTTTCGATTTTCGTTTAGTTCGATGTGTGTACAAAAGGATAGTGTGGTGGTTACAAGTAGGAAAAGGGAAGTGTCTCTAGTGCTTAAATACAACATATACAATTTACATTCAGTTGGGTCTCTCAATCCTCAGCGACCGAGTTGGCACTTCGATCGTATCGGATTGCCGAGATCACACTAGCATGGTCTATGTACACAAAGTTCATGTTCGAGGTTAGTTTCTCATGGATTATAATTGGCTAAGAAGTATAGTTAGTGATACACACATACGTGGTACAATTGTGGGTTGTGGGTTCAACTCTATGTATAGAGAGAGAGTCACTACACTGGGAAGGAGGGGTACGGTGCCTCGGAACAGTGACAAAAGGCAGGGCAGGCGATTAGAAGGGCGATACTTACGCAATCTTCTCGGAGGGCGAACGCCAGGGCATCTCGTCGTCGATCTCATCATCACTCTCGTCCCCCTCCTCGCCATCGTCATTGCCAGCGATGCTGAACGATGATGAGGTGAACATATCGGGAACGGGCAGGATTGAGGGACGTCTACTGCCTAGACATAGAAATAATTTCAAAGTAATGAATTTGAAATTTTATTAATGATGGCATTGTTTTACTTAAATGTAAATGTAAAACAAACAAGAAATTGGACAATCATCATTAGCGGTTGTTTGATATTCTAAGGCAATGTTCAGAGATATTTACAGAGGCAGTCGTTCTGTTGTTTTAAATTCTTACGCAATATTAATTGAGAATTTTAAAAAGAAAGCCAACCTCTTTTAAAAACCTACTAGAGATATTTAACTAATTGTCAACACATCTAAAGATGATTGTATTTAAAAAAAACTTATTACTAAAGAATATTTCAAACTCACCCCTCCGCTGGTTGAGCACATCCGGACTGAGCAGGTTGGGATTGTTGGCGAAGGGCACATCGAGGTGATTGCCAGTGGTGGTCAGAGTGGCTGGGGTGATGCTCAGCGAGGTGCCCATGCTGTGGGCACTACCCAGTCCCAGTCCCAGGCCTCCTCCACCACCACCACCGCCACCCGATCCGCCGGCCATGCTGGGGGATCCCATCGCCTGGGAAGGAGGAGGCAGGGTCGTGGTGGTTATCGTTGCCGCCGTCTGGGTCACCGTCGTGTCCTTGAGGTTCTGCCTGGAGTCCGAGATTATCACAGCCGTCGGATTATCGCTGGCTGGAGGGGCAGAGTGTAAAGTGCAATTAAGCCAGGCCAAATTGTCGATCAATATCCATTCTAATTACAGCTACTTTGGCGCTTGCTATACAGGTTAAAATGTCCACTAAGTTCAGCTGGGCGACAAAAATGTGACACAGCAAAAAAAAGGTAGAAAAAAGAAGCTAAGATGGAGAATCTACACGACAAGCTTGGGAAAACAACTCGTTAAAAGTCCTCGACAAGCTTGCACTGGCCGGGAAACTTTCGGCAAAGTGATTAAGGTGCAACTTGGCCAAAATGTTGTCTTTCCCTTTCTGCCAATAGTTTTTGGACACTTAATTACAGGGTCGAAGTTTGGGGATGAAGGGGCTTAAATTGAGCGCACAACAGGCTAAACTATTTATATGCAGCTAATTTACACGAATTGTTGCGTGAGGTTGATATATTATTTACAGCCATTTTTCTAGACATCCAAAACTCATGCTCACACACACTGAAACAAACATAAACACAAACACAAAGACAAACAGAACGAAGTGCAAAGGCAAGCGGAAGAAGAAAAAGATGGGCGGAAGTTGAAAAAGTGATGTTTGAGCAAAGACAACTACGAAATGTGTAGAAAAAGCCATTTGAAAAATGAAGCAAACAACAAAAATAGTTTTGCATTGAAGGAAAAGAAGAAAATAGGAGAAAAGGCAAGGCCAGGCTAGGTGTGGTCATTAGGGTGGACCAAATTTGCATTAGAAATTCATTTCCAATATTTAATTTCATTAATACTTATTTTAAATTATTTTAGTTATTTACATATTGACTTATAGGATGGAATAGACATTTTTGTATTTAATATTTATTTTTTTTTTTTAACAATAAAAATAAATTCAATTCAGTTGTAAGTTAGACTTTACGTATTTATAAGTACATTTATACAATGAAATTGACTTCTAAGTTATAAATAAATCCTTTTATAAAAATAAAAATTTAGTTTTCAAACTTTTAGTGTCTTACAGTCCACCCTAGTGTTCATGTATGGGTTTTTTATTTGAATTGTGTATATGATAAAAAGGAATGCAGAATCGTGTTGTGATGGCTGCGGAAATGTGTTTTGACATGGGTGTGCGAAGAATGTGAGTTATATGGGAAGGTAATAAAGGCAGCTCAAGCTTCAAAATCGAGACGGCGAGAGGGAAAACTACGAAAGATATAGCTTGGATGGGGAGGTCGCTGAATCGGTTTTTAGGTGAGTGATAGAGTTAGGCAAAGAACGTGAACGAAATAATTGTGTTTTGCTTCATTTTTTTTTTTTTTTTTTTTTTGGTTTTGTCTTTGATTCCAATGATGCGGGTTTTCTTGACTTGCAGGTTTTTTATTTTCGTTGAAGGGGTTTTGGTAATTCTGGTGTCACACTCACGCACAAATAGTGATGCAAACTCGCCACTGTCTGGTGTTTGCATTGGCGGATGCGATTGCGGATACGATTGCGGATACGATTGCGGATACGGATACGGTTGCAAGTGGGTGTTGCCGGTGGTGCCACCACCACTATCGTAACTGGGACTGTGGGGCACACGCACACAAACAGACGGCACTGGTGGTGGTGCGGCTGCGGCGGTTGAGGTTGCATTTATTGTTGCTGTTGTTGTTGATGCTGATAGTAATGTTGATGATGTGAAGGTTGTGCTAATTGTTGTTGTTGTTGCTTGTACTGTTGTTGTTGTTATTGTTGGATTTGCTGTTGTCATAGTTGATGATGTAGTTTGTTGTTTGTTATTGTTGTACTTAGGCGACATTCACACATTACATTAAACGATCAAACGAGTGTTTATGTGGGACTACACAACAGAAATCCTGAAGGGATTTCCCTTAATCCCCTCTCTGTTTCCAAATCCGATCAAAAGTAGCTACGAAAGCTTTAACTACAATATATATTTTATATTCCGAATGTAACATTTTTTCATATTGGCTTGAAACAATTCTCATAAGCATATCCGCTACTTTGGATCAAAAGTGGAAACGAAAACTAGGTTTACTATGTTTTCTAAGTGTAAATCTAGTGTTGTGTGTGTGTGTGTTTGGACTAGCTTAAGAATTATTCAATCCCAATCGAGATATAAGTTTAGGAAAAACTCTTTACCCTACAGTTTCTAAATTGAAACTATGTTTCATCTAAAGGACATTGCCTTCAGGAACTATAAGCGTGTTCTTCGTGTTTCAAATGTTGTATTAGTTTTCATATATATATATATAGTAAGTTTGTCAAGATACTCCCTCGAAGGAGTATTATAATTAACACAGTGGAGACCATACAAAATGATTAAAGTGAAAAGTTTAACCAACAGAAAAAAAAAAACAAATTCGGGCCAGGCGTAATAATGATTAACGTTAATGCGAGACAGATTCGCTCACAAAACACACACTTAAAGCGTTTCGTTTCATTCAGACAAACCAAACGAACGGAATATTCGGGGAAAATGAGAAAAAGGAAAACTTTTATCTCAGCCTCAAAAATAAGGGTTATCGGAAAAATGTAATAAAAAAGAGAGAAAGAGAGACAGAACATTTTGCTAAATAAGGAAAGCTTGTAATTCATATATCATATTTATGTATGTATGTTAATGGATATATATAAAGTAAGTATTTCGTTCATTCGCTTGAATTTTAAATGGTTGAACCGAACACACACACACACATACGCACACACACACACTCGTGGAGTTATAAAGAGGTTCTACCCACCAGTTGCAGTCGCGCGGTGGGGGGAAGTGGACGAGGAGGGTCCGCCCCCGCCACCGCCACCGACCCCGCCCCCTTCCTTGGCAGCTGCCGTGGGGTCCGATGTTTGATTTTGATTAACGACAAATGCGGAATTCTCCTCCTTGGTGATGCTCATGTAATAGCACGTGTCATCCTTTTTCATAATGTGCCTGGGTCCGGGATTCAGCAGAATGGTTTCCTCGTAGAATTCGGGCAGCTCAGCCGGACGCACGCCCACCAAGGCCACTCCATATCTGAGGGGGGGGGGGGGTGGAAATATAGTTGAGTTTAGCACGAGTTCCGGCTCTGAATGGGCATTCCTCTGGTGGGCCACACTTACTTGCGATGCGAATGAAAGCTGGCGTATGTGAAGCTCTTGCCCTCGTACTCGCCAAAGAATCGACTGTCGCCCAGCACAATGTGGTAGATCTCGTTTCCGGAGCACTTGCCGTACAGCCGGTGCCACTCCTCCGGACTCTGCTGGCCCTCCCTGCGGACGGTTCAAATATATATATATGTATGTACTCGTATACAGTAAGTAGTCTTCAATTTCGCGACTTAGGCTCATGTGAAATGCATGAGTCACGGCCTAGTTGGTGGCCCAATTAGCATTCACTGGCATCTGATTAACCACGCTTTTCATGCCGCGCGACCACAGTTCACGGAAACTTAAACTAAAAGACGCAAATAATTAAAAGTTTACATAAAACCGCCTCTAAATAAACACGCTCGCTCAGCTTGTTTTCGCACTTTCCGAAAAGGAGTAAAGTATTAGT
This sequence comes from Drosophila gunungcola, assembly GCF_025200985.1. NCBI lineage: Eukaryota > Metazoa > Arthropoda > Insecta > Diptera > Drosophilidae > Drosophila > Drosophila gunungcola. The sequence continues at coordinate 1,478,420 of NW_026453171.1, forward strand.
TTTCCTCCGACGTGTCACAGAATCCTTTTAATTAAAACCGGAATTTTAAATTGAATTTCCGTCATGTAAGTGCATGAGATAGCACGTTGAAAAAAACGCATCTATTCTAGCAATTCTTAGTTTAACTGCTAAACGAAATTAAAAATGTTGGCTTTCTGGAAGTCAATTTTACTTTCGCTTAGATGTTTTTGAGCCAAGACAGGTGAGCTTTATAAGGAAGCTAGCTAGTCATTCCCCAATAAGTATGCTATAATTTTTGTTGTACGGCAGAATTTGTTTTACAATGCATTTCTGTGTGGTAAAATTAAGTTTGTTTAGTATTAGTTTAGTATAGTATTAGTTTTACCTTGCATCCAAAATAGTTTCGTGGCTAACCTGATTTCCCTTCCTTTTGCACACCTACACTTCTGGGATTTCCCGCTAGGAAACTACTTTCAATAAGCAAGAAGTAAGCTCTGAATCATGGTTTTCCCAACCAGCTTATGCATTTAGCGGCATACCCCGAGCTAAGCTAAATTAGCTGCCCCCGCAAAAAAAAAATAAACATAAAAGGGCCGAGGAAAAACGTCTGAATGAGCAATCAAGCGGCTGTGACCTGACCACCGACTCCGCCGATGACGTGACGCATCCAAGCGAACCGATGACGCACGCCGGATAGAGAACTTTTTGCATGTCCTGCCACAAGGACCACCTTGCGTATACGTACTGTCCGCGGGATGTGTGGAGCAGCAGGGTGACCAGTGTGCTGGCGCCGGGACAGGTGCAGTTGTTGGCCAAAAGGGCGTACTTGAACTCGTCCTCGCAGACCACGTGCTCCGCGAACTTCACATGCAGCTTGTGCTCCGGTCTGCGGATGTGCGAAATGGAATTTCCGCAGGATATGCGATCGGTTGAGTCGCCGCCCGTTTGGTATTTGCGAATATCAGAGAGAAACAACATCGAACATTGAATTAATCAGCACCGGAAGAGTAGATGTCAACCCACCTGAAAATCTGCACATACTGCGGCACATTTGGGGCAAAGTCCTTGACGGCCCACGAGCGTAGAATGGTGTGCTCGTCGGCGGCCGTTTTGTCCGCATAGTTTCTGGCCGCCAGGATAAAGCACGCCTCCGCCTCGTTCATGCGGGCCCGGGCCAAGTCGCCATCCTTCAGGCACGAGCCCTGCAATTGAGTGGGTAATTGTTTTGCTCCCTACCAAGCCGGATTACGAAGCCAAGTCGCACCTGAATGTAAATGACGCGCTGCGCCCAAATGGGCACCTGCAGGATCATCCGCATCGTCGTGTCCAGCTCCATGGGACTTAGCAGCACCACATAGAAGTCCTGCAGCAGCGGATGGGCGTAGAACTCGTTGAGGAAGTCCATGATGGTGTCCGCATGCAGGGTGGTGGAGCACACCACCACGTGCTTTTCGCTCTGAGCGCGGTGCGAACTGTAGCTGCCGCCCAGCTTTTGCCGCTCCATCCACGTGAAGGCCAACTGCTCGAACTGTATACAAAGAAGTAATTTGTTAACTAGCTCAATCATCAATCAGACATTTTATACATCGCAGTGGTCATTTCACATTTAGCTCCATAGAGATTAAGATAAGATTTTCCTCAAGGCGATTGGCACTTTTAAGTTAAGATTCATTAATATGTTTGGTTATTGTTTTCCCAGTTTTATTAACAAACTCCACTTGAAACTCTCCTCTCTCTCTCTCTTCCTATATCTTTTACTTATCAGTTTAACAATGCTATTAAAACTAAACCTTAGTTTGAGAACTTTGTTAACGAAAATATTTTATGTGCATTTTCTTTAAGGTTTTTGTGCCACTTTCCACTTTCCAGTTGTATGGTCTCATAAAACTAAGACGTTGGTTATAAAGTTGAAATAATAACGCAAGGCTGATATATTTTTTTTAGGAACTACGTTTCAATTTCTCCTTGTGCAGAGTTAATTGAAAGCGTCACTATAATATTTCAGTTCAATTAGATTTCAGTGCCAGCACCTTTCCTGGATTTTTGCAACAATTTGGTCAAAAACGCACGCAACTTGTTGTTTTTATTGAGGGGTGGGGGCCCAGAAAGCCATAAATTCAGCAGCATATTGACATGCACTTGGATCTTTTAGTGCTGGCAGAACAAAAACCCATTCCACCACCGAAACTGCGCTGGAAAAAATGTAGAAAAACTGTTTTGATGGATGCTCTTGTTGTTTGCCGTTTGGCCAAGTGACCAATGGTCAGGCATATTTGTATACCCTTTTTACCGAGACACTCTAACACTATTTAACAACTCTCTTAATACCTTAATGGTACTGCCAATTTGTAAGATATTTAAGTTGTTAATGAAATTCATATATTTCAGTTACATTAGCTTGTTAATAAATGTATTAGTTATGTTATTTAATAAAAAATCCTAACTGTTCATTCTATCTAACCGCTAAGGGTGTGCTGTTCTCGATATTCCGATTTTGTGATTCCATCCTAGTTCGCATTTCCCCATCGAATCTCTTCTCCTGCTACTGCTCTTTGTTCAGCGCTTGTTTTTGTTGATAAAACAATTGTTTGCAAATTGTTGAACATGGCCGTCAGTCAGTCAGTCAGTCAGTCAGTCAGTCAGTCAGTCAGTCAGTCAGTCAGTCAATCGGTCGGTGGGGGAATGGCAGGGGTCACGGACAGACAGGCAGCCGGGCAAATGGTGAACAATTTCCATCGACAGCGTCCCATCTCGGGTTCCTCTATTTATTAATATCGATTGATGACCAAGGTCTCCCACCCTCAGCCAGATGCAGATGATGGATGTGAATAAGGTTCGCTCCGGCTTAGGGAGCATAAATATTTGATGTGGATTTTTTGCCCGCCCATAAGATAGCTTCTTAACGGAACTATTTGGTTTTTGGGTAATGCCCCATACCGAAGCCAAATTGGTTCCCTCGTCTGACTCACCTGCGTGGGCAGCACAATGAGGGCCACACAAATCATGATGACCATATAGAGCTGCGAGGGCCAAATGTCCGGCACAAAGTCACCATAGCCCACCGTGGAAAAGGTCACAACCACATAGTAAGTGCTCTGAAAGAGATTTAGATGACGATGACCGGCCCGCTGGAAGTGCTGGATGCCACAAACGCTGGGGACAAATAAAAGTTGTATGGATTGTGGGATAAACTTGGAGTCAGGATTGCATTACCTCGTGAAGACTAGACACAGCAATGTGGCTGATAAAATGGTCAACTGCTGCGAGAGTGCTGACTGAGACTTCTGCATGGCACGATGGAGGTCATTCTATAGGTTTTTGGGATATAACGTTAATCTGAGATTAAATTGGGGAAAACATCTCAACTCACAAACATATTCTCCAGCGATCGCTTGGCCAGCCAACAGTTGAGGAAAATGGGAATGAACAGATTCCGCAGCGGGGGATGAACAATCTGTGTAACAAACACTTATGTTAAGACCGCTTTGGGGAACAGACTTACAACCTACCGTAAGTGCAAAGGGTATTGTCGTTACTAATTCTAGTATAAAGTGAAATGAGAGTATCTGCTGCCAGATGTTGCCCTGAAAGTACAAAACCGAAATTGTAACACAGCAGGGATAAAGTTTCATGGTGGATTGTGGTATACCTTATAGCCTAGATATGTGAGGACCAAGGATTGCGTTAGCGACACCATGGCTAGAAGCAGCTGCAGGACCCAGAGCACTGTTGGCCGATTCACCCAGAGTATGGCGTCCCAGTTGATGATGGGCTGCTCCTGGAACTCCTCCTCCGTCAGTTTGGCCGAGATGATGAACTCCGTTTTATTGCCCACTTCGCAGCCATAGCTATCGGATGGTATTGTATGGTATGGTATGGTATGAAATGGAATGGGATATTTAATCAATCATCGTACTGCTGCTGGTCCATCTGCCGACGCCACCACTCACCATGTTATAAATGTTGGATTTTTATCCAATATCACACGTATTATGTAGAGAACACACGACAGTAACTTAAGGAATAAATCGGCGATTCGAATGCGCAGGCCTTTTTTGGTTTAAGGTAAAGGTGAAGGGAATAGCAAATGAGTTAGAATTTGGGTCAGTTGAGTGAATAATATGAATGTCTACGAATGTTTGTCGAGGGGGTTTTCCCCTACGTGCCCCAAAAGCAACTCCCCCTCAATCGAGACGACCTGTTTACCTGTTCAATTATTTCCTCTCCAAATCAATATTTACCCAAGATTATCGAATTCGGCTTTGTAATGTCATTCGGTGGTCCGTTTGTCTGTGTGTTTATGTGTGTTTGTCCGTTTGTTGGTCCGTTTGTGCGTTTGTCTATGTGCTTGTGCGGCTGGCAAAATACTTATACATTCGTTTCCCGTCCATTCCGCCACTAATCAAATTCAATTACATACTATCTTGTTGATTCTTGTAATTATGTCGAATATTTTGGTTAATTCAAAGATAACACTTAACTAGTGGGTACTTACTTGAACGCTGATTCTTAATGAAATAGAGTTGCAGTCTTTCTTTAAATGTGTTTTCGTTCACATAGTACTCTACACGAACTCTGCAAAGAAAAAGAAGAGAAGTGGGTTGCTGATGATTGAGCTTCTAAATTGAATTGTTAAACAAAGCCTTTGCAAGGACCCTTGTTCTGCGTCCTTATCCCCGACAATCGAATTCCCCCGTTTCCGCTGCACTCGACAATTAATGCGCTTACTTATCACATTAGGCGACGCAGTTGGCTGCCGTGTTCCCCATGCCCCATTACCTTACACTCAGAAAAATGGTTATGGAAAAATGAAGTCGAAGTGCTTAGGCTAACATAACGATTTAACTATCATTATTTCAGTGCTAATTGTCTAATTCAAAACATAGTAATATAAATAGTATTTTTTCTGGAGAGGTAATAGCAATTATGCTTAGTTTCCTTACAAAAAAAGAACTTCCGTTAAATTGTACTGATGACACTCAGCTTAGTTCAGAAGTTGATGACTGAAATTAAGCACACGTATTTAAATACATTTTTATTTTACCATAGATTTAGTAAACCAATAAGCTTTTAAGGATAAACAAAATGTCGAAGCTACAAACTAAAAATTTATAAGTTTTCAAAACTGTTGTTCAAAGTTTTTTTATGATTTTTCTGTTCAGTGTATTTATTTAACAAACTTAAATCAATCATTTAATTTTCAATGTAACGTAAGTCCATACTTAGTGCAGGCAGTTAAGTATCTTCAAAAGTACTGAGGGGTTGAGAAAGGAAAAGGAAAGGAAAGGAGAAAGGCACCCCCACACACACGTGACTATCCTGGCCGCCCTTTTCTTGGCACCGTCACCCAAGGACGAATGGCGTCTGGAAATGGCTTTTTCCTGGGAAAATGTGCCGTGCATAAGTTTCCATCAATGAATATCTGTCTGAGCCCCAGGCTTACATATTTATGTACTATTGATGTGATCAAAGGAAAACTGAGTTTGAAAATTTGTTCGTAAAAGGGTAACTTCTGTTAGCTAAAGGGTATACCTTTCTCGACTATTTCTCATGCGTTTTGAACGTCTTCATATTCTTCATATTTGATAACCCTTGACTGCAGCTGCAACGCTGCTGCCTTAAGTGTGAAACGAGTTTAAACCACTCAAGCACACATGGCGTATGAGCAACAAAATGCGGGTCTTAAGCTCTTCCGACAATTGTGGGTGGCGCCATATATATATATAATATATATTTTTATGTGCTGCTCGAGTTTTGCATTTAGCGTCTCAGAGTCTGAGTATTCAGCCCGCCGCACCATAAGTGTTGAGCAAATATTTTTGCCTGATCTTTGTGCACTTGACTGCACAAGACATTGGCCATACAGTTGAAAACCTTCTCTGGGTTCATGTAATTAAAAGAGTTGCTTTAACCCGGGCACAAAGGAAACCCGGAGGAGATTCAATTAACTCTGTGCCACCTTCTTGGCCTTTGTTTTGGCAGCTTTCTGTCGCAGCTCATTTGGGAGCAGAAGCATATTCGGTTGGAATATTCATGCCAAGGTTAATGCACCGGAGCAGGGGAAGGAACTGTAAGAATAGTTCAAGTGGCTCCCGGCAGCAGTGTTGACTCAGAAATGGCACCTTGGGGGCCATTCGAGGGCCAAGGACGATGACTGTGCGAGTGCGTGGCGAAATTAACGAGCACAGTCACCATCACCATCACTAGCACCAGCACCATCGCCATCACCGTCACACACACCAATCAGTTATGGCCCGGCCAGAAGCTCAGCAGAACGAGCCACTGCATACAATCAAGTCTGACCTGCCCCCAAAGGATTTTTCGCACTTCTCTGCGGTTTGTGGCGGCGGAGTTCATTCCTCTCGCCCTTTTCCGGCCATTGAACGCGGCACAAGCGCTGGCTAGATGGCCAGATGGCCATAAGTTCTGGCCAAGAAGGGGTCACCAATCACTAGTCACTTGTGGGCCATTTCCATGCGCTTTAAGTCTTTAGTGGCGCAAACGCTGCTTTGCATATTTAAAATAAATTTCGCATTTGCGTTTATCCCAAGCTGAACTGTAATCAAAACTACAAAATATTTGCATTCACTTTGATTGCAAACATTTCCATTAACAAAAATTATAATTGTGAAAATTGTGCATTGCTGCAGGTGGCAAAAACTGTGGAAATTCCAGTTTGCAAGTGAAATCTACGGGTTAGCCACTGAATTGGAAATTGGCAAACTTTTTAGGTCGGAAAATTGCGAATTATTTAAATCGACGTCATTGTTAAGAGCCTTACCGAATTCATTGTTTATTCATTTAAAATTTATATTTAATTATTGGTGAAATGGTCCTTTAACAATTTAATTTTATTCTTATTTATTAACAAGTTCAGTTAGTCTACATTTTAGGATTTATGAAAGTTTTAATTAAAGTATTTATCTTAAATAAAGTTTGCCTTACAAAATCAATGTTTTGTGAGCAACTATATCTTCATTTAATTGATTCATTAATCAAATTCAACATTAAACTCAACCTACTTAATACTAAAACATATTTTTTATATTCTTCTTTAAAACTAATATAAATTTTAGCATAATATTGTTTGACTAAAACTAAATTCATATTTGTTTCTTATCTTTGGTTTCACGAAATTAAGAGATATGCTCTTTCTCTAACTAACATTTGAAAAGTTTTAACAACACCATTTATATGTTTGCATATCTTTTGCGTGAACTTTTTGGCCTCAAATAATTGGTTTTATACCCGAAGGATCCCGCATTTTTCCTATGTGAAGTTTGTGGCTGTACCCGCAAAGTTATGAACTTTTAAAGTAACTCCCAACTTTGGCTTAAATTTATTCCTTTCTTCTGCTCATCCAGGAGTTCATGGTCCTGACTGAGAGGACCTCCTAGGCTGGGGACAAATTGCACGTTAATGTGTTTTTGTTGTGCCATCATTTGATTATCCACAGATATTGAGTTTAAAGCTGGCTAAAATGGACAAATGGGCAAATGGGCAGCCCGCGGCGGGATGTGCTTAGATTGTTTTACCTTTATTGATTTTTGATTTCGAGCATTTTAAAGAAAATTTGATTTAATTTCGTGTGCGTGGTGGTCTCGGGTTTCTGTGTTCGTGTCGAGATTTGATTACAACTCCATGATGAAATTGTGCCAGGAAGCAAGGCGAAGGTGAAATGGCGAAACGGCGAAGCCAAGCAAATCAAAGGCCACAAAGGGGATCTAGGAGAATGCCTAACAAAGCAGCGTTTTCCACTTTTTTTTTTTGGGCCTGCCCAACACAAAGGATTGGCGGACAAAGGACACCATTCAAGCCCATGCGTGGTTTCAGGTAGCTACAAATTGCATTCTTAGGCGGCACCAACAAAAACAAAAATAGGATCCCTGTTTTCGCTTGTTCTCGGCTCCTGCATGTTTATTGCTCTCCTGATGAGGCATCTCTATATCTTTGCTAAAGTGTCCATTAAGGAAACGCTGCATTGATTGCTTCTCGTAAAAAGCTAAGAGCTCTTAGCAGGGGATATATACACTTATTTATGAGAGTGCAGATGACAGCTTAAGGGGGCGGAATTCATCAAATTATTCAGGATGAGAATGCATTTTGCTGACAAGCTTCCGGCACTTGTTGGGCATTTCCAATGCAAAGTTGTCTTTTGTGTGCTAAAATATTTATAAGAAAATGCTTCTGTAAAAAAGCTACTAAAATTCCACCAGAACTTATCCCTGCTTATGCGCATACACAATTACAATTGTCAAAGTAAGACTTCAACTTTCAACTATATTGAAATGTTCTTGACAGAAAAAAAGTTTTAGTTCATCTAAAAATAATATGTATTTTTTATGATATTCATTTCAAGAGTACTTTTCTAAGGATAAGTAATATTTAAATTAAATTATATTACTACTGAAGGCATAGTACCAGAAATATCAGCAATAGCTTTAATTGCAAAACACTTTAATATTTTTTTGAGTGTAAGCTTTTAGTTGAGACCTGATTCGATTAAGAATCGACGCCATTCCACTGCTTTGACCTGTTAATGGCCCAAATCGAATTTCGAATTGAGTTACGGAGGACGCGGCGTATACGCGATTTTTTAGTGCCCTAAGGGGCGTATACACAGTGTAGACTTACCTTGGTATTCGATCATAGGAGTCCCACGAGGAGAGACAATTGTAGGACGAATTGCGACTGTTGCCCGCCATATTGCATAATAGATGATCCATTGGCTTAAATGACCGCAACACGAAGCACTTTATTTAATTTCACCTTTCGATCACTCTGTCGATTGCATTGCACTTTCGATTTTTGGATGGTTGTACTGATATGTATGGGTTATTGATTGAGACTGTGCACCTAGACCCTTTAGGATTATCACACTTTAATTCCAGCACTTGCAGAACTCCAACTTTAATCAAAATTGATTGCCCTGGCTTGGCAATTAATTTTGTTGTTTGAACACGCAATTGAGGACAGAACGCATGTACACACACGCTGGCACACACTTATTTATAGCTTGTTTAACATGATTTTTTGTTGCTGGCCATGTGGGTGTTGTTGCGTCCTCCCATTGTGTGTTCTTTGGCCATTTAATAAATTTATGGCCCTAACGGCCATAGCCTTGAAAAGCAATGTCAGTGGATGAGATGTATGTGGACGATAAACCAGCATTGTGCCCTCATTTTGTGATTAAGCCCTGTTTTTACACTTTTTATTGCTACTTTCGCATCGGGCAACCCCTTGCCAAAGTCTCGGCTTACATTATTTTCAGCTTCCCTTTTACAGTTTACGCAATTAATTAAAATGCATGAATTGACTGGAATATTCCTCATCCCCATTATAATTTGTTAATCCGGAATTCAATTGTGAACCTCATGCATTATTTACCGTGCTCGGTGGTTTTCAGCTTGTATATTCATATTGATTGCTTTTTAATTGCAAATTCATGTTCTCTGTGGGCTAGGAAATTTGTTAAAGTGTCGTTACGGAAGTTACGGGCTGACGAATTCGTCTACGTGAGCGATTTGAGAGTCCCATCAGTTGGCCCAAAAGAGTCAATGAAATTTATCGCCTTTGACATTCGCTGACAGACACAAAGCCAAATCATTAGACGTGACCTGAGAAGTCTCGCTAAGTGACACATTGACAAATGACAAGGCCAAGTACCGTCGTCTGTCTTGGATCCAAAGCACATTCTGCGGTTTTTATTCCGCCTGACGAATCTGTCTGTCTTAAAGCGTTTTTCTTCCAGCCTCTCGCTATTTGTAATTTAAATTATCCGAGCTCTGGCCTTAAGCCATCTGCTGCCTCGCTTAATGGCTTTTGGTGAGCCAGTACCAGTACTTCAATTAAAATATGTCAGTGAAAAATCTGAGAGAAATTCTCAACCAGTTCCTTGTCGCTTTCACTTGAACTTTGAACTTTCCCTGATTGCACTTTTTGTCCCCATCGGGACACTGATTGATTCCCTTACCCTACTCTTGAATGCATTTATTCTTTTATTCATGCTGTCTCCAAATGCAATTTGCATGGCAATGGCTTGTTGTGAATTATTTAGGCGCTCGATGTGATTAATCGAAATGCTTTCTTTGGAACTCTTGTGCGTGCCGACAGTCTGTCGCACATCGAGAATTTTACGCTCTGTTCAGGCCAACTATCTGCCTGGTAATGCCTGTGTGATGAGGCCTTTTTTTCGTGGGCCCGGCAATTACAGTAATTGGCCTGTCCTGCGACTAACACCTTTTTATGGGCACCAGTTCAAGGTCCGAATGGTGTGGGTCTCAGGGGGACAAGTAACCCAGTTTTTGGTCTTAAATGGGTAGAAAAAAGGCAGAGAAATGTGACCATAACTACATCATTTGAAGCAACACGAAATTACTCTCAGTAAATAACTTTTGGGGCTGTAAGGTTTCAATTAAGAACTCGAGAATGTACAGGCAAAAATAATTAAAATACTTATGAGCTTTAAAGTTAAAACTTTTTATATCAATATACATTGATGTTTTATGGCAAATGTTTAAACAGAAAACAAAAATGTATCATGTATTAAGACCACTTTTACGTTGAGTGCCTGTTTTTTCCCCATCAAGGAAGTACTCCAGTTTTTCGAGTTTATTTTTGGTTTCCGCAGGGGGGTTCATTTTAAAACCAATCCCGTGCCGAAGACACAACGTCTGCCCGTCTGTCGCACAGCTCATTAGGTTTATCGATTGCTCGGCTTGGAGCAGTCTGCCGTGCACCAATAGCATTGGCGGCGACAGACAGAAGGACCAAAAGTTCCACTCTGACAGTGGAAATCGTGTGTGCTGCCTAAATGTATGCAAACATTTGCATTAACACTCGGCACAAGAATTGGATGCTAGTCCTTCGAAAAGTTGGAGCTAGAGAGGACCAGGAGCGTTGAACTGGCTGCTCACAAACAAATCAATTTGGCTGCATAAAATTCAAATATTTTCCCAGAGCCAAGCTTTTGTTTCATTGTCCAGACAGTTTGGCTTTGTTTCGTTGGAGCTAGCTGCTGGCTGCTGGCTGCTGGCATTTGCATACCGAAAATATCTTTATTCATTTTGGTGAGCCAAGCGAATAGAAATTGCTGATCCGGTGACCTTTGCTGTCTGTTTTGCCCGCTGTTCCTACGGAAGTCCAAAGACGCCACAGTTCATGAACTCTTTTTTTGCCGCTTTTGGTCTGCCTCTTCTCAATCCCCAATCCATCGTCCCCAGTGCCCAACTTTTAGCATTTTATGATTTCTGCTGGCAGTTTATGTGCTGGCTTTATGTGCAGCATAATAAACTTGATGTCTGAATCGTTTAAACTGAGTGAAGGTCGCCTTTTAATAGCCTTATATCTTGATTGCACACAAAATCCCCGGAAATATGATGGGATCAAATGTATCCAGCTCGCTCCTAAGCTGCACATTTCAACGACCTGGAAATGGAAATGGCTTTGATGTGTTCTGAGCAGCTGCTCACCGGAGCAGACCTAAGTTGCACTCGCCTCTGCCCAAATTAGCCTTACAAATGTTTTGAGTCATCGGCAACATATTGCCCTTTCCCACGCGATCGAGCCATTCGAGCTTCTCAAATAACCAGCCACACGGGTTAGGCGTTTCCCCATCCATTCGCAAGGGTATGCCAATTTCATGGGAAATTCGCATACTAATAGATGCTCCTTTAAAAACTAAATAGTGCGAAGGGAGAAGTTTTAAAAGCTAAAAGGCGTCTGCTTCTCCACTTGCAAGGGTCAGACATATTTATAGGAAATTCCTCGAAAAATGAATAGAATTAAGGCTTGTTGTTTCCAATAAAAACATACTAATACTTATCAGGCCTGAAAAACGAAGGAAACTGCTCAGGAATTTTCGAAAGGCTCATTCGTTAATGGCTTGAATTTAAATATCTCATTTAAAACTTTTTTAATAGACACTACAATATATCCAAGATTAAACCATTTTAAGAAATTGACAAGGTGACTTCAGAGGTATTTTAACAATTGTACAGATACAAAATATATATATTATTTTTTGATTTTGTTGTTGATTAGCTATTTGCCTTATAAACAAATTCAAACACACAGTATCATCATCAATATACTGCTATACTTTGTGCTATATTTTCCATAACTTGTTGATTACTTCTTTAGTTTCTTTGTTGTTTTGCCCATTGCGTGTGCTTCTCCAATTCGAGTGAAAGTTGGCACGCGCCACTGAATGATGGGGAAAGTGAATGCGGAGAAAGTGGAACAGACAGCGTGGCAAAAACACAAGGAGGGTGAAGGATTTCAAACAGTAGACAGTGGCACGCCTTGGCTCTCGGCCAACAAGGAGTGCGCAACAGTTTAAAAAGTAGGCGTCAACCGGCAAGGCACGACATGTCGGCACTGAAAGGACAACAAAGTGGATACAATTCCATGGGAACGGGAATGGAAGTGAAGCTATGAAGACGGGTAGACAAACTGTTGCTGCCTTCCCCTTTGGCTTAGCATATTTAATCGTGCGGAAGCAATCGATTGCCGCTAAATGGGTGGCAATTTGTACCTAATGACGTCATTACATGCAACAAGCAAACAGCCAACAGCCGCAGGACATTCCTGGCCAAGAAGGAAGGCTAATGTCCGCACCAGCAGCCCGTTCATAAATCAATGCTCTAAACTTGGCAAAGAAAAAAAAACCGCACGCGACCTTTTCTCGGGCAGACCAGACCAACAGCCTCTGCACGGAGAGAAAAAAATCATGTTTTTTTTAACATACAATATAAATAATTGCTTTATAAACGTAAGACCCTAATGCAATCATGCATGATTTACATATTTTGAATTTTTTTAATACAGTAGAGGAAAGGTATGTAGACAATACAATATATTAAAAACCCTTTTAATTTTTGTACCAGCTATATTAACTGTCTTTTATTTTACATTACAAAATAAATTTGTCAAAATGTCTGTTGAATTGAAATATTAATTATGCCTATTTTATAAGTACAAAAATATTATTTAGAGCAAAACTTATTAAGAAAAATAACTACATCCTTTTTTTCCCAAAAAAAATTGTTTTTATGTAAATAAAAAATAATAAATATTAAATAAAAATTTTTCTCTCTGAGCAGCAGTAGAAGCGCAAAAAACTTGAGTAGGCAGAACGAATTTATCACTTGGCCAGCTTAATGGCTCTTGAGCCAAACAAAAGCGTATTACAAAGTGTTTAGCATGTTTTTCCACTCCTCTTTTTAACATTTCACTTGATCCCTCTTTTGTGGTATGTGCGTGTGCGTGTGCTTGTGATTGTGTTGATGGCCAGGCGAAAAAAAAGAAAGCGCATTAAGAGATGAAGGTGAAGTGCTAAGGCTTGAGTGACTCCTCAGAACTACTGTGAACATGAAGCCACAAAAGGATAAACAAGTAAGTGAATCAGTTCATTAGACTAAACTAGCAATCTACTCACTTACAAGTTTATTAATAAAAAGGAATATAACCTCTTTATATATATATTTTCTAAGTACCTCCATCAATTTCTGATGATTATTTCAATTTTTATTGATTTCTCAATTATAATTGGTTTGCTATTTATTCCTAATGCTGAACATTTGTTAATTTAACTTAATTTTGTGGAATCTATCTGAGAAAATCATGACTTTTAGAAGTTAATTAAATCATTTATAAACATTTTCAATTAGTCCCCTTTTATTATGGAAAACGACTTTCACCTTTGGCCTTAGCTTACTTTTGTTTACCAGTTTTTCGTCCTCCTCTTATGTTTTCTTTTACCATTCCCCCCTAACCTTATCCCCAGTTTCTTGGCCAAATGTATGCAAATAGAAATGTCGCACATATTTCATAATTTTCATATTCTTCGTGCCGAAAAGCAATTTGCATTTGCTTTTTTGTTGTTTTTGCTGTTGGGAACAAATTGGTTGCCATTTCTGTTTATCATACATGGAAATTCACAGAGCAAGCGCATGAAATGGGAATTATGGGCCAAATTAGCTTATTTGACATTTGAATGTGCAAATATTTGGAAAAGTGTGAACGCAAAGTCGCTACGCATTTTTCATGCCCGACTGCAGTCGTTGGCAATCGATGGAGCTTTAAGATTGTGCGGTTCCTATTGAGTGGGTTTTTCGTTTATCTGCAGCTGTCAGTTAATTTCCGTTCAAGTAGCCATTAAAACAATCATGACGTCGCTTAGGCTTACATCGCCACTCACAGATACACACACACCCACGCACACACAAGCAGAAACGCCATTTTATGGCCTGCCATTAACAGCTTGTTGTCGCAGCAGCCATTTAATAATAATAAAATGGTAAAAATGACTGAAATCCAAGGGAGTAACTCAATTACACGGCCAGCCAGACGGAGACTTGTCAACACTCCGGATTCTGCCTCCTTCTTACTAAATAACGAGGCTGATCCGACTTCATGGCCAGTTGAATGATGAGGCTGCCAGCGCCCATCGCCCCCCGCCCCTTTGATTATTAATATCGAATCCAATTAATCTTCACCATTTGACTAAGTCAAGCTCACAACATGTGGCGCATGTCGAGTTATCATAAACGATTTCGACTTGTGGAAAGTTTGTCAAAAACTTTATCTTGCCAAGTCGATTTGTTGGAAAGACTTCTGACTGAATTGGCGCAAATTTTCAGGGACAACCAACTAGTCTCAGGCAGTCTGTTAGGGACAGGACCCAATCCATAATCCCCATCAGCCATGTCTAAATTAGGTAAAGCATTAACTTGGTTAATTACAAAGGTGTCTGGCTTAAAGCTTAGTAATTGGCTTTGACTTGAGAGAATTTTTGCGATTTTGTTTGGAAAAGGAAAATTGTATTTTCTTTGTTGACTTTGCTTTGGTTGTTTTTAATCTTGTTAATATTATTTTTTTTATTTTGGGTTGCCACATTAAATGGTTTTTTAAACTTGAGAAGGTAATTAATATTAATTATCTTACACCGTTCTATTATAAGAGTTCAATAACATTCAATGTTCAATATCTAATTTATTTTATGCTGTAGAAATTTTCGTGCATTATTGATTTAAATTTATTTTTTTAAAGGTTAGTTAATTTTATTTAATTTATCTGCTATAAGATCAGTATGCTTATACAATTTTTTCATTTTTCATAAGATTCTATCATAACAATAGTTTTATTAAGGATTACTAAATTTAATATTTTATATTTAAGTGTGGCATTGGCCCCATGCTAAAAAAAATCGTTAATTGCTTTACACGACTTGCTAAGTGATAACAAGTAATACTTTTTTCATCTTGTTGGAACACAATTATTTGGATTTTAAGCTATCAATTTAAGTTAAAGCTATTTCTTTTAATCGAAGAATTCGTTTAAACTCGTATGTATATTTGGTTTTGCATTTTACTTGTACAGTTTCACTAATAGATTCATATATGTTTTAGAAACAGGTAACACTAATTCTATTCAACTTTGCGTTCGCTGCGTTATAAAAACAACTCGCGGGGAAAGCGTTTCAGCGGCTGATTAGATACGCTCGCCCTCGCATTCGGAAAAGGACTGAGGTCCTGCCGAGGACCCTATTCGGCAAAAGGTAGTGGCGCAAGCTCGGAAAGCGAAACGGAAATGCGGGAACTCACCACAGTGGTGGGTTTTGTGGGCGCCAAAACAGCTGAGTTGCCGGCAACCGTTATTGTTTACGTTTTTCCCAAAAGAGAGATGGGTTTCCACTCAAGGCGAGAGAAAGGAAAAGCTTGGCGAGAGCAGGAAAAGCGTTGAAGGAAGACTGTTAAGTGAAAGCTTTCCACTAACAGCAGCTTTCCACAGTTCAACCGAATTTCAAATCCCCGCTGTTAGAAATAAAACTGCATAAATTAACTGCAAAACATGTGAACCACAAATTCAATTAAAACTTTGTTGTGTTGACAAATTAGCATGAGGATTGCCGGAGAACTCCTTGGGACAGGGTAACAGCTAGAGGTGTAAACCAATCAGTAGAAGTGAAGAAGGGTGTCCCCCATTTGAAGGTCAGGTGAGAGGCACTTGAGTTGGCCCACCTGTTGGGCTGGCTTATAAATCCAAGTCCCCGACCCGCACGGCCAAGCAATTTAACCTTTGGGCCAAAAGGAGAAGCCACACCTAAGCTAAATCTTCCTGGCATGGGGCATCAATCATTCTGGAAGGCAACCGTTTCATTTGGTAGGCGAGTCAATCTTGTGAGCGCCACCTTAACCAATTACCTAACCGCAGATGAAAAACTGGGGGAAATCGTGGCAAAAGGGGGGCCCGGCTGTATTCAACCTTTGTTTGCTCCGCAGATAAGACTTGCCACAAACATTCCGACCCTAAGTTATGCAGGGCGACGCACTCGAGCCCAACCCAACTGGAAATGGATCCGGAGAGCTGGTGCAGAGTTCATAAAATATTTATTTATGCGGATGCTGCGGCTCGATCTGGGGGCCCAAAGACTGATTGAAACGAGTTCATTTGTGTGTCAGAAGGTCGTCAGTGTTCCCATTTGTTAAACGTTTTGTGCGCCTGACGACGTCGAACACATATACATATATCCCTGGATTTGCGCAATAATCAATCATAATGAATGGCCAGGTGGAGGTGGTCAAAAGGGTACCCGCTTTCCCACACATGAAATGGCAAATTGGTGGCCCGTAAGGTTTACTTTAACTCCCACCACCGTGGCCCCCATGATAGAGGAAGTGAAAAGTTTTCTCCTTTCCTTTAAGTTGGCCAACTTTCACCCAACTCAGATTCTGACGTACGTATTTATTGCGGTTGCTTTTGTTTTTCCAGCCATTAAAAGAAAGGCGGCGAAACTTTCCCCAAAGTCATAAATGCATTAAAGTGGGCTTTAATCCCTGCCGATTTTTGTGTGAAATCTAAAACAAAAATTTGCAAAATGTACATTTTAAGAGACACTGAAATTGGTTGTAACATAGTTGGCCTATATTTTTATGTTATTTGAATTTTAAATAGGTGTTGGTAAGAGGCTGCCTATTTGTATATGCTCGCTAACAATTCATAATACAATGTATTCTGTCAAGAGAGTTCGAATAATTACCTGCAAAAGAGAAGTAAATTATGTTTATTAGAATTAATAAATAATATAAACAATCATTTTAATGTCGGCAATTATTAATTGTTTATTAAATATCCATAAGTCAGAAGATGGCACTCTAGATCTTGAATTCCTGCAGGGCTGCAGGAGTTACAAGGTCCATAAATCGTCTACATCACGGCTCGCAACGTCGGCATACAAACATGCCGAACACCATGCCCAATCCGAAGCAGATGACATAGGCCATGATGTTTACTGCAGAAAGGATATGCATATAGTAGAACTAAGGACAGAGAATTCAATTCACAAAAGCTTACACGGGTATTCTTGGCAACGAGGAAACCAACGATTCCTCCAACAATGAAAGTGATAAAGCGTTGCATATTTTCTAATAGAAATAGAATCTCCGCGGATTTAAACGCAAAATTTTGAATATTTTTAAGTACACGAAACGTACACGTCAAGTAGAATGTCGACTGTGGAATACATTATTTAGGTTGGAGTAAAACATTAGAAAAGCAAAAGCAAAGCCTACTGATTACCAATTTGAATATTCAACCATTTTAGTTCAGCGGTCGGACAGAATAGCGATTTGCTGGCGCTCTGCCGGCACATCAATGCGGTTTTTATGCATACAAATACATATTGAATAGAGAAAAAAACTCACAAATAGTATTTTAACTGTGTGGTGGGGTGTGCCGTCCTCTGATTTAGACTCACTCACATATTTCTAGTCCAATTTATAAAAACCTCATCTATGTATGCTGCGATACTAGATATCCAACAATACAGCCAATAATAAATACCAAAAGCCACTCCATGTTTGTTAAATAATATAGATTTCAAAAGCCAATTTTAGGTTTCTTATTTAAAACACTAATAAAATTCAAAGACTTTAGCAACAAAGCCAACTAACTACAAAATCTATTTAAACAAATAAACAAAAAAACAAAACATGAATTTTTAAATCTTATATTTATTTAGCCATATTTCTTGATAAATTTGTGATAAATTCAGCTCAAAAGGATTTTAGCATTTTCGGCAGCTCATCATTCCAATAATCACGCCCAGGGCAAAGGAGATAACGTGGGTCATGTTGCTTCTTTGATTTGGATTTGGAAAATTCTGAAAAGATTTGATACCAGCAGTGAAGATTTTTCCTCCAAAATTGAAATTCAGTCGAGAATTTCTTTACTTTGAATTTCAGGTATTCCTGGCCACCATGTATCCTACCAAACAGCCAACTAGAAATGTGATCACCCAGTCAACATCCATTTTTGCCAAAAATAATCAGTTAATGTGAAACTCGGAAAAGCTAAGCGGAGAATGGAAAAAATCTCAGTGAGCCATTTGCCAAGGCCTACTGAAAAATGCATCAAAGTTCTTACCTTTTTTAATGATGTTTCCCTATCAAATACCCAACAATACAGCCAACAATAAAGGTAAGAAACCACGAGTTATCCATAATCAATGGCCCAGAAGTAACATTAATACTGGTTTTGACTTTCCGAAAATATGAAGGTATTTGTTTGAGAAAAGTGTTTTAAAATGACATAAATAGCAATGAAGTACAGATATTTTAAGGCTTTACTTATCTTTTAGTGAACAGCATTTTAAGCAGGAGTCTTAAAATATTAATTATTGTAAAAAATAACTAATACCAATCTACCGAGTGGTGAGTTGGTATTACCAGTAACTAAAAAGAAACATGGGTAGGATAACGATGTTATTAACATTCCAGACGATTTTGTGGGCATTTTTAGTCATAAATGATTATTAACAAAGTAGTGTATGAATTTAACTTCAAATGTTTAACTAAGATGTTAAAGCACTGAGAGTCCTCACTGCTCAAAATTCTCGATTTGGCTAACATCATTTTTTTCGAAATTATTTTGGTGTAAAATTAAAACGTTTTATTGGGGACCCTCTGTTTACCAGGACATCCATTCCGAATTCCGTTCAATATGTGCGACAAGCCTGCCTGCCCCCCGCCCCCGCGATGCTGTCCACCGCCCCCGCCCCCCTGTCGACCACCGCCCACTTTGTGGCAGAAGATAAACTGCGTGCCCTGCAACCGATTCTTTTTCTTCCTGATCGGGGCTGGCATTGGCCTCTACTGGGACCACATGAAGAAGGAGGCCCAAAAGGCGGCTGAGGAGGCCAACAAGTCGCCCAAGGAGAAGGAGAAGGAGGCCAAGGAGCGCGAGAAGAAGCAGAAGGAGAAGGAAAAGGCCGACAAGGAGAAGGCCGAAAAGGAGAGGAAAGAAAAGGAGAAGGCCGAGAAGGAAAGGAAAGAAAAGGAGCGGAAGGACAAGGAAAACAAGGACAAGGGCAAGGAAAAGGGCAAGGAGGGCAAGTAACGCTGAAGAGCACCTAAACGGTGATGTCCCGAACAAGGATGCTTTGCCACGAAATTCGTATCACCTGCCAATCATTTCTACAATTAAAAAATTTCAAGTGCATTAAATGGACGACTTAAAAATCACCATTGGTCAGTGCTTGTTCATAAAATATGATAAAAAGGTTTTACATTTACCATACCCTAATACTTCCAGATTAAAAAAGAATTTCAACTGAAGAGAAATGGCCACGCGAAAGACAACCATCTAGTGAGAGCCCTAAAATGTATCGATGAGAAATACATTTAAACTGGAATGATACGTTGTTTGCAGTTTTGAGGTTAAAAAATAAACAAAACGTTATGTTGAAACTAACAATTTTGAACATTTTACTATAATGGTTTTTGTCCCAAAACTCATATCCTTCCTGTTGGGTTCTTTTAACCTTAAATTTATCGTTCGAAAATACATTTGCATTGAAAAGAAGACACGGCTACCCAAACATTTTATAATTACCAAAATGTTTGGTATGGTTTTATATTTTATTTTATTCTACACCAATTTATATTGATAGCCAATTTGAAACATCGATAATTATAGAGATGCAGCATTGGATAATTGTTGGTTTCAAGTGGTCTTTGAAAAATTCTGATTACAAACTCCCAACCGGTTGAAATGCAATAATTTTTATTTAAGAACGGTACGTGGTCCAGGAGTATCGAATGCTATATGTTTCGGTTTCAAGCTTTTGGTAATAAGGTTTGACAACTTCTCAAACGATACCCCCCAATTAATTTCAATTTAGAAATGGTGATCCGTGTACAAGCACCAAATTTACATTTGTATTCAACAGTGGAATAGAGAATAGATCAATCGAAGAAATCCGTCTATAATATGGTGGGTAGTTGTTCGATTGACAAATTGCTCTATAGATAAATTTATCGACAGAAATTTCATTTTCATTGATTCTTCGGCGGACAAACTTATCGAATGGCATTTGTCTTGGTCACTTTGGCTACTTGATTGAAGGTGTTCCAGAAGTTGCGATATCGATCAGATTGGATAGGATGGAATCCCGCTGGCCGAGATGGATTGTCGTTACTTCTTGCCCTTGCCATCGACCTTCTTCTTGTCCTTGCCCTTGTTGTCCTTGTTGCGCACGAAGAGCACGCCCAGTCCCACCCCGATCACGAAGAAGAGGACGCGGTTGCACGGCGTACAGTTGAGCCGGGCAAGGAGCGACGGCATCGGCCGGCACACCCTCCGGACATCGGTACGCTTACAACAAGGCATGGCTCCAAAAACTCGAAAGGATTCGCCTCAATTTTGACCGGAATTTTGTTTGCTAGCGGGAGTTGTCTGAAAACCAAATACGGTGAAATTTTTTGTGCAAACCGAAAGTTTGATCTTTAAGTAGTGAAGTGAAATTAATACTGAGCATTGTCAGGGTGCCGGCTTGACAGGTTGCCAACTGGCTTGAAGTACCCGACTCGACTACTAGATTTATGTCTTGCTAATTAATACCCACCTAAATCGATTGAGATTCCAATTTCTGCAGAGGTTTTTTGGGTTGGGGTAAAAGTACTCTACTTCTTCTTTTCCTTGCCCTTATCCTTGCCCTTATCGTCCTCGGGAAAGGTCTTGGCGTACCACAAGCCCACTAAGACGCCCGCGAAAATCGACGACAATCGCTCGCACATCAAATGCATGGTGTTAATAAAGTTTTTCAAGGATAGCCTCGAAGCAACTAAGAAATTAAAGATTTACGCAATTTAGAAATTTTTCAGATTCATGGAAGTATACTGGTGCGGCCAAAACGGATAACTGAAAAATGCCACAGCCCTAAATTCCAAAGCACTTTAACCCAAATCTCACAGCCTGCTTTGAAGCACTTTCCATACAATTAAAATTATTGGTTTTGGCGCACACTTAATTAACTGAAAGATTACAAAGGCCAATTTAATTAGCTGGGATTACGTGTATCCCTGTGCTGTGAAAATGCGAAATTAAAGCACCATTTTACCACCTGCGTTGCCCACTCTTACCGAAACTCGTGCTTATTTGTATCGCATGTAGCACAACAATGGCTCCACATGCTACAAAGGACATGACTCTGCTAAAAGTCAAGCAGTTGTGGGGAAAAACCACAGGAGAAAGAACAAATTTACCCATAAAAAAGCACAAAAGGATTTGACTTGTGCACTTTAAATTGTACTTTTTTTTGGCACATTCATAACCCAATCGTAACAGAAAATCTCGGAGAGTTCTTTAATACAATGCGCATTTTCGCATCTTTATAAAACTGCCAAAATGTTCATCACAATAAATCAGCTGGGCGGAATCGTAATAAAACAATTTTTTTAATCATATGAATCATAGCAGCAGAGCTTTTCTTGCAGTATTACCTCAAGAATTTTCAAATCCTTTTAGAGGTAATTTATTTTTAATTTTGACCTTTAATGTTTCTGATTGCGTCCTCGACATTTGAATTCTGCTCATGTCTACTAGAACGTTTACGAGTAACTAAAAGAGAAATTTGCCTATAAGTCTCGCACATACGTATCATATCAGCTAAAAGGAGCTCTGGTTCCACCCAGTTATCTTATCTCTTGTCCTTGCCTTTCTCCTTCTCCATCTCTTTCCCCTCGTCCTTTCGCTTTTCTTTGGCCTTGTCCTTATCCTTACTACCTCCATCGTCAGCCTTGGACGCATCGCAGGGGAAATTCTTTGCATACCAAACCCCGACCATTGATCCAGCGGTCAGAGCGGCAAGTCTGTCGCAAAGCATTCGCATTTTGGAGAGTTAAGGTTAAGCTATTGGGTTACAAAATGGAACAATTTTGAAGACTTAAAATTTGAGATAGAGCTGTACTACTTTCTGATCGATTTCCCTTATTGAAGCCCAAACAACACTGCCTACTTTGCAGTCATTTATTTGTACCTTTATTACATTAATTTGATTACCACTGTTTAGTTGGTTCAAAAACTTATACGAAATAACCATTAAATACTTTGGTTGGCGCTACTGAAAAGCTCTTGCACTCCGTAAATGGGTTTTCCCATCTCACACTTTCTTGACACAACCACATTTTTGCAAAGTGACTTGCAAAAGCGCTTTTACAACCAAACCACACATCAACCAGTGAATCCGTCCCCAAGATTGCAAATGTGCTTCGATGTCATGAGCAGCAGGCAAAACCGAAAATGTGGGGCTTGCCTTAAAATCCCTCTTTGTTACCCCTTTTAAAATACTTGGGCAATCTTTTTCACCGCTTTGGAAATTCACTCACCTGAGAATAAGGCCAAAGTCAAAAAATATTGCTTTTAATGTATCATCTTTTTATTCGATTGACATTTATTTATTATATTTAAAAGCTTCAGAGTAAATTGATAGTTAAAATGAAGACCTCACACATGTATAAAGTTTTTTTCAACATTATCGAAAAAGGTTATCAGCTCCACAAGATTATCATTTATCAATTAAACGGTTGATTAAAGCTTATGAAAGAAAAACGTTTTCTTCTTATTTTTTTTATTTTAAGCTATTTAAAAGGAACTTGTTAAAATCCACTTCTGGCTTTTAAGAGTCGTTATTCAATCACAAATGTAGGTCGACACCGCTGGCGTACTTTTTTAATTATTGCTTAAAAGTTGTTTCCAATCTAATTTAAAAATTCAGTGCTTAAAATGTGCTTGTCGTTTAAAATAAATACATTATAACTTAATATGCGGAATCGGATCCTTTTTTTCTACCATTTGTAAAAATAAATCCCCACATTTACATTTAGATTTAAGGGTAAATATTCGGACTCCAGAAACGCTTGGGTGTCCACTCACCTGGGGATCTGCAGCGCGATCTCGTCCAGACTGTCCGACGGGCTCATGGGCGTGCGCTCGAAGAGGCGCGAGGGGGCCAGGGTCAAATGGCCGGTGGAGTCGCTGACACACTTGAAGACCTTGGCCCCCCGCCGCTGGCGCTGCTGTTGGCGCTGCTGCTCCACGCGCTTCTTGCGCTTGTTCTCCTCGGCGCGCTGCAGGTTATGCAATCGAAAGAAGAACATTGACATTCTGCGGGTGGGTGGTTGGTTGATTGGTTGGTTGGTTGTGGGTGGGTGGTAGATGTTATGACGAATTGATTGCAGAAATAATTTCGATTGCAGTTCCAATGTTTGTTTTTTTAGCGGGTCGATTTTCCGTTGATTTTCGCGGCGATATTGTGCACAATGTTGCAATTATTGTTGTTGAGGGAGTTTTACATTTTCGGTTTTTTCACGTTCAGTTTCAATAATTTTGATAAGCATTTCATTTTGGTTGATTTCAGTTTTCATTGTCATCAAAAGCGTGTATTTTTGTGAAGCATATGGTAAAAGCACATCCAATTTACAGATAAATTTTTTGATTGGTTTTTCTTAAGTAAGTGGGTAAGTGTTTTTTAGGGAGCTTTCTATACTAAAAAACAGTAAACAATATTTACAAAAACAACAAACAAAGGCATAAATAAATACATGGTAATCTATTTGGTGGAATTTATTAAAAGGCAATTATAGAATATATAGTTTTTTCTGTGCCCTTAAGCTTATTACATTTTTTTGCTAATAAAAATGCAAGCTGTTCAATGAAAAAGTACTGAAAAAAAAAAAAATATCACAACCATTTTAAAATTACAACAACAAAGAGATGGCCAGGGGATCCAATTAAAACAACAAATTAATATTTAAATGACACTCAGCAGCATTTTAGTCCAACAGCTTAAGGAAACACACCACATTTAATCCCAGCAATCCCGAGATTTCAAAAGAAAACTAAAATGGCAAAACTACATAAATCAACTAGAGAGCCATACGCTCGAGGAAACAAACCAACTTCCGTAGTATCAATCAAATTTAAAGTCCAAAAGAATTTTTTTTACCAAAAATGAGAAAAACTTTAGAACGGACAGAGGGCAGCAACAAACTGGCAACTGTCCGCAAACGGAGGACTCAAAGCTAAAAATCTGAAATGCTCCTTCCATTCCGGAAATTGAAATATGAACCGCATTCTGGGCCAACTGTCCCTTCGAAAATGCTACACAATGTCCTTGTGAACGGCAGGAAATGGCGGAAGTTCTGTGAGTAAGCCAGATTTTCCCGGAATTTAAAGCTGCACCTCTTTTTGCTTTGATATTTCTTATGCACAAGGCCAAAGGCAATTGGGTTGGCAAATTGATTGATTGATCGGGTGCAATCAGCCGGCTTGCAAATATATTTGACGGGAATCAACCGATTCTCTTGTCATCAGCTCGAGATTTCCGTTCAATTAGCCAGCGAATTCCCTCCTTAATGAGTCTGGCGAAGTGAGAGCACCCGCTTGTGTCAAAAATAAATGAATCGAAATTTGCATAAATTTGTTTTGGTCTGAAGCCATTGGCGCGTCGTCTGCTCCAATACTCCAAACACTCTAAATGATTGCGTTCACGAAACTTAATTATAAAAGCCAACAGAAAACAAGAGGGGGATGTGGGGTAGACCAATGGAAATTGCGATGAGCTGTAACAAAAACGAACACTCTGCATAATCATTAGCTAGTCTTAGTAGACAGTTTGATTTGGATAATTGCAGGGGATAATTGCAGATTTATTTATTAAAACCTAGTAAGTAAAATAATAAGTTTGGAAAAATCTTAGTTTAATAAGTAAGTAAAGTTTTCAATTAAGAGATTCAATTTAGTATTATTTATACAACTATTTCGAAAATTATAAATGTAACAAAAATGTAAATTTAAATAAAATTGAAAAATAAAAATAGATACACAAACATGTTATAAAAGGAAAAAGTATTCCAACATTTCACTTTTTAAACAAATAAAACAATTAATCCCCTTTAAACATTTACACTATCCATTGGCTTATACAGCATTGTTAATAAAATGAATTAATTCAGCGTGTGTAAAAGCTGTTTTGTACACTATTATGAATTCTCTTTAAAGAATCATTTAAAACAAAACAAATATTTTAATGCTGACCCAGCTGCACATATAATCCTCTACATTTGTTATAGCCAAGAATTATGGAGCTCTAAGGCAAATTACAGAGAACGTCGGAAAGAGCGGACACAAGGGGAAAAATGCGGAAAGCGAAAGTAAGTTTCTCTTTACAAATGGCAGTTCATCATCAGTCGTTTTAATAGGGTAATACCCCAATTTGAACTAATAGCGTTCTTACACTGTCCATTTTTCATCAACAAATTAAAACAAGTTCCGACAATTATTAATCCTGTGGTTTATATAAACATAATGAAAATAACAAAAACTTTTGCGGTTCCCATGCCAAATTGCCTTTTATATTGTTTTTTTTTTTTTCATTTAAGAAACACAAATTTCACAGTCGATTACATAATATTTAAAAGCTTGGACAATTTAAATTTCACAGTATAAGCAAATGAAATTTTGTTCTGCCAGTTAAAGTTACTATGAGAAACACTGCAGGTGTGTTCTTGTTAATTCCTTTTTTAAATACAGTGCAATCTTTTCATAAACGTCCAGGTAAGATTGAGATTTTTCCGGAAAACTAGAATCTCAACAAAAGATCTATATTAATTTTAGGCGTAAACTACTGTACTCTTGGAGTGGTGCTTCTAAAACATCGAGTAATGTGCGAGCCCCTGCGTTCACTCTGGGTTCTTAGAAATGGAAAATGCAGGGAGGCTCTTCATTGCATTGATGGATACTCGAAAAAAGAATGTGAGACAAATTGCATTAAAAAACACCAATCAAAACCTGAACCAAAATCCAAACATAAATCTATACTTAGTCTCAAGTCAATACCGCAGGCCGTATCTATAATAACTTGTGCAACAACCATTGCTGAAATTAAAACAACAACTAAGCAGTATGAAACATCAACAGGGGGCAATTTACCTTCGACCAGAGAAACTAGGCGACCCAGAAGAACTCGAAGAACTAGAGTTTATACGATCAAGGAGATATGCTAATTAAGTATTTTCACAAAATAAATACATTTTTCAAAGGGTATTTTAGACACGTTCAAAAATCTATAATCATACTTGTTTGACAGCCTTGTAAATTGTGCTACCTAACTCTCAATGTGCATTAATGCATAAATAATGAATGGGTAACACATTTAGTTAAATTTATTTATATCAATTTAGGGAGTTTACATACATTAAATTTCATGAGCTGAACAGCCTTCTAATTGGGATTATTTATGAAGCGTTTTAGTGCGGAACCCATAAGCTCTCCCAAATTAGCAAATCATTTAAATAACATTAAAATCCCTATCAGGCCGAAGGGAGGACATGCTTCAGTTCTACCCTAAAAAGTATTTTCACGTCCATTGAAAATCGTCGTAAAAAAAAGCGAGGGGCAGGCGAACAATATGCGATGTTTTCGCAAAGGCGAACAATGCCGATGCAGGAACCGAAAAAAGCGAACCGAAAGCAATAATCATTAGGCCAACAAAGGACTCTCCCCTGCCACCATTTCCTATCGGGTTGAGTGCGTTGTCAAACGCTGACCGGGCATAAAAAAAAAAAAAAAACGAAAAAATACAGCTCCAGCGAAATGCCAAAATAAACACTTGTCGCTGGTGAAAAATTTGGTACGGTGGTGGCTTAGGTGGTTTTCCCAACCACAAAAGCGAATATTTTCCAGCTCAGCACGCGTTTAGGCGCTGGTGCGTGCCTCGGTCGTGGAGACCATTAGACTGGTGAGTGGGAGATACTATATTTGTAAGGAATACCAACACACTGGTAAGGACCCACAGACGAATGGCAGACAGGATACGATCTTTTCACGGTCTTTGGCACGGCCTGACTTGCCCCAGCCCGAGATACGTAATAAAAATGTAGACAATTTTTACGACACTGTCCGAACAACACAAGTGGACATTCCGCTTTTATTTCTTCATTAAAAAGCAGTATTGATTGCCCACCAGGAGGTTGTGCCCACAGGACCTTTATACATCCATACTTTTTATTATAGTTTGCCACACAATGGGGCTTTGTCAGTGTCGTCGTTATTGAGATTTCTCTGCAGTTCCCACTCTGTATTTGATTTATCCATATTGAAAGTCATATCTGTCGCTGGCTCTTCATCTTTTGTATGCTTTTGGGTAAGTACTTTCATTTTAACTGAAATTAAACTGTTTTTTTTGTCACTTTAATTAGTATATATTAAATTAATATATATAATACGTATTTGAATAGACCATGACTTTAATGTCCAGTAATTGATTGCCCAGGTCCTGTAAATCGATCCCTAATGTGTGAACAATTTTTCAAAGCCATCTAACGACCCCCCATTGACCTATTTATCGCCCACCTTTGTGATGAACGGCAAAACTATAATAACAGGCCTAATTGGCCTGACTGCAAGCCTATAAAATAGCCATGAAAGAGCTGCACTCTGCTAGTTTTCAAGATGCGTCCAACCAACTCGCAATTCTATAGTGCACTGACAAAGTTTACGGCTCTCAACGGTCTGAACACTTACTATTTCAACTCAAAGAGGAATAAATTTTGCGGCACCTGGAAGCTGAAGATGTACTGTCTGATCCACCATGTACTCTGCGTTTTGGCTTTGGGACATATGTTTTATGACTCGGCTGGCAGTATGCGGTTAAATGTCACCATTCTTACGCTGGGCGGAACTACAGTCTTCTGTATGCAGTCATGCTGGGAAAAAAGTCAACGACTACGAAAGTTGGCCAATGGTCTAATACAAATGGAGCAGAAATACTTTACGGGAAAGCCCAGCGGATCGACTTTAAAAAACCGATTTTACATGAAAATGTTGTTTGTTGTGGTGACCCTAATAAGAATCCATATTTTTTATCCCATCTATCTGAACCGACTACTTCCCGAACATTTGTATCTCAATGTGGGATCTTGTTGGCTACTCTACAACATGATGCTAGCTGCTGTCATTGGATTCTACTGCTCTCTTTGGCAGATTTGTCGAATCCATAAGCTGATTAATGATCAGATGACATTGATTTTAACTAAATCGAGACAGAGGAATCGCTTGAGGAAGATGGCACACTGCCTCAAACTCTATTCAAAAGTTCTGGAGCTTTGTGACCAATTCAACTACGAATATGGGCATGTTTCGGTGTGCGTTTTGGCCTGCAAGAGTTGGTTTCAGATAACCTATGGCTACGAGATATTCCAGATCGTGGCTGCCCCAAAATCTTTAGACTTGAGCCTGTCCATGAGGGTGTTTGTGGTATTCAGCTACATTTTGGATGCTTTAAATCTGTTCTTTGGAACTGACATTGCTGAATTGTTTGCCACGTTAAGAGCAGACTCAAGACGCATTCTACGTGAGACATACCGAATGGATCGATTGGTAAGTAGCTGAATAGTCCTTTCTTACTTTAAAATTTAAACAAATGAATCGGTAAGTTAAACTTGTAAAAACTAAGTAAATTTTATGTTGGGCGGTTTCTTTTGTGTCTTAAAAAATGAATTAAATAACTAACAAATTGATAAGGGCAGTTTTAAAACCGATTTTTTAATCGGAAATATTTATTTTGTTGAGGGGGAACGCAAAATTACTTTAAAAATTGCTGGCCATTCCAGAAAGGTTAGGTCGTTCTATATAAAAGTGTCCTAAACTTCCTTTTTGAACTCTGATTTCAGCTTTCCATGTTCACCCTCAAGCTGGCCATGCATCCCAAACGGGTCTTCTTACTCAACCTGTTTAGCTTTGACCGAAAACTGACTCTGGCACTCATCGCCAAGTCGACTTTGTACACAATCTGCTGGTTGCAAGGCGATTACAAAAAACTCAAGCCATAGACCGTCAAAGCTTCTTTCAGACCAAATACTTCGATTCAAAGAGTTTATCATACCATGCACGAGAGTTGGTCTGGCGTGTCAGCACAAAGCAAAAACCAAGGCACATGCACAACTTGAACCAATACAAACAGTTACATATATGTATTCAGTAAATATATAATGGAAAAAATCAACCACAATGCATCCAAATCCAGAGCCACAGACCAAGAAGCTGTATACGAAGACTAGTGGTTTGATGATGATGTTGTGAAAGGATTTGCTAAGCTTGGTTAAAAAAAGTGGTTTCGAAATAAATGATACCCTGTGCAGAGTTCGTGTATAGTTGAGTTTTTATTATGGTTCACCTGTTTATGTTTCTTACTTTTTTTTAATCATTTTAATCTAAGTGGATCTTTGAACTAGATACAATAAGCAAAAAGTAGTTAATTGATTTTAACTAATGTTAACGTTTTTTTAAAAGTTTATCAAGCTAAAATATGTTAAGAGTAATGTTTTTTGTATGCACGAATAATGTATGATCCCAGGCAAAAATTAAAATCTCTGTTATTACTTTTAGCAATGTTAGTACAAATATTTCATTAAATTTAAAGATTCTATTATTTATTTAACTATGCATTAATTTCGAGAGTTCTTTGTTTCTGCTTATATAGTTCCACCGTAACCTAATATCCCATTCTACGGTATTTTCCGACAACATCCAGCGACAACAATGGGATATAGTCCTTACTTTGCACGTCATTGTGAGTGTGTGTTGCCACAGAGTGAACATTTTAATTTGATTTGCCATGAATGAAGCCATCTGCAGGTGCGGTGTGAAAATTGTCGTGCAAATATAAATGAGAAATGAAAACCGAATAGATGATAGGGTGGGCGAAATCAAGGATAAACAAAACTTACTTGTGGAAACCAATTAGCTAACTTGTAGTTACGAACGCTACTTAATCGGCTGCAATTGTTGCTGCCGTTGTGGCTATTGTTATTGTTATTATTGTTGTCGTTGCCGCTGCCACTGGCCGTTTGGTCTAAGTTGCTGCTGATCATCTTGCAGAAGGACTCTCGCAGGATGGCAATATATCGTGCTAGGAACTCATGGACACACAGGCAAGGACACAGACACAGACACAGCAGTCACATAAATGCATAAGGAACACTGATAGACAGATAGACAGATCTACGAAAGCACAACAAGGAAAGCTCCCAGGAAAGATTGCTGATGTGTTGCGTTTGGTTCTGGTTATTAGTTGCTGTTAGTTACCTGAAAGCGATCTTTGTTTGCCCGGTCTAAATGCTTTTTATCGACAATAATATATTGTATATGTTTGTTAGTTAGTTTATAGTTAAATAGGTTGAATATGTTTATAGCACAGTCTACAGTTTACTAGTTCAGTTACACATTACACACGAGAATTGACAGCAAAATTCGAGTTTGGTTTTGCCCCTTCCGCTCTTAGTTGACTAGTTTAAAGCTTTTACCAAGTTTGTATTCCATTCTGGTCATATGTACACTTAAAGCTAAGCTAAATATAATTGTTCCTAGATTAGATCCGTATAACCGATACTGTTTGGTCTTCGTTTTGTTTACAAGCACAAGTCTCACATTAATTTTTACTGCTTAGAATAGTTTTCCGCGTTTTGGTCCGCACAGTTGTTGGATTAGGTATTTGTTTATTTATTACTTAGTTATTAAATGTATTTGGTCAGTTGCTGATACGTTGATAATGTAGTATATAAAGCTGATTTTCTTGGACTCCTGTTGATATTTATTGTTTCTTCCGTTCGTGCTGCGAAAGAGAAATAGAAGCGGATGCTGGGAAACAAGAAACTATTGCCGGTCCGCATCGACTCAAGTGTGCTGGGCGATTGCCTCTCCCGGGAGCGACTGAAACATTTGCTTGCCAAACGAAATTATGGCCATGATATTTTGCAAATAATAAAAGGAGCAAAGGCGAAAAGGAGCCAGCGAAGCAGCAGCCAAGAAAGGACACCCATTGAGAGAGGAGTCGAATGGAGGCCATTTCTTAAGCTTCAAATGCGTGCCAGGCAGCAATTTTGCCATCTTTTGTGCCACTTAGCCCGGGCCACTTGCCATTTGCCATGCTGCCTTCCATTGGCCACTTGTCTCGGCCCTGGCTGCAGCCACAATAATTTAATTCTCAATCCCCAAGCTCGGTGCTGATTAAATTTAACCATTCTATTGGCTAAAAGCTCCAAAAATGAAGTATACGTATATAATATGCTTAATTAAATAATTAATTTTGACCAGTGTCAAGCGCCTACTCTCCTGCAAACGACAACCAGGTGCCCAGCTGCTCGCTGCCTAAATATAGAAGTTGCCCCCCCCCTCACCCAAAAACGAAAATCAATATGTGATACACTGAAAATTGCTCATACGCCAGGTGTGCGCTGACGACGTAAAGGTAATGAAATTTCTTTGATTATTAGTTTTGTTGCAGTTGCAAGTGACAAAAAAAACGCGACATCTAGTCAGCTCGCACATGCAATATGAGACTTGGCGTTGGCCTCCTTTGCCCCTGTTTGGAAATTGAATTTATGGCCAACACACATACGCGCACACATACACAACAGCAGCTGCTGCCTGGACAGTTTACACACATTTCGTGTATGGCAAACTTTTCGGTTTGGACCACTATAAAGCAACCCAGAAAACCCCATCCAAGCCAAGGAACTTTCCCCATCAGCCATGAGCGTATAAGTTTATCCCGGGGCTTCTGCTTTTCGCATCAGCTATCTGGCTACGATTTTTTATGCCAAAAGTTCAAAGCAATTTTTAAAGATCAAAATGCCAAACGGAGACGCCGGTAAAGGACATGGAGCAAAGCACTGAAGGACCAACGGACCAGTTAGAAGCCGCCAAGGGACCAAGGACCACTTTCGAAGGAGAAGCCACAGAGAAATCATTTCATTTCAATTTATTTTCCCATTTCCATTGTTTTCCTAGTAGTTACCACTGTTGTTGTTTGGTCCTCAAATCCGCATTCGTTTTGCCGTGTTGGCATTTTCACACCGCACAACCACAGGGTGGGCAATTTTCCAACAGAAATCAGAGATTACACAAGATTATTCGACCAAATTACATGTATTTGTCTCTATGGATGTTTATTTTGCTGTGAAAAATTTCAGACTTGGTTTTTACTTTTGAATAATTCCTCTTCGAACTTGATAAGAAGTAAGCACAGAGGAAATGTCAATGAAGTGTCTCTAATTGAGTGAGTGCCAAAAAGTTGTGGCATAAAAGTAATTTAAACTCACAAAGATACAAGAATTATAATATTGAAGTCTTATCCGTAATTTCCTATTATCAAAGTTATGTCTATCATTAAAGTTTTTCTTAAATCAAGATTCTTTAAAATTTCCTGCAAACAAATCCCTGAATTTACTTAGCTTTTAGCCCATAAATTGTGTCACTATTTAAGCGCTGCAAAAAAGGTTGAGCTCATTAATCACAAGCATGTCGGCTCTTAGCACAAAAAAGATACGACATAAAAGTAGCAACGAATTCAGCACTGCTCTTTGTAAGGGCCAGTAATTGAGGAAAATATTTACAGAAAATTAAATTAACAATTCTAGACTCATAAAAGTAACATAAAAAGTATTTGAAAATATTTGAACAAGCCAAGTTGTCGTATTAGTTAGATATGTCCTTTTGATCACACAGAATTATGCTAAAGAACCAGCAAAATAAGTAATAAAAACCTGGGTGGCAATTATGAAAAATCTCACCAAAGTGGAAACTATGCTGAGGGTGTTTGTCAGCGCAAATTAATGCTTGCGGGGAGTGGCGACCAGGGCAGAATGGACCACTACTTGGCCAAAAGAAAAGGCGACGGCAGTGTGAAAGGAAAATGGCGCCACTTACTTTAATTGCAGCCAGGTTACCGAGGTCCAGAGCCCCGTGTCAGATTCGTGACGACCAAATACACAAAGGAGCCAGAGCCAGAGCCAGGGCGTCTCGAGTAATTAAAGCACCACAGCGCACCGCATCCATTGCAACAATGCGGCTGGGGCGGTGTTAAGTTGGCCAAAATGCCCCTGCATTGTTAGCTGGCATTACACGCTTACGGTTTCGACATTTTCGGCACTCAATTGAGCAATTTTAACTGACAGAACGGTAGCCCAAATGGAGCTTTATTGATTGCCGGCTGCCATTCAGGCAGTCCTCTCCTCTTTTCCGTCCTTTGACTTGGCTCATAATTGGCCTGGCACTAGCTAAGTGCTGACCATTTCGCAACAGGGCCGTTTAGCTCCAGTTGCGTTTAGTTTAGTTACTTTTATACGAGTTGCCACCGCACTGGGGACGGAGCCACTCTCCCCGGGAAGGGCAATGGAAAGCTTATGAATGTTTAAACAACTTTCAATTGCGAGAAAAGTTTTCAATTTTCGTTGTAACTTTTACTCGCTCGCCATGGCAATGCATTAACAAACTTTAATTAATATGAGCGAAGGGGCGTGGGGCTATCGATTCGATTTGAATGTGTTGCCAGCTTGTCTAAAAGTTTTCCCTTAAAAGGTTCCCCCGAGCAACAAGTTTTTAACTTTTCTCAAAAACAGAGGCAATGTGATTTTATTAAAAGCTGAGTGAGCTGATAATATGTATTTGATCTGAGGAGTTAATTAAATTTATATGGATACTTTTAATAGGTGAAAGTTCTTCAGCAAGCAAAATCCACATAAGCGACAAACATGCCTATTATGTACTGGACTTTAACTTTTGTCCTGACTTAAATATTTAAGATCAGTTATACAACCGCATACCTATAAATAATCAGGACAGTATACATCTCAGCATCTCAATTTCACATTTTTGTCCTTTGCAACTTCTTCAAAGTGTTCTTTTCTCGATGTTTGATGTTACAATTTCATATTGACAAGTTTCAGCACTCCCGGGCTGTATACGATTACATTTGGGTGTTTAACCCAAATACTTTGACGGCACTTTGCTGTTACATCTTGCCCACTTTGCATGCGTTTGTCAAATCCAATCGAAACCCATTTCGCTCGACATTGCGGATCTGCTGAAATTTGAGACTCCCCGTGAATATCTAACGAAACCAAGCGAAACATAGCAGGAAACCCTGCTGCGGCTGGGCGATTAGCAAACAAGATGGTGTGTCGCAGGGTGCGATTTATCCGACCAAGGTGAGGGTTAGCTCGCATAAAAATGCAATGCGTTGCCTGGAAACGGTAAAAATGTGTCACCAAGGGATAGGGAAAGAGTCCATTGCCTGAAAAGGGATGCAGTACAGCAGTGTAGAAGTGTAGCAGTACAGCACTACTGCAGTATAGGACAGGGAGCACTTGGCCCGGCAACTCGTATTCGCCCAACGTTCACTGGGAAAACGCAAAATGACTTTAAATTGAGAAATCGCTTTGTGTGCGCTCTGTTCGGTTCGATTCCGCTGTGTTGTCGCTACGTGCCACTTGAATGCCACCCCAAAGGCAGGGGGACAAATGAAGTTATGCAGTTATTTCATTGATTTCCTCTGTACAGGCCAATAAAGACTGTCCTTCGTGGCGCCCAACGTGGGGCATGGCCGGGTGCACTTACTGACGCCCAACGTGGGGCATTCCAGAATGAACTTACTCAAATTGAGCGTACCAAACGTGAATGCAGAAACACCTTCAGCTGCAACACACTTAAGCGACAGAAATGAAGCTTAAGCGCCTGCCTGTCTACTGGAAATTCCATCTGCACACCGTTTGAGTGACTTGATGCTCTCGACATGCAGCGCAAATGAGTTGGCTAATGTGACAGAGAGCGAACAAGGCCAAAATTTGGACAAAAGCCAGACGAGAGACGTGGCCCTGACAGGTTAAAGCGGGTTTTATGGCTGATTCGGTCGCTGCCAAACGCATTTGCCACACATCAGCAGCCTAATGCGTTGCGCACGTTACTCATACGCCCCATAAACAATTTAAGGGCATGCATTAAAGACCGCACTCCATGCCACTCCCACCACTTCCAGCGAGCGCAAAAACATTCAGCTCATTAAATATTGGACACGAATTTATGACCAACTTGAAAATACACAGAAACAGAGATAGCGACATAAAGAGAGAGTGAAAGCGAGATAGCGAATTCGCAATTTGAATTTTGTCCTGCGAATTCGTTGAGTTCGCTATTCCCCTAAGGAAAGCGAGGGCTCATTATTATTACGCAATTTAAATTTCCTGAATGCATAAAAAGTAAGCCACAAGAACGCGAGGCGAGTTATTAATAAAATATGCCCCGGCCGCTTCACACCGATCCAATCCTATGTGAATTCCAAGAAAGTGCCAAATTCAATCAGCGGCATATGAAATTTCCCTCCAGGTTAGAGCCCGACAATCCATGTCCGTAATAAATTCAATTTACTTTAGCCAGCGATTGTTTTGTCTGGCTGCGCGAAATGGAACACTTACAATTAATATTAATTTGCGCTTGGTCCGCAATATTTAATGCAAAAGTTTTGTGCACGTCAATTCGCATCAGGTCGGAGCGGCCACATAATTGTCACTTAAAAGCTTTCACATGCTCTCTTTTTTTTTACTTATTTATCTTGCTTTTCTTTCTCAATTATCCACCTGTCAGTTAGCATTACCACGTGATGTCGGAAATCGGGTAAATATGGCAAGAATCCGAGAACTTTGGGCATATAAAAACGAAAAAGTCAATTGCATTAGCTATGGATGTTAAGCAATCACTTGTTTTTTTAATCAGCTATCTAAAAATCAGTGCTTTCCTTCTTCTTTTTTTTTAAAAGCCTAATTCATTATTTAAATATCTCAAAATTATGAATTTGATACTTTGACAGTTTATATTTTTAATACTCAATGCATGCATTGTCTTTTATCTGAATTTTCTTCCTGATGTACTTCCCTCACTAAGATGCTAAATATACTTTGGGAACGAGAATTTTCAATCTTTAATTTTCATTAAATATGTAGCATTCAGATTTCCCCTTATTAAAGTAGCTTAAAGGAATTGAAATGTTACTTTATCAGGATGCCAAGCCTTGATTCCAATTTAATATTCCCTAAATTTCGCAAAGCCTTCGAAATTACCGGCTAATGAACCCCTTAGCCGAAGCTAATTAACAAACCTTTCCAATTATACTTCCACTTACTCTATTACTAAAAGCAGCGTATGATTTGCCGGTTGGCTGCAATTCAGAAGTGAAAACTCAAAGTTCCGAGCCAAAATTAATAATTAACTATTAGGGGTTGGGAAAAATTTACACTTTGCACGTCACAGTGTACCAGCTGTGACCGCATGATGCCAAGCTGCCGAGCTGGCCGCAAAATGCCTTTTGCTTGTAAATTATAATTGTTATTAATTTTTACCAATTTGCATTGTGACGATGATCAATGAATTACAGCACGAGGGCCCCGTCTGGTGTTGATTAAAAACCTTTCCGGGCGACAAAATCGATGATGGAATTAAGTAAACAATCAATTTGCGTCGGCCAAGAATGAATGAATGAATGAGTAAATGAATTTCCCCTTAGTCCTGGCAGTCACTAAGCAAACACTAGCCCCCCGTATCCCTGATCCTTTGGTGGGCCACCCCTAGTGTTGGTATTTATGGGAATAA
Organism: Drosophila gunungcola; assembly: GCF_025200985.1. Taxonomy (NCBI): domain Eukaryota; kingdom Metazoa; phylum Arthropoda; class Insecta; order Diptera; family Drosophilidae; genus Drosophila; species Drosophila gunungcola. The sequence continues at coordinate 1,515,143 of NW_026453171.1, forward strand.
TGAAAGTTGTTTCTGTCCCCCATACAAGCAAAACGCATTTCCCATTGTTTGAGAGGGGGGGACTAAGGAAAGGTAATTCATTTGGTGGGTTCCGATGTCCTGCTGTGCCTGCTAATAAAACTTGTCCTGCACTGCGAGAAGTATAATTAAGGACGTGGCAGTACGATTTTCCAATTTTGGCGGCCCTTACTCAGCGCCCTAGGCGATTTCTTTAAGTGTATACTGTTTGGACAGCCTGTTGCTTTTAATACAATAAAATGGCAAACTCATCGCACTTAGCGAGGCCTAAAATATTGTGGGGTCCTCGTACCCCCTCCCCCCTTGGCAATTGTCAACAGCCATTATGTGGCCCAAAAGTTTGCCATCCCGTCTAAATATAAAATTTCATCGCTGCACGTGTCAAACAAATAAAATGCCAAATTTACAGGAAAAATAGTTGAGAAAAAGTTGAAATAAATTTCTCGAAAAACTTATCTTAAATAAATGATGAGCTGAAGGTAGTTTGTGTGTATATCTGGAGTTTTTACCCCACACTTGAAGAGTATTTGAATTATTGAATTCTTGTTAGTTTACATTACTTTAAGGAACATAAGTTACACTTATTTGTATATGTCAGCTCAAAAAAGAAAAAAAAAGACATTATTAAAAATAAACGTAATCAAGTAGGCACACATATTTATTTCCTTTGTTTGTTTTAAACATTCTTAGCATTGAAATTAGTTTGAAAATGTATTTTCATTTAAAGCATCCTTTCATTGTTTTTGGTTTTATAGTATTAAGCACCTTTGCAAAATAAAAAAAAAACATTTTAAACAGAGATAACTTCTGCGTTTCTCTGCATAATGTTAGCAAATTTGGATTTGTACAATTACAACCCTCATTTATGGCCAAAGTCCGTGTGAATTGCGACAGGTTGGGATGGTGGTGCCTAATTATTCATGCATAAATTAGAAAATAAATTGTTGACACGGGCCAAAGGCCTAAGCGAGAAGTCTTGGCCTATATCTTCGCTGTCAAAATGTGGATCGCAGCGTTTAAGCCAAATTTAGGTGGCACGAACTGCTAAGGCGGCTCAAGCATGTTTCAAGGCTCGTGTAAACAAATTAAGCGGCTTAGAATTGCATGTGTAGAGGCAGCTCTTGACTGCTTGTTTGACGTTTGTCGCGCTTTTTGTAATTAAAACACTTGAAGAGCGCCTGAAAGGCGTTCTAATGGAGCCATTTGTTGGACTTACAAGGATTTTACGGAAAAGTATTATGAAATTAGTAATGTTAACCAAGCTCATAATTTATTTTATACGATGTGCTAATGTTTGGTTTTTTCCTTACAAAATGCTGAAATGCCCTGATTGTACGGGCATAAAAAATTTAAAACGAAAAAATTCCCCACCCGTTTACAAACTCAGCAATATATATATACTTAAGAGCTCCGCTCTGAAAGATGAAGAGCAGCCTGTGGAAAGTGCATGGCAACTCCTCTGCATAAATTATGCAGTTGCGCATATCGATGGCATTTTTAATTGAACTACCACGCATCGAACGCAACCGCAACGCAATAAAAGGGGGTAAACTGAGTAACTTGAGTTCGTAAAACGGTTGAAATTTAATTAAATCAATGTGTTGATTTAATTGAAATGCAGTGTCAGTGACAGTGGCCATCTTAATACGCCTCGCCGGGCAGTGCAATTAATTTACATGATAATGCACCCCGTAAACTGCCACACCTTGAACTGACATCAGTAATTCTCGGCATCCTTAGATCCCTTAAATCAGAAAACACTGCAAATTCCATACGTTTACTGTTGGACTTGTCCACATATTATGTCAAATTTTTACTGGGCTTGCCGGGATCAATTATTCAAATATTAAAGTTAGCTTGCACATGACATTTAGAATAAATGCTGAATGTCTTCATTTTTCGATGGATTGTTTTTGAATTAACAGTAAATATGTATACAAAATTTAATAAAAAAAATTGATAGTAGGTATTTATAAATATATATTATTATTTTATTCTCTCTTTGAGTTACACTTAAGCATTTTCATGGCTTTAAAGGACCGGGGAAAAGCACCTTTTTATAATTGAGTAGAAATAAATAACAATACAATTTTTCGGAAAACCAATTTAAAATGTCGTAGAAAAAATTATAAAATTAAAATAAATATATTATTTTCGCAACGTAAATGATAATCAGACAACATTTATCACAAATAAAAACATTTACGTTTTGGTATCGCAAAATGAATTAAAGAATCAAACAATAAAAAAGCGGAAACCCAATTTTAGTTTGTTCTCATTGCCCCTTTTGAGTTTCAGATGACATCAAATTGTTTTAAACCATTACAAAAGTCATAGTACTATATGCAATGGCAAAATTTGAACCGACTGCGCGTTGACAGGCTGTCCATCAAACTGTCTCTTGTTTCTTCGGCTGCAATATGTCGAACGGTTTGTTTGTTTACTTTTATGGTCCTTTGTTGCAACAACAACGAAACCGGGTCGAAACAGGACATTTCGCCCCTCCCACTGCCCCTGCCCCATGCCCCTTGGCTATCCGACTATCTGTGATTGTCATGCACTTAGCCAGGCCCGACATAAGCCGACACGTTCCCGTTCCTTCGGCTGGAAAAGCTGTCAACTGTAAATTTACGATTTCCAAATGGTAGGGGTAAAAATTGGTGGCGAGTATAAAGCATAATAAAAATCTTGATCCGCCCCTGTGGAAATTTCAATTGCATTTTATGCTTGGATAATTGATGAAAATACCTCCTCGGCATGGATTTTTAAGCTTGCCCTCAACTGACTGCAAGTCATTCAGCTTTGTTATCCTCTACTCCTTTCCTCCGATTATATTTTTTATTGCAGTCTGCATTGTCCTGTTGCCGTTTCTCGCCTAATATCCCAGAGCAAGGACAAAAAGGAGGCGGAGACGGTGGCGGTGGCTGGTCCAGGCCAATATTTGACTTAAACTGAACTTTTCTAGCTCGGTGCGAGAAGAGCAGCCCTGGGGTTCTTTACTTTTCACACTTTGCCCAACCGGCCCCATTCCCCATATCCTTGCCATTCTGTTGGATTTTCCACACACCACACACTAGAAGAAAAATTTAGCCAAATCATAAGTTTTTGAGTTCTTCGTTTAATATTAAAGATTACCTTGTCTAACATTGTTTAAACTGAGTGTTCAGTCGCAAACCCTTAAAATTTGCATAGATTAAAAAATACAACTTTAATCCCATTAATTATGTGTTGAACAAGGTAATTAAAAAAACACAGCTTTTTTCATATCAAATTTTATGGTTTCTAAAATCTACCTGAGTTTTCTACCTGTTAAGTGTTCATTGATTAAATACTCACAGAAAAAAACCCTTACCTTCTTCTCATCTTAACTAACCTCTATTGAAAGTAAGGTATTTAAATTAATTTGAGACAAATTAATTTTATAAGAACTAATAATTTAAAAAAATATTTTCTAACTCATTTTGTTTACATAAATATACACATTGGTAAAAAAGAAAATACAAATTCTGGAAAATATTGTATTTAGTAGTGCTGCTGATGCACATTCATGCACCAAATGAGTTTGCGGCCGACTGGCCTACTGACGGTTTTAATGCGGTTAAGTGACCTGACCCAGCCACTTCTGCTGGTCTGGCATATTTTGATAACAAATTGACCGACCAACGCGAATGCTAATGGAATGCAAATGCAATTTCGCGCTAGCAAAATTATTTTTGCATTACCAGCGAAATTAGCTTTGAATTTAATTGAATGCGGTTCGCAGTGGAATTCGATGAAAAAAAGTTAATGTAAACATGTGGATTTTTATTCTAATGATTTCATAACCTTTACCTAGTACCCGTCAACACTCTTTCGAATAAAGATTGACATGCGAGGCGTCCATTTTTATGGCTTTCCCTTGGGGGAACGCACTCCAATCAGGACCACACACCGACCCAAGCACACAATGTCAATCAGCAAATAACAATCTGACAAATGCAAATACCAGAAATTCAAATTGTATGCGATATAAATAATTCACGCCGAGTGAGAAGGACGGTAGCGGTAGCGAAAGTTGCTCATATGTGAAAGGTTTTGTTTTCTGCTCGCTGCTTTTCTCGGTTTTTCCGCTAGCTGTTACAATTTAAATTTTAATTAAATGATAAAACGGCAAAGAGCACAATCGTAACTTTAGCTGCGGGATTTCGTTTATTTTTTTCACGTTAAGTCGGGCATAAAGGCAACGCGTAAGTTGAGAACTTAAACCCCTTCCGAGGCATTCGGCGGTTCATGTGACGCATACGCCCTGTGGCCCCATGTATGTATCCTTTGTGGGATTGTGTCACCTCACAGTGTTTTTTTCTTTTGCCCAAATTTCGTTTACTGACGTCAATCGATTGATTTTCGAGTATGTTCTCCATTTCGATCCATACTATCCCTAATTGCAGTTGACCAAAAGCCAGACACGCTCGGCTCATCAAATCCCATCAATCGTATAATACAAATTTACTATGCAGTAATTAATTGTCGCACTTCAAAAATCGAGACAGTCCTAAAAGCGGTCAAGGCTGGCTATTGGAACCCCGGTCACCATATGTCGACTTCTTGCCTTTTTCCCACACATAATCTGGCCAGCGGACATGACTTAACCTCTTGACTGGTGTCCCTTTGCCATCATAAATGCCTAGCATATCGTCACAATTGTCACATGAGCCCCATTTATGACTGAGTTTTTATTGTCAGAGATCTGGGCCCTCAGATAGTCAGTGATGCAAGCTAGACAGGGATCACGTTGACATTATATATTCAAGTCACTGGGCAATGTAATTATTACATATTACATAAATAGCAGATATGCCTTTTTTAAAGATAAGAAGCTAAAAATTCCAATACAAAAAATGTTTTGCATAGAAAATCAGCATACAAATACTTAATAAACTGTTTATTTAAAATGACAAAATAAAATACATTTTATAACTGTTGAAATTTATTAAAAATGCACTAAAGCATATATTCCCAACAGTTGGACTTTCCTATACATCAGAAATTTCGTTTCGCTTTTAAATTATTATCCGCGCATCTCCGGTCTACTGCCATTAAAATCTAACCCCCATCTAAAGTGCTCTGCAAGCCCGCAATCAAGCCAAGCATTATATATCCGCACTGTTCTAAATACTCCTTTAAATGTTTTCCTTTTCACTATGATTAAGATACATCCCCGTTTTTTTTTTTCAAAACCTACTTTAAAGAATTGTTATGAAAAATGAGACTTGAAAATACTTTCTACTTCTTAATGTCTAACGACATAAATACTTAAACTATGGTTTGGATTTTAGGCATTAGCACCTCTACACCATTGTAATCAGCTGGAGCTTAATTTATCTTCTTTTTGAAAACAGATTATATTATAAATTATTCCATATATTTATACAATTTATGGGACATTTTATTAACGGGCTTTAGAAAAGGATATTTCTTGACAAAATGCATATTAAGTGTTTTACATTTTGTATTGCTTAAAAAATTATTAAAGCACAGGGTAAATTATACTGTTTAAACTGTAAAAATTAAATATTTAATTTAAAGAAGGGCGATAGATTATGTAATTTTCTTGCAATTTTGTTACAATATTTTTGAGCGATATACAAAATTATTTATTTTTTTAAATCTTAAAGCCACGCATGCTGATATTAGATTTAATTCGAGTTTTTAGGTTGAAATATTCCTCAATCGTCCTCTTCTCCAACCGACTAAAACTTCCGCGATGAAAACACATAAGGCTAAAGTCCAGCCTACTGCAAGCATGTACCAACCGCCTTTAAAATCCTGAAGATTAATGGGCTTAAATTCGGTCACAAACGGCAACCTGATAATTCGGTCATTCCTCACGGTGGACACCAAATCCCGAACGGCTTTTTTTACCCAGTAATCGTGCAGTCCTGCACTCCAGACTTGACTGGCATAATCGCGTAGGGCTAATGCGTAAATCGAATTCTGTTGCAGAACGGAGGAGTATGAGAGACCACCGACAAGGTCCAGTTCCGGGGTCCTACACAAGGCCTTTCGGGTGGAATGCCTTTGCAGCTCCGAAAAGGGATCGTTTCTGTATGAGAAGGTCTGGTAGGCATAGCTAGTATTTAAAGCGACGATCATTTCAATTTGCTCCCGACTGCTTGTGATCCAATAATTTGACAAAAATGGAAATAGAATCTCGGGGTCCATTTGCTTGATCATCTCGTAGCTCTGGCGGTTAAACACGACGGTTAAGTTACTGTCGTACAGTTCTTGTAAGTTCTTTATATACCGGTACTGCGGGTTTATGGTAATCAGGTAGCTGGTTTGGCCTGCCGCAATGCAGGCCAACATTAGGCCTGTAAAACTCATTGTCATTGTCAACTGCCCCCTGATGGATCGAACTTTGTTCCCAAGCGGAATCGACATGCCTAAAAGGCAACATAGCACTCGCAGGTTAAGCACCATGCTAAGGAATTCCAAACGGCGACAATGGTGTCTGACTCGATCACTTATTGTTCTTAAAATTACATCCTGCGCAACTAAGAAGAAAGTATGACCCGAAAAAGAGATAGGTTGATGCAAGGCCAAAGACGGCAAAAAACCGGTCAAACAAAGAAAGCTCTCGACCACAAGGCACTGCTATGGAAATCGCTGTCATTCCCAGAAACGACTCCACTTTGCTCACATTCGGGTGTCTGAAGTTGAGCAACTGACCGGTCATTGGTATATCCAACTCACCCCTAACTGTCATCTCTATAAGATCCACTTGAGAACTTTTTTCGTTTAGGGGCCTTAGCAATGCCAGCGTGATATTGCGCCTGCGGGAAAAGTCTTTCAACAAATGGTAAACGTAGCCACTGGATCTGCTGCGTCCCGTTTGAGGATCTATCGAGAAAAAACTTCGAGGTGGCACCATGTCGGGCATTGTTACAGCGATCTTTCCCATAAAGTTGTTCCAGAAAACGGGAAAGATTTCCTTTCCTTCAAGCGGTTGGACGAACACTTCGAACTTTGGCTGGGGAAATGGGCACAATCTATAGATTTTGTTGGACTTTTCGATTACCAGCAGATTGAGGTACTTGTACTCAGCTGCCTGATGTGCGATGTCTTCCAGAAACTTCTGAGAAGGCATGAACTGCATAAAAATTGCAATCCTGGCCTCCCTCATGTGATTGAAGTTGGCAGCCAGTGCTGAGAGTAGCAATAAATCCTTCAAAGAATCCATTAAGACGAGTGCCAGAATTTCATTATTGAAGTGGTAAAACAACTCAATTTTTTGAGTTTCATCCAAACACATTATGGGCCAGGACATGGGATATATTTCCTCCAGTATGTCCTTCCTATGAACTTCCCTTTGCATCAGAAGCAGAGTGGAAATAGATTTTTCGTTGTGCACTGCTTTCAGAAATTCCTTTAGGAACAAAAGGTGTCCCATTGAGGAAACTACTCCACTGACTAGTAAGCAAATTAATATTTCAACTTTTCTCATGGCAATCGGATTTTTTAAACACAACTGTTGTCACTGACGGATGTTCATTTCGCTTTTAAATTCATATCCGCGCATCTCTGCACTAATGCCATTAAAATCTAGTCCCCATCTAAAGTGCTCTGCAAACCAGCAATCAAGCCAAGGCTTACGTGTTATCCACAAACTGCGTTTTCATATTAAAATTAGTATGAATATTAAATTCAAAGTACTTTTACGCGTCGCGCAACCGCCAGGTTTTCTACATATTTAATTAAAGGCAGAGCAGGTCACAATGTGCCCTAAACTCGGAAACTTTCGAGCACACATGTTTATGTCCTGCCATACGGTTAGTGCTTTTATTCCGGTTTTGGTTACTTTCCCCATAAAACCCACTCGAGCTGAAGCCTTTCAGCGACATAATTTACAAAGCGCTTTGGCAGCTGTCTACCTCTGTCTCCCGTGTCCCTGCTCCTGACTCCTAGATCCTCGCTTCCGGTTCCCCTGTCGCCTTACCGACACTTCCGGCTCCCCTCCAGAACCCTCTTATCGTTGTCAGTGACAGTCTGTGCTCGTGGATGACTGAAGGAAGTGGAGCATTTCAAGCGCATTTAATGCGCATAATGTCAAATGCAACAAAGCAACAGAGACAACAAACCTCAGCACAAAACCACATTGAAGAAGGATGGGGCTGCAATTCGAAGGGGTTAGGATATCAACTTTCAGCGGGGGATTTGTTTTGCCAAAAGGGCAAACACACAACATTTATAAACAAGCTTAGCCAGTGGAGTTGAAATGAATTCCTTTATCTGATTATAACTTTTTAGCCATCTCGTTATCTGCTAATTAGGGATTGGTATGTTTAAACGAAATTCCGAGAAAAAGAAAGCTAACTGTCGCTTTTGTGACAGTAAAATACTTTACTTTACTAAACCACTCTTGCAAAACAATAAAAGGTTAAGTATTTTATTGTTTAAATTCTTCTTTATAATAGGAACATATAAGTTCTCCCTCATTTAAATAATTTCCAGAATGATATTTGGTAAATTCGTTAAGGTCTACACAAAGCTTTGCAAATTGAAACACAAAATTATTCAAACTTATTCCCTTATGATAATGTAAAAGTAGTGATATAAACGTTTGTATAGTTTCTCTGAAAAATTCGGCTTTAACATTTTAACGTGACAATAAAATCCAGTACTAGCCGCACATACCTTTTTTTAAATATATCAAGCTATCTCTGTGAGCCCTTCTTTTCTTCATTGAAGTTCTCCTCTTTTCCTCCAGAAAACTACTTTATTTTTATTTCACCATCTTTAACATTTCCTATTACTTTGAAGATTCCTGAGTGCGCGACCAAGCCCAGATAAACACTTGGCCCAAACTACTTTTTTGTGTGGGTACCTACAGAAAAACTTTTATTGATATAAAAAATTACCCACGTAGAGCAAACAAACGGAATGGCAAAGCGAAAATTGTTAAAGACAACAGTTCCGTTGTAACCAAAGCGGAAAACGGAAAGCGGAATGCGGAATGCGGATACGGATGCGGATTCACTTTCGATTGCACACTTGAGTCGACAGCGGATATACTTGGGTGTGGAGGGGCTCCAACGTACCTTTGGCATTTTTCCGGGCACGCTAAAGTGTGAGTTATTGTGGGTTTGAGTTTCTGGTGTTTATGATTTCCTGTGCTGGCTGAGGATTTTTATTAACGCTAAGCTGCTCGTCGCTGGCCAACAACGAGGCCCAAAGGACAACGTATTGCGCGAGCGCGGCATTGGCAATAAATTCACTGCGAAACTTTCGGCAACTTGGGGTTGTCCTCACGTGGATGCCCGGATAAATTACGGCTCACGGGTCAACTGGCTGGTCACAGCCTCATTTATTTATGCACATGGATTTGTAGACAGCAATAAATTCGCACGAAAATTGCATAGCCACTTATATCGTTTGGTGTGAAATTAAATATTTAACTCGAACTTGGTGATTTATTATTTGTTTCTTATTGATTTATGTGGGCCATGTGGAAATAACACAGCAGGCTACTATAACTAAGATTTATGGCAGAGTTTGTGTTTTTTTTTTTTTTTTAATTTAATTACAATTATTTACTAGTCCCTATGACTAAAAATTTGACATCCACTTAAATCGGCAGATGCAAATTTAATTAGCACTCCAGCGATTTCCGTTACAAAAATCTCGCTTTAGGAAAATGTCCAATGACACGACACGACACGAACAATTGAACGAAACTCACGAACGCACTCACGAACACTCGCTCTCTCGCTCACTCTTGCGGCCGGCGGCGAGGGGAAAACTCTAAAGAAAACTCTGGCTTCGGCGGCGAGCGTTCGAGGGAAATCACATGTTTCATGTGCAAAGTATAAAAACAAACTGAACGCCGAGCGCGAAAAGCCGACAATTCCGACCGACTAACATATATATTTTCCCAATCCCGATCCATCTAACATGCCTGTTATGCCGGAGGATTTCCCGAGCGGGGGAAAGCTCAAAGCTTCGCTGTTAACTCGGTTAACAGAGTGCCCCATAATTGGGCCATGTTAGTTGAATTTTTTTAGCCAAGTTCCCACATAACTCGCACTCTACGAGGGAAATGGAAATGAAAATGGAAATAGAAATAAAGATAGACAGTCGTGCAACCTCAAAGTGCAATTAACGCTTGTTTATGACTGGCACAGCTTCAGTTCACTGCGATTCGTCACCGTACTCAGTTGGAGATTCGAATTTCAGCTTAGCGGCCCGCCACAAATCACTTATGGAGCTATAATTAAATTCACGCCCAGCAGCAACAGGTGAGCGGCAACCGCAAATGAGCTTGCGGCGGATTCAAACTAAATATTTAACCACAGATGTGAGGGCAAAAAATCATAAATGACAAGCTGAGGCAAAAGATTAAAATATATAAGTTTTACACATTGTAGTTTATCTTGTTGCTGCTTTTATTTATATATTAAATTTAAATTACTGGCTGTATTATTTTAGCAGCATATCCGAACACCAACACCAAAATCAAAACAACAAGAAATTTTGAAAATTGTTTTTCAAGATTTATTCAATCCTACAAACCTAGGGTATAAATGTTAAAAAAAAATATAAATGACTTCACGCCACCAAAGATGAAACTTTAAGCAATAAACTAAATGTTAAATTTAATTTTTGAAATATTTATAGAAAAAATAACTTGTGCGAAACTAGGGAGTTGAATAAGACTTAAAAAACAATTATTTTCTACGTAGACTCGATCTATAGATCACAACTATTCGATAGGTATTTACTACCTATACCTATGCCAAAAAAGCCACCTGGGTACTAAATCATACTTAAATAAGTGATATTTAGGAATCCGGAAAAAAAAGCAAATGTATACTCGCCCTTAGTCAAGCTGAGCCAATAAATCAATTGCAACCAAAGGCGGCTGGCACACAAGACAAGACGTTTAAGGTTGGCGAAGGCATTCCTAGGCTGAATTTCATTACGAATGCCAGACACAGGGGCACGCAGCTAGATGGCCACTCAAGCCAAACAGTTTGCCAGGATGAAAGGACGAAAGGACACAAGGACAGCGGTACGGTATTCAAGTAGCCAGCATGCGACAACAAAACAAGGCAGCTGCCTCCAGTCAAATCAAGTGGAAAGTGGGCCTGGTGACAGGGGGCCAAAGTGTGTTAACATACTAATATTCACTTTGCATCTTAATCGTAGTTGTCCGGGCCAAAGGATGCTATTGCAGGGAAATAGTTTGACTTGAATAGCTAACAATCCACACGGCAATGTCAACTGCCGTCTGTAGTTGATATTATCAGCATTATGTGGACAAATTGATGATGTTGCTTTGGCAGATATGGAAGCACTTGTTAAGCAATTTAACAGGTATTAAAAACATTCAGTACTCATTAGAAAGTAAACGTATGAGACAGATTAACCATCGATATGATGAACATTAATTAAATGAGGACATGGGTAATTTGGATAAGATTGATAATGGAATAAAAATCAACTTATTTTTTTAAATTATATATCTTATTTGTTCTTAAAATTGATAGATTAATAATTTAACTTTCGTTATTCAAATGATGTATCTTATTTGTTCGTAGCAATTAATAGGATTGCCAAACAACAAACCAATCTTTATATGAAATGTAAGCCTTTATAACATTAATTCATACACTTCAAAATTACCTTAAAGCGCCATCTTTCGGTTTCTTGAAGTAAATGAAAGTCTACAAATTAAGCTTTGAGAACCAAATACAATGAAAGCTGTATAGCCGTTCAAATGGGAACACTGACAGTGTCCTTTGAACATTACACAGCTTGCAAGCTCTCTTTATGTTCTTTACTATCCCCACAGCTGTCTCTCTTTCTCTCTCTATTTCCCCGTTCATTTCTATCTCTTTTTTATAAGTATTCCCTTCTCTGTTCTTTGAGCTTGAACTGCGAATAACAAGGTGAAAGCATAAGTAGCACGAACACGTGGTTGAATTAAATCAAGAGAAAAGTTGATGAATTTGATGAAAGAGAACGGCTCGATTGTAAAATTTAAGAAAGAGAAAACTGAGGCATAGGGAAATGAGGAAAGCCCAGGGGAAAACATGTGCGACCCATCGGTTACATCTAGGACGGGGCATTGCTGGGCCGCAAATCACATTCATGGTAGATGGAATTTGCACTGGCATCTTCACTGGCACATTCACTGGCATTTTCCCTGGCCTTTTCCCTGGCCTTTTCCCTGGCCTTTTCCCTGGCCATTTCCTGACCAGCTTGGCCTCAGTTGACCTACGATGGCCTTCACTGCTGCTGCATTTGCAGCTGCTCTCTCGCCTAATTGGCAATTTCAGTGAAAGCAAATTGTCGTGGCCGCTAATGTTGGCCGCCTCTGTTGGCTTCCTGTTGATTTCAGATTAATGAATTTAGCACACGCACAGTCTAAATGTGGAAAATTAATTTTGAAATCTAGGTAATGCGTAATTTCCCATTGTTAGGACTTGTTGCATTAATTTTTTAATTAAATCTTATGACGCAACGAGGCGTATACGTAACGGGCGCAATGACGCACGCCGGAAAGTATGCTACAAAAAACACTTTAACCATCTAAGGAGCAATGCCGTTGAATGGTTTTACCCTTGTGGTTATGAATAGCGAATAGTTTAACGGGGTTGAGAGGGGCTTTCCAACGAAGTGTGCTTGGAAAATGTTATTAAGTTGTTGAGCAAGGCAAACCAGTTCTCGATTTATTGAGTTTGCTTGCAGGGAAAACGCAATGCGAACTACTTTTTCAAATGGATAAGTCCATAAATTCATGGAACCGTAATTTGTCTGCTTCATAATCTTATGAACTGGGGACTTGAATATATTATTCATTTTTGTCGCAATATTCACTAGCAATAAACTAAGAAAGCTTGGTATGTTCAAGGATCTTTAAAAGTAAAAATAATAAAACCGTTCCTCGCAGTTGTACGCTTTTCTTTTTGAACCAAGAGGACTGCATACTGACATAATAATAAATTGAGCCAAAGTTTTGGTCAAGTCAGACGGTTCGTCTAAAAAATACCTGTTGATCTACTGTTAAATATATCAAAGAATTAATTAACAACAAAACAAAAGTTAGGAAACTGTATTTTTTATGAAAAAAATTGGGTACTCCTTCTATGGATTTATTGTAAAACGAAATCAACTCTCTATCAAAGCACTTTTTTTTATTTATATAATAATAAATTGAGCCAAAGTTTTGGTCAAGTCAGACGGTTCGTCTAAAAATACCTGTTGATCTACTGTTAAATATATCAAAGAATTAATTAACAACAAAACAAAAGTTAGGAAACTGTATTTTTTATGAAAAAAATTGGGTACTCCTTCTATGGATTTATTGTAAAACGAAATCAACTCTCTATCAAAGCACTTTTTTTTATTTATATAAAGAATGTTATTAACAACTCCAACGATTTAGCAAACAAATTAAAATCAACCCCTTTGATCAAATATTTTAAATATATTTCTAAAAATATATTGACTATCTTTTGTATTTATGTACTATATTGAAATACTGTGGCAAGTGAGTTGATATTGTCCTCGTGCTATTCTCTTTTACGTTTTGAGTATCCTCGTTGCAAAAAAACACGTTTTTCTTCAGAAAATCGCTTCATTTCCCACAGAGGCAAAGGCCCACCGGCTGAGAAGATTAAACCGCTAATTGCAAACATTGGACTGACAGAGATATCCACTCCTACTGATTGTTAAATATTTCGGGATTGACAACATATATCCCAGAGCAGTACAACTTCGAGGTATCCAAACGCGCACGAAAAACACAATTAGGAGGCACGCACACGGGGCAAAGCATAAACATAACATAAACAATGCGAAAACATTAAACATAACACTCGACGCATGGCAGGCATAACGAAATGCTCGCCAGGATGCGCGAAGCACACGAAATCTACACCTGCAGGACCCTAGGGGGAGGTTCGTCCTTCGTCCGTGATGATTTGCGGCATTTTTTATGATTGTTTTATGTGTAAGCGAGGGTAAAATGAAATGCGGCCGACAAAAGCAAAGACTACTTTGGTATGCGAGAAGTCATTTGCAAATTTCACAAATTCCTTTGAGGAATTTGCCATGAAACAACAAACAAAGACAACGGTGTTCTTTCCCAGATAAAACATTATTAATAGCGTTCTCGTCAAGGAGCAACTTCTTGGGCTCCTCCCACACAAGCAGCCAAGTTTACACATGATAAAGTCCATTTACCACCCACATATCGTATTTATCGTATACTTACCGCAGACAAAGGGGAGAATCTTGCGTTAATTTAGACACTTTTACTCACCTGAAAAAGAGGAGATAAGAATTTATTAAAATCAGTTTATACTGGAAAAAAATGCTTGCACAATTATGTTATCTTAATACGTTGTTGTTTTATAGTTAAGTATTTTTACAACCAGCGCAGATTAATAAAAAGGTCTCAAAAAAATGCTGGTCTTTATTTAAAATGACGTTATAAAAATTGTATAAATGTTTTTTTCTAAATTTAAAACATTATTTCATTTCCTATATAAAATTCCAATGAATAAATGTATAAGTAATATATTGACCGTTTAAGGAAATTTTTTTTTTGTTGATGCAGGTACTTCTTTTTTTCCCTGTGTAGACGACTGTTTGGAGGGTGTAGCTAGAAACTAAAGTTCTTAATGTTCTTCAATAGCTCTTGATATATGAGCTTGTGCTGGTGGCGTTTCTGTCTGGACTTTTATGGGCCATTGTTATAGGATTTTTTTCTAAAGAGGTAAAGCGTTGTGTGCTTATTGCAATAAAGTGGCTTAAACGATACAGCAGAGACTTGGTCAGAAGTAGAGCATAGTTGAGATCTCAGCCACGAAACACCATTAAAGAGCTGTTAACTCTATCTAGCATTCCTCTCCCCCATTTAACTTTAGCCGAGCGATAATCATTCATTTCAATTACGCGCTCAGCCATTAAATAGGATAGAATCCATTGTCCGGGCTTAATTAATGGTTATCGCTGGTGACTGGGATTGCAACTCACCCAGTGCTGACAAGCCAATTGCCAGGATGGCTGGCACCTATTGGTATAATCACCAATCAAGGAGGTGCCGATCTACACACCGCAAGGAAGACAAGACCAAGCATAATTGAGTTATTTACTCTAATTGGCACATACAGGCTGATGACGTAAAATGGCTGAGCTGCAGGAAAAAGCCGCAGAAGTTTGCCCAGCAAACTCACGGGCCTCCTGACTTGTTGACTCGCCCCACATCATTGTACCACTCATATTTCATTCAAAAATTTCAGAGGCAAATTTCCGGCCGGCAGCCACGTGCTACATCCTGCCAACCAAACTCAAGCACATTGAATAACAAACAAGCCGGCCACAAAATTTAACATTTGTTGCTTGAATGAATTATGGATACCAACTTTAAGTCCTAAGCTTGATAGCTTTGGCCATCTTTTATCATTATTTTTGACTAAGCACAAACGCCTGTAGTGTCTAGAGCTCATTTCAACCCCAATATCTAGATCTCATTATAGCCCTTTTGGGGGAGAGCACAATAATCACAGATAGCACTGGATAAAAGGATAATAAAAGTCAAAGTGCTGAAACTGAATTAATGTGTCCTCGAGGCTGTCCTCGCAAGCATAAACGATTTTGCGTGGGTGTCAAAGTTGATTTAAGCTATTCCCTAATATTTAAGAGCCGAATTCAATGGCACTGGCACATGGCGTTCAAACTTAATTTGCGTATATTTGTGAAGTTTGTGGGAACCAATTGTTTGCTTAAATGGAATAATCTAATAAAAAAATAATTTGACATCAGCTTAGATGGCACTTAAGAGAAAATATGCAAACACAATTTTATTTTCGACAATTTGATTATGAAATAAACTTTGTGTTCCTAAGGAAAATTGAATTTAATTTAATATATTAAAACAACCAAAATCTTTTAATAATTTATGAGAAACACAATCTACAATACAGTCATATTTTTGTAAGCCCGATTTGGGCGATTTATAAATTATATTCGACAATAAAAAAATGTACTCAAATTATCATTTCAACTTATTTAAAAAATAGGCCAATCCATGAAAATAAGTTTCAAATAAAACATTGTGAAATTTTTTTTAAAAGCATGTCTTCTCCTAAAATCAATACCTGCTTTCTATTGATTTTATATGCGTCCTTGACGGATTAGCTGCAATCAGATGGGGCTTATAACACATCGTTGTGTGTCACGTATCCTTTCAGAAAACGCACAGGGAATATTCTCCTTTGTCAGACCTTTAGGCGCATAAAAGCAAATATTTATGTAGATTTCAGCGCGCACGCAATCAGCCTAAGAATACTGAAAACACATAAAAGCTGCCGTACAGCAAAAACTGGAAACCACACCAGGAATTTCTGGTTCGTACAGTGAAAATATCATAGCTACTACAATATTTATATATATATATATATAAATAAACATTTATGCAGGCCCGGCAAAACTTTTGTTTTTTTTTTGCATGTATATGCATAGAACGTATACACATTAGAAGAATGTATAAGTGAGAGTCGGTAAAATCTATTTTAAAATCTTAACTTTTACAAAGTATTTTACATCATATCTTCAAGAATTGTCACCATGTTTTGGGCTTTAAAAATGTGATTAAATATATACCTATTATGTTGCAAAAGTTGCTCAAAATTTCACATTTTCTTTTGTACAGTAATGAAAAATACTTTTTTTTTTAATAATAAAAAACGAAAGTTAATTTGGCTGTACTTTCAGCTGCCAATGAAACTTGCCAAATAAATGATGTAAATTATGCAGCTTCTGCCTGCTTAAGCTATCTTTCTCTGTTGTTATTGCTTAGCTTAAACCGATTTAAGGTATTTCATTTTCCCCAGTGTACGAGGAACTAGAAACCGGAATTCCGGCCCGTCACTCACCTTTCATCCAGACGCATGCTGCTGCGACTGATGTCACTCCAAACGGACATGGAGCGCGGCCGCTGGAAAATTGACTTGGAGAAGCGCCGGACCGCCGGGGCGGGGGGCAGCTGCTGCGGGGGGTAGCCGGCCAGGTCGTTGAGGTCCTCGTTGAAGTTGACATTGCGCTGCAGGCGGTGGTTGTGGGAGGGGGGTGGGGATGCCCCCGATTGCATCGAATAGCTGCAGGTTTGATTATCGTCCGACATGCCCAAAGCGGTGTAGCTCACTTGGAGCTTCTGGCTCATTTCCTTCGGCAGGGGGACAGTTCGGGATATGTGTGTTCGATTCGGGCCAGGTCTGTGAGATCTTGGCCTACATAATTTGGCTTTGGCTTGTGCACTGGCACGTTGGCCCACTGTCACTGGCACTTTTCACTTTTCCCGGGCACATTTTGTATCTCAAAGAGGCAGCAGAGGCATCTGCACCAAACGTGCACTGCGGACCGAATAGTGCAGACTCTTTACGCGAAGGCTTGTTTATTGTCTGCGCTCATGACATATCCGACACTTCATTAAGCACAATCAGCCCAAACAATTGACTGACTCGCTCTTTATCGTTCGATCCCGCTCTCGTCTTCAGCCACATCGCTATTTTCTAGAACTAAGTGACAGTGATAAATTGCCGACCCAGCGACCTTTCCTCTATCTCACACTCGGCTGCTGCTTAATTGACTGCAGTTAACATGCAGCACGCTAAAATTTGCAAAGTTTAAGGTTCAAATACCAAGACGATCAATCAGGCAGCCATTCAATCAAAATCCTTGAAAATCATATAAGGAGATTTTTCAATCGCTAACCAGAATTTTTGAAATTTTTTACATTACCCATGTTTTATTTTACTAGTGGAAACTTATTGACTTCAATTGCTTTTTTTTATGGTTCTGAATTTTAAGGCTCAAAACAAAAAGGTATTTTAAGTATTATTCATCAGGTAAATATATAACGCACAAAAGTATTTGCTTGGGCAATTTAATTTTATAATAAAAAATATATATATTTGAACGCAAAGCTTTACAAATATAATATAAAACAAACATATATATTTGAACGCTAATTTAGTTCATTAAAATAAAATATGGAACACAAAAAATTACATTTTACCAAGAAAAAAACCTCAGTGTCTTATAAATTGACATAAATTTTAAATGGAATTGATATAAAGGATATTTTTTCATAGATTTCTGTGCGCAGTTGGCTATTTTGATTATTTATTCCTTTAAACACCTACTTTTTCTGTAGCAACGCTCAAAAATTACAAACAAGCTAACTAAAATTACTTCTAATAAAATAAAAAATATTAAAAACTTTAGACTTAGAGATATACAAACCAGAAAAGGATGAACTTTTTGAATAACGAAAGGTTTTTCTTGCATTAACTTTATTTTCTATCCGTAGTCTTTGTAATTAATCAAATTTTTTCATTATGTGTCCCCAAAATAATTTCGTTCACAGACCCTTTTCAAGCTGAAATGTGTTTGGGGCGTGGCGAATAGCGCTTCTCATCAGCATAATGAAAAATAAATTTCCCAAGGAGACACACCCATACGCACCCCAAAACAAAAAGCTGCAGTTTTGCCAGATGACGCGAACGAGGAATGAACTAAATTAAATTTTTGTCGACTGCCTTCGGGACGCTCCCATTTGAAGGGCTTCTGCCGTTGCTTTTACTGCGAAATTATGTTTTTGCCCATTTTATGCAATATAAACAAACACTTTATTGTACTCTTTTCGGCTACTTGAGTTTTATGTTTTGGGTCCAACAAATATTTAAAGAATTTGCTGACTTAAGTGTGTTGAGAAAGCCCCGAAGGCCATTTGCATGCTACACAATAACTTGCCTGACTAAGTGCCACAATTAACAAATGTAAAGAGTGCTAAACTGGATGCCACGCCTACTTTTTCTTAACCAAAACTTAAGTGGTGCACGCGATTTGCCAGCTAAAGTTTCACATAACTAAGACATTAAATGGCCTGAAGTCAAGTAATATCAAGGGATACGGATTTTAGGGAGGAGAAATGTTTGGGCGACACTTGCAAGGTCATGATTACAAATGTGTTTCGT
Source organism: Drosophila gunungcola (assembly GCF_025200985.1). Lineage (NCBI taxonomy): Eukaryota > Metazoa > Arthropoda > Insecta > Diptera > Drosophilidae > Drosophila > Drosophila gunungcola. The sequence goes on from NW_026453171.1 coordinate 1,534,186, forward strand.
TTAGCGTACTTTTTGGGTGGCAGCCAAATACAAAACGAAAAAAAAACGATACAATTTCAGTATATCGACAAAGAGAATAGATTTTTAGCAGTCACACGAGGCCTTCAAAATAACATTGTTATTATCCTGCATAATTTTTCTTATTTTAAGACTTAAAACATTTTGTTTACTTTAGAGAATAACTAAATACTTTTTTTATAAATCTGAAAATGCCAAATTAAATTGTACTGATAAAAAATGGAAAAGTTAAAATAAATAAATTACTATTGTATACCTAATATTTCAATTAAAGATTAAATCTTAATTTTAAATACAATGCGTTTTAAACGTCATGATTAAATATTAAATACTTTAATTAATGTTGAAAATGTAGATTAAAAAAAGTTACTTTTTGATTTAAATACCTTTTATATAATCTAAATATGGTTTAAATATAAATTATATTTTCTGTGTGTGTGCTCTTACAAATTATGCATGTACCAAAGAGATTTAATCACATCTAAATTATATTCTAAGTCAACAGAAATTTAAGCTTAAATAAAATCATTAAGACTAGTCATAATTGAGGTAAAAACACTAAAAATTCTGAAATAATGGTCTAAAAAATACACCTATTTAAAGTGTTTCATTAAACAAACTTCACACTTCCCATTATTAAACGAATAGTTAGACTTATAGTAATGAAACTTTCTTTTCCTGAATACCAATATATATGCACATACATAATAAATGGCTGAAAATAGGCTTTGGCTTTTATTAACTGGAGCTGACCCCAGAACAATTCCCTGGTCTGATTTCCGGCGCACATGAGCAAAGTTTCCGCCTTATCAATTAATGAACTTTCTCACCCCGAGTCAGGATGAAAGGGAAAACGGCACACAAAAAGTGAAACATGTGACAATAGTTCCTGCCTCTTTATATCACCACTGAGAACATTTATTGTCGGGGCCGAAAAGGAAATGTCTTTCAAAATGGCCGACAAACAGAACGTATGTAAACATGCGGGAATTGTTCATGGGAGGCTGTTTGGGGAGCGGGCACAATAAAAAATGTGTTAGCCTAGCATGTGTTGGCCATAAATTAAAAGGGGGGTAAAACAAAGCAAAGCCCAGACATGAGCGCATAACATATGTCGTCATTTGGGTATCCAGTTAAAGCACTTAACCGAGAAAAAAATTCCCTTAAAGCGAAGGTGTTACCGCTTTTCAAGAGCGGATAATCCTTGGTTGACATTTTTCCTTAGACCATAGAAATGAACTTGTGTGATCTAGTCTTTTAACGGACCCCCTTCAACCTATTTGCATGTAAAACGAATAATCCTCCCTTCTTACAAACTGGCCAAAAGTTGTCACCAGTATCTTACCCTTATCAGTAGCGCTTTGAACTCAATTTTTGCACAAAACATGACCTTTTCGGGCATTCAAATGCTGCAGAAAAAAAGGTCATAGGGTTTACAAAAGATAGCAAGTCTATTAAGTATTTATACAGCAATATAAATTCTTAGTAAAGTTGTATTATAATTTTGTGACAAAGATTATTGGAAACTTAAAGATAAGAATCTATAAGGTAGGAAAAGTTTTCTTATTAGTGAGCTTATAAACTTAAAAGGTTTCTCTACTTCGGTATTATAAATATAATGAAATCGCTTCGTTACCAAGGGGTAACAGAAATTTTTATGACATTTTTAATTTTACTTCAACAAAATTTAAGTAATAAAAATTAAAGCAAATTACAGATTAAGATGTTTAAAAGAAACCATATACTTTCACTATCACAAAACTTTATTACTTTCTCTTATCAAACAGCTTTAAACAAATTTGCTTTAATTTGAATTTATTTTGTTTTCTATATAACACTTTTCCCTAATTTTTGGCCAGCATCCATAAAAGAGTTTCGCTTTTCCCTTTTTCACTTGTTTTTCGTTTTTGGCCATCGTGCTGCCAAGTTGAAAATTGATTTGTGGGTGCAGAGAAAAGTTAAACTTTTTTGCGGTCGGGAAATTGAATTTTTATTTCTGCCCTGCTTTGCCGTCTTCTCTGTTTGCAATTTGATATGAGGAGAAAAGTTATCCAAGAACCACAGTAGCTTTCACACCTGTCTAGGAAAAGCTTAAAATTAGCATGTCAAACAGGTTTGTTCTTCGAATCCAATAGTTATTGTCTGCTAAAGTCTTAACAACGTGCTTGGCATACATTCACATATTGTTATTTCATATTCAAAGTAAAACTTTTGGCCAGCATAAGGAAAAGTTAAGAAACAACTTTTTCAACTGGATGAACATTTGTATACTAAAGTTGCTAACCGGAAACTGACTTTTAAGTTCATAGATAATTCAATTTCTGTTACATTAAGGCTACATCAAATTTCCTGAGACTTACTACACTAAATTCTTGCATAAAATGTCGAAAAACGAAAAAGGAAACAGGCAACAGAAATCACTTAACTGCCGGTGACTCAGCTGCAAGAAAAAAAACTTGGCAATTGCGAAGTAGAGTCGACGAGAAAAATCTTCACTATATAAAAGACAAATAATGTGCAAACAAACGATGCCCCCCGTTGAGAGAGTGTGTGTCCAGAGTCCAACAACAAATCAGGAAAAGGTCCAGCGGATATATATTTTTTTTTGGTTTGGGTTAATACAGCGTGATAAGTTGTCTGTGTAATACATTTAGCACAAACAAACAAACAAACAAACAACCAACAATCAAGTAAGTCTGGGCACTCAAAGTAATTTTTGTCTCGTCCGCAACCGTCATCACTTATCAGATAAAAATAAGCATTAACATTTTTTTTTTGATGACCACGACAAATGTCAACCACAAATGCTTGGGGCAGAAGTTAAGGCAAAAGTTGAAATGTTTTCCCGAAAAGAGATTGGATTATATATTTTGTGTTTGAGAGCAGTTTTGCCGCTGGAATAATAAGTTAACCAAGGAAAACCGTTTGGGTAAAATAAAAGCAGGATTAGCTAGACCAAGTTTTACAAGCTTTACTTTTTCAACTTTATTAAATTATATTCCATTAATTAATTGTAAATGACAAACTGCTAGAGTTTTCTGAAATCTTCTATGTAAAAAAATAAATATTTAAATATTAAAATTTTTTAAAAATATTTATTTAGCAAAATAATTAACATAAAATTAAATACTATAAATCCTTTTTAAAATATTTGAAATGAGCTGTTTCTATGGCCAATGAAATTTGCATTCTAGAGTTTGCTGAAATCTTCTATGCAAAATAAACAAATAAATTAAAATAAAAATAAGATTTTTTTACACACCTATAAATCCTTTTTAAAATATTTCAAGTGAGCTGTTTCTATGGCAAATAAAATTAGCATGCTTATCGTACGTGTTGATCTACCGCAAACAAGCACAATACACAAGTTCTCATTAAACGGCTAAGTGTCCAGAAATGCCAAAATGTCATCCAATGGCACAAAAACATTTGATGAACCTTGAACTTTGCCTCATTAGTCAATTACACGAGTGGAGCCTGTCGATGTCATCCACTGAGGAATTGACAGAGAGTGCCAAGTGAATGAAAAAGTCATCAATCTCATAGTGGGCACAGTCAAATCATGATCAGGATAACAAGTGGAAATGCTTAAACTTTAATTAATCTCAGAGGGCGTCAAAAATATAAATTGGCTAAACTGAAGGCAGTCCCTGGCGCGGACACAGATATTTTGATTAGAAGTTCGGATACATTGTTCGAGTTTCAAAGTTATTCATTTGGAATGCATGACAATGGCTGCATTGAGACGGTCGAATGATTCACACACAAATATAATATATTTCATGTAAAAGTTCTATACCTATCCGACATTCTTTTTTTCTTGTTTGTCCTGCCGGTCACAATTTGCAGTATGGCATAACCGTAGATTAACTCGACCTTTTGCCAGCCTTTGGTCAAAGTCCTTTCTCATTCCATCTGCGATGGGGCGTTAGCCAGGGATTAGCCTAGCCTGTTACATCCCGTTTCCGCCCCAGCCCCTGGGCGAGCATCCAAATTCCCAGCCACGTAGCCACAAAAGTTTTCGCCGCATTTCCTCTTTTGCTGGCCTTTTTTGTGGTTTTTCTCAATTTTGTTAAGCTTTCACTTTTAGCTTTTTAAGGTATTTTCCCAGCTTACCGAGTCAGTGAACTGCGTCCCTTCAACTCCCCTACATCTTTCTGTTTTTCTGGTCACGGCTGCAGCTCTTGGAAATCGAGTGAGCATTTAATTGCGAAATATAACTCATACGCCATGTGTGCTGCTCGCCTTAAAGTACTTTTACGACCCTCCCATTTATGGGCTCCTTTGCCTTTGATAAAGCCAATATGAGTTTGTTTTTTACGATATTTTTATGTTCATTATTATTTTAGGGTTTGTGGCTTTTCGATTTGGCTACAATTTGCCTTTTTCCGTTTGCCTTTATTTTATTCGCCAAATGAAAATTCCGGATTATTTATGGCTGAGGCTGATTTTGTTGTCAGCAACATAAATTATTTGGCAAATTTATTATATTATTATAATTTGATTTTTTTCTATCAGCCGAACGCATTTAAAGGAAAACGCAAAAGTTTGAAAGCACAATAATTAACAAAAAAAAAAAAAACTATAAATTTAAATAGTCCGTTGCGATTGCCACTAAAACATAAATTACGCTTAAGATACACCGAGTTTTCAAATATTATTTATTTATTATTTTGTAGTTTAAGTTCGGTAGAGAAATATTTCAAAGTTTACGTTTTAAAGTTATATTGCTCTATTAAAATATTAACGACAACATTTGTTTTGTTAATGATACACTAAATATGTTATTGGTTTTTCCGCAGCTATTGACACCCCTCATGTAGCCTAGTCTTAGACTTAAGTTTTCAGTGTACAAATAAAAATGTTTTTCATTTATTCTTTAAATAAAGATATCGTTAACCATAAATATTAAAAAATAACGAGCTCAATATGTCTTAAAAAAATAATTTGAAAGTGCCAATATTTGTAGACTTATTCAATGAGATAAAGTTTAAAGGTTAATTATAAAAGTTATAAAATAGTAAAGTTACTCCTGCGAGACCTTTGACAACCTAATTAAACTTTGTTTTCACTTATTTCAATTTACCAAAACAATCCGCACATCGCCGAGTGGCCTAATGAAAGTTAAAGTAAATATATAATAAACTTAATTGGAATGCAAATTTCGGCTGCTTGGCCCATTCCGACTAAATGGATGGCACACAAAATGCGAATTGCGAAATGCGAAAGAGGGGGTCTGGGGGTTAACTGCATCGATGGCAGCGGACGGAATGTGTCATAAAACCTAATTGAAAATTTCAGCCACGAACTGACAACAATCTGTATGGCTGTGGGTGGGCGTGGCAAGAAATATTGTCGGGGAAAACAGATAAGCAAAATAAACTGCAGCCTCCCATGCGCCCTAGCATGAAGCAATTTGCTATGGTAAAAGCGAAATGTGTCAAGGCGAATCCGAGGCAACAAAAAACAACGGCCAAATACCTGCAGGGGCGCTTCACTAAAGCAAACAAGACAACATAGTTCTGCCCAGCATATGTAAAAATAAAAATGTTCACTTGGAAATAATTTGCTGGGAATGGTAAACAAAGCCAAGGGACAACGGTGGCGAATCGATTTTGGGCGAAAAAGAAGTTTCTTGCAAGCGCTGCGCACAAAAATGGACTTCAAAATTTGCGGTCACGCACTCGAAGGAATTCTCTATTACACTCGTTCGGTACTCTTTTTTTTTTTTTTGGCTTTGACATACTGACACTTTTAGTCTGCTGTTTTTTAATTCATTTCGTTTTTTACATCTTCATGTACTCATACATATATTATCATCACTTTCCCTTGAGTCCAAGGACACGCATAACTTTCACTTTGCAGCCCTTCCTCGTTGTTTATTTTTATATATATATTTTTGGCCTGGCATTTTTCGCTAATTAACACAACAAATCCGGCCGTCACGTGGGAGGGTCACAACCGCAAGCATGATAATGCCTGTTCAAATACGCCTTGATTAATTCGCGAAGGTGACACAGTCGGGCACACCAACCATACCGCATATATTCAGCACGATTCTATTCAAATATATCGCTCGGTCGTCAAAGCGTTCTGCATCCAACTGGCAGCACAAACGAACTGAGGCACTGCTACCAATCTTTTTGTAACTGGCTCCATCAGGCGTCCAAAGTCACGCACCACCAGGAGCAGGACCCACCAAGTGTGCCTGTGTGCGTGCATCTGTGTCTTGGTCCTTCGAGCTCGCTCTTCGGCGGTACTCTTTTTGAGGTCGCCTCTCTTAAACAGCATTCAATGCTGGACGCAGTTAACTAGAGTTGTCAAATGGTCGAATTTGCATAAGAAAGAATGCATTTATCACTACAAATGGCTTTGGAAAAAGTTACCGTTGGCACATAAGCTTTTGTTTTGAAATCTAGAAGTCAACAAAATTTAAAAGCTTCTAAAGTAAAAGATAACACAAATAAAATAGGATAGATCATTGATACTACGCACAATTCAAAAACCACAAAACAACAACATTAAAATTTTCGATTTAAGACCGTCGTGTTGATAAGTTTACAATGGTTTATAAAATAATTTAGCATTAACATGGTATTTTATAAATAAATAAAATAAAGCTCTAATACTTCAAAATAAGTAAAATTTTTGTTAAAAATGCTATAGATTATTGTCAATGGATGACTTTTTGTCCTGAAATATTTTTCTAGCAAACTCTGTTCAAATATGCACCAAAATAAAGTTGTCATAGGAACTAAACTACTGTTACAAGAATTCATACTATTGGATATGAAAAATTCCTCAATAAGATGAGTATTAAATTAATTCCACGAAAGTATCAAAATCAATCTTATGTGGTTTTAAAATAAAGCCTTAGACTACAGTTTTAGACTAATTGGTATACAACTAAAACTATAAAGTATAGGCGTTTAATTATTTAGTTTTGATTAAATACTTATACATTATTACTGTCTAGTTATTTTTCAAGACACACTTATTGAACATAATACAGCTTAATTACCTAAAGTAATTGAATCCAATATTTTGATTAATTTTTATCAGTGCATCGCGGCTACATTGTGGAGCCCGACTGCCTGCCAAAACACGTGTTATGTAAGAAACAAACGAAACGTAAGAGCAATCCGCTTCTGGTCTCCGGCAAGAAGTGTTACGGGTTTTTGGTCCCGTAACCCAGAAGAAGGACAGCAAACAAAACAGAATGACAAACAACTAATTTGGCGCCAACGACACGTGCGGAATTGGAACACGAACGTGACCATTCCATTTCCATTGGTTACATGTAAACATTGAAGCTTTTGTGTGACGTCAGCTGTGGCCTTATGACGTCAGATGGCACAGCCAAAGAAAAGTCTACAAAAGTGTGTGGCAAACACAAAACGAAAAGCACCATCTGTCGGAAAAGTTTGGCAAACTACACAGCGCAGTTCGAATTCTGTTAAGTTAGAAACTGTTACGGATTTGTATTTAATAAGACATATCCTGAGGCATTTTAACACTATCTTTATATTTCAGGCACGTTTCAACTAACCACAAATAGTGGCCGAGTAACCGAACAAAGAAACGGAGATATTTAAACACTTCTAATCATACTAAAAGAACGAAAAGCAAAAACGAAGGTGCAGAAGCCACCGGACCCCGTCATCAATTCATTTGGGAATTCAAAAACATGAAAGTACAATAGATTTCCCCCACTCTGGCTTGCGTATAATGGAAAGCGTATTGATTTCCATAAGTGATTGATGAACCCGGATTCTATGCGGCCCGTCACTAATATATGTATAAACCAAGGTCTATGGACTAAAACAAAAGTGCAGCTGACAGCGGTTGAGCGGTTGGGTGGCGCATTTAGGGCACTTTTGAATCCTTCATTCTATATGCAAATCCCCAAACTTCAACTGCAGTTGGTTTACTAACAAAAATGCATTGGAATCCGCTTTAATATTCAATATAATCAAGCTTTAAAATTGATTAGAGATAAACTTGTGTGGAACAATAGAACAAAGGATTGCTATGTGGGCTAGTGGGCGAAATATTTATTACTGTATGTAATAGAATACATTCGAGAATCATGCAGTTATTTAAATTAAAGTCTGATTATTGAACAACGAGTGTTTCTTTTATGTTTATTTTAAACTAAACAAAAACCAATGCTTGAGCTTATTTTCAACTTTTAATTGGCAATTATTAAGATCAGCTTGAATTGAAGCAAGCGACTGCTAATTAAGCTATAATTAAAATTTAATAAAGACGTTCGTGATTTAAGTTAAATGCTTTTTTTTGCTAGTTCTAATTTATTTAAATTTATAAATGGCAAATTATTTATTAAGTCATGGTAAACGACAAATATTTAATGCTTTCCGGCCAAAAGTGTAAATTATGCAAAATTTGATTGCCTTGGAGCTAAGTGAAAAACAGCTAGTAAAAGCCTTTGATCAAAATTGAATTTAAGCCCAAATCATATTTAAAATAGTTTGCATTGTATATTTTTACGGCCTTACACAAAACATTCAAAGGGTTTGACAAGGTTCAAAGTTGTCCCTGACTCGATTACACATTCCGGTCAATATTCGGAGCTGTCCCATTGATATGCCAAGGAGCAAAGGAGCCAATAGCAACCTCAACAAACACTGGACCCAAGAATTAGTAAATGGGCTACTTATGTGCCAAATATATAAGTGCGTGTGTGAGCTGGAAATTTGTTGTCAATTTCCGGCAATTTGTCGTCGGCAGCAAAATCATTGTGATAAGGGTGGCAGGCGACTAACACATCCTGTAATGGATCCGCAGCGTGGCGAACGCAATCAACACGACATAATATAAAAGTAAATTAGAATGTTAAGATGGGTAACTTGTTTCGGCGCTAAACGAGAGAGTCAAGTGCGAAAGCGAAAGTGATGGGGGAAATGGAACCAGGCCACCGACGGCACTAGCTAATGGCCTAAATGGAGTCCTTCATGCCACCTCCCCCGATGGCAATTCGCCTGTCAGGTTGCTCCAATTATGCCAGAAGTCAAGCGCTCTCTGATTGCTTAATCTTGCCGGAATGCATTAATGTGTCAGCCAAGCTAACACGTACGCACTTACATAGGCCCGCTTTCTTCTAATTAAAATGTCAAAACGAATTTACATGCCACATTCCTTTAGAGTGCAGGATTTCCCAGCTAAAAAAAAAAGAAAGCGAAGAGCCTTTGCCCAGGCCCATCGTTTAGTTTGCGGTTTGCCCGTCTGTCAGGTCCAAACAATTGGGGGGAACAAGAGAAATGTTCTAACAGGAAAATAGCTGGCCGGACACACAGAAAGATAGCCAGGCAATGATGCAAAAATATTTCAACAGTTCTTTGTATAAATACAAAACGAACGGAGATGGCCAGCACAGACAAGACATCTCTCACGAACAGGCCAACAGAAGCCAAAGGAAAACAAAAAAAAAACCTTAAAACCTTCTTGACAGGCAAGAAAAGAAAATTTGTTTAAGCAACTACGATACCCATTTAAAAAAAAATTCAAGAACCTTTCGGCTTTTATAACAAAAGTTTTAAAATTATATTATTTTTACTTTAAAATATAAATCTCTAGATTCTTAAGCTCTTTAATATATCTTTCTTTAAAAACATACGTCTACTGGGTATATATAATATATTCATAATAACTTTGTCAATATGAAGCCAAATTTTCTTTATGTCATTAGTTATTTACAGAAATCGAAGCAAAAATTTGAGACCATAAAATGCGTGCAAAAATAAAAAACAAATTAATTAAAAACGTTATCAATATTTTAAATAAATACAAAAAATTTGAAAATTAAAGTATTTAACTCAATTTGAATAATAAATTGGTTTCATTAAATATTCAACGGATTAGAAAACTCTTAGCTTTATAAAACATTCAAAAGACGAGTTCATGTATATATTACCCACATGTCATTTGTCTTACCCTGCAAATCGCTTTCTTAAAATTGAAAAGGAAGCCCAAAAAACCCACAAACAGATCATATCCAAGGGCAAAGGATCTCCCGCACTACGTTTACATCAGATGTGGCCCTGTTGATATGGGAAACCGAAATCACTTGGGACATTAATACAAATAAATTGGCACGCAGTGGCAAAAAATAATAAAAAAGTAAAACAAAAATATATATATGTCAACAAATAAATGTCTGTGATATTTATAGCCCCCAAAGAGTCATGTGAAATGAGAAACTTTAGAGAGGCTGTATATGAATTGCAACAGAAAGGCTTTCTACCACTGGGGACTGCGAACTGAGATTGCATTTCAGTCGGATGACAGGTACAGGCAAAGCTACCCTTCTACTGTCCATTTACATTTCAAAAATATGCAGATGGGTATATATTCGTATTCGTGTCTGGTACAGTTTTCTAGGAGGGACGAACACGCATTTACTGGCTAAGCCTGCACAAAATAGCAAAACTTTAAGGATAGACGGCATTTCGACGGGGGTATTTTCGTAGTCTTCTTTTATTTATAAGCACGCAAAGTTTGGTATAAATAAAACATTTGTCAAACAAGGAACCAATAATTTTTAAATAAAGTATGACAACATAGTAAGGTTATTACTCTTTAGTTTTTTACATTTTACCTTTAAAGTTTACAATTATTTGTGCAAAAAACTTGTTGATACATTTTTAAGAGCTGATAACAAAATATTGCCCCCAAAATAGTTCATGATTTTTATTTATTTTTTAATTTATGAAATTGAAAGTCACGCAGCCCTAAAGTCAATCAAGTAATTTATTAAATTTAGTCAAAAAATATGGTAGCATGGTAAAAATCTAATTCAGTAATTTGATTTGCCATATGAAACAGTTGTTTTCTGTGTAAACACGGAACAAATGTATAAATAGCTCAACACCGAAAAGGTCAACACATGATATACTTAATTGGGAAACTTTTTCTATAGGAAATAATTAAATTATTGGTTATCTAAAAACCTCCTTTTATTATAAAAATTTTTAAACACTTCTAAGAATCAATATTATGTCGGATTAAACGCTTCTAAAATAAATATTTTATTTTTAGCTAAATTTTGAAGGGAACAAATAACTTCCGATGGTGTGACTTATTGCTCCAATCGCTTCGAACTTGCAGCAGTCGACACGATTTGGCTTTTTTCATTAGTGTCACGCTGGCAATGAATCGCAGGACGTGAAAATCATGGAAAAGCGGAAAACACAGCTGCTGCCGACTCCACTGGCTCATCAAAAGATTGAAAGGCAGCGCGCGGCGAACGAAGTATTCAAATGCCTAAACTAAATTGCATATTTATGCGAGTCCTGCGAGAGGCTCTGGCTGCCACTGAAATACTGATACCAAGGATGAAAAAAAAAAAAAAATGGAAAGAAAAAAATGGCTCGCACTGCTGGCATAAATTATGTAACATTTCACGTTCTTTTCCTTTTTTATTATACTCTTACTTTTTCATTTTTTGCTTTTATTTTGACGGGCCGTGGCATTTTCCCGCGAGTCGCGACAATTGCCAAAAACGTCAGACCATTTTTTTTTGTTGTTTGCCCGTTGTGACTGTCAATATTTGTTTTCGTTCATGTGTGTGTTTTCCGACTTTTGGGACTTTTAACGGAGGCGTATTTTTGGTAACAAATTTTGATTGACACATCGAATTTAGTTTGAATTCTGTCCAGGCTTCAAACATGGTGAATTCCCTGTCAGATCAATTAACTAAAGCTTCCTGCAAATCCTTAGTCCCCCACACACCCATCACCCATTCCAACTCCTTCGTGATCTGTGAATCTAAGTCAGTAACAGAAACCGAAACCAAAACCAAAATAAAAAGGAATCGCAAAGTAAGAAATTGGGAAGGAGGCCCTAGCCACAGCTTGCTCAATTATGCAAGGACGAAACGTGCTTGGAACTTGGTTAAAAGATACACCGAGCTACGTTACAGCACAAGCCATTTATGATGAACAACATTTTGCTTATTGCGGGTATGTTTACGTGCTCAGGAACAGGTGTTCCCACAAACGTGTGCGGCTTAATTATTAAGTTGAAAATTTTCTAGCTGACAACCTTTATGTCAGTTTTCAAGTTCATGTTAAAGCTTTAATCATTTTAATTATACTTTCACCGGAAAAATGTTATTGTTTGGCAATGTCTAAAATTCTATGTTAATACACATTATGTATCTATATAGTTGTAAGTTCTGACAACATCCCTCGATTATTTTATATGGTTTTAAAAAGTAAATATATTTGGAAGATACCATAGAATAAAAATTAAACGCTTCTAAGAAATTTTACAAATAGTTTTGCTCTAAAACCAACAATTTGTATTTATTTTTTATGAACTATTCTTAAACTTTACGTTTTACTGAGGAATCACTCTTGACAAGTTTCGAAAGTAAATCTTTGAATAATACCAAATTGAAATACATTTGACCATTCTAAGCCTGTACTGTACCTACACGGAAGCCTGCCTTGTTGAATTTTGAATAAGTCTCGCCACTGGGCCCTAAAATCCTTGGGGTTGGCTGTGGGGCAAGTGGCAGGTCCGCTTGAGGGCTAATTGAACGACAACCATTTGGTTGGACAGTAATTGATGTATGAGTCAGCCGTGGATATGCCCGGTCAGGCATCTGGGGGATAGCATCTAGGGGGCGTGGCATGGCGCGCTCAAATGTCAACCTTCCGAAAAGGTCCTTGGACTGGTGTTGTTTCCACTTCGCAGTGTTTTTGGTTTCACACTGTTCGACTGATAATGCATTTTTGTGTCTTGTTGTTGAAACTTTAAACAGTGGTCCATTAGGAAATTGCAAAGAGATACGAAAGAGAAGATGGCGAGCAGAGGAGGAGGAGGAGGAGGAGGAGTCAAGAGGTCACTGCAGGAGCAATGGACCGAAGGATGTCCAAAGGATGTCCTATGCGTTCGTTTACCAGTCTGTATTGGCCCAAAAGTGAAGGACAAACGACAAAGGGTTTCCGAGTCGAACTGGCCATGTTGTTTCGCCGTGTGTAACCTGCCACGCCCACTGTCAACGCCTCCCTCGAGAGAGGCCAAAGTGTAAATAAACCCGTTGTTCCGCAGTGCACTTTGTCACAAGTGTACAACAAGAAAAATGTAGGAAAATTCTTCTTTATTTATTTTGGTGATTTTTTTTTTCTTCTGTTTTTGCCTCCTCTTCAATAATGTCCAACACTTTTGCTGTCTGATCAAATGTTTGCTTTCACTTTCCATGGCTATTTTGGTAGCATTTTTATAGAGCCCGATGGGAGAATACATATTCGTGTGGGTAAGTTTAAAAAAAATAATATATTCCATCCAATAAGAGCCTAAACCTAATTTACTTTTAATATTTATTTTTTAGTTATCTTTTGCCGATTTCTAAATATTCAATCGACGAACTTAAATTTATCTCATTTTCTTAAATTTGGACCCACTCATTACCAAGCATTTGAGCTAAATGCAATTGTGTCCTCAGTTGGCTTTCCTCTCGAAACCCAAAACGATTCATTTAATTTTCATTGTTCAAGTGAAAGGAACTGGCAGACGATTGAAACTCTTTGAGGTTTGAGCCACCCAGTGAAGCCTTCAATTTGCCGCAAATGAGCTGCAAAAAGAACATTCCTTTTTGTTTTCCCAAGTAATTAGAGCCTGATTTTAACGATGCTCTTTACGTATCGACCAAGGAAATGAGGAAAACCTTGATTTAAAATTCTAAAATCTAGAGATTTGTATTTTAAAGGACCAAATCAAAACCAAAGAAATACCCACAAAACTATGCTGATTGCGAATCAGCTTTAAGTTGATAAATTGAAGGTTCAGACAGGTCCTAAAATGTCTTATGACTTTTCTTGATTAAAGCTTCTCCATAAAAATCAGCTAACGACACTTCTAATTGTAGGACCCTTGTCTTTCAGGCACTTAAGTAAATGAAAAAAGGACTTAAATTTGTAAGGAGCGATTACTATATTTTATTTTACGTCTTGATTTGTGTGCCGTTTTATACATTGAAATAAATTTTCTTTGTAAATATATGTATTCTATTCTATAATTCTATATATATTATTAAAATAAACTCAAAATAAATAATGCACAACTGCAAATGGTTCTATCACATTTTATGGAAATATTGTGATTCACTTTTGAAAACAATACCTCTAACTTATTGCATATTTTATTGTTACCCCAGAAACCAATCTGTAAATCCAGCAAATCGAGAAAATTAATAACGCATCAGGTGCGTTGAATATATATATTTTATTGTATTTCCGTTTGGCTGGCGCCCTATTGTTTTCCAGGACCTGTCGGGGCCAATTGCCGCAAAATGGCAGAGTTAGCGAGAAATCCCTTTAAAATTTGCATAAATTGGAAGCCGCTGAAATCGGTTTAATGCCGTCAGGATTGTCCTGTCTGCTGGCCCGAATCCTGATCCAATCCGACAATCAGTCGACGGATTCAGTCAGCCGGGCCGCAGTATCCTTCACTTCCACTTGGCTTGGTTCGATTCGGTCCTGGTACGTTTCGATTCCATCCCAGCCCGAAAGGATATCCGATTCGATGAGCTGCAGCTCTGGATTGTATGTATATTGGTATCCTGTTTTTTGCGGCCCACGTAATTGCTAAATTTAAAACGTCTTCGCATTTACAGTCGTTAGTCATCATTCGCAGTCATGCAAGGCCTGTTCGCTAATTAAATTTAAACGTGGGCAAAGGACATGTCGCCGCCTTATGTACGAATATAAATTCCCCACACACTCAGCCGCACAATGGATTATTTTGGCAGGAAATTGAAAAATTCTTTATTGTTCATTGTCACAAGTAAACAGTGTGGAGATCCGAAGAGCGAGAATTTGCTGAAGCGAACGCTATTAAATGCATCATTGACCAACAGGCGAGCTAAAATATTTGTTTTGTCAGGAAGAGAAAAGAAAAAAAACATGGCCGAGGACCTGAACAAATCCCAAAAAGTCAAGCGTTGCTCATGTTTTACGCCACATTTGCCGGTACAAAAAAAAAAGTTGTCAACACAAAAAAAACAGACGAACAACACACACTGAAAGACCAGACACAAACACCTTTATACTCACACCAACACTTTTCACAGGAAGCAGCGAGGAAACTTTACTTATAATAGAATTTTCAAGCATGACCATACCCTCAATGACGTCAGGACTATGTAGATTTTTAAAGCACATACAAATTGAGAAGGCAGAATTTTGACAAATGGTTATGTTATTTGTATTGGAATTTAAATATTTTAACTATGATTAAGGTAATTTTTTAGGATTAATAATATTTATTTAGATAATCCATTAAAATGATTAAATTTTTATAAATTATAAATGAGAAGTGTTTCAAATTGAATTTAATATTTATTTAAAAGAAACTTTTTTAATGACTTTAAAATTAATATAATTTGCCTTATGAAACACAATTTTTGAATATCCTTAGGGTATATAGGCCTTCGTATTGTCCTCTATAAAATTCGGTCTCCAGACCCGTTTTCTGGCTTCTGATGCTTCGCCTCTCACTGGTAGCCACAAATTGCCTTTTTCGCACGTTGATTGATTTTGGAACTTTTTCTTACCCCCCTCCCAATCCCCGGAATCCCCGGAAACCCTCAAAGCCATCACAGACATTCACACACTCGCATGGGCTCTTTTTACTTTCAGTACAAAAGTGGTAATAAAACGGCTGCGCTTCGGATGGCATCGCAATTGTTCAGCTCGGTTTTTGCCTCGGCTGACCTCCATCGATCCTGGGCCAACACCGCCCATAGTTGTGGAACACATAATTATTTATTTACGAGTGTTCATTCATTGATGAACACAAACGCTGTTTATATTGCCCTGTTATCGTTTGCCCTTCGCCCCAATGCGAAAATGTGAGGGTTCAGGCCGGTTCACCTGGCTTGAAATGCTGCTTTTCTTTCACTTTTTTGGTTGCCAGGTGTAAAAATAGTCCGAGACGTTGCCAAAGTTAGAAAATACAAACGGAAGCACTCAGGATAGCCGCTTTGTATTTGTTCAACTATTTATGTTGGCAAGAATCCTTGTGCAAAACAGAATGGAAAATGTATGGTAAATCAGAGGGCGTGCGAAAAAAGATAATTAAGATTTATAACAATTTTTTAAAGCAGCGTTAGTGTGTTTTTATAAATATCTTGGCTTTTAAGGAAAAAGTTACAATAAACTGTTTTATTTTTTAAATATTTAAATGCATGTATGTATAAGGAAATCACTTTTATATATTCTTTTTTTTTTTTGATTTTTAAAAATTAGTTAGATGGTATTTTAAATTAAATTTCAATATTATTTCTAAGATCAATCGAATACAGTACCCTACTAATACTTATTAATTTTTAGTAAATCGACCATTAACAATTATTGGCCTATTCTTGGGGGCAATACTCATTAAACAGTAGATTTACTCAAGGACTTAAATCAAAATAGCCGCCAGGTTGAAATACACACTAGGGTACCTAAATATAAAACTGTATGCATAATGCACGCCAGTTTGCAAGCATTAATGGGACACAAGGACCTCAGAGGACCCTCGGCTGAGGCATGTTCCTGGAGCCTCCGACATATCCATTATTGAGTGCGGAATGGCAACAGCCTGCGGTTGCGTTGTACATATTATAATTATAGCCGTATGGATTAAGGCAGTCAACCCCGTCAGCCACCGGAGCTAGTCGAGGATTAACGTCGAGACTGTTGGGATATGTGAGGGTACAGCACCTGTCCGACTCGTCATAATGGGGAGACCGCAAAATATGAGCAGGTACACCACACACAAGAATTAAGACTATTCCTTACCCTCTATTTAAAGCAAATAATTGCTTCATAAATATAATCCATTCAAATAATATAAAGTAATAAGGGATATTTACGTTTAGCTTGCGAACTTAGATAACTAAAAGTCTTACAAACTAAGGTAAGTTGTTTTATTTAACACAGTAGGGTTCATTAACTTGGACTTATATATCATATATCACATAGAAAGACAGTAATTCTAAAAAATGATTACTAAATTTGTAAAAAGTCGATTTTGCATGACTTAAGCAACAACAAATTATGAGTTTCAGTAGAACATATAAGATGGTCCATCTCAAGATCCCCATTTAAATTTTAGTAAATTTCTTTGTTTAAAAAATCCTGTAGCGTGAAACAATACGCCCCGTGTTGTGATAAGTAGCAGGTAGAATAATAAAAATTTGCTGGCAGCGCCTGCAGTTGAATGTTAGTGAAAAATGGAAAAACGAGCTGAGAAGGAAGCGATTTACATAAGCTATTATGGTAAACCAAACAAGTGTGTCGGCTCACGTGAGGGATGTGTCCGAAAGATGTACAAATGTAAATGAAGAATGTCAGAAATTGTATTTCACAAACAGGCGCTTATTATTTTTCCTTCTAAGAGAAAGTATTCCCCTCTGGTAAGCACTATAATCATCACTAATGGACACGCTGAAGTATTTTCACGAAGGCCAAAGCTACACTTTAGCTGCGGGAAAGCCAAGACAAGTCAGGGCCCAACTATCAGGTGCAAAGATTTTTCTTTCTTGCGCAAAAATTATGTTAGACGTGCGAAAATCAAGTAATTTGCCATTATGCAGCCTGGAATAAAAGCTTCTACGCCTGATTTCCTCCTTGTTTTTTCTTAAACTTGATGAGGGAATTTCTGGTTGTTGCTTTATGTTTTTGTTTTGGGCATTTCGCCACTTAGATATAATGAGAAATTCCGTGGGCAGAAACCCTTTTTCAGAAAAGGTAAACAAAGCCCTAGTTGGCTTAATAGAACATTTTACTCAAGTTACGCTGTGAAAAATGTGTGCGCATTTTCCAAATCATTTCAAGTGCGCACAACCTCGAATGTTGGTCGGGAATTTGTTTGCTAATGAAGCCAAAGTATGGGGTACCTTTAAGTGGCCCGAACTCTGACCTTTATTAGCAGGTCGGAAATGTTATATTTGTCCCAGAATGCGGACAATTTCATCTGTTAACGAGCGCCAACAAATTGCCAACTTGCTCAACTCGAACGTGTGGCCATTAAAATCACAAAAATTCCACAGCCATTTGGAGGGGCAATTAAATATTCTTGGGTCAGACCCATGCTTGAAGGTCGAATTAGGCCATAAAAGTGTTGTATTTAAGGACCCATAAATCATGATCTCGCTAAGCTGTCGTCAACGTTCACAAAACAAAAGCGTAATTTCCGCGTACTTATTAAATATTTCACATAAAAAAAGGGTTTCGCCGAAAAGGTATACACAGTGTCACAAAGCCTTTAAGCCGTTACCCAAACGGAGTTCTTCAAGAGGACAGTAGGAATTTGAAATGCTATTAGTGAAAAAACCAAATATGACATACTCTAACTGGATTAAATATTAGATTATGATATGATTTATGATGCAATAAAGTAGTTATTTTTAAAAATATTTTGTATTATTATTAGTATTAACGCATTAAATTGCTTTAAAACTACTATATAACATTTTATTCATTGTATATACAATTTATAACACATATTTATTAAAAATATAAAAAACATTCAAGGCATTATTAAATCATTTATGCTCCAGCATTAACTTAATTTAATTTTAATTTAATTTTAAAAATAATTTAATTAGGATTACAAACTGTCTAACTGTACCGAAATTCTAAATTTGTTGTCCAAATATTCATTTTCAAGCCTCTTTTTGCATTTTTTTGGCTCTGTGCCAAAACCTCTTAAGGCAAAGGTTCGCGTGGTATGTTTGACATACGTAATAACCACCCAAGCATTGGGGAACAATTCAACAATCCGCTGAAGCTTGCCAAACCGTTTATATCCGATTTCAGGTAGGGAATCCGAGTCCTGGCCGAGCAGGACGTGCAGGCATCCGTGACACAGTGAGAACCTTCCCCAGCAGACTGGGCCGTCACGAGCCGAGGGCTATGCGAAATGGGCGATGGGCCATGTGCCATGTGCCATGGGCCGGGCCAAGTGGTTGGGACTACGTGGCATTATAAAGGCAACAGCCACGGCCACTTGCGCACGTCGCAGTCAGCTGAGCAGGGAAGAGCCGGGCTAAATTGGCGATGGAGGCGACTGGGCTTATGAAAAATTAAAATGTTTACGCTACATTAAATGCAAAGGAGGCATCGCCAGCGAATTATGATTTGGCGAGTGCTGGAGCGCGCACACACACGACGCACCTTATGGCACCTTTGGGAGTGAGTGCGAACCACACACACGTTGCGTATTAGCAACGAGTGCGAACTACGCGGCGTATAAGCAACTTAGGGCGCACTAAATGAGCAACTTATGAAGTAATGTCTGCTAACTACACGGCATATGAGCAAGCAACTTAGTCAATTTGCACACCCCGAAATGTTTTTATTTGATACGCACAACTTTATACTTCCACAACATTTCCATAACGAACGGCCTACGACTTTCGGCCATTTTTATCCGCACCGACAGCTGAAAGCGACCAGGTGGATGGATGCTGGGAAACAAGGCGATCGTGCCCTCGTGCTTAAGAAAGTAAACCTTCGGCTTGATGGGACATTTAAAGTAACTGCCATTTACCACCAGCTCCTGGTAAGTTTTGCTTAGCACCTTAAACAGCACAGGATTGTTCAGAAATTCACAACCACTAATTTGTTCCACTTTGTACAAAATTCTCCGTGTTTTAGCCACTTTCATTGTTATATCGATGGTAAAAGCAGGGGCCAATTTTACCACTCGAAACGTATAGAGCACGCTCGAGTTCGACACCTTTTTAAAGTACTCCACATAATCGTGATCACAATTCGTCTCCAGCGTCTCCAAAACTATCTCTATGTTGCCTTTTTTGACGACATTTTTCTGCGGAAGTCTTAGTTATTTCATGAAAATTAACCACAATTATAAGATAATAATACCTCCTCATTGGCTACTACAGCGAGTATGCCAACAATACAGAGCGAAAAAACAGAACACCCTCTTAAAGCCATGCGATCACAACTAACCAAATACTTTTATTTACTAAACCGCAGTTAAATAACTAATGAGCAATTGATTGCCCAGGCCACAAGTCATTAACTATTAAGAGATAACTTAATAATCCAGTTAAACAAAAACGGTTTTTTTGTTCAGATATTTTGTTATCCCAAATGTAAAAAACTTAAATGTATGTATATTTAAAATTTGAAACCATACAGGAAACCTTAAAATTTTTGAATAAACAATGCCATTTATTTTACACAGCAAAAAATTCAAATGCATTTATTTGGTGCGAATAAATTTATACTTTCACAACTTTTCCATATCGAACAGTCTACGACTTTCTGTCATTTTTACCCGCATCGACAGCTGAAAACAACCAGGTGGATGGATGCTGGGAAATAAGGCAACCATGCCCTCGTTCTTCAGAAAGTAAACCTTCGGCTTGATGGGACACTTGAAGTAACTGCCATTTACCACCAGCTGCTTGTATTTAGAAATTCACAGCCCTTAATATTTATCCATTTTCTACAAAATACGCTGTGTTTTAAGCACTTTCATCGTCACATCGAAGATAAAAGCTGAGGCCAACTTAAGCACTCAAAAAGTATAGAGCAGGCCCAGAGTTTGGCACCTTCTGGAAGTAATGCACATAATCGTGATCACAATTGTCTCCAGAGACTCCAGGATAATCTCTCTGTTGCCCTTTTTGCGGGAGCTTTAATTATTTCATAGCAATAACACCTCTTCCTTGGCTTTTACAGTAAATACTCTATGCAAACCAACCAAAGCGAAAGAAAAGGATAACCACTAAAAGCCATTGCAACGCAACTGATCAAATGACTTTATTTTCTCAACTGAAATTTAACTGATGAGATATTAATTGACCACATACCAACTCATTAGTAGAGGTAACTTAATAATCCAATTTAAAGCAAAATACTCATGATCAGATATATTTGATATCATAATAAATGAGATTAAATGTATGAACTTTAAAACTCTCAAGCCATATGGGTAAAAAAAAAATTATCGTAATTATTTGATGCGAATAATTTTATACTTCCACAACATTTCCATAACGAATGGCCCAGGACTTTCTGTCATTCTCACCCGCATCGACAGTTGAAAACGTCCAGGTGGATGGATGGCGGGAACTAAAGAGACAGTGGCCTCGTTTTTCAGAAAATAAACCTTCGGCTTGATGGGACACTTGAAGTAACTGCCATTGACCACCAGCTGCTTGTAGGTTTCGCCAAACACTTTAAACAGCAGTGGATTGTTTAGAAAGTCACAGCCCTTTATGTTTTCTATCTTGTAAAAAATTCTCTGTGTTTTTAGCACTTTCACTGTGATATCAATTGTAAAAGCAGGGGCCAATTTTACAACTCGAAAAGTATAGAGCAGCTTAGAGTTGGGCACCTTTTTAAAATACTCAACATAATTGTGATCACAGTTCGTCTCCAGAGATTCCAGGATAAACTCTATGTTGCCTTTTTTGAAGACCATTGTCTGCGGCAGATTTTTATATTTAAAAAAATGTACCAGATGCTCAAAAGATTTTAATACCTCCTCATCGGCCACTACAGAGAGTGTGCTAGCCAGACAGAGCGAAAAAAGAAACCAGACACAGAAAGCCATGGGACCATAACTGACCAAATGATTTTGTTTTAGCAACCGCAGTTCGATTGATGAGCTATTAATTGACCACACACCAACTTATTAGTAGAGCTAAAAAACAAATTACTTATGATCAGATTAATTTTGTTATTTCCAAATTAAAGGCATGGAATAACATATAAGTATACGTTTAAGGAAAGAAATAATAAAAATACATTTATTTGATGCGAATAATTTGGTATTTATTCTTGTAAAAACCCATTAGGCCATGTTAGTTTAGGCGCTATGAAAGCAAATACCTGACATAGGAATTTCAAAATCAATTTTATTCAAAATTTAAAGAAGTTCCAAAACATCCAACTTAAAATAATAATTTTACTTTATACGAACTACATTATATATCCAAAGCATCTCCATTACAAAGGGGGCTTGACTTTCATGCATCCTGACTCGCATGGTGATCTGATATCTTCCTGGTGGGTGAAAGGTGGGCAACATGGCCACAGATCCCTCATTCCGGAGAAAATATACTCCCGGCTTTATAGGACAGCTAAAAAAAGTACCATTCACGATTAGTCGCTTGTACACAGAGCCGAAAACGCGATTAATCAGGGGATTTGTCAGGAACTGACAGCCATTCAAGTTATCCACCCTGTACATCACTCTTTTCGTTTTCAGGACCCTCACAGCTATATCGATGGTGAAAGTTGGTGCCAGTTTCACCACACGAAATGTGTAGATATCCACTTTGTCGGGAACTTTTCGGAAATACTCCACAAAGTTGTGATCACAACTGGTCAACAGAGATTCCATGATGAACTTGGAACCTCCCCTTCGAAAAACCGGCGGTTGCTGTGGTATATACACAAAATGAGTATGTTTTTGGGAAATTTGTATTATAACTACCTCTTGATCCGCAGCTAACACGACTGCACCAATCCACAGGAAGGGCAACCAACATGCACCAAAACTAAAAAACATTTTTGGACTAATCAAACAAACCATTTTCCCCATTGATTTGGTCTTCAGCTTAATAATGACCTATTAATTGTGACATTTAAGCGGTTAGTTTAATGAGCCACATGGGTACAAACTATTTTTATCAGTCTGAGATTAAAAATGTCATTAGTTTTTCAAGCTTTATAAAGAAATATATATATATTTTCAGATTGATTAAATCCTTTTTTATAAATTTATTGACATTTGGTACTTGGGTTGAATCATATTTATATACGCATAACACGATATCTCCAAATTAGCTTTGCCGTAATAGATCCTTCCCTTTCTGTTTTTATGTCGATAGTCAAACAAAAATTTCCTGATGGATGATATAAAGGCACTACTACTTCTTTGGAATTATTTTTTAAAGTAGTAGACGCCTGGCTTTATGGGACACTTAACAACAGTGAAATTTTGTTAAGCTTATTTAAAAAGAGCTAACGGCGAAGTTTTTGACTTTATATACTGTTTGGTTTGTGTCATTATTATTATCATTAGCATCTGAGATTCCCCAGAAGCCAACCCAAAGTATTCCAGGTATGTTTTATCGTAAATCACTTCCATGCTTAAAATCACGGCTTTACGTAATGAACCCTGGAAATATTTATAATTTTATACATTTTTTAAGTGTTTTAATTTGAAATGCCACACACCTTTTCATTCGCATTGATTCCTATTGGAATCAAGCAAAGAATCATACAAAATAAGGTAGTAATGTACTGGGCAATCATTGAACTATAACTAAATTAAGCCAGCTCTCGTACAACTTTGTTCGGCCATATAAATTATAAAAAAACACATAACGATTATCGCAATCATTTTGTTTAAGTGCTTATAGTGCTTATAGGTAGAATATGGGTATATATATATGGTTTTCGTTGTTAGGGTTAAAGCAAACAATAGCTAAATCAAATTATTCGCGTCCCTTCCCTGGCAGTGAATCCACTTTGCTTTTTTGTAATTTCCATCGCACTGAATTGGCACTCAAACAAAACGACAAGAGCTGCGGATATTGATTGGTTTTAGAAGTTCTCCTTTTTGGACAGGTTCTCATATGAGATAGCAGATTTTTTGTTTGAAACAATGGCTTTGGGAAATAGGTAACAGGTTGAAAAAAAAACTAATAGTGCTGCGCACTAAAACAATTTTCTTTCAATTTTCGGAATTGAATCACTTTTAAACCAATTTTAGTTCAACAAATATTAAGACAAACGCTTCCATTTAAAATCTCGTTATATACTTAGCAAAAAGTTAATCAAACTGTTACTTTTTTTGTCATCAGTAATTGACAGTTATTAGAAATCTATACATTTTACTTATTGAACAAACTAATTCATCGACCTTTTCGAGTATTCCCCGACGTTCAGTGTCAACCGCATGTCCATTTTCTTAGACTTCGATTAGCTTAACGAGCTTTAAACCTTCGCATGAACAATTCAGAAGACAGGACATTGGTGCTATCCCCACCCTATTGGAAAATCGATTAATCGATCGCCAGCTAAGCAACATAAAGTATGGGGCAAATCATTTTGCCAATTGCAGTTGGCCAGCGTAATTAAGAGTTTATTTTTGTCCGGGTGGGAAAATTGCTGACACGGTACGGTAACTGCTGCATGGCCAACGGAGCGTATGCGCAATGACATGTAATGTATAAATTCACCTACCTTTCGCCATCATCGTTGAATGAGAAATCGCCAAGTAGTAAATCTCGAAAACGATATCGTGGTTGTATAAGGCGCGACATGTTGCTGCTGTTGTTATTGCTGTTGATGTTGATGTTGCTGCTGTTGATGTTGTTGCTGTTGCAGTTGCTGTTGCTGTTGCCGTTGCTGTTCCTGTTGATATTGCTGCTATTGTTTATGTTGCTGCTGCTGTTGCTGTTGCTGATGCTTGTGGTCGTTATGGTCGGCACTCGTAACTCGGTGATGGTTTGTGCCAGTGGCTCGCCAGCCCCTTCACTTATTTGAATATCACTAAAGTCCGTCACATTAATTAAACACTCGTCGGCAGCTGCCGCCGCACAGCCCCGCCGCCCCAACTGCTCCTTGTCCTTATCCTTGCCCTGCTCCTGGAGATGCCTTCGTCCTGTGACGAACTCATCGTCGCGCGGCGCACTTGTGCCCGTCAGCAGGTAGCCGCCAGTGGCCCGATTGGGCCGCGGCGAACGTAGGCGCGTCCACAGATTGGCGAGTGTCCTTCTGGTCGAACAATGCCCTTACCTTTGCCACCCCGTCCACCTCGTCCACCTCTTCAGCCTGGTCGAGGACCCTCCGCGGAGTCCGGCACTGACGGTTCTTTAATTAAACCGATGGCACCGCTGAATTTATTAGCATTACAACGCTCTAGCGACAGGTGCGTGCACGTGTATCGATATCGGTTTGGACATGGCTCTGAAAGTATGCACACAAATCGGAAATACAGGAAATCAATAAAAAATGGAAAATAAATGTACCTAACATTTATATGGCTTAAATGTTGTACATGTAAATAGGTAAATTGATTTATATTTTTAGGGTATCTTAAAGTTTTCTACGATAGATAGATCTATCTATTTAAATCTTTCGTTCTATTTTTCACAGCATACTTTTAGTCAGCCATTTAGGTGATTTCAATCTTTTTTTTTTTCTTATTTTTGGTATTAAAAATGTATACATTTCAACAATAAACAAGTTTACTGCTACCTATGTGGCAGCTTCAGCAGGTTGTAATTGATTTTACAATTTTAAAACACTACAAATTTGATTTCCTTTCAAAGTGGTTCGATTTATAGTCAGACTTACATTCACTTGCTCGTGAACACCCCAATAGGTTAAACGTCAATTTGATTGAAAACAGACCAAGCATTGATAAGAAACCCTTTCGCATTACCACTTAAAAATAGCAAGTAATTTCTGATACACATTTTACGAATTGACCGCCTTGGTTTTTCACTTTTAAAACCTCGTCTGTTTGGCCCATAAATCCCGGCTGTCCGCAATCCAATTCACGTCAAAGGGCAACAAATTCACTTCAAGGACGAGCAAACAAACAGAACAGATAGTTAGACATATGAGTGAGAAAGGTACCAAGCAAGCCAAAGCCATAGCAACAGTATACTAAACTCTATATAGATGCTGATGCTTCAGAAATACAAGCAGCCGAATCAAATCATCGCACAGACAGAAATAAAAACACACTGGGCACAGATTGGCGGCACTTGAAGGCACTTCAAGTTCCCCACTTGTTGTTGTCTGTTTGTGAAAAATGTACGCAATTATTGCCGCCAGGACGAGATGAAGAGGGGACAGTCAGAGGGGGACAGGTGTCCTTTGCTTCCCGCCAATGCGCTAAATAAATTTCCCGCCCGTTTGTTTCGCACATTAATTAGAGTTGCCGTGCCGTGCATCTCTGTCGGAGCGCCCCTCACCATTTGGCATATTTATGCGACTGAGAAATATTTGCCTTAAAGTGTTTTTTAATTAGTTACAGCAAATTAGCGCTGGCGAAATTAACAAATTTGTATACAGCATCTGTCGCTGGTGCTGGACTTTCTCCCTCACTTTGGCTACTCCCAAATTAGTTTTTCAATTAGATTTATAGTTTTAGTGCGCACAAGCGGAAATTAATGGACCAAGAAAGCGTGTATTATCTCCCATTCTCTCGAAAAACATATTTTAAAAAAGGTTTTCCTAACAAAGCGAACATATTTTTTTGAGAGGCCTCAACCAATTTAATTTTAATTAATCAAACAAATGTACAAAATATACAACCAGAGAAAAAGCCAAAAATAAAATTAAACTTTATAATATTTGCATATAAAATAATCCAATAGGAAAATTGAAGATTTCCATTTTTTTTTTAATTTAAAACTAAATTTTTCATACTTAATAATAAAAATTAAAGTGTAACACATTTTGATTTGAACACAACACCAAATCAGTACCGATAATATTTAATTCAAAGTGAAAATATTTGGATTTACCATGATTTTTCTCTGGGTGTACAAAAGTTTAATCTTATTGTGGCGTCATATTTTTTAATGGATCATATTTTTAAAACCATTATCACAATTTAACAAATATAAACTTTTCAGAAAGCAAATATATGTTACTAAGTACTTGGATTATGTTGGCCCAAAATATTTATGCACTTATTAAGCCATCAGCCTTTTTTTATCAAGAAAGCCAGTTTTGTAGGCGTTGTTAGCTTTAATTTATTGTTATTAATTCCAACATAACATTTATTGTATTTTAAAGCCACTAAAGCTCAGTTTAATTTTCCGAAATAAGCTTATTCACACACTTCTGTAAAATACCTTTCTGCAGCAACTAATCTAATATTTATTTCCTCCTATTTGGCTCGTTAGTTTGGCAATTTGTTTGGTGGTAAATGGAGCTGCTTCCTGCGCTGTGCCGAACCCATTTAATTTCTAATCATTATTTATGAAATACCGCCACATTAAACGAGGTTTTCCATTGTTATTTGTGCATGCGAAGATATGCCATAATGTTTTAATTATCTTTTTGCCGGCACACAAAACGATTTGCTAGCCCATGCATAGATGGATATTTTTCGGTTTTTTGTGATTTATAGACTGCTCTTAGGCCCAAAACTGAGAGGATCTCTGAGCGGACAGATAACAAATTATTGTTTTCCATGCACAGAAAGGAAAGAGGGACGTTTTCCATTATATTCCAAAAAAGAAAAGCTACACTTTGCGTGCCAAAAGGGGTGTGGGTGGGACCCCTATTTCCCATTGCTCTGCGCGAGTGTGCGTTGGTCTGTGTGGGTATGTGTCTAGGTGTCTGGGTGTGTGGGTGTGTGGGTGTGTGTCTGGGTGTGTGGGTGTGAGTGTGGGTGTATTCATCAACAATAATTGCCCAGACCTGTGCTCCTAAGCCTTTAGCTCTCGCGTGTCCCGTTCAGTTGGCCCTAACCTTTCTTTCTTACACTTCAAAAAATAATGTTTTCATATTTTTGGGTAAATAATAAAGAATATGTTTTAGCAAATTTGTTTTTATAACATATTTTCCTCTGGAAGAAAAAAAATTTTCACTAAAAAGTCCCGTTGGCTTACAAACAATAACAAGGTGCCTAAAAGTAAGCAAAAGTTATTTTCTCGGAATACCGATTAAACATTTTAACAATAATATTAACAATAATAATTTACAATATTGTTAAATTTATTTTTAAGCATTTGAAGTGTAAGTCTGTTGCTTTTATTGTTATGATTTTCTCATTTATTTTAAATCATGCACTTCAAAGATATGCTTTTTATTTATTTATTTTATTGTGCATTGGCCACAAAGAGTCAATTTGCAATTGTTATCCTGTCTACTCGCTCTTCAACTTTTTACTTAATTGTAGCAGTTTGGGGATTCTTTTAAATATCGTATTCAGTCTTTGACAATACATTTTTGTTTTCGGGTGTATTTACGGCTTTCTCATCATCAACACCGCAAGCGATGGAAGCTCTTCTTGGCGTCTTTGTTTTCCTAAGTCTTTATTATTCTTTGGCCTATACAATGTCCCGCAAGAAGTCGTCGCCAGTTGTCTTTGCTGGCTTTTGTTTTTGTTGTAACTTTTGTTGTTTTTTTTTTTAGTTGTTGTTGTTGTTGTTGTTGTTGTTGTTGCACAAGTATTAACTAAAGGACCCCGAAGCTGCTAAACAAGCCGCCTCCGCGGTCTACCCAACCGACCCCCTTTTACAACCACTCGTTATTATTATTTTCGCTTTTTTTTTTTTTGTGACACTTGGAATATTTTATAACAAAAACTTGACCCACTTTTCTCCACAGCGAATGAAATTCGCATTTCCTGTACTCTTACATCGCCATACACCTGCTCATCCACCCAACTGCCGACTTATTTTTTAATTTTTTGGTTGCTTTATCATTGTTCGCCCGTCACTCACACATACTCCCGTTTGTTTCTTTTTTTTTTTTTTTGATTTTATTCCCTTTTACTTTAATCCCGCTTTTTATTTTCCAACTTCTTTTCTCAGCTGCGCAGCGCCGCTTAATTAAAATTAACATTTCATGAACTGCTGGGTGGAAAGAAAAAACAAATTAAGGCGGGTGCAAATGGCACTTTCCGAAAACGCAAAATAAAATACAAAGTTTGCTTAATCGTTTTATAAATATTTAAGGCTTAAAGCGGTCTGATCTGTCTAACGGCTTTCGGTCCCCGCACTGACTTTCAATTTCAATGCGATTTCGCTGTTGTTTTGTGTCACCTTTTCTGCCATTGAATCATCACGGATAAGCCGTTAATTATATTTAAATGGTTTATTCATTTCACATTCACGAGGAGGTTTTTATTTCAAGTATTTAATGGAACAAGCTGCAAAACTTCATCATTGAACTTGTATGTTTCACAAATGATTCTGCATTCTATTTGATTAAATATAAGACCGCTTTAATTTGCAATACATTTAAATAGTAGGTAAAAGATAAAGATTCTTAAATAAGGTAACCACTTTAAAACACAACATTTGGTGCAATAGGTCATGGTCATAACGTCCGTGAAGGTTACAATTTTATTATTTGAAATTAATTAACGAGCATAGAGAATTGCATTTTTATCTATTATTCTATTCGTTCAAACTTAATTAGAAATTTAAAACCGCACTCGAAACTTAAATATTGTCATTCTCAACCAAAAACAAAATTAATGCAAAATAAGCCGTATACAAACCATAAACGGTTTACACTGTTATATGTTTGTTTAGTTGCCTGCCTTGCAATTAGCATTATATTTTTTAACAACAATCAAATTACTGTTAACATTAATTATGAAAGGACCCCTTAAATTTTAATTGTCAGTCCGAAAGCAAACATCAGGTAAAATAAACCAGACCGTGCATGAATATAAACATATGTATCTACACATCATGTGGGTATAAATTCTTGTCTGTTTTTTGTTTTTTATTATTTTGGTGACATTCGTAATTGAATGCATTATTCAATGGCCGTCGAGGGAGTATTTTTTCGTACCTTTTTTATAGCACTTTAACACTTTGATGGCCGGCGGGTGCCAGAGGGCTTAAAGCTGTTGGGTCTGGGTCTGGGTCTGGGTCTGGCGATGTAAATGTCTTGGCATATTTTATGAGGACAGTTGGGTTGGTTCGCAACTTTTCGCCCACCCGAAAAAGAACTTTATCGTCGCGGCCGTTACTGCATTCACCATTACATTTGGTCAGAGTGAAAACTTTTTTTGGAAGGCGATCTGATCACTTCAGGGGCTTGCGGAGTGGGAATAATGTTGTAGATGATTTGCACGCAGTCTTACATGTTTGGATTAGTTGGCCAACACACACGAGCGCACCGCACATAAGCAAACAAGTGGGAAAGTTTTCGCGGAAAAAGTTTTCCCTTCGAGGTGTGCACTTCGTTAGAATGAGAGAACACGCCAAATCGCGGTCCCAAAACCCAAAACCCAAAACACCGGGGCGATAAGACAAGTAAGTAAGTCTCAAGTTCGCAGACCGTTCGCCGTTACTTTTTCGACCACTGAGCAACCGCACGCGCGCATCGCTAAATTTGAACTGCGCCAGAGCGCCAAACCAAACGCAAAGCATAAGCCAAGCAAAGCAAAGGAGCGAAAGCAAAAAGGAAAACATGCGGCGTGGGCGAGGGCGGTGCTTATCAAAATCAGCTGTTCGCAAGCTGACTTTGAATGTTAGCTTAAAGCGGCAAAAGCTCTGTCGACAGTCGTGGAGGCGAAAATGGGTAAGGTTTCGCAATATATGTATACAATCCTTTCTCCATTACGCACAGTTTTAAGAATCATTGCATACTTTAAGGGGCTTTATATGAAATCAAAAAAAAAAAAATATATATAACTTTTCGATTTTGTACAAGCTGATTGTTATAAATAACTTTTAACCGCGATTTTTTATTTAATTTTTTACAAATTTTTTCTAGAATATGGTGTTAAAATTTTTGTATTGATAGGAGCAAAATTAAAAAAGGTATAAATTTTGTTTTCCCGTTTGTTTGTTTGCTTAGCAAAACAAACGGATTTTTTATCATATTCCAATTTTAACAACAACAACATTTTTGGCGTTAGCCTGCAATACTTTTCCTTTAAACAACTCCTTTTATTTTTTTTTAATTTTTTGTGATTTCGTCATATTTTTGGATGACTTGCTCAATTTTTAAATGTTTTTTATAACAAATTTGTCACAAGTTTGTTCAAATCAGATTATTGTAAATCAAAAATAATTGTGAGACACTTTCATATTCTTAAACAAAACAGACCAGACACAATTATCACAGAAGTATGAATATTTGTTTCGAAATATTTTATTTTTATCCATAAAGTAGGGCTCAGTGCATTTTAAGCATCGTTGCCTTGTTTTAGAAACTTGAGATAAGTTTAAGTTCTTTAATTTTTTGTTACTCAACCGTCCAATAGATGGCGCTCCGAATTTATAGAGCCCCACAAATTTGAAAGATTCGATTGCAATGGCGTTATAGCAGTCTATCGATGATCTAGGCGCAGTGATCGACCCGGTTCGCTCTTTATTTTCTTTTCTCTCTATACATGTTTTCTGTCTGCTTACTTTTTTTTCTATTTCTCTCCCGGCTTGCCTACTCGTGGCCCCTACTTCTCACTTTTTCCCATACAACCTGTATCTTGCGTCTCTCTTGACTAAAAAATCCGTTTTGAAATAATCAAACAACACCGAAAATGATAAGCAACGATAAAAGGAAAATTACCACAAAAAGATTATACTTAGGCAAATGCTTTTGCTTCTTGAATTTCCCGTTGTAACTAAGATTTTTCAAACAAATGAGTAGACTGTACTTGTAGAACATGTAAAACTGATTCTACGTACTACATATTATTGCAAATATAAACGACGAATGCGATTTTTCCCTAAAATCTTTCCCACAGATTGCACATCATGACTTCATATTGATTTCTGATGATCTTCCATTATTCTGATCGATGCTGAGTTTCATTCCTGTCAACCGTCGCCTGTGTTCTGCGCTAAAACTCTAACCATCCGAATTCCCAAACCCACTTGATCCATCTGTGTGACCCAACGAGAGTAAATTTGCTCGAGTGAGCGAATTGACTATAGAACCACCCACACAGTATCACAAATTCACTTGCTCTTTTTACCCAATTGGAGGCTCGTTTTGTGTACGTGAACGGGAGAATCGTGATACCTGTGGTAGTATGAGTGTTTTACAGGCGTTTAGAAATACTACTACAGAGTTGACATTCTCTTGCGCTCGCTGTCCGGCTATCGGTGTGCTTATACTTTTGATTGTGTATGTGTTTGCTCACTAAATACCAACACTAGTAAACATTTAAATGCTCTCTGGCTCTCTGTTTATGTTTGGAGCCGGTTGAAAAGGAAAAGTATCAGCTGGGGAGTGATCAGCTGATTAAACACTTTTTTGGAAACCAAATTTTGAAAGAATTAACATTTTTAGATCAATTTTAACAGATTTGAAGTGAAAAATTAAGCAAAACTGTACTTTTCTAGAAGGCACTTCAAGAAGCATTTCGTCACAAAGTCCATAGTTAGGCGAGGCCTCAATCGGGTTTTATAGAGGCCCCTAACAAGTCGCAAACAAATATGGAGACCTTGCTCGAGGTCTCCTCTTTCCCCCTTCCAACCCACTTTTTCCATCTATCATGAGCTGCTGCTCAGAATTTTTTATTAATCTATTCACTACACTGCACACTATATAAAAATGTGCGATAAGGCAGCGTCGTTCTCCGTCTCTATCGCTCACCCAGGTTGAACAGATCCAGCTGGGTATAAAAGACACCAAACTCTCGCATTCAGTATTCAGTAAGCAACAAGTGAGCAAGCCAGAAGGAGCTACCTGTAAACAGGCTTATCGAAGTGATAAATACACCAACAAGCAATCGAGATGCGTTTGGGACAGACCGTACCTAACTTCCAGGCCGACACCACCAAGGGGCCCATCAGCTTCCACGAGTGGCAGGGCAATTCGTAAGTGCCCTTTAAAACATATTCTCCAGTCGATACTCATCCTCATCCAATCCTCCGTCTGATCCTCAGGTGGGTGGTGCTCTTCTCCCACCCCGCCGACTTCACGCCCGTGTGCACCACCGAACTGGGTAGAATTGCGGTGCACCAGCCGGAGTTCGCCAAGCGGAACACCAAGTGCCTGGCGCACTCCGTGGACGCCCTCAACTCGCACGTGGACTGGGTGAACGACATCAAGAGCTACTGCCTGGACATTCCCGGCGACTTCCCCTACCCGATCATCGCCGACCCCACTCGGGACCTGGCCGTCAGCCTGGGCATGCTCGACGAGGAGCAGAAGAAGGACCCCGAGGTGGGCAAGACCATCCGGGCGCTGTTCATCATCAGTCCGGACCACAAGGTGCGCCTCTCCATGTTCTACCCCATGTCCACGGGCCGCAACGTTGAGTAAGTACTTCCTTAGGGTCGAAGGTTATGATAATCTTTTAAATCGTACTCCTCCTAATTTACAGTGAGATCCTGAGGACCATCGATTCCCTGCAGCTGACTGATCGCCTCAAGGTGGTGGCCACTCCAGCTAATTGGACTGTGGGCATTTCTTTTAACTAGTTCTTACTTATCTCCTTACTAATTGTGCTTCTTCAACAGCCTGGCACCAAGGTCATGATTCTGCCCACTGTCACCGATGAGGAGGCCCACAAACTGTTCCCCAAGGGATTCGACAAGGTGTCCATGCCCTCTGGAGTCAACTACGTCCGCACCACTGAGAACTATTAGACATCTGAGACTATTTCCATTTTTAATCTTTATTTCCCCCCTTTTGTGCCATAACAAATTTAGTTACCATGTAATAAAGATTATTTTTACAAAACAACTACCTCAATACATTTTGAATTTAGCTCAAATTAATTTCTAGCTCTAACATCTGCCAAAGCAAAGGCAAATTAAATCTGTGCTATTGTGCTCACAATTCATTTTATATTGGCTTTTGAAAATTATTATCGTTAAAAAAGATAATTGCGTAAGTCCTGTGAATTTGCCATCCAACGCTATCAAATATTCGTATGTAAAAACTTACATAAAAGGCTATGAATGTTTCACCAATACAAACAAAAATATTTCAATTACTTTAGCAAATTTAATTATTGAAACCAAAAAAATTATAACTATTTTAAAGCTAGTTATGCTCCCTTTGAAACGTTTTCGATTTAATTGATTCGTTCATGTAAACAGGTGTTATTGTAAAGAAATGAGTGAGCCTACCAGAATCATTCGGTTAAAGTATTGCCATTGCCATGTTGCACTACGAAAGACAGGCAGACATGGCTAGATCGACTCTGCTGGTGATGCTGATCAAGAATATATATACTTTAAGGGTCGTAAATGTCTCCAACACTGCTTGCAAACTTTTGACTGCAATTATTATAACCTCTGCAAGGGTTTACAAAAATTTTACAGAAAAGTTTTAGTTTAGTAGCTGAAAAGTAATCTTTTTTAAATATTAAAGGCATTAAAATTTAAGAAAAAAATATCTTTATTGGGTAGGAGAATATTGTACTTTATGGCAATAACAACAATGGTTAACAATGGTTAATAAAATAAAAAAATAAGCCTTCTAATAGTTCTCAGTGGTGCGGACGTAGTTGACTCCAGAGGGCATGGACACCTTGTCGAATCCCTTGGGGAACAGTTTGTGGGCCTCCTCATCGGTGACAGTGGGCAGAATCATGACCTTGGTGCCAGGCTGTTGAAGAACCACAATTAGTAAGGAGATAAGTAAGAACTAGTTAAAAGAAATGCTCACAGTCCAATTAGCTGGAGTGGCCACCACCTTGAGGCGATCAGTCAGCTGCAGGGAATCGATGGTCCTCAGGATCTCACTGTAAATTAGGAGGAGTACGATTTAAAAGATTATCATAACCTTCGACCCTAAGGAAGTACTTACTCAACGTTGCGGCCCGTGGACATGGGGTAGAACATGGAGAGGCGCACCTTGTGGTCCGGACTGATGATGAACAGCGCCCGGATGGTCTTGCCCACCTCGGGGTCCTTCTTCTGCTCCTCGTCGAGCATGCCCAGGCTGACGGCCAGGTCCCGAGTGGGGTCGGCGATGATCGGGTAGGGGAAGTCGCCGGGAATGTCCAGGCAGTAGCTCTTGATGTCGTTCACCCAGTCCACGTGCGAGTTGAGGGCGTCCACGGAGTGCGCCAGGCACTTGGTGTTCCGCTTGGCGAACTCCGGCTGGTGCACCGCAATTCTACCCAGTTCGGTGGTGCACACGGGCGTGAAGTCGGCGGGGTGGGAGAAGAGCACCACCCACCTGAGGATCAGACGGAGGATTGGATGAGGATGAGTATCGACTGGAGAATATGTTTTAAAGGGCACTTACGAATTGCCCTGCCACTCGTGGAAGCTGATGGGCCCCTTGGTGGTGTCGGCCTGGAAGTTAGGTACGGTCTGTCCCAAACGCATCTTGATTACTTGTTTATTGTTGGTTTAATACTTGGAAAAACCTGTTTGGCTGTTTAGGTAGTAGCTGTTTGAAGCTTGCTCACTTGTTGCTTACTGAATACTGACTGGAGAGCTCGCTGCCTTTTATACCCAGCCGGATCGATTCAGTCTGGGGTGGCGATAGAAGTCGAGAACGGGTGCTGCCTTATCGTTCGTGTTTATATATAGTATGTTAGTATGCAGTGTGGGAAGAGGAAACCTCGTGCAAGGTCTCCATTTTTGTTTTTTTTTACTTGTTTGCTATATAGAACCTGATTGGGGCCTCGCCCAACTATGGACTTTGTGAGGAAATGCTTCTTTGTAGAAAAGTACAGTTCTGCTTATTTGTTTAATCCGTTTTTAATGCGTTTAAATTGGCCCATTAATGTAAATCCCTCCAGGATTTATCCTTCAAACAGGTGCTCCAACTGAACACTTCCCAGCTGATCACTTTCCAGCTGATATCACTTTTTCAACGGGTTCAAAACATAAACAGAGAACCAGAGAGCATTTAATTGTTAATGGTGTTAGTAAACAGTGGGGAAACAGTGGGGGAACACTAACACAAGAAATGTATAAGCACACCGATAGGTCGACAGTGAGCGCAAGAGAGCAGATAATCATTGGGTGGTATGTGTGAACGCCTATAAAACATGCACACTACCATAGATCGGCAGCTCTCCCGTTTATGTACACAAAACGAGCCTCCAACTGGCAGAGAAGAGCGAGTACATTTGTGAGACTGTGTGGGTATATCTATTAAGAATTCACACACTAGTGCGGGTTTCCTCTCAATGGCTCACACAGATGAATCAAGTGGGTTCGGGCAGTCGTATGGACAGAGTGCTAGCTCAGAAGCCAAAAGACAGTTCAGCGGAAAGCATCCCAACTTGGATTAAGATCAGCATAATTGAATACTAAAATATTACATGGATATGAAGTTGTGATGAGCAACAGGCCATGTGTTTAAGGGTCGCTTAAAGAAGAATTTGAAAAAGATCTTGTGACTAGTGCAACCATAAACAAACAATAAAATAGTCGTATCTGGTGCTTGCAAAGCTAGTTACTGTGCCGTTTTTCATGAGCTACACGTACAGTCTATGCCCTCGGTTGAAAATTTTAACAGAGAGAAATTTAAGACGCAAAACCATTTGCTTCTATTATACACACTCTGTG
Source organism: Drosophila gunungcola (assembly GCF_025200985.1). Classification (NCBI taxonomy): domain Eukaryota; kingdom Metazoa; phylum Arthropoda; class Insecta; order Diptera; family Drosophilidae; genus Drosophila; species Drosophila gunungcola. Next base: position 1,570,406 of record NW_026453171.1, read on the forward strand.
GTAATTTTCCATTTGTCGTTGCTTATCGTTGCCTCGGTTGTTTGTAAACAACAAATTCGAATTTGTAGTCAAGCAAGTTTGTGTTGGTGCGGGGGAGAGTGAGAGGGAGAGGCCACGCGCAAGTGAGTGATAAAGTCAGAGAGAGAAAAAGTTAAAGTAGAGCAAAAGAGAGTATGAAGCCTAGAGCGAACCGGGTCAGATCGGCTGGCTACAACATCGATAGACTTCATATAACCGTAATCGGACGTTTGAGCGCCATCTATCGGCTGGTGTATTCTTAAGTAGTTTATTTTTTATTTTTTATCAATTTACTAAAATCGTATTCTTAAAAACATATTTAGAGTATAGAAGCATCATTGATTTTATTCACTAAGATCCTTAACAATGTAGCTGTCGCAAATTAGTTCTGTTGCAACCAAAAAACTAGAAGACCAATGTTTTTTTAGACATTTTTTGTGTTTATTTATTTATGTACATTTTTTATTTAGCTTCATTAAACTATACTTAGCAACTCACTATATGCAATTTGCAATATAGTTCTTTTTTTTAACAGAAGTGTATATCTATTGAATATTATATCTCAGCAAGACCAAAAATGGTACGTTTAAATATCGTAAACAAATAAAACGAAGACATGTTTACTGTGGTTTTCTCCATATTTTATTCTTAATAATATTCAAAATAACTTAACAATATATTCTTAGAGCGCTAAAACTCAATGCACCTAGGCGAACATAATTGACTATTTTAAAATTCTGCTTATAAAATTCGAGCACATTAATAGGAGCACCTAAAGGTTCAGTCTTTTCTTGGCCAAGATCTGGTAGATTCCCAGTCCCACTGAGAGGATTCCGATGGCCCCCAATTGAAGGGTTGACAACTTGCCGCTCCACAAGTAACCTCTGGGCAGAATACTGATGGCATGGACAAGATCGAGGGAGATGCGAGCGAAGGACACCACATCCTGGCGGTTCAGCTTGTCCCGATTCTTCGAGAAAGTGCGCAATGTCCTCACGAGGTTCAGGTACACAGAGAGGACACTGAAGATGAAGCTGACATAGCTCCAGGTTTTTTTGTTTCTCAAATCCAGCACTTTGTTCTTGGCCAGCCAGCAGATAATTTCGATGGGATAGAAAATCACGTCCACCGCGTTGGACATCACCGCCAGTAGGGCTGTAATACGATCGGGTTCACCCTCGCCCAATCCGTACTCCAGGGTGTACTGTACCACGGGGAGGTCGTCGATCAGGCGCAGAGTGGACCTGGCTCCCGAGATTTTCGAGCTGATGGTGTCACATTTTTGGGCCAGCGCTGAATTTCTCTTCGCATGATATCCTGTCACCAACTTGGCACTTTGGCACAGCGCCTCCATCAGGACATCGCGACCGCCATAAGAATCGATGAGACCACAAATCTCGCTTACAAATTTTGACATAATGGTTAAGCGAGATGGCTTTGAAATGCTTTAAGTGAGGTTGTTAATTAAACTGAAATGCAGCGAGGCTAGCCATTATATACCCCAATGTCGATAACAGTGCGCGGATTTTTCAAATAGTCGATTGCATTGCGTTCTCTGGTTACGATTTCCGGTTCGCTCTCGTCTTCTCAATCTTTTTCCATTCCCTTCCACTCCTTCAACTTGCGCATGGCTTCGTTCCCTCTCGCTCTCACCTGCTTCAACTCAATCTTTTTTCCCACTCGTCTACAAAATCCATTTTGTTATTGACAAACAACCTAGAAAACTATTGAAAATTAACACAAAATATGTATAATAAACTGTTTTTTTTCGTTAGATCTTATTTTGTAACGATCTCTAAAATTGTGGAGAAACTGGCATTGTTCTCCTTCAAATGACATTTCCAAAAACCACACAGTGCACATTGTATTTCCATTGTTATGATCTCATATTTAATTGTTGTGATCTGATTGCAATTTGGGTTGCATTCCTATGAAGGGCTTTTCGGCTTCTGAGCTAGTATTCTGCCCACCCACTTGATCCATCTGTGTTACTCATTGAGAGAAAGTTCGAATAGGTGTGCAAATTGCCGATAGATTTACCCACACAGTCTCACAAATTCACTCGCTCTTTTTTTTCAATTGGAAGTTTTGTGTACGTGAACGGGAGAGACGAGCGATCTGTTGTAATGTGCGTGTTTTACAGGCATTCACGAATACCACCAAACTGTTCGCCGCTCTCTTGCGCTCACTATCCAACTATTGTTGTGTTATACTTTTGCTTGTGTCAGTCTTTCACCAATAAACACAAAGCACCACTGAATGTTGCAATGCTCTCCGGAGAGAGATCAGCTGTTGGATCAGCTGTTTAAGGACTGGTCTCCTGACCGTTAAACTTGGCTTATTTAAATAGGCTAATGGAATAAAGGAAAAATCAAATATAGTAAGACTGTACTTTTTAGGAGGCAACCTTCTAGAATTTCATCACCAAAATCAGAGTTTCAGCAAGCCCACATATGTACGTAGAGAAATACAAAAATAGAGGAACAACAAATATGGAGGTCTTCCACGAGCGGCTATATACATACATACCCTACACATGTTCTTATGGGCGTATAAGTATAAGTATGCACTTGGCGATATGGCAGCGCTAAATGCCTATCTCTATCGCTACTTACTGATCGCCTGGAACCAGCTGGGTATAAAAGCCAGCGATCGCTCTCATTCGTTATTCAGTTAGCAACAAGTGAGCAAACTAGCACCAGCAAAGCATTATTCAAGTACAATTTTCTTCACCTGCGTTCTAAATGGGTTCCAATTCCCTCTTTGAAACCGACGAAGATGTTGCCCAGGCCAAAAAGTTGTCCAGAAAAGTCAAGGAATCTCCCTTTATGCTAGTGGGTATTGCCGGGTTCGTGGCCGCTGGTTTGGTTGGAGCCTACAAATACCGAAATCGGGGAACAATGAGCACCAGCGTCTTCCTAATGCAACTGCGAGTGGCCGCCCAGGGAACCGTAGTCGGATGTTTGACCGCCGGATTGGCCTACACCATGGTCAAAGAGTATCTGCTCCACGAAGAGCCAAGGGAAAATGCGAAGCCAGTCGACTAAAAAAGCGATCTTTACGACCGCTACCGATGCAAAATGCCTTAACCCTTGAGTTTTAGAAAAGTCTGCAAATTGAGTAAACTACAAGTGCACCTCCTCGAAGTATTAGCCACGTAATTGTGTTATCATTGTAAATTTCATTCCCATCATATGTCATTAAGTTGTATATCAATAAAATAAAGATTGTTATTTACTAAAGAACCAACCCCAATCCGTTTCTTAGTGTATTATTGTGTACATTTCAAACAAGGTAATTAGAAAATTAATTTCTTAAATTAATTCCGTTAATATCATAAAAATGGTATATATGTATTATAAAATATTTCTTAAATTTTTAAAGCTTATGACAGTTAATAGAAGGGGTTGGAGGGGGAAAAAAGGAGACCACATACAAGATCTCCGTATTTGTCTGAGACTCGTTGGGGCCTATATGTATCCCTTTAAATCTGACAAAATTGGTTAAAAAATATAAATCCCTTGAGGATTTCTCTTCCAAACAGGTGCACCAACTGATCACTTCCCAGTTGATCACTTTCTAGCTTGTATCATTCCTCAACCGGCTCCAAACATAAACAGAGAACCAGAGAGCATTTAATTATTAATGGTGTTAGTAAACAGTGGGGGAACACTAATACAAGATAATGTATAACCACACCGATAGGTCGACAGTGAGCGCAAGAGAGCAGATAGTCATTGGGTGGTATGTGTGAACGCCTATAAAACATGCACATTACCATAGATTGGCAAACTCTCCCGTTTATATACACAAAACGAGCCTCCAACTGGCAGAGAAGAGCGAGTACAATTGTGAGGTTGTGTGGGTATATATATTATAATTCTTATAAGAATTCACACACTAGGGCAGGTTTCCTCTCAATGGCTCACATATGTAAATGGGTGAAGTGGGTTTGGGCAGGCGGATGCGTAAAGTGCTGGCTCAGAAGCCACAAGAACCCAACTTAAATTAAGATCACCATAGTTAAATATCCCAACTGGAATTTGAATATGCTATTTGTAACGTGTGGGAAGTTTATCTAAGGGAAAATCAAATTCAATGTTCATATTTTAAAATCCAGTTCCCTTTCAGTTTGGAAACAGTCTATGCAAACCTTGCGTGGTTACAAAATTAAATTCAAAACGCAAAAACATTTGGTTCTATTATAAAATTTTTGTGGTTATTTTCCATTTGCCGTTGGTTATCTTTTTCAGTGCTGTTTGCTGTTGTTTTCAAATGTATTTTGTTGTCGAGTGTAACGCAAAATAGTTTACGGGAGGGAAGAGTGAGAGGTAAAGGTCATGAGCAGGTTCTCTCAGAGAGTGATAGAGATGTAAACAGAGAGGAAATGATAAAGAGAGACAAGAAAAAAAAGAGCGAACCGGGTTTGATCGGTGCGCCATATCATCGATAGACTGCAATAACCGCATTGCAATCGAATCTTTCAAATTTATCGCCCCCTATTGGACGGTTGACTACCAGAACTCAAGTCAACTAAATTAGTTTGAAAATTTTTGAGGTCTATAATCCCTTTACCGGAAAAAAATTTGTAGAAAAAAATGAGCTTTAAGTGCATTGACTTTAAAAAAAAATCAGTCAGAAGAAATAGCTTAAAAAAAAGGCAATTCAAATGCTTAGTAAGAATAATAGCATTTGTGGCCGTTGCGGCAACTTGTCCTATGTGGTCATAAAATGGCTCGAATACGCAATTGAGTACGCCTCACCCGAAAGAATTTTTATGCTCCGCTCGACCTGGAAAACTTTTGTTAAACCAGTTTTAAAAAAGCCTTATAATTTTGCAGGAAAACTGGTAGAGCTATATAGTTTTTATCATTCTTAATACCGCTAGAAAGGTATTTCAAAATGATTATACAAAATTCAAATTAACCGCCATGAGTTTTATACAAACGCAATAGGAAATATATTAAACAGCTACAACAGAATGTTATCATCGTTTTCCTAACATATATGTTGTGTTTCATGAGAGAGGAGAGAGTAATAGAGACGTTCCAATCGACTTAAATCTTTTGTAGTGGTGGAGATACATGAATGTTCGCAGACATCGATGGCTTTGGTGGAAAACATCGAAGTAACCGATGTTTTGAAAATAATTAATATCGATGACATTCGTGTTGGCATCGATGTTTCTCCACCACTAGTTTAAAAGTAAAAAAGTTGTAAAGTCGAATTCGTAGATTTAACAGCGCATAGCCACTGCTCGAAGGTAAATATATGCAGATATCACCGTAGCCACGTTTAACAGCTTTAAATGCCAGCCAAATCGAATTCACCAGCTTTAATAGAACCCCAACAAAAATCATTTGCCCCAGCTAAAAAATAAAATTTTCTTCTCTGTGCGTGTGTGGCTGTAAGTGTGTGTGTGCGTGCTGCATGCATATGCGTGTGAGCGAGAGAGAGTGCTGAGTGTGTGTGTGGACAGTGACTCGTTGGTTAGAAGGGAAAACAAAGAAAACTTCAGAAAAGAACGACGTAAAAAGGCATTTGCAAATGCAAAACAATATAAACTAATATAATAGCAAAGTTAAGAGAGTGTAAATAGCATTAGCTAATTTGGTTTGGTTATTGATTTTTTGCACTTTCGAGCATGCAGTTTTGTAGCTGTAATTGTTGTTGTTTTTTTGGAGCTGCAGCTGCGCGTCGCAACTGTAAAAACGCTGTTGCTGTTGTTGTTTGGGTTTTGGGTCAGTGAGTGAAAGAGTGCAAGAGCGTGTGAATGAGAGAGAGATGGACGTTGTAACTGACAAAGGACATTGCATTTTGGAGGTTGTTTGTGTTTGCTAGCGAATACCTTGCCCCTTTCCCCTTTCCCCCCCCCACCCGTTACGTATACACACACAGCATCTGCATCTGCATCTCATCTGCTCTCTCACTCGTTGTTCGCTCGCTCTCTCTCTCTCTAATCGTCCGCTGACTGTCTCTCTCTCAGCCTCCTTTTGCAACCACACCACAACAACAGAACAACCATAACATGGAGAACGTCGAAGAGGCCCCACCACTCTCCTCGGAGAGCAACAGCAATAGCAACAACAGCAGCGCCAGCAGCAGCTCCCACCAGCTCTCTCAATCGGCGGGTGGTGCCATGGGCGCCGAAGAAGCCCCCTCTTCGTCTCAGTCACACTCCCGCTCTCATTCGCCCGCCCCCTCTGTCCAAATCGTTCTAAATCCAATACCGAATCCCCACCACCCATTGAATCCCCCATCTGAAATGGAGGCTAGCGAGAATTCACCGCATGATCACTCACCCACTCCTACTTTCCACCAGACTGCACCGCCATCCACGACTCCATCGACGGCACCGCAGCGGGAAGAGCATGAGCAGCAGCCCCATCCGGACTTACAGGACCAAGGGCAAGATCAGCAGCAACATCCCAACCAGGATCAGCAATATCAACTACAACACGATCAGGCATTGCAGGACCAACAGCAACAGCAAGCATCGCCGGATCAAGATCAACACCAACGGCCAGACTTGCAGGAGCAGCAGCAGTATCAAGCATTGCCGTCACAGGAGCACCTTGACCTGCAGGATCAGCAGCAGCAGTCCCATCGGGAGGAGTTGCAGGTGGCCGAACAGCCAATCCAGCTAATCCAGCACCAAGAGTTGGCCAGAGAAGGCCAGCAAGCACTTGAAAACCAGCAACAGCTCAATCAAGAGCCCGATGAGCCACAAGTTCGGGAGCCGGAAATCCAACCAGAAGCCGAGCCACCGCCACCGCTGCTCCTTGAGGAACTGGACGAGCAGGACTCGGGATCCCAAGATCTGAACGAGCAGCAGCCGGCAGTGATCATTGAGGCCAACGCCATAGCCGAAACCATAGACGCCAACGCCGTGGAGCGCATCGACGACTACGAAGAGGACGACGAGGAGGTGGATGAGGAGGAGGAGGTGGTAGAGGACCGGGTCGATAGAGCCGCTGAGGTTCCATCCGTTTCCGGTGCCGCAGGCCAGCAGCGTCTCCACTCGGTGGCCGTTTTGCCGCGCTATTCGGCTGCCCGTGCACCACGAAGCGGCAGCAGCAGTAACACCAGCAACACCAGCAACAACAACAACAATAGCAGCCATAATAATAACAACAATAACAATAACAACAGCAGCACCAGCAGCGGCGGTCTATCGCGACGCACTCGCCATTTCTACAGCAACAACGGCAGTCACTTCAGCAACGACATGTTCCCCAGCCACGCCCCCCGCAGCAGCACCCAAACATCGCCCAGGGTGGGAGGTCGTCGCCAGCACTCCACCCCGGCTGCCGCCTCCGATTCGCCGCAGCACCAGGGCGTGGATCCCCTGAGGCTGCTCTATCCCAATGTCAACGAGAGCGAGACCCCGCTGCCCAGGTGCTGGAGTCCACACGACAAGTGCTTGTCCATTGGCCTCTCGCAGAACAACCTAAGGGTCACCTACAAGGGTGAGTCGGATTTGAGGATTGCATTTACTGTATTTAACTTCATATTGTCTTTAGGCTTTTGTTTTTATGATCTCAGTTTTTGCTATTTTTTTTTTTGGCTTTAACTATGAAATGTTAAACCTATAACTCAGATTCAAGTTTATGATACCAGTTCTTTTTCATTACAGTTTTTTGGTTGTATAACATCAAAAAATATTTCAAGTCAGATAACAACTAAGGGGGCCTTTATCTGAAATAGAAAAAACACATTAATGTGTTCAGAATCGTTCTATGAACAAGAGAAGAATGCGACCTTCATATTTGGATTTGACAGTCTGTACCAAATAGTTAATATTAGGCCAATGCGTCTTGTCCGATAAGTATGGAATTTTGTCCTAAATATGTATGTAGTGGGTCAGAATTTGAAAAAACGATCAAGTTAAAATTCGTTATCTTTCAAAATGTTTTTGTAATGAAAAGTTTGGTATTCGTATAGACCCTGAGTTTTAAATATACCTGATACAATGTTTTGTCAAATATAACATAAATACGAACCGTAAGAATGATTTTCTACAACTGAAATGTTTAGTAATTTGAGTTTATTTGTACTCCCCATTCCCGAAAAATATATATATTTAAAAATGTTACACAGAATAGTAGCAAGAAGAAGCGTATCAAAGGTGCATTTGCAGCTTGTACGCTCTCCCACTGTTTCTTTCTCTCTCTCTTATTTACCCACATAGGCACATGCAGGTGCTCTCAGCTGTGTGCTGGTGGTTTTGTGTTTTTCACTAGACACTTATCCCACGCTCATTCGCGTGGCTGTTAAATCGTTAACAGGAACAGCTGGCCTAATCAGTGTAGAATCACGTGTAGAATGCATGTAAACAGTGTACCTTACCTCAGTGGAGAAGTACCGCCAATGTCTAATAATGTATTTCTACATTTGAAACCTTTGATTAGTGTAAAAATTGTTTGCATTGTGAAATTATTTGTTAACCATTAATGGTAACCATGATCTTAACACCATTTACACTCTTTCAGGTGTGGGCAAACAGCACAGTGATGCCGCCTCCGTGCGCACCGCCTATCCGATCCCGTCCTCCTGCGGACTCTACTACTTCGAGGTGAGGATCATCTCCAAGGGACGCAACGGCTACATGGGCATCGGCCTGACCGCCCAACAGTTCCGGATGAACCGCCTGCCAGGTTTGTGTTGCGTTGTGCTGCTCGGCGAGATGCCCCCATGATTCCTAATGACCGCACCCCTCATCAAGTAGGTTGGGACAAGCAATCGTACGGCTACCACGGCGACGACGGCAACTCGTTCAGCTCCTCGGGAAATGGCCAGACCTACGGGCCCACCTTCACCACCGGCGATGTGATCGGATGCTGCGTTAATTTTGTGAACAACACGTGCTTCTACACCAAGAACGGTGTGGATCTGGGCATCGCATTTAGGGACTTGCCGGTGCGTATCTACTTGAATCTTATAATCCTTTATCCTATAAATTATCTGTGTGACTATTTCCAGACCAAGTTATATCCGACCGTTGGCCTACAGACTCCCGGTGAAGAGGTGGATGCCAACTTTGGCCAGGAGCCTTTCAAATTCGACAAGATCGTCGACATGATGAAGGAGATGCGCTCCAATGTGCTTCGCAAGATTGACAGATATCCACATCTGCTTGAGACCCCGGAGAACCTAATGAATCGGTGGGTATAGTTAAATCCTTTCCACTCATACTAAGCGTGATTGTAAGAGCCAATTTATTACAACCTATTTTGTTTTCCATTTCTGCAGCCTAGTTTCCACCTACCTGGTGCATAATGCCTTCAGCAAGACCGCCGAAGCCTTCAATGGCTATACAAATCAGTCCTTCGACGAGGACTTGGCATCCATCAAGATACGTCAAAGTTCGTATAAGTCTCAGCATTTGTAGAGTAATAAAATCAACTAAGAAACCATAAATCTTGCAGAGATCATCAAGCTTATACTGACGGGCAAGATGAGCCAGGCCATTGAGCACACCCTACGCTCCTTTCCCGGACTTTTGGAAAATAATAAGAACCTCTGGTTCGCCTTGAAGTGCCGCCAGTTTATCGAAATGATCAACGGAGCCGACATTGAAGTGAGTCCCAAAGTTCTTTATCAAATAAATAAATAAATAAGAGAATTGTTTTGATAGAATGTCAACAACAAAGTCACCGCCACAACCCAGACGATGCCCACAAACCAGACATCCGTGATACAGTCCACCAAGGCGTTCAAGCACAGCAAGAGCGGAAATGGCAATGGCAACGGCAACGGCAACGTGAACATTAATCAGACTCAACAGCAACAAAACACCACTGCGATTCCAGCTGTGATAAAGCCACAAGGCACCGACAAGCCAGATATAAAAAAGTATGAAATTCTTTACATATGAAGTTTCTGTGTAAGTTTAAACCCAACTTATTCCCTCAGCATGATGGTTGATGACAACTCCAACAAGTGCGTGGAGCACGACAGCAACAGCATGGACGTGGAAATGGAGCCCTGCCAGAGTCACTCCAACGGCGGCGACTCCTGCTCCAATGGCAATGCCAGCGCAGTGCGCAACTCTCTAGATGCCATCGACGAGGAAATGGGTGAGTAGATGTCGCTTGCGTTTCCGGGAAGATCCGTAATCGCCAGCACTTGCAGATGTAGATGTTTCCCCCTCGTCGCGCAGCTGCGGTCGTGTGATCGAGAAGATCCTTGAGTTCGGCAAGGAGCTGTCCTGCATGGGCCAGCAGCTGGAGAAGGAGAACCTCATGACTGAAGAGGAGCGTCAAATGTTGGAGGTACTGTTTGTCTTGCATATAGTCCATATTACGATGTGTATAGAGTTCAGCTTTTAAATATAATTAACTATTGGATTAATGTTTTACGAAATAACCATTAGAGTTAGTCGATTGACAATGCTTAAAAATTATGGCATAAAAGTAGTATTTTAGTCCATCAATGGATAAATCAAGAAAACAATGGAAGTATTAAACTATTTTCTACCGATTTTAATAATTAATAAATTGATTTTATTAATGAATAAATTCCATTAAAATGGTAAAGTACCATCGCAGTTATTTAGAAACGCAGAAATAATTTATTTGTTTATTTATACAGCGCTAACTTATAGTTAAAACTAAAAGCTAAAAAATTAGAGGTTAGAGCTATAGCTAGTATTAAACGCAGACATAATATTTCTTAAGAGGATAGCAAACCCGATATTAAAGTGAACATTGTCTTGATCTAAATAAAATTATATCCTAACAATTAGCTGTATGAGCACAAGGCATATATATTATACGTTTTCAATCGCTATTGGCACTAAGACCACTACTTTATTTACCAAGAGTAGTATGATTGACTACAGAATGAATTCCCCATTTGAATTTAGAGCTCCAAAAGCGTCCCTATCTTATAAGCATGATTTAGAATATATTAACAGAGTTCGTATACTTATGTTTGTGTTCGCAGGATGCATTTAGCTTGATCGCCTACTCAAATCCCTGGTCCAGTCCGCTGGGCTGGCTATTGTGTCCCTCGCGACGCGAGAACGTTTCCACCACGCTCAACTCGGCCATATTGGGTGAGTCCTAATGGAAGCATTACTTTTACAACTCGAATAATCTGTAATCCTTTATGTTACAGAGTCACTGAACTGCGAGCGCCGTCCGCCGCTGGAGTATCTGGTGGCCCACGCCGCCGAGCTGATCAAGGTCATTGGACAGCACTCGCTGGGCGAGGACGCTTTCATTACCATCGACGACGTGTTCCCGCAAAATTGACCCAGTTCGCCGACGCTGCTGAAGATGTTCGAGACCACGCTGACCCTGCCGCGCACCAGTGTGCTCACGGAACCGTTGGGCAGCGCCGGAACCGGGACTGGGCCCTCCACATCGGTGGCCGTTCAGACGAGCAAACGACGCCGCCGGCGACGGAACAAGCGACGTCGCAAGTCCTCGCTGTCCAGCAGTACCGATGCCCCATCGTCCCGCACCTATGATCCCGTGATGACGGGCAGTACCCTGCGCTCGGCGGCGGCGGCGGCGGCATCGGTGGGGGGCGCTGGCGTGGGCGTGGCAACAGGGACGGGACCAGTGCGTCGGGGTCGGCGCAGGAGCGGGGTCAGCACATCTTCATCGGCTCGACAGGAGGAGGCGGCGGAAATCTTGAGCGGCAGCAGCAGTCCATCGATGTTCGTCGATCCGCAGGACTTCTTCGAGACGCTCGACTAAATCTAGATTATTTACAATTCGTAGTAGGTTAAATTTTGTTGTTACTTTCGTTCTCATTTTTTACCCGCGCGCCACACCGGCTTCCGTGCGCCCATTTCAAAATAATTGACCACCTTCTTTTAACTGTTCGATTATGCTAAAGATGCGATGCGGCCTTTGATTTAGCGTGATTTTGAATAACTTTTAACGTATATTTTATATAGCCTCTGTAAGCATAAAGTGTGTAATATTATGATGTATAATTAAATTTGCGAACTGTGCTGCGACACGACCCTTGAAACTGATTTAGTTCTTTGTTTTTCGCTTCCACCGCCCGAACACAAAAAAACACACACACACACACATACTTCACAAAAATATAATCTAGAATCGATATTGAAGTGTACTAGCTTAGTGCAACAACTGTTCAACCATCTACTTAGCAAGTTAATAGTGAACCGAAACCCATAGTTAATTGGTATAAACCTACGTAGACACTCCGCGTTCAAATTTTCCGTGTTTTCGGCGATTTTCGAAGGATTTCGCGTCATCATGTGTATTGTGGCAAGACTAAGCAAAAGCAAATGAACATTTTAAGTGTAATATTTCGCTATAGTGATAAGCATATTAAAAATTAATCTATATATACAAGATTGGTCATACACACATACGGCAAGCATGAATACAATTTAACTGGATAATCGTTTAAATATATTGTATGGATGTGTATTTCAGGAAAAACTTAAATGTGATTTTTAATGGTGGGAAAGTGGGTATATCTGTATCTTACTTTCAATATCTAAACTTAAATTGATCATTTGTTTTTAAAGTGAGAAATCAAAGGACGGCAGTAAATGTAGTAAAACAAAATTTTAAACATTTAACAAAAGCAATTATTTATTTTTCAGTATAAAAGGTAAGAGATTAAAACGGGGAAAAATGCTAAACTCAGCCAGGTTAAGAAATCATTTACAATTAAAAAAAAAATGACAAATGTATCTTACAATTTAAATTATTGAAACCATTTACATTGTAATAGTTTAGTAATGCCCCAGCTAATACGTTTTCTTATATACCGTGGTAAATAGTTAATAGGATTAAGTGGTCTACAGATCCGGCTGTCTGATCCTTTGGACCTTCTCGTGGTTCTTCACGTGCTCCTTAAGCAGCCGCATTATCTCCGTATCGAATTGCGGGGGCGTGGGCTTTGTTTCGGTGGCCCAGTAGAAGATGTCCCAATCGTTGCTCACGCCATTAATTAGCTGATCGTATTCGGCGGTCTGATCGGCATTGAAATCCTTCAGGTGCTTGGCCACAAAAGTGCTCAGCAGAAGATCGTTTTCCAGCATTCCACGCTTTCGGCTCTGATACAAAAGGCTATAAAAGATAAATTAAACCAACGATTTTTATGTATTTGTTTTATGATTCTACCGCTGCTTTCGGGTTTCGAGGGGCTCATCCAAACGGACAGGATATTCCGGAACTGGCAAATGCGTGGGATCATCGTAATCAACAATTTCCCCCGGAGTTGTGTACTCCGTTTTGTCCAAATTGCTGGCCAAACGATTTTGAGCGATTGAAGGCAATGCCATTCGACGCCCCAATGTGGTTAACTAAACAAAGATATACATATAAGCAAATAATTGTGATTGAACTAGGTCCTTAAGCTCACCAGAATTTGCCGCAACATTTTGTGAAACAAACAAATTATAAAAACAATGATATAACGACAGTGTTAGTCAACAACTTTACAGAACATTCTGAATCGATAGCAGCATGCTATACTAATCGATAACAGTTACCATAAATAGTATTGATAAAAAGAAAAAGTTTTTAAAAATGCTATAAATTATATGTAAAATACGGATTGTTTTGTGCATTATTTACCTTTAGAGAGTTTAAAGGATTCTTAATTTAAGAATTTGTTAGTGATTATTTTGCATTACTAAGCTTTAGACTCAAACATAAGAGAAAAACAAAAATATTTGGCCTTTACTTCGTTAAATGTTTATAAGTTGTTTTAAATCTCAAAAAAGTTGTAAAATATGCTTTAAAAATTAATAATATAAATTTAGTATCATCTTAAATAAAACAAATATACGTTTTACGTTTTATATTTTTAATATAATTCAATAAGCATTATGGCAGCTGTTGCTCCCAGTGTTGGTCAGCGACCACCCCCGCCGCCACCAGTGCTGCGCAACGGCACCGCCAACAGCTGTTCCCCACTCGCGTTCTGCAGTTTGAAAGAGCGAACGAAGCGAGAGAGAGCAGCTAAATTTTCGCACACACGAAAAGTGCAATTTACTAATATCACTGCGGCCAGAAATACAAGTGCAAGTGCTCGGGAAGTGCAACGGTAAATGCCCACGATCGGTGCAACAACAACGAGTCGCGAATAAGGAACGCAAAGCAAGCGGAACCAATAAGAAAAGGCAAAAAAGAGAGCCTCCTGCACACACACACATGGACACATATTTAGGCAGCAGAAACAGAGACACGCACACACATACACTTTAGCGGTGTGTATACATTGCTGGCTGGAAAACTAGGCGGTGGTAAATGTGAAGCTGAAAAAAAGTAGAAAATATACATACAAGGAAAAGGAAAACTCGGGGGGTGGTGGGTGATGGAAAAGTGGGCGGGGGGTGTGGCGTGTGCAGCGCGTGAGAGTGCGTAGCGCGTGCGTGTGAGTGAGTGCGCGAGTGCAAGTGTGTGTGTAAGTGAAACAGCGACAAACTAAATGAAAATTTATACACTCGAAATGGTTAACTGTTTGCATAAAAAGCGCATTAAAAAAGCCATATTTTTTGCATAATTTAATTTCTCAAGACAGCTTAATGGCGAATCACCAAGTTCGCCGCCTTTTTCCAAATAGCCGGCTCTTTTTTAGCGCCTACGCCCACGCTTAATACATACACACAGCAAATATAACAAAAAAAGGAAGAAAAACACGACAAAGCTAACATATAAAACATAAAATGTAAAACTCTAGGGAAATTAAAGCCCCAAGAAAGAAAAGTGAAACCCAAAACAACTATAAACATAATCAAACAGCTCAAAATAAAAATTGATAAAACAAATTTTATAGTGCAAAATATAAAATCATAATCCAAAAAAAAAAAAATGAAAATTCTGACCTCCAGACTAATTCACTTACATGATAAATTACCACCCGTTATCTCGATCCAATGATATCTGTTGGATTTATCTTATCAGTGCGATTGATGAATTTTGTATCGATATCACAAAAACATGCTCCATATGCAAATTAGCTAAGGCTATCATTGCTTTTGCTTTTATTTTTACTTTGCGTCTGCTGATAAAAACCAATAACAAAAGCAACATAATTGAAACAGTGCGCGCCTTATTGGACACACAATGGCGGTCATATAATTAGGCCGACTTCTTGCTTAACTCAGGACAGTGCACGCCATGAAGATAGACCCGTCTAGTTGATGTGTGATTTTTTAAAAAATGTTGATCGAAATTAAAAAATAAAACCAATTTCATAGAATTGAGGGAGAGCATCATAAAAGATTCAAAATTATTATTATAATTTATGAAATCAAAACCTATAAATTAAATTCGATTTTCATTGACATTTTATAAAATTTTTGTATACTCTTGTGATTTGTTTGTATTGATGAAAACATGCTTCTATTATTTTGAACAGAGCTGTTTATAAATCCAATGACTTTCACTGGTTTGCTTTATCGAGTGTGCACTGTTTACAGTGAGTCATTGGCTTTCCCGAGCATTTGTGATTGTTAATGGGTTCAATATTCCATTTCAGTTGAAACCGTAAAACTGTACATAAGCAAATAAGATAAAAAGAAAAAGTCCAGGAAAATTGGAAAAAAAAAACGATTAACAGAAAATCCCCGTGTAAAACCAAATCCAAATCAGAATCCAAATCACCCACACAACCACAATGGGCTGCACCACATCCGCCGAAGAACGCGCCGCCATACAGCGATCCAAACAGATCGAGAAGAATCTGAAGGAGGATGGCATCCAGGCGGCCAAGGACATCAAGCTCCTTCTGCTGGGTAAGTGCACTTTCCCCACCCCCTTGATTTTCCATTGCCGGATGTGGAAATTCCGCTTCGCGCTTACCTTTCCACTCGAGCGCGATTCTATTGTTCTATTTCAAGGGAAATTGCTGGTTTATCGGCGGCCAGAATACGGAGCACTTGAGTGAGTGCTTTGGAAAATTGTATTTTCGGTTTTATGTGCCGATAGATAGGGGAATATTTATTGCACACACTTTCACTCAGCGGCCACGGTAGCGGAAATGCTGAATATTCAAAGCGATATTTTACTTTACCCACTCTAAAAAAAATAAGGAGTACATTAAGGTGTTTTCATTGTTTTTATATTAACTAAATTAAAACCAATTAATTGAAAAAGCTTAACAATATCATTAATTTTCAGAAATATAGTCAGTACATTTTTTAAATTAAACAAATGATAACCAATTTAATATTGATTTTAAATTTAAATCACGTAAAAAACTATTAATGAAAACAAAAAAATGTAATAAATTAAAACAAGTCAATCATTTTTAAAAAAGGATTTCATTCTTTTTAGACTACTAGAAAAAACACATGCAAAATTATATACTAGTTTAGTTTAAGTTTTGTCAAGTGTTTTGCAAACTGACAATTAATTTGGTTTCGATAAGGCAAAAATTCTATTCCGGCAGCAACTTCAAAGCTATTAATGTTTAACTTAACGACTTGTTGCCCTACAAAACAAAAACCCACTCAAGGTTTTACGACTCTATTCGACTGATGAGGCATCGATTACATGACAAAACTGTTCTTAGCATGCTTTTTTGGCCAAGGCGAAACTGAAGCAATAGATTAGGGTCAACTTTTGGGTGTTGCATATCGAATGGTTATCCCAAACTAAGGAGTACTCATGCACCACTGTGCAGGCAACATTGTGAACAATGGGCAGCAGCAACAGTTGCATCTGCCTTTGTGGCAGGCGAGTGTGAAAACTAAACACTTTCGAGAAGACATGTGGCTTGTGGAGCCCTCGCCTTGATTCAAGTGGTGCACTCGGTACAGTAGTGATGGGGGATTGAAATTCCTCTTGTTTTGATTAAATCCCAAAAATATACCTATGAAATGTTTACGATCTATGCTATAAACGAACTAGGTTTTTCTAAGGGCTTACTAAGAAAATTAATTAAATTTTTTCCCAATTTAAAGATTAGAACCAAAAAAGGTTTCTTTTAATTTTATTAAAAACATTTCAATTTTTTGAAAGCTAAAAAATATTTGAAAGTTTTGAATAATTTTGTTCAAAACATACAGATTAAAAATCATTAAACCAACTATAAATATTCTTTAAACCCAACTTTATGTACAATAAGTAATAACAAATGAGTATTTTAAATTACAATTTTTTTATTTAACTATCAAAGGCGAAGGAAATTCAAATACGTCTTAAGTTAAATTAGATTTGTTTTTATAAATTTTTGATTTTCTAGTGCAACATCGTTATAATGTTTTCTGAAATTCAATTGCATCACGATTAAGCATATTTTTAAGTAATGAACTTTGTGGAAAGGTATGTGTATAGCAATATGTTTGTCATCTCTGTTGGGAATCAGCCCACATGCAGCCTTAGCCTTAGATTAAGTCAAGTGCGTCTGCATCCGCCAAAGAATGAAGGCAATCGTCGCCACTTGACATTGAAACAATTGCACGTGGGTGCCATGGTGGATGCAACATGCTTTTGGGTGCCAGAGTGTTTGTTAACCTGCTTGCGCCAGTGACACTGAAATGTCAGTTAATGCTATTGACTTTGACTCGCCCCAAAAAAGAGATAAGGATGCAGACAGGCAGAGAAAGGACAAAGCTGCAACCTACACTGGAATTTCTCTTTCACTTTAACATCCTACACAAACATGTTACTAAAATAGGTACACTTAAAAGAATCACTATTCAAAACTCTGATGAAGTTAAATAAAAATTGTAATTAGACAAAAACGAAGGTTCAATGATTCTGAGTTCGAAAAATAAACCCTTTAAAGGCGTATTTAATTTTCAGTATTTTGCACTTAAAATCTTTTTTGTTTTATTCTGTAGAACCTTTTATAATAATAATACAAACTTGAGCACTTTGATTTGATAAAAGTTTAAGCTTATTGGAATTTTCAAAAAAATACTTTTAACAATTGAAAAAAGATTGTATATACAAAATTAAAACTTTATACGATGTTATTTATCTTTTATATTATCTTAACTTATATATTATTATATCAATGCCTCTATAAGAAAAATGAACTAGTTTTCCCAATGCAAAACCCGCTTATGAAAACGATTAAAATTAACATACTTAAGGCCATGTTAAGCTTATAAGTGCTACATACATTTTTTTAACTTAAATTGTTAGCTATAAATTTGTAGATTTGTACCCCATGTTTTGCCTGTGTAGGCGGATTACTTTGTGCACAGTTACTAGCTGTTGTTCTGTGCAATCAGGCAAAACTTTTAAACGCCCTAACAAGCAACAAGCTACAAGGGGCAGAGTCGAGTGTAGGGAAGTGGATTGCAGACATGTTGCAACAAGCCCCACTGAATCGCTGGGTGGCAGGTTTGTTGGCCAAAAGGTGGTGGAAGTGGGTTTTCGGTAGAGAGATGAATGGCAGGCGGAAGCATCGAATGGCGGCCAGGAAACACTAACGAAACAATGGACGGCACAGGACGGAAGGGAGTGAATGAATGGAACATGTACAAGTCCTGGGTGTGGCTGCATACTTCCCAACAGCACTGTGGGTCTCGAGTGGCGCCTCCTGGCAGAAGTTTGAAGAAACTGCCACTTGAGGCATACTTTTCAAGCCAAAGGTTATTAAGGAAACGTTCGATGCTCGTTTGTTTGCCACTTTTACAAGCCCTTGTGCTGAGTGATATGGCTAACTGAAACAATAAAAAACAATTTTGCACTGAGCCGAACTACACAAATATACTATAAGTTTCTGGCTTAGTAAAATGTTTCTTTAGCTGACTCTAAATAAATATACTTTTAATCTCGAAAGAAACGAAACTAAATAAAGGAAACAATACGTTTAGTTATGGATTTTAAATGAAAGAGAACCAATCAGTTTATGTAAGATAATGCTGCTTCAATTTAAACCTGAACAGCAAATTTGGTAATCTTTGTTGATGATAAAATATTTCTAATGTTATCAGAAAGTCAGAGTGTCCAAAGTTTTGTTATTGATAACCGCTTAGTATCCACTTACTGAATGACTGTCTGCGAATATTATTCCTGCATAAAAAAGGTTTTGTTGGCAAGTTTAACTATTATTTTTCAGACTAAAAAACTATAGGGTTAATGAAAAGCGAAACTGCATTGGGGACTCTGGGGAATGTTAACTGCTTATTCACCATTTTCTGCTTCAATTTATAATCAATTTTTATACCATTGCGATCGAATAACTCATCGGAAAATCATAATACACTTCTGTATAGCAGTTGTCAGCACACTTACTATAACATGCTCGCCCTTCTTTGTGAAATTTCAATATAGTTTTCAATATAGTTTATGTTATGTTATGTTATTTATTTATATTTTACAACACCTGCAAGGGTATCTAAACTTCGGCAAGACGAAGTTTGCTTCCTTTCTTGTTTTAAATTATTTACTGCGTTGACCTAAGCAATTCTGAGAATTACTTTTCAGATTAAAGACCTGTAGGGACCTATGTACATATCAAGACATGTTCTTATGAAAAGTAAGTCATTCGACATGGGATCTAGGGAATATATAATTTTGGCTTATCATAAAAATTTATAAAAAAATATATAAAATTATGTATTTGGACACGTATATTTTTACTCTAACAATTAAAAAAAGTTTTATTGGTAAAAATATGACTTTCCAATCGAATTTTTTTTTTGTGAATATTCCACTGAACATCTAGAGAAGCTATCGATGGCCCCATCCAATCTAGAACATTAAACAAATGTAACAAAGCAATTAAATGTCTGTCCGCTTCTTCAAACTCTCAAAGCTAAACAGCCCACAAAACGCCAGTAAACAGGCTCGTTAAATAAACTATAAAAGATGCCAAATAGAACACAAATCGAACTTAATTGAGCAGAGTCAAATGTCGCCCGAGTGCCAAAAGGTCCCGCGACCTGCAACCCGTAAAACGCCACGGAAAATGGAAAATGGCAATGGACGGACGGGTGGATGGATGGATGGTGGGGGGGATTTGAGGGAGGAGGTGCAGATTGTTTCAGTAGAACGACAAGTGCACAAGTGCTCCACTTTGCCGCTGTCTGTCATTCCAAAGAGCGAAGAGTTCGCGTGATAAAAAAAAGTTGTCAATTTGTTTGCCGTTTGTCGTTGGCTGCGGTTTGTGGTTTCCCTCTCCATGTAGTTCACCCTCTCCTTCTGAATCCCAATTCATTCAATAATTTCATTTGCCCATTCATTGTTTTCAATTTTTTCTGGGCTGCCATCGTTTTGGTCCATTTTCGCACAGTGATAATTTAATTAAGCTCGTTAGGGGATCGAGGTGAAAACAGGGGTTCCCTTCGAAATTTTGTACAAAGAGTATTTTTGTACATATGTAGTTAAACATTTTGGACTACATATTTGCAAAACAAAAAATTGTATATGTTAATAAATATTTAAAATTAAAAAAAAAATAAGCAAAGAATGCAAAAAGGCCTGTTTCAGAAAGAATCACTTTGACACTTTTAAAATATTATAAATTATATCAATATTAAAATCCAAAAAAAATTTCATTTTTCAAAAGTTTTAATTTCTTTATATTTTATTTTATTTATTTATTTTATTTTTTGTCACGTCATTTGCTTGTAGGTTGTCAAATTGCCTATTTTCCCTTAACTCTTTGACACGGAAACATGGAGACCATTATCGCCGCCTTATCCGGACATTGAAGGGGTTGGTGGCGGGGCGTAGCATTCCTCTGAAAATCAGAAATTTCCCCAGAAACTTACTTCTTGATTGCCTCTTGGCAAAGGCTTTGAATCAGGATGTCAGCACTTAATTGGCTGGCTGATGAGTTCAAGGTAAAACGATAATTGTAAGTAAGGGAATAGAGATTGCATTGATTTCCTCGAATTTGTGATGTTGAGTTAAGTATTCCAAATAAATGCAACTACGGTTGGTTTCATTTTCAGCATTTTATTACGATTTTGAGTGCATAAATTAAAGTTAATTAATTAATTTCTGAGAAACTAAGAAAAATTGGTCTCATTTATATTGATAAGTTGTGATTCGTTTTGTTCATTTTATTAAATGTTTATACTTTTATATACTTTTTAAAAAGCTTTATCGATTTGAGCCTGTTTAAGTAATTTAATAGTTAACATTTATTATTATCAAAATAAAGTAAAAATGTTTCAGAGATCACATTTTTTCCCCAATACTTTTTTTAACTAATTTTTTTCTCAGAATTGGCACACTTTTAAATGGCAAGAAGTTTTCTACCTTAGGCGTATGATCCATAGGTACGGGCATTGAATTAATGCCGAGCTGTACTGTACAATTAAGCATAAATAATTGCCGACGCTTTGCCAGTTTGATGGCCATGTCGGTTCTCTAATTGGGCCGCAATGCTTTTTATTATGGCACCGTTAATTGATTTACTCATAATCAATCTGCTCGTTTGCCGAGCTCGATTTGCAGTTGCAGGTAGTGAGCCATTGAACCATTCAATCAAAGTTCCAGCGACAGAATCCCATCAGTCGAATCAATGCGATTGTTTTATCTAATGGATATTTCCCCCGATTTTCCGCTCTACCGTTATGTTGGCGTGGGCGGAGCAGGAGGAAGAACACAGAATCTTGCTGCTGCTGGCCAACTGTTTTGTGCTAATGCGCTTTGGCTTGGCCCATAAACGTGGCAAAGTTCTAAAGCCGTCGACTTAATTGTGTGCGAGGAGGGTAGCATTCTCCATTTAAACTGCAAAGCCACTTTAAGTTTCTCAAAAAAAAAAAAAGGAAACTCGCGTGGGCGCACTCGTTGATTTGGGGGTTGTCCTTGTCGTGTGGTTACTCGCTGTTCTGCGCAGACTCACTGTTTCGCTCTTGCCTCTCTGGGATTTCCAGTGAAGCAGGCGCAGACGCCCTCTACTCCTCTCTCTATGGGAGCTTTCACTATGTGTACTGAGAAAGCTCGCCTCTTTGGGCGGCACCACACAAGAGAGGAATTTCTTCCAGCGCATCCAGGCACACAGTTCCGTTAGTTCAGTTGAATTCCGCCAGCTCTCCAGAAAACTCGCACGAAAGGGAGCTATAAAACCGTTAAATTGGAGTTCCTAAACCAACAAAATCGCTAAAAAATGTGTTAATTTTATTATAATATCCAATAATTATGTGTGTAAATTAATATGTTGTGAACAATTTACTTTGGCGCTTAAACCAGTGACTTTGCAAAAGTGGTTCATCCCTTTCCTCTTTTTTGGACAACGCATGAATCATTTAGCCTGCTGGAATACAAAAACAAATAGCTGCCAAGTGTACAAAAGAAAAGTTTTGGTTGTGCTTTTCTTATTTGTCTGAAACAACAAAATTTCGCCTCCTTGCGTCAGCATGTGCCCATTTTCCAGTTCTCTCACTCCCTCTCTCTTGTTTATGGCCACTTGTAAGACAGCGCGTGAATGAAAATTGTTTAAAAAGTGGAGAAGTTTCCAACAATATAGCTATTAATGATAAATATAATCATAAAAAGCTATTATTAAACAACAAATATAAACATTTCATTACTGACTTTATCGCAAAGAGGAACAAAAGTTGTTGTCTTAAATTATTGATTTTTTTGCCATATTTGTACGCATTTCGAATTTTGGTTAATGAAAAACACGCTCCTTAATTACTTGGCTCAGAAAGCTTTCGCCTAGAGCTTTTCCACTCGCTACTCACTCTCTCCCTCTATTTCCTAGTCTCTAGTTTTCCTAGCCAAAGACAACAAAATTTCCCGCAATTTCCAGCGAGTAACAAATTTCCTTGCTCTTGGACACGCGAATTTTTCAGTTTACAATTGGACTCTACCGTTAGCGGTCAAAACGCGTATCCTTGAGGATTCGCAGTGCGGATCAAAACAAAATGCGCAGATAAAAACAAACTGAGTTGTTGGGTGACATAATATCATACTATTTTGCAGTGGTAAACAAACTTATTTTGAGAGTATTAAAAGAAAAACCCTTGAAAGAAAAAGCAAAAAAAAAGTGAAAAGAAGTGCTACAAAACCAATAGACAAGCTAAAAGCAAACTGAAAACTTGAGTAAAGTGACAAGATCCAATCCCTCGGATAACAGAGTTAGTTGAACCCTCCGAATTGTTTACCCCGCACATTGCTCACCTGGTTTTCTTCGCTGGCAACGTAGTCGGCCATTGAGTTGGCCGATACCAAACGACCTTCAAAACGTTTTGCGTCGAGGCAATACGCACCATGGGCTGCGCACAGTCTGCCGAGGAGCGAGCCGCAGCCGCCAGGAGTCGCCTCATCGAGCGCAATCTCAAGGAGGATGGCATACAGGCGGCAAAGGACATCAAACTCCTGCTGCTGGGTGAGTTTTCGCAATGCCCAACATGGCAACCCAGGCAACACGCGAAATGAACAGGCATCATGCATATTTAATTTACGGCTGGGCTAAAATTAGTGTAGTATACTTAGCGGCTGCCCTGGCTGCTCATTAAAGCCAGATGTCCTTAAAACAAGCTTCGGTTTTATTTTCCGTCAGATGCAGCCTTGGCCTCTGACCAATGCTATTTGTGGTCACTGCTGGAAATTTATATATCCCAGCATGACACTTTAAGGTTCTTTTTCCCCTTTATTAAAAATGTATTGGTAAATTGAGAAAATTATTTTGCCTAGTTTAACTTTGTAAGAACTTATCAAAAATAATAAGTAAATAATTGTGCTTCGAATCCGTTACTTATTACAATGATAACGTTACAGAAAGTCTTTCGCCGAATAAGAATTTCAAAAACATCTTTCAATACTACTTATTTAAAATCTTCATAAGCATTTAAACATTTTAATTGTAGATTTTTAATAAATCATATTTAAGGCTTTACTTTTAATGGTTCTAACAAATAAATATCTAAATCCTAATATGTAATTATGTATGCTGTTTAATAATATCATCTAATCAGTTATATTGCCCCTTATATCGATTCCATGACATATGAACTGCAAGTTGTACTTTCTCGTCTCGGCACAGTTCTCTCTTAGTGCGACTGTGAATTGTCATAAATTTAATAATCACAACAATATTTTTTATGTATCAGACGAAAAGTTCAAGGTCAGTTGGTTGCGGGTGAATCGCTTGGAGGGTGTGTGTGTGTGTGCAAAAGTCGCGCAAATAGTGTGCGCATATGTACAATAATATATGGCAGCTGATTGTAATTGCAATTGGATTCCGAATTGTGATAAGCGGTCATAATAAACATGTCCGCTGGGAGGCATTACCAAATGAAAAATAGTCAATGCATCGGCATAAATAACCTTTGCGAGTTTTCCGTACAAATTGACCAAATTTGGGCTGTAAACCGAGGCGGGAATATGTAGGAAAATTGCATTTTATTTGTTCGCTCGGCTGGGCCAATGAGTAATTTCCATATTTTCATATACTTTTCAGTACTTCTCATCTCCGGCTGCATATTTAACCTGCCGCCCCATTTTGCTGTTTACATTTCGTGTATTTCATTTAATTTCCTCTTTGGCTCGGACTCAGCCGAAAATGTTTGGCAGGGGGAGAAGATTTCAATTTCTGACAGTTTTGCGTGCGTTTCAGAGTAAAAATGTTCATTTTCAGGCAACACCCACTGCGTGTGTACTGGAATTGTTTATTTAAAAAATTTGTTTCCTTTTTTTCTGCCTTGCCGTGCGCATCCAAGAATTCATAATAATAATCAGAGCAACACGTAAGTTCGCTCTATCTCTTTCTGTTGCCGAATCTTTTGTTTTCCTGCAATCGACGGAGGCATTAAATTTAAGCACTTTGCCTTCGATTTCCACACAAACAAAACATTAATCTCAGGTGCCTTCTCAGTCCCCCGATTGCCTCTATAAACAACCCAGGGATATTTCCCTGTTCGCTGCTCTTGAGTTTTGGAAATCTAAACATTTTCTTTGCTTTAGCTTTTTTTGGGTGCATTTTTTCCAAAGAATATTTTATGATTTTGTAAAGAATGTGTAGACGTGTTCAAGTGGTGGACAATGAACTCATTATTTTGTTGAATGGTTTTATTAAAGAAGAATCAGGAAATGTAATTGGTTAAATTCGGAAATGAAAAGTTGGTTCATATAATTATTTCTTGAAAAGTATTGAGTTTTGATAGATAAATTAGAAAATTAAATAGAAAATTATCCCTTGCATCCTATTATGTTATAATATTAAAACCATTAGTAAGAGTCTCAGAATGTATTTGAATATATTATTTTTGTTTTTATATATATTTTTGAAAAACCTTGTGCTTTAATAAAATAACCATAATAAAATATTTGAAGATATATATTATTACAAATATTTAAATGTATATAAGAAACATTAATTACGTTATTCCATAAAACTAAGCTTGATTAAAATTAATTAAATTTATTGCAACGACGCAAAATGAACATTTAACTCATAGTATTATCAGAAAATGTTTAATGAAAAAAAAGCCAAATAAATTGTATACTCATATTAAAACCAACAAATAGCGGTTATTTAAAGCTTTTTAAAGACGATTAAAAAATAACCAAATGCAATTACCATTTATCAAATTATGCCATTCTCCCAAGGACAGCTTAGCTAAGCAATTTTCCAGCCGAGCTCTTAGCTATCTCGATTATCTCGTTTATCACAAAACCCCCTTCAGCAGACACTCAATTAACAAATTGCATTCAATTGGATGGAAATTCTGCTAAAGTTGCACTTGCAAATCCTTCAAAGCAACAAAAAACGAATAAAAATAAGACGTAGACGAGGAAAAGGAGTCTATATGGTCGCCAAATGACCAGGGCCAAACAATTAATCCTTTGTTTGCCATTTATGGTTGCCCCCCCTCTTTGCGTTTTTCTCATTTCTTTTTGGCCGACGGCATCTCGAGATGATACATTGACGACGATGATGATAATCACGATGTGGGTGGGTGGGTGTGTGCTCAGAGGCCATTAAGCCCTACTTGAGGAATACAAAGCACAGACATTTAGTGCTCGAGAACTAAACGCAGCATAAATATTTGCAACCCTCTAAGATCTTTTGTCGGCGGCGATAACCGCATAACCAGACGCATAAAACCCCCCCGATACTCGTATCTCCACGCACCACTAACTTTTGCCATCCACTTATTTCTTTTTTTTTTTTCTATTTCTAGGTGCCGGTGAATCGGGCAAGAGCACAATAGTCAAACAGATGAAAATCATTCACGAGAGCGGCTTCACTGCGGAGGACTTTAAACAATATCGACCGGTTGTCTACAGCAACACAATACAATCATTAGTTGCAATATTGCGCGCGATGCCAAACCTAAGTATTCAGTACAGCAATAACGAGCGGGAGGTAAGCCCCCCAATGAGTACCCATTCAGTCCGTTCACATCCACTAAGCTCGGTTTTTTTCTTTCCCAGAGCGATGCCAAGATGGTGTTTGATGTGTGCCAGCGGATGCACGACACCGAACCCTTCTCGGAGGAGCTGCTGGCCGCCATGAAACGCCTCTGGCAGGATGCCGGCGTCCAGGAGTGCTTCTCGCGCAGCAACGAATACCAACTGAACGATTCCGCTAAATAGTGAGTACAACCATTTTTAATACACAAATATTTAGCCACGCAGAATGGGGTGTGAAGTGAAACGGGCAGATGGTGGAGCATATTATTTTAAGTGGTGTATTTTTAATCAGTTGGATAACACGTAGGTGGCAAAAAACAAACCAATGGAGATTATTTTAATTGATTCATTTAAAAGCGCTGAGCAAACTGGCAACTAAAGCGAAACTTGAATTAATACTATCCGTTATATTTAAGAAAATTGACTTTCTAAAATTTAAATTAACATTAAAATTAGAAAAGCTTAAGCACTTTAATAAATGTTTAGGACAGCGTATTTGAATACTCTTTAACTTTCCTGGCTAAATTAAACTTTGCCACGTCACGATTGACCTTTCCTATAAATGTATTTTAAGCTACATCATTATGACTCCTGAATACGTGATGTTTTGCTCTTTAAATTGAACTTGTAATTTAATATGACTGGATTTTTCTTTTTTACAATCTAAAAATAAAAATTAGTTTGTGCAGTTATGAGGGAAATTTAATATTCCCTTTGATTTACGCTTTTAGTCAGAATCATCCCGCAAAAGTTTAAGAAATTTCTTTAAAGTTAAGACCAAAATAGAATTACTTTCAGATTGACCACACACCAAGCCATTACACCAGCAAAACTAATGATACACTTAATAAAAACCAATTAATCATGAGCATAGATTGGCGTTTGCTTGACCTTAGCCATCACATTTTGTCCTAAGCCCACACGCCCTTTGATTAATGATAATGCCAGACAAGAAAAACAAACAGAAACACCATTTATATTGCATACTTTGCGACGCTTTATTAGGCACAATTATTCTTCGAAGAAAAAACTACAACTAAATATGGGGGATTATAATGGGTTCTATATACACATGTATCCACATAAATACACAACGTTTATTCACTTACACGCATCCACATAAATACGCTCGTGGCTATGGGATGTGCTGAATTTGTCGGGACTTTGTGTATTATGTACATTTGCTTAATTAAAAAGAAACATCGCAGCAGCAGAAGCAGCTGGGCTCTGACTATAAATATCACACATCCGCCGTGTGTCACTGCAGCTGTGAGGCTGTTAGGCCGAGCTCAATGTAGAGCTCTCAGGGCCTCCAGTTCCCTTCGGTGGACACTCACTCACTCGTCCCTCAGCGTTAGCTTAAAATTTAGTGGAGACTGCGGGATGTACGTGGAGTTCACACGGTACACA
Organism: Drosophila gunungcola; assembly: GCF_025200985.1. Lineage (NCBI taxonomy): Eukaryota > Metazoa > Arthropoda > Insecta > Diptera > Drosophilidae > Drosophila > Drosophila gunungcola. The sequence continues at coordinate 1,598,113 of NW_026453171.1, forward strand.
AACTCCCCGGAATTGTATGAGACCTTGTATTTGCGGAAGATCTGTTCCGAGAATTAAACATCGCAAATTAGAGGGGCCAGCAAGGGGATACAAAGGTGCAAAAACAACCAAAAATAAAACCAACCTTGGCCAGCAGCGTGTGCAACTCGATTTCGGCAAAACGACGACCCACGCACATGCGACGTCCAAAGCCAAAGGGCAAACTCACAAACGGGTGAATTTTCTGGCTAGCATGGGGGCAACCAGCTGCAAATGAAGGCAATTTCGTTAGAACACTGGAAATAAGGGTTTCCTTTCAAATACTAAGAGGAAATATTTTTTAAATAATCGAACTTCTTTTTGTTTTTCTTGGTTTAGAGTAGAGACACACAAAAAAATTTCAATAAAACTAAACTATTGAATTTTAAATTATTGGGTATGACAAATGTCTCAACAAGATGAGTATTCAATCAATACCTCGATCAATAAAAGCAAAACATTTGTGGCTTAAAAAAGGGCCTTAGACTTATAGAAAGAAAACTTAAAAGTATATTATTTGGAATTAAATTAATACCTAATAGTTTATTTTCAAGACACACTTATTAAATATCAACTTTAAGTTTTATTTTGGGTGTATTATACTATATTCAGGCTCAAAAAATGGTGTGTCAAGAACAAGTACGCAATGCTTTTAACGAACGAAGTGCCTGACATTTTATAGTTGCTGAGTAGCCGACTTAAGCGTTCTTTTATGCTTAAAGCACATTTTTTAGAGACCAACTTACCTGCATCTGCCGCTGACTGTTTCAGCCAGCGCTCCGGTAAAAAACGCTTGGGCTCTGGGAAATATGCGGGATCGTTTGAAACAACCAAATGGGGGAAGATAACGTGCGTCTGCAAAAAAAAAGAGGACTAGAGGAGTGAAGTGGCAGTCCAAATGGTCACTTTTGAAAGGAAACTTACGCCCTTGGGAACATGGTAACCATTGATGACAGCATCCGACTGAAGACTTCGGCCATTGGCAATTACCACGGGTCGCATACTACATGGCCAAAAAGGTTATCCGTTAAAAAGGTGGCCTTGAACCAATCAAAGAGAAGTGCCCTCTTACCGTAGAGTCTCCTTCACACAGGCACGCAGGTAGGGCATCTGCTCCAGGACATTCTGGTTGATCTCTGCTTCGCGATGGGGAAACACCTTTTGCAGCTCATCGAAGAGTCGCTGCTGTTTGTCTGGGTTTTTGGCCAGCTGATAAATTGTGGACGAGGCGGCCACAGAGGTCTGCAAGATAATGCAAATATATATATATTGATAGTAAAAATAATGAGTTTGCCTTTGGGCTTACCGTATCGACGCCCACTAGAAATAAATCCAAAGCCAAAATGGCAGCCAATTTTCGATTGCCCGTCTTTCGCACTATTCGCTCCACAATTGAGATATCCGCCTCTGATTTGGGCAAACCCCTAGCCTCATCGGCCTCGGCCTTGTCCATGGTCTTGCCAATGTTTTTCATGCAAATTCTAGGTATACAACAATGTTGTAATAGCTTAATTGATGAATTCTAAATGTGATTATTAACAAACTTACGCTGTGAACTGATCCAAAGCCTTGACGAAGCTGCGGTATGCCTTGGTGGGATATACTCGCCACAGGGGCATTCGTAGCTCCAATTCCGGAACTGCCCAGAAAAATGTGTTAATAGCCTCGATGATCTGTTGGGCCTCTTCACTGCCTTCAGGCGACAAACAGCCCAACCTTGTATCTAGGGAAACACGACCCACAGCTGAAATCGTTTAAGGATTAATATAAGAACCTTAAAATATAATTAAAATAGTTGGCTTCTGGTTTAACAAAGCGGAGGTGAAAGCAACAAGTTTTAAATAATTACAAAACTACATTTTTTCTCTACCGTAAAAACTACGTATGTCGTCAGCTTACATGTCCAATTAAAAGTTGACAAACTTTGACCACAAAGCTGAGACCTTTATGTTTAAACTAAACGTACTCACATTGTGTGTTATACAAAGTTTAAATATCCAGAGAATTGTTTTAAAAAGAATTATTCTTTGAAACGCATTATTGTATTTTACATAATAATAAATTTAAAGCCTTGACGTGCAAGAGCATATACCAATTTCTTTAATTAGTTTATAACTGTCAAAAGGATATAAAATCCAAGTCCTTGGTTGTCCAAAGTGTCCTGAAGTCATTATACCCTAATTACCATTGCAATAATTCAATAAATATTGCCAGCAAAGTGTCATAATCGGATAAGTAAAATGAAATTGCAACAACTTACATTCCAAGGCCCATTTGTAGAGCTCGTGGAGGAAATTGGCTGGCAGCTCGTCATTTTCGTCGCGCATCAGCTCAATGCTGCAGTTGAATATAGAGTATATGTAGATTGCATAACAGTTTGGCTGCGCGGATGCTTTGGCTCAGACTTACCGGCCCATAAACTCGCTGGCAATGTCATTTAGCGGCGGAATATACTTCTTGGCCGTCTGCGGTTGCAGCAGGATGTGCTGCACCTCCTGCCTGAAGGCCTCCCACTTGGGACCGTGCCTGAAAAAGTTGGAAAAGAGGGTGGATGTGGAATGTGCACTCCGAATGCCCGCCACAATATCCGTTATATAAGCACATTACTTACACGCCAATTAGGCCGGCCACATCGCCAAAGAAATCGCGTCGCAGGTCGCCCTTGTAATGGCGCAGTGAGGGCATCGAAGGTCTGGGTTTAGCAGCAAATAAAAAATAGGTTTTAAAAAAATGTTAAAGGGTGCACAGAAAAAATGACACACTACATACTTACTAAATGCATTTATACTGTTTTGTAAGCACTAAAAGGTAATGCTTAAAGTTAAATATCAATATTATTACAATAAATTATATTTGTTTAAGATTTCACTTAATGAAGTTGCATACATTTAAATATTACTATAAATATTTAATATTGTTTAAGTTACTTTATATTTTTCATTGTAATTGATATTGAATAAAAAAAAGTTGCTTCAATTTTGAACAAACTTTTACCTATATAATAGGTAAAACGTCAAAATTTTTAGAATTGCACACCTATTGAGAGCGAAAAAGTTGTATAAAATCTATATATTTTTCTTTTTGTTCAAGATTTGTATTGTTCCTTAATCTGAGGCTCAGACGAAAAAATTTCATCCCTACAAACCTCGCAATAATGAGCAATTTTGATAATATTTTTTTCCATTATGCATGTGAGCTTGTCAGTGTATGGAATAGCTAGAACCCCGCCCCCGTAAGCCACCACACCGCCCCTTTTGAGGTCGCTTGCCCTTGCGTGCAGACAGACCGGCGACGACAACATCAAACACAAATTCCTACCAAAGCCCACACAGAATGAAGCGGTTTCTATCCTTCTCCCTATTTCTACACCCCTTGATGTATGTACATACATATAGCAACTCCTATTTGCATTATATTTGTCTACTCGCATGTCACAGAACAAATAAGAGAAGCGTATTTATTGGCTTTTGTTTTATGCACCACCCTGGCCAACAACTTAGCCAGCCATTTGGCGCGTTTGACTTGACTGTTGTGTTGTTGCTCGCTTCTCACTTACATTGGCTGTAAGTTGTCCTAGGCAACAAAGCGCTCAATTAAATGCGAGATTTAAGTGTAAATATGTAAATTTGTCTGTTGTAAAACGTCAAGAAAACTCAACCCCCTGAATGTCTATAAAATAAGTATATTTTGCATCGAATTATGTAAATTTTGTGTACTAGCAGCAAGTTGGCAAGAACGTAATAGTTTAAAAATAGGCAAAAAATTAATGAGCCCATGGCAGTTAAACACAAGAAGATACATATCAATGTACATCGCTTTGCTTAAATATAAAAATGTATAAGAAATTGAAAATTTATAATGTAAGATTTAAAAAAAAAGGGATTTTTTGTGTTTCGTGATGACGTCTGTTAAGATTAACATTAAAAAAATAGAGAAAGGGCATAACATTTATAACAAGAAGGAAAGCAAACTTCGGCAAGCCGAAGTTCATATACCCTTGCAGCTATTGCATTAATTAAATACTTTTGAAAACATTTAAATTATGATTTACTTGAGTATGTGCTAAAAAAAAACATTGAAACTATGATTATTTGCAGCTCAATTATTAGATAGTTATTTTATATATTTTTATTATTTCTATGGGAGCTATATGCTATAGACGTCCGATTTTGATAAAATTTATACCATAATTCTGAAATAATTAAACATTGCTATATGTCGAAGAACTAAACAAAAAATTAAAAAACAGAAAAGTTATAATTTTTTTCATTTATTTTTCCGATTGTTCCTATGGGAGCTATATGCTATAGTCGTCCGATTTTGATGAAATTGAAACCGTAATTCTGAAATATTAAACCATTACTATATCTCGAAGAACTAAACAAAAAATTAAAAAACAGCAAAGTTATAATTTTTTTTCATTTATTTTTTCCGATTGTTCCTATGGGAGCTATATGCTATAGTCGTCCGATTTTGATGAAATTTAAACCGTAAATCGGAAATATTTTACCATTACTATATGTCGAAGAACTAAACAAAAAATTAAAAAACAGCAAAGTTATAATTTTTTTTCATTTATTTTTCCGATTGTTCCTATGGGAGCTATATGCTATAGTCGTCCGATCCGGCTCGTTCCGACTTATATACTACCTGCAATAGAAAGACAACTTTTGGGAAAGTTTCATGCAGATAGCTTTAAAACTGAGAGACTAGTTTGCATATAAAAGGACGGACAGACGGACAGACGGACAGACGGACAGACGGACATGGCTAGATCGACTCTCCTAGTGATGCTGATCAAGAATATTTATAGGGTCGGAAACGTCTCCTTCACTGCGTTGCAAACTTCTGACTGAAATTATAATACCCTCTGCAAGGGTATAAAAATCACACAAATGTATGGGCCTAAATGTATGTGTGTTTTGTTTATCTAAAAATTTCACACTAAATCAAGAGTGACGTCTTTGGAATACTAAACACTTAACCGGGAACTCCAAGAAACTTTCTGTGCACAATTCCGTAACTAAAGCTTTTCAAGTTGACCCCAAGATAGTCACGATCCGAACTCTAGCCTGAAATAGCTCGCATACCTTTTCCGAGTTAGATATTCCCACACACGAATCGGCATTTCTTTCCGAATTTTATGGGCCTCGTAAAAAGCCAACAAAAAGCCGACGCCTCGGGCACATGTATTTTGTACATACATCTCTTGGCCAAATATGTTCATCAATCAGTTGGGCAGTTGGGCAGTCGGTCAGTCAGTTAGTAAGTCATTCAGTTTGTGAGCAGTAGTTAGCTGTTGGCTTCACACTTCTGCGCCGGCAGATGGTTCATTCATCAATCTGTCTGCCGACCAACGAGCCAACATTACGTTAATGTTGTCCCATATCCAATCTATTAGCGATTCTTTTCAGTCATTTTAATGATGACTTGCTAAATGTGCTCGCCATTCGCAAACAATAGAGTGTTTGGCTTTTGCGGCGTCTGCGATTCGCTATCGATCCGTGTTGTTGTCTATAAACTACATGAACTTAACTATTGGATACAAAAACGTAACTTGTTAAATTTGGTTCATGGCCACGGCTATGCCGCAGATATGTCCGAATGATAGCGAAAGGCGGAGAAAAGAAAGCTTATAAAAGTTATGGACATGTTAGCGATCTGTGTGACTTTCGTTTTGTTTGTTTTTTTTTTCCTTCATCATTTCGGTCATTTTTATTTATTTCTATGATGCAAAAAAAAAAAACTCTTGCCGGACTATGTGAATAGTTTGTTTTGTCTGGTTTTATTTCGGTTGGATCTCGTGTTGCTAGGCCTACGGATCGGATAGGCAAATGAGAAGTGAAAGTTTCAGCTAAATTCAATTTAATAGGTTATTTTTATCACGCGCAAAAAACTTTAATCTTTATGACATATTTTTCGGTATAAATATTAATTGTTTAAATTATTTAATTCTTATGTTTTCTTAACGTTCATTGGAAACAGAACTCACAACGAAAATAAAATGCTTATGCATGTCTTAAATAACTTTCGATTTAGAGTAAATTAAATTTTTTTTTTATATTTTAAAAGTAATATTTCTCTACCTACATGTCTTAAACATTTAAAAGAAAGTACCTTTAATAGAAGACTGTTTGTTATGCATATTTAGTTTGCCTGGGAAACAAAGGTAATGGAATTGCACCTCCCACGCTTGAATAAATTTCGTAATAGCAATATTTTTGAAATCTGCCACACCGATTTCAATCTGTCACAATATTTTCACGCATTCTGTTTAATCCGCATTCCCGGTGCAATTGCCATTTTCCTCCTCCGTTAATTAATAATTTAATTACAGGCTGCATTCATTCAATATGCGCATAAATAAAGATGAATTGCATTTGCAGTGGGGCTAAAAAGAGGGAGGTTGGGCTAAAATCGTCCATGCATAACTGACTTGCTGCGGATATACATACTATATATACTATATGAACGTGGGCTTGTGCACATATGTGGAATTACTGGTAGTTCAAACCAAGTGCAGCCATGCAGAACATAACTATAATCTTGGATTAATAAAATATAAAATTAACTTGATTAATCTTTAAAGGGGGGAATATACCATAGTTTAGTTATTTGAAAATGTCATGTTTTTTTAAATACTTCAGTACGTGTGTGGGTCTCTTCCGATATAATCTTAGTTCGATTATATTTTTGAATCAAGATTTCAGACTGTATAAATAAGTCCTAGCCCCTCTTTTCTTACGATTATAAAACATGCAGAGGATAATCAATCATACCGAACAGACAGGTCACATGAGTCGTATACGCAATTTCGTACTATATCATCGAAAGATGGCAAAAATTGATTATCACTCACCGGTGTGGCATTGCCTCCTCCTTCTTGAATATGTTGCGAATCTCGTCTCCATCGAAGACGAACAGCAGATCCGGATGGCCAATCAGACCACCCACTTTGGCCATCTTCCCATAGTTCACATGCAGCTCATTCATGACCTTGTCCAAGTCACTTATTTTGTATGTTCCTGCCGGTGACAACTCGTTTATTAGCCCTCCCTGTCGCAATTTCCCGAAAGCGGGACGAGAACTTACCAATTAGGGGAGCAAACCGCCAGGAGTTGCCAATCAGCGGCAAGGGATATGGACCCGGCACTTCCGAGTAAGGACGCACTGCAGCTGCCGAAGAAGTGGTGCTTTCTGCCGGTAGAGCGGCTGTTTTTGCCATAGTAATGGTTGCTGCTGCTGTCACGGCTTGTTGGCTGTCAATTAGTATTAATTGAACGTAGTAAAAGGGGAAACAAGACAAAAATCATATTTATTTTCATTATTTTGTTCATTTTTTTATAAAAGCTTTAACTGAACTTGATGAAATTTTATTAAGTTAAGTTTTTTAGCTTTCACAACTTTTTTACTTTATTTCTTTTATATTAATAACAATATAAAGTTTGAGCAGTCAAAATTGTATTCTCATTTTTAAGATCTGAACTTTATGAGCAAAGATGTAGTTAAACGTTTAATGAAAGTCTTAAAATGCCATTCTTTTATTTTATATGTGAAATGAGTATATGTTCAATTCACATTGAAAATTTAATTTTAAATAAGAAAAATATAGTATTTAAGTTAATCTACAGGCGTTTGCTTATATTCACTTATGAAGGTCGTTTAAATGTAATTTTATTAGTAAGAATAAGCAATGCGCTATTTTTTAAACTTTTTATATAACACAAAAATGTTACCCAAATAATCTAATTCAAACTTAAATCGAATTCAAGTAAAACAAAAAACAAAAGTGAAATACCGAATTGACCGGATAATTATTAACAGAACATTATTAATGACTAAATTAGATTAGTTTTTTTTATGTGTAGAATTTTAAAGTATTGGCGTGAGAAAATTACTAACCTGACATTTAATTTCTTGAGATTTGCCGACTCTCCTGTCCGCAGTCGGTGCATTGCAATTGATTTTTCAATTTCCGTCGCCACGCCCACTCCGCTGCTGGGTGGCGACACCGCCCCACCGCCCCCCAAATGCGGCAATGAGGTGGTGCTGGAAGTGGAGCGCCTCATCAGCGCAATGGAGGTTTTGCGTAAGCCCGACATCTTGAGCTTGGTCCTGCTGGGCAAAAGTATTATGTAAAAAAAAAGTTCAGCAAGTTGAGCAATCTGCTGACGGCAACTAAATTGTGTATTTATGCTTATTTTCAAAGTGTTTCTTCCTGGCGGCAAAACTTTTGATGCATATACACGGTGATTTTGCCGGGGGGAAATCAATCGATAAGAAATAAAGGCCACTCGGGTTTATTATTCAAGCGATTCCCACAGAGAATTCGTAGAGTCTAGCGCTGAAAGGCGTTCGCTTGGAGAGCAAATATTATGGCACACTCGCATATCCATATTCATTTAAACATTCAGCGCTGACAGCACTTAGTTCGAGTTAGTTGCAAAACAAAACCAAGCAAACAATCGACGATTGTCCCTTGTCCTCGGATCTCGGGGGAGCACTTTAGAGCAGCATTAGGAGGTCGGGTGGCAGGGGGATTCGCATTTGTCGGCAGACTCGGTGCGTTCCATTTTATGGTTGCTGCCAATAATCAAGTCGGAGTTAGCTAGCGTTAAATTGAGCCCAACTACAAGCACTCGTAAAATGTGAATTCAAACAAAGAAAACACAAATTGAAGAGTTATTGAAGTAGCGCAACTGAGGGCCAAGTCAGCCCTGGCCAACTCATTGTTTTGCTTTGACTTTGAAAGGAAGCAATAGCAATTCGACATTATTTGATAAAGGCTTTGTAAACTTCTGGCTATGGGCAAACAACTTTTGTCTCTGTTTGCGAAACTTCTAAAGAAACTTTTGAGAATTTCGTTTACCAAAGAAAACCAAAAGTGTGTTAGTTTTCAATCATTTTAAATGTTATTAGGGATAACATATTCTGCAATATTGGTTTACGAATCACACTCAAATTGATAAAACTAATAAAGTTTTTAACCTCTTTACTTGGAATTCATTTCTAAATCCTTTAAAAGTAACAGGATAATCTCAAAATGGGCTAACAACTTAATAGTATTGCCAAACAAGAAACACATTTTGCTTCAAACTTCAAACCGTTAAAATGTCAAAGCTTGATTGAGCCAACCTTTTCTTTTTGGCTTTGGTATGACTTTAATTTTCCTCCACTTTTACTGGCAGTATACAAACTCTGTTTTCTACCCCAAAAAAGAAAAGAAAAAACACCAAACTTGCTAACACACACACACGCATTTAATATGAGCATTCCTTCCCCGCAGCCAGAAAACTGGCAACGAGGCAAGATTGCTCATACGCCGCGTATGCCATCGAACAATGGTGGCAGCGGCAGCGGCAACGGTAGTGGCAGTGGCACTTTTGTACGCCAGCTGCCTGACTTCTTGTGCGCCTGCTCCCCAAAAGGCAATATAATTTAAATGCCGAAAATTTGATGGAACAGAAATCTGCGCTCACACAAATCCAGCAAGCTTGCCACCCACATTTCCCCTTCTGGCCTTTTATTTCTTGTGTACACTCACTCGTGTGCACAATGGCAGCGGAGCGGCTTATCCTTGCCCTTGTCGCACAAGCGGCGACCTTGAGCTCTCGAGCGGTAGCAACGACAACAACAACAACAACAACAACAACAACAACAACAACTAAACTATCTGAGAACGTCAGCGCGGTTTTATCGCCCAGGCGGTTATAATGAACTTGAGTGATAATCCTAGCGCCTGCGAGTAATGTAGAAGAAATGTCAAGCAGCCACTTGTCGTTGACTTTTATGGCCATTGTTCCAAAACTAGAGGCTGTGCGGGGGAGCAGCTGTCTGATTTCTGGGCCGCATTTTCTTTACACACGAATGAATGCGAAATTGAAAGGAATTCTATTAGCATTCAGCTGCTAAATGAGCAAAGGTGGTTGAAAAATCCCGACCGATTATGTCACTCTGGCAGCTTGGCAAATCTTTGGCCCATTGGTTTTTGACTTGCCCTTCGAGAGGTGTGGCCAAAAAGCATATTTAAATTTGCTTTCACGCTGCCAGTTGCTTAAGTTTCGCAGTGCAACTAGTTTAGCTAGATTGCCTAATTTGTCTGGGAAAATGCAACTTGGAAAACTCGATTACAAAATTTCAAATTCGTCTATCATGCAGCTAATTGCTTTTTCCCTTAACAACTTTAGTTTTCACTTTGCAATTGTTCGTCTATATCTACTTTTTAGTATAATATTTTGAACCCTTCTCTGGTTATTTTATTACATAGTGTTCAGATTCCAAATTAAAAATTCCACAAAATCTATACAAATTAAAAACAAAAAACTGTAATTTTCATTTAACTTTTAAGTTGTTAATACTTCATACGTTTTTTCAATTTTACACGACTCCCATTAAATACTTGCTTTCTTTTTTTTTCCAATACTTAATCAATTTAATTAAATTGGGCCTTTCACGCTAACAGTTGATTTCTTTGACAGCCAAGTTGACTGAATACTTTTCAAAGTGCAACTAGTTTACCTGACACGCCCGAGTTGACGCTGGAAAACACCACTCGGGAAAACTCACTTAAACGTTTGTTTTTTTTTTTTATTATTTTGCCGATTCGTTTTTCTCGGCCTGCTATGCCAGTTGGTTGGGTTTGAGATTGAGTTTAAATCGACTTGTTGCCGATTCAATTTTAGTTTAAATTTATTTGTGGTCTTGGTTTTGCAAAGACTTTCAAGCCGTCGTTTGTGGACAATTAAAAACAGCTTTGGATGCCTTTTGTTGTATGGATTTCTATTGTTGCTTTGGCCAATTTCCCACTCGCTTACAAGCACTCGAAAAGGCAGGGAGATTCGCCAGGTATTTTTTGTCACGCAACGCGAAGCCGTCGCAGTCGTAGGTTTATGTTTGCGGTACACCGAATCGAAGACCGAAACCGAACCGAGCGCTATGGAGCTATGAATGGAGCTCCCGAGTCTTGAGCTGTTGCCTCGTAGACCAACCGCGACGCACTAAACGCGATCGCCGGGCTTCTTAGTCTACTTATACGCTATACGCTATACGCTATACCCTATAGGCCAACTCCGAACTGCTGATCGGCCAAGTGGACTTTTGGCGCATTTTTGTTAGTTTTATCACTTATAATATTTCTGCTAATTACTTGCTACCTGCTGCTGCGAACTTTATCACTCTTTCTAGCCCAAAAAACTAGTGGGTTATGGCTGGTATAAATAACGTAATTTTCCAAATGAAATTGAAAGTGCCTAATAATCCTAATCAAAAAGCAAAAGTTTGTGTTAATATATAACGGTTTACGCACACTTGATTGACATTAATGAGGGGCCTGACGAGGTTCGGATGGGCTTTGCTTTAAGGCTTGGGGGTTATGTAAAACAAATAAATTATTATAAAACGCTGCTGAGACTAACGACCCATTTGCTTGGCCAAATTGCACGCAAATCGCTTAATTGAAAAGGCCATAAAAGTTGGTAAAACAATAGTCGGAGAAGCCGGCAAATAAATTTTGCATGATGGCAAATGGGTAAATGGAGTTGGGCTACAAACACCCTAGATGACGTCGAAAAGGTTTTTCTATTATAAAAACTAGTTTTTTTTTACAAAGTTTTCTGTTTTAACACAAGCCCTAAATTTGGCTTGCCGCAGTTTTTTCTTTAAAACAATGTATGTTAAAAAAAGTGATATGATATGATGATATAGTTGTCCGATTTAGTTTAAATTAAACCCACTACTCTGAAATACTAAATTTGTACTATTTTTTTTTTTTACAAAATTAAAAAAAATATTTTTGTTTAGTTATTTCAATTGTTCTTATGGGATATATAATATGTTGTCGACCGATAAATTTACATACCACCTGCACGACCTGCCAGGCGATGGTGATCAAGAATATATATACCTTATTGGGTCGAAAATGTGCCTTTCAAACTTTTGACTGAAACTAAATTATTATTATTAAGTGCAAAGGCTCTCTGGTCAAAACTATATAAACTGCATTACAATGTATTAAGTAATATATTACCAATACTCGATTTCATTTAATAACCAGATCGGTAATCTTTCTGAGTTTAAATTGTGTTGTTTTTCCCCATACAATGTACAAAATATAAAACTTTTTCTCTAATTCTGTTCTCTTATTTAAGCAATGATAATATGGTTGTCTTAAGCTCACTTTCATTTATGATCTACTTTGAAAAAACCACAACTTAGCCACTTGCCACACATTGCAACACATTTTCCGGGCTTACAAATTGCAGCTGCATGTGTGGCTGCGGTCTTGGATCAGTAAACAGAAAAGAAAACTTTTAAGATGGACATGTTAAATAAGATCTCCGCCAGCCAAGTGCTAACCAAGCAACTGGTTGCCCAATCGACAAACGTATCGGATCCGTTTGCAGGCGGTCAATTAACGTTTGTCCAAGAAATTGTAACAAATATCGGGGCATTAGTTTTGATTATGCAGCTTACCCCATCGCCAAACTTTTCCGCATGAAAGAGGAGGTGGTTGCGACCATGCGACCAATTTCCTTGGGCAACTGCAGAGGCCCTATCCAGTTCCTATCTTCGAGTATGGCCAACTTTGGCCAACTTGTTGGGCAATTGTGCGTGTAATTTAGGCGAAAACCAGTTGGCCAATGAATCTGATTTCAGCGCAAGAGCAAGTCAACCGAAGATTGATGCGATAACCAGCGCAGATTCCTCGGCCAGCGTCAAAAACTATTTACGACCTGTCTGAAACTGGCCAACAAATAAAATTAGCTGACCAACAAGTCTGCGGCCTTTGGCCCTTTATTATCAAAAGGCATTGCGTGCTGGACGTTAATTACGGTCCCAAAAACACACATATCCCAACTGACCCCCTCTTTGATGACCTACTTGTTGACGCTCTTACACCCAAGCACGCAGACTCTGTATCTGCATCTGTATCTGTATCTTCAACTGTATCTGTATCTGTATCTGTATCTGTATCTGTAATCTGTATCTCAAACTGTATCTGTATCTGTATCTGTATCTGACAGATGCTTTCGGTTGCCGTTGGCTGACGGTTACATAACCGGCAAATAAAACTAATTACAAATATGGCATGGCCTGTATGCACGGAAATAAGAACCAGAACAAGTCACGGAAATGGAAATCATTTTGAATGACCAGTTTCAGCAGGGAAAGCAGCCGTTTGCATAGCCAACTAATGTGTGTGTGAGTGGGTGCTTTTTCCCAATTGCCATTTCCCATTTTCCCTTTGGTCTCGACACGCGCACAGGTTTTTTTTGTTTTTAATTGTTTGCTCAGCGCTTTAGTCTGCGCCTTAATTGTTTGCTCAAGTCTTGGCAGATAGGGCCGGAAAATTGAGAATGGTTGGGTGAGAATGGTTGGGCAAACATGTGTCTGGTCAAGCCATGTGTGCGGTGGGGAATGAAAGTTCTTTCGTTCCTAGACTAAAAAACACACACTTTCCCTGCTCCATTTTCTTGCAGTTTCCTGGATGATTTGGATCGGTTAGGCGCAAAGGATTACCAGCCAACTGAACAGGATATCTTGCGTACTCGCGTCAAGACCACTGGCATCGTTGAGGTACACTTTTCCTTCAAAAACCTCAACTTTAAGTAAGTCACAGCTTGCGATTGCAAAGGGTAATCCATTAAACTGACTAAATTTGTAAATCTTTAGATTGTTTGACGTGGGCGGCCAGCGTTCGGAGCGTAAGAAATGGATACACTGCTTCGAGGATGTTACAGCGATCATTTTCTGCGTGGCCATGTCTGAGTACGATCAAGTCTTGCATGAGGATGAAACCACGGTAGGATTGGGTTAAGCCAACTATTTAATAAAATAAATATTATTTTTGCCTTGATGTAATATCTTTAAATAAGTGCTTATATCAAGTATTTCATTTTGTCGCTGTTATGTCATAATATTTTCTTTTCATTTGTTTCCAATCTCGGTTCTATTTGATGGATTTAATTACGATACTCTTTTAATAGTAATCAGAATAAAATTTTAAATTTAAATAAAGAAGAATTGAATTAGAAATGTAATCCTAAATAGTGATAAATTTCCTATTGTATCCATGTATAATGAAATATATTTCTTTCCCATTAAAGAACCGCATGCAAGAGTCGCTGAAACTGTTTGACTCGATCTGTAACAACAAATGGTTCACGGATACCTCGATCATTCTATTCCTAAACAAGAAGGATCTGTTCGAGGAGAAGATCCGCAAGAGTCCCCTGACAATTTGCTTCCCCGAGTACACAGGTGAGTGGTCAATTAGACATCGCTACCAATGGGTTAGTAATCGTCTTTTTGTGATGCTTCAGGTGGACAGGAGTACGGCGAGGCGGCTGCTTACATTCAGGCTCAATTTGAAGCGAAAAACAAATCAACCTCAAAAGAAATCTACTGCCACATGACGTGTGCCACAGATACCAACAACATTCAGTTTGTATTCGATGCTGTCACCGATGTCATCATAGCAAACAACCTGCGCGGCTGTGGACTGTACTAAGGAGGATTCGCGATAGTGGATCCCGATGATGATGATGATGGCGATGATGATGATGATGATGGCGATGACGATGACGATGATGTGGAGCAGAATGGGGGCGTTAGCAGGGAACACCGTAACGGTATTAAAGAGCAGCGCGGGAGCACAACAACCCACCAGCATTGATCAAAAACCAAACAATTTAAGAGCAGATGATAGAGCCAACATACCAACCAACCAACCAACCAACCGCAACCACACAGAAAACACAGGACACTGAACACTAAACAAGCAAAGCCCAAAGAACTTTTATTTGTTTAACAAAAAAACGGCGGACGGACAGAAATCCCGGACGGATGATATGGATGGATGGGAAATAAGCGACAAGTACATTACATAATAACGATAATATCGATGCAGATACACAATGCTAATGATGATCAGGTCGACAAGCAGCTGACACTGGAACACGCGAGAGAAGTCACATTTGAAAATACAAAAAAAAGAAAAGGCAGTTGATTGAAAGCATTTCCTATATACATACATATACAAACACATACATATGCATTATGCAAAGCCACATGTACGACATGACACTAACACACTCACACTCACACGACATACACAAGCGCCAGCATTGCATAAAGTTGTTGTTTGGTCTGAATAATTTTTATAGAATTTCATAATTTATGTGTAGTTTAGTTTCCTCATGTATTTATTAAACAAAAACCAAACGAGCGTATATCTACATATACCGCATATATATATATATATATACATACACTTCTATACATATATATATATAAATATTATATATTAAATGTTTCCTGTTGCAATCTCTCTTTAAAATTATTCATGCCATCAACGCTCTGCATTTGTCATGCTTGTTTAGACTTAAGTTCGAAAGTTTCAACAAAAAAACCAGCGGCAATGGAAATAATAATATTAATTTGGTTGCGTGTCAGCGTGTGGGCTAAAGTAAATATTATATAACAAACCAAAAAAACCAAAACAAATGAGGAAATAAAACACAAAATATGGAAGGCAAATCTTTAACGTTTAAGTCTAATTTAAAGATAAATGAAACGGATATAAAACGCTATCTATTGTATTTACAAGAACAAAAACGAAGCAAAACTGAACTAAAAATCGGAGAAGAGTCAAGTCAAGCAAAGTATATGTGGCCACTTAACTAATTTATGTAAAGAGCAGCAGTAGCAGCAGCCATCGATGATTGATTGATACATTTCAATGTAAATTGTAATTTGTTGAATTTACGTGTATAGAAGAAGTTTAGCTGGCAAACACACAATCACACACACACAGACACAATGGACACAAACTAACTATAATTTACTTCACTTAATAAGCTGATTTGTTGTAATTTACAATGATTTGTGGCATTTATACGAGGAGCAAGGCAAATCAGCGAAGATCAAAACATAATTCAACATTTGCGGCGCACAAAAGCATGCTACAAATTTTTGCCATATCTACGCACACTCCCAAACACAAAATATGAATCAAAACGAATGGAACGCAGAACTCAAATCTCCCACAATGAAACTAAGGATTGTATGTAATAATATAATAATTTATAAATTCTACTTTTAATGATAAACATCTTCATACATGTACCTATACGTATGTGACTGTATCTAGCGAATGGCATTTAACCCCGATTATGTTGAATTGTTTCATTAGACTTATTATTATAATTATTATGTATATGCTTTGTATGTATGTATTTTGTGCATTTTGATTTTACACAACGATTTAGCTGCAATGAATTTATATTGTTATTTATATAGTATTTCTTTTGTATGTGCCCAGTCTTCTCCTCATCCTTCTTCTCCCCTCCCTTTTACTGGAAGCCTCCTCCCTTGTGCTCTTGCTCTAGTTGGACGGAAATCCATTTATGTTTTATAGTTTTTAAGCCTAATTTATGTAAACGCACACAAACACACACACACACACACACAACTTAAACATCAACTAAGTAAGTTTATTAGCGAAATAAATATGATTTGATGATCAACAAAAGGTGAGGACAACTTGCAAGAAGCTTAACGAAATCGTTTTGATTTTTTGGCAGCCCCAGCGGATCCAGTGAAACTTTTCAAAAGTTGTGTTGGCCGCAAGATCCGTATAATTCCCATTTCTAGATTTTAAACACCGATCAGCAAACATTCACTTCTAAGCATTTACTTAGGTCAGCCAACACTTTCCCATTTCCATGACCCCTCCCCCCACCTTTCCCCCCCCTATTATATCCTGGCCCAACCAAATACTGTAATATTTAATACGTATGTATTTTCCATTCAACTTGTAAAATTCTACCAAAAAGATGAAAACAAAAACGCAAAAACCATTTTCAAATAAAACTATTTATTCAAAAACAAAAACCAAAAGACATTTTGTTATTTTCGTTATCGTTTCATGATTTCCTTACAGCCAGCAAAAGGTTTTGCATGAAATAAATTTGTCATTGTTGCTGCTAGCTTCGAAATTGGGGTACCAATCAACAAATCAGTATATAGTCACTTGACCAGTAATGCAGAAGATCTAGAACAAAAAGTTCAATAATTGTATGTAACTATAAATAAATACCAAATCGATATATTTATTGACAATTTAATTAAGCCACAAACAACAAAGTTATTCATTTACCTTCAAGACAAAGTAAACCAGGTCGGTCTATATATACAGATATATAAATTAAAATAAATATATTTAGTAAAGGGAGATCAACAAATTTCTACACATACACATACATACATATGTACTATATTTTTCTCGTAAATAATTATTAATCGAATACTCCTCATACGGTAGCGACTATCATTTACCTCCTCAACGTCGCTCAACTTTTGAATCAACCGAGATCGCGAAACTTAAAAATAATGAAACCAGCATTCAAGTAATAGCAACATTCGTTCATATAGTACAGCATAGCGTTAACCGCAGAATATCGACTAAACTTTTTGCATATTTTCAATACTAAACGGAGAATAGAGTGGTACGGAAATGGAATCAAACATAATTCATATTTTTCTAAAGCTCATACACCTCTTTGCTCCACACACCCACATAAGCCATGGAAACGCAAGTCGCACCACTACTAAATTACTTTAATAGCAGTTAAAACATTTATAAGTGAAATCCATAATGAGCTAACGAAGGTAATGCTAACTGATTCAAATCAAATGTCAGAGGACATTCACAAAAACGATTTTTTGTAAGTGGCGAAATCAAATCTTTGGGATTTAAAGAGGAGCTGGAGGATAGATGAAGACATGTGGAACCAAGATTATAGGTTAGACAAAGTTTAGACATTGTATGCAATCTAATTTGTAGCCTAATTCAAAATGCTTTGGTTGTCCCATGCAGCAGATCAGATTTGTTTAACTTGTATATGGTAAACTATTTAATACTTATTAATGCGTATGTGGAAATATAATTCTCCTCAATTCTTGAGCTCCTTTTCTCTCTCTAATGACCCACGTGGATAATGTGTAGCTAATGGCCCATGGAAAAGTTTTAAAATGAGATTGAAACGAGCCACAGAATCTTACTAAGCTCGATAATGATGAATGAATTTGAATCGTTGAATTAAAAACTTAAATAATATATATGAAACATAAAATAAAGATATAAAAACTGAAATAACAAAACCAAAATGTTTGTATGTAAAAGAAACTCAAAACGTTAGAGATCATCTACAATTTAAATAAATATAAATAAAATATAAACAAATTTTGGTTTTTTATTCACGACGCAAGCTGACAGGTGAGTCCAAGAAGTCAATTGTAGAAGGCTTCAAAACTCTTTAGTCTTAAATTGTACCTCTTTGGGATCGAAATGTATAGGTCTTCAACAGACTTTTTTTTAGTGTTCTCTTGGATACAATTGCTGCTGAACCTTTTATATAAGTACCATTTTCTGTGTTGCCTTTTCCAAGAACTGCGGTGCGAAATCGCGAAATCAAGGGTCAGGCAAAGTACGCTTAAACTTAGGGATCAGGTAAAGAGAAAACTCTTCAAGCTAATGTGACCTTTCTGGGTACAGTTCACCACTTCCGAAAAAATTATTAAATGACGATAAACTCAGGTAGGAGAGGGAAGATCTAGTTTTGGCAACTGTACAATTCACTCGATTTTCTCACTTATTTCTGGAATTTAAAAGAGCTCTGACAAAGTCATCCACTTGGTATATACATAGTTTTAGATCATTTATGTAGGAACTTCGAATTTAAACCGAAAACGATCCGAAAACTAACAGCCAAATAAAATGAACATAATGTGTTCCTTTAAACCTTGACTGGCAATTTATTGTGGAATAACTTATAATGGGATCCTTGTGATTATTCATTTTTTACAATGTGTATGGGGTAACCCCAATATGCTCTATAATCATAATTAGTTACAGGAATTCCTCTTAGATAGATGTGTTATGACTAGTCTATTGCATTGTCTACTCTAAAAGTTTTTTTTTCGATTTGGGTGTAGATATTGTTCGCAGGGACACTCGCCGGGGCGTCTTGTTGTTGGGTGTGGAAGGAGTCGCCTCTGACACTTTCAATGGGGTTTCGGTGGCCCCCTCTTGTGTATCCTCGTAGACCAGACGTATATCCTCGGTTCGCTCGCAGGTGACCTCGCTGGTTTCGATTACCACAGGCGGTTTTGATTCTGTCTTCTTGGCCTCCGGCAATGACTCTTGGGAATCCTTTTTCGCCGTTGGCAGGGGTGTAATGCCCTCCTCGAGGGGCCAGGCATCCATGGCCTCCTCCATCGGACCCACAGGCGAGTTGACGGGCATGTCGATGAGCACACGAGGAGTTCGTCTTACAGCGATGGGGGTGGCTTGTTTGGCGGGTTGGCTCTTCGGCGTTAGGTTAAAATTGCCCGAGCTGCCGGGAGTTCGGGGCTGGCGACGCACTTGGATGGGCGTTGCGGGGCGGGACTTCTTCTCAGGCGACTCGAACTTCTCGTCTGAACTGATGATCTTCTTGTCGATGATCGGAGTTGCCAATAATGATGTCTCTTTTGGAGGCACTGAATCAGTGCTGATTTTGCGCTTTATTGTCGCAGCACCATCACGTGGCACTTCTTCTTTTTCTGGCGATCTAGAAATTGATTGTTGTGTGAAGGTGCCTTCAGCGTCAACTTTGGACTGCGACAGTTTGATACCCTCCTTTCCATCTTCCTGCTTACGCGGAGATCTACGTATAGCAATTGGCGTGGGTGCGGCCGTAACTTTACGGGGCGAGCGCCGGAAGGAAATGGGTGTGGGCTTAACATCGTCCTTCGCCTTTGCCTTCGCCTTGGGGCTGTTCGAGCCCGATGAACTAGCGCTGTGCATGGATGAGTCGTTTTCAGCATCCACATTGTTCTCGCCCTCCTCTTTTGTCCCTGATCCTGCAGTCTTCCTGTTTGTATTCGGTTTGGTCTTCTCCTGCAGTGGTTTCCGTGTGGCAGCCACCTCATCCGACGATGCCTTGCGGAGCTTGTGCTTCTTTCTCTTCGGCAGCGGTACGTTCTCCGACGATTTTAGGGCAGCGCTCAGCACTGCATCCATATCTTCGTACCGCTCACCCAGCTCGTTTGGCTCGAAGGATATGAGCGAGCAGAACCCATCGGTACTGGACACGATCAGAACAGTCCCGTCACTGGACCAGGTCAGATCCGAGAGTCTGCTGTAGTGGATTTTCGAGACGATTGCAAACGGCACCGACTGTTGGGTGTCGTAAATGAACACCGCGTTCTTTGTGGCCACGGCATAGATCATGCGGTACGGCAGTGAGATGATCGGTGGATTCTTCTCCGCGTTGTACGGTCTCAGACGATACAGAACCGGAGAGCAGCGCACCGCCACAGCGTATTCGTTGGGAAAGGGCAGCACGAAGGCGGGTTTCGATAGATCATAGCGACTGAATCCGTAGGTGGTGTTTATGGGCTTCTCCACGCCGTCGTAGTCGGTGATTCCGGCGGGCGTGAGCAGCATCTTGCCATCGGTGGTGAAGCACAAGCGGCGGAAGAATGTCTGCAATGTGCCATCATGGTACAGTCGAACGCTTTTGCCGTGCATCTCGTGACCCTCTTTAACCGGAAATCCGCATTTGCTGACTCGGTGCAGAACTCGCTTGGTATTTACATCAAATATGCGCATTATCCTGAAAGACAAATAATGTGTTATTATTAGAAAGTCTCTGAGATGTTACAACTCCTGGCAATTATCAGGTTTCTTCTGGTTTTTCACTTTCAATAAATGTTTTTATATGCTATTATATCATCCCTCTTTAGCCATATTACTGAACGTTGAGAAGTTATGTACCAAAATAAGATTTTCGGTGGGAAGAGATTTCGAACTAATTTAAGGAAAAACCGAAACAAGATTTTTAACCAGGATTAAATAGATGTTGTGCCTACCTGTCAGTGCTCATTGTGGCGATGTACTGATTGCACGGATCCCAGGCCACGCCCTGGACATATCCCTTGTGGTCATCGAGAATGGCCAGCGACTTGCCCTTATGGACGTCCCACAGCATCGCGGTGTTGTCCACGGATCCGGTAACCAGGAACTGTGAGTTGGGCGCCCAGCTGAGGTCGTAGATATCCTCGCGATGGCCGCGCAGAACCTTCAGGGTCATCCAGACCTCCTTGTCCTGTTCGCTGCAGCCATCAGCGTCCACTATGTTGATCACTTCGTGGTCGGCCTTCTGTTTCCAGATAAACACCACACTCTCGTCGTCGCCGGAGGCCAGGAGCTCTCCGTTGGGTGACCAGCGGACCGTGTTGACGGCACGCTGATGCCGGGACAGATCGGCGGCCAGTTCCACATCCACGCCCTCGGTGTTAACACCGCGATTCACATACCAAATGAGAACATGGGCATCTGAGCCGCCGGTGGCAAGGCGACCAATTGCCGGCGATCGCAATCCCTGACCATTTTGCTGAATATCCACGCTCAGCACAGGATCGCGGTTGTGCCACGAGATCTCGGGTGTCTGGCACTTCATCTTGTTTACTTAATTACACTGTAGACGGCTTGAAGTGCGAAAAATTATTTTATGCGGCAGATTTCGCGCCTAAAAGTGTGACCATCGGTGGTTGAAATACCAAAAGCGAGGAATTTCGATTGCCGCGTTATCGATGGGCAAAGCGATAGACAGGGAAACCAGGGCTGCAATCGCACTTAGAAAATGGTAAACAAATATTGCTATTGTTGATTTCACGGATTTTAATTAAATTGCTTGTGTTATTTACAGTCCGTAACGCTGCACACCGACGTGGGGGATCTTAAAATAGAGCTCTTCTGCGATGCCTGTCCCAAGGCATGCGAAAACTTTCTTGCCCTGTGCGCCAGCGATTATTACAGCGGCTGCGTCTTTATCCGGAACATAAAGGGTTTTATTGTCCAGACTGGTGATCCCACGAATACGGGGAAGAATGGACAGTCCATTTGGGGACAAAAGTTTGACGACGAGTTCAAGGAAACCGTCAAGGTGAGCGATTTTCCAGGCAAACTTTCCTTTTAGTCAGGCCATGCCGGCTGTCTTTAGTACCCTGTAACAATTGGCACTGAGGGTAATATTGTGTTTAATCTTTACATGTAACAAGACCGCCTTGTAGATGTAACAGATATATTCCTATCAAAAACCTTATTTTGACGCTAAATTAATGTATCATTTAGTTCAAAAGCAAAATGAAAAAGACCATTAATTTTTTTAAAAGTTTGTGGTTTATATTTCTAAAAATCTGCGTTTAATTGTTAGTTTGTAATTTTAAATTGATTTCCTATCAATTTGAACCATGTAACCTCTTTCCATTTTTTCAGTTAATGGATTTATATAAAAGCACTTCATTGAAACTATTCTTGATATTACTTAAATTAAGAAATCTAATACCACCTCAAACGACTAAAAAACATATTATTGTTTATCCAGCACACTGATCGAGGAATGGTCTCCATGGCCAATAACGGTCCCAACGCCAATGCCAGCCAGTTCTTCATCACGTACGCCGCCCAGCCGAACCTGGACCTGAAGTACACGCTCTTTGGACGCGTTATCGATGGCTTCGATGCACTGGACGAGCTGGAGAAGCTGCCCGTCAATCCTAAGAACTACCGGCCCCATGTGGACAAGAAGATCAACGGCGTGACCATACATGCCAATCCTCTGGCGACGTGATAGAGTATACGAATTCGAAAACGTACGCTTAAAATGAAATATATTTATAGCACTTAAGTTTACACGTTTTCTTCGATTACAAGCTAATTGATTGAGAAACATCAAATATTGTGCAAAAGTACCTAACGACTAAATCTTAAAATCAGCCAAGTCACAATTGTTTATAAAAAATTGCATTGTTTATGTATAACTCTCTCGACGACTTTTGCACTTAATTTGGAACTAACACTAGACGGATGTATAAGATGTGTTTAAAACGATCAACTATAGGGGATAAAACAAATGCTAACAAGAATCTCGACTACATAGACTAAGTGGATTATGTGGAGGCGCCGTTTGTGAGTGTTTTGGCGGGCTTCGGATGGTCCTTCATGTGCTGCTCGAACATGCTGCGAATGTCGGCCAGAGCCTGCGAAATGTTCTGCGCAAAGCGATGCACATCCTGCCAAGAAAATGGGATTAGCTATATAAATTTCACTTTATGAATGTTTAATGCTTACCGTTTGCTGGCACGTGGTCTTCGCTGAGATATGGAAGAATATTAGATTCTCGCCGGCAATGATGTAGGACACACCATAGCCATCATCGGCCACGGGCCCAAAGCCGCCGCCAGCGCTGATGCAGTTCGGATGCTTCTTCAGGTCCATCTTGGGCGTCTGGCCGTGCGGAGTCTGACTAGTGGACAGGCGCCAGGGCTCGCTGAGCACTTCGTTGAGGAAGGGCGAGTCCACCTCCAGGTACTTGGAGACGACATACAGGCAGAACAGATGCCTGTCGATTCCCCGTCCGCACATGGCATCCTGGTATCCCAACTGATGGCGATCGCAGGCATCCTGCAGCATCTTAACGCGCTCATCGTTCTGCTCAGCGAAAAGTTACAGATTAGGCTGGGATCTATCTCATACCATATACACATCTTACGGTTGTATTGGGATTCTGCATAGCCTTGACCCAGGCAGACGACTCAATGGTGCAAGGACGCACTGTCTCAGTTCTTCCTTCGCGGAACAGACGGGTCATGGAGGCCTCGTAAGTCAGGGAGAAGCGTCCGGCATCCCGATAGTAGGCCAACTGCAGGGCCATTTGGATGTAGGCATCCGGCGAGATGCGACACTTCTTCATAAATCCCTTTCCGTACTCCTGATGCACCAGGATGCGCAAATTAACCTCGTTGATTAGCTTGGTCACGTCGATGGTGGCCTCCTCGATCTGCGACAGGCAGGGCTTCAGATCCCATGTGAGGCGGGTGGGTGTTGGTGGCTGGAACTCGGGGGTTCCTTTGGTGTTACCAGTTTCATCATATCTACAGGATTCCCAAAAAATTGGTTAGCATCGAAGTGAATTGTTTTGTGGAAGGAAATATAATGCAAGCAACGTAAACCAAAGACTTTTGTTAAATTTGTGTAATATTTGTTAGTTACGGAAAAAATCAAATAAAATAAATGTTTGGCCTTTTGGGTTGTTAAGCATATGTAAATAGAGTCAATAAGGGGAATGTGTAAATTTCTTTAAAATTAAAAAAATTAAAACTAAACAAATAAATCACCATAAATATTTAGCTAAACTTATTTTTTTCAAATTTAAATACTGGCTTAACAAATTAATGTAAAAGTGCACTGGATTATATTTTATCGACTAGTATTGGACTTTGACGTATTTTCCAAGATCATTGAAACTAATATTTACTGTAACGCGAAATCATTAAAGCTTTTAACGCTTGGAGACTCTCGTGCTCAACCCAAAATGACTTGAATTGCTTTGCTTTGCGCTTGTGTGTGCTTTGGAATTAAGTGTTTACCCATAAATATCATCACCAAATATATACTCCCATAGATGTCCCAAAACCGGTGCATCGGCCCTATAAAGAAGGTGTAAATGGTGTAAATAAATTGTTAGGCCACAACCAGAGTTAATAAAAATAAAACTAATAATCATAATCATGGGTGATAACTGAAAACTGAACGCAGCCAACCAAAACCGATAAATTGCAGGCGGGCATAGGAATCGAAAATCATTACCCCTGCGACACATTATCGTCGACTATCAGGTTCTCCCACATGTGTGAGGCGATGGCGGCGTCAGACCTTTTGGATTGCGATTTTACAAATCGGTTCAGATGGTTAAGATCAAGGAAAATCAGAGGAAGTTCTCGGGGACTGAAATGAGTTATTGGGAGTAGCGATTTTACTCCACTTACCAGGTATGCTCGGCATTGAAGCCCACACGTCCATTGGTGCCCACACAGACGGTGAAACACTTGTCGAACCAACGGTTGTAGCCATTGCCGTGGAGCAGCTTCTTGCCAAAGTTGTCCAGCAGCTCCGGACGGGCCAGATCGAACTCGAAGGGCTCATCATCCAGGGAGAGCACGAATGCGGCCGACTCAATGGTTCGCAGGGAGACATGATTGGCGCCCCGCGAGAAGAACGTGTTGCGGGCCTCCGCCCACTTGGAACGATTCCAGGCTGTCAGGGCGGCCAAATGTTCCTCGCCCTCCACGGGAGTTGCCTTTCCCTTCAGAATTTCCTCAATTTGACTGCAAAATAAGTCAAAATTTAATAACAATTTCTGCTTAGTTCTCAACAGGGAGGCACTTACACTTGCAGCTCGCAAGGACGCAGGATGCGACCCTTGTAGTAGATGAGCATCTTGTAGTAGCATCCTTTGTGCAGCACCACAATGTGGTTTGAGTCCCTGTAGTGGATAATGCGATCGGTTTCCAGGCCGGGCACACGTGCCGTGTTGAAGGTACGTTCGTACTGCCAAGAGCACAGAGGAATCATGCCCTGAACCATGATCTGATGGAGAATTCAATCAATTTTAGCATTATTTGTTATTTAACTTATATTAAAATAGCACCTGTCTGATAATTATAATAAATTTGTGCAATCAAAATAAAGATAAATCCATTATTTTAATAACTCATCAATATATGGTAAGCAAATGGTTTTAACCAAATCAAACGGATATGACAAATGAGCCATAAATGTTTATATTAAGGCGTTGAAAATGCCCATGAAATTGGGGCTAATATGCCGTCACTGATGTAAAATGAATTCTAATATCTAGTATAGTTTATGCCCACTCTGAATATGCCAATGCACAGACAGAAGTTGTTAAGTCTTATAAATCTACGATATTGTTGGGACTTACTGGCTGCAGTTCCTGGTGCTCGATCAGTCGACGGAAGTTGAGCAACAGGGAGATCACATTGGCCGCTCGTGCCGCCTGTTTGTCGGTGAGGTTCATGAATATGGCATCCGTGCCGTAGAAGTTGCTGTTCACGCACAGGGGACTGCGACCACGCAGATAGACGTACTCCTCCCACCAATCCGACACGTAGTTGGTGGACCACCAGCTCTTGAGGATGAGGTACCACTGCAGCTTCTTGCCGATGGTCTGCTCGAATTCCTTGGCCAGTCGCTCCATTCTCGTGTAGTTATCATCGTCCAGCAGGGGTCGGACGCTTCGCAGGTACCTGACCATCGTATCACTGACGGAGGGCAATGGCAGTCGGGGAAGCGATCCCTGGAAGCTGTACAAGCCTGGTTTGTTCCAACTGGAGAGCACTCGCACCACTGCCACCCACAGCATGGTGGGCAGTGAGACACGACTTCCGGGCGCTCTGGACTCGTACATCCAGCCCTTGTACATGAGCAGCAACTTGAGAGTATACCGCATGGTGAAGCAGATCGAAAGCCAGATCACCAAAGCGGCCAAAAAGCAGGCGGTCACCTGCCAGTTAATTGTGTTGGATGGCAGATGTACCAGTATCCGGTTGGTCAGATTGAATGGAGCCTGGTAGCTTGCAAAGTGCAGACCCAGTGCAATGGCTGAGATCAGCCAGAGGCTTTGAATGTGAGCCGGATAGACCCCATTTCGTACACCGTTCTATAAGAAAATACCAATTTCAATTAGTCCACATTTTAATTTTATTTAAATCCCTAATTTCAACTTACCCTAGCGCGGCCTAAGCGCTTCTTCCAGGAGCGAATTCCCGAATTCCACACCAAATTGAGCACCTCGTGATCATAGTTGATGTCGAAGCCCTCGTGGGTGATGGCAAATGAAAATGCCACTGCGGCATGGGCTTCAGCCATACCTGTAGGCTACTAATGATATCCGACGTACAAGAAAAATGCTGTGGAAAATAAGATAATATATTTAGAATACTGGGCACAGGAAAAAAATATGTTTAAATATTATCTAAGATCTATCAAAGATACTAAGCATTTACTACGATTCAAAAGCCGTGCTAAGTGTTAAAACAAATTTGACTTACAATAAAGGTGAACACCCATAGAACCCCAATTTGAACCCTATTAATTAGCTCCTTTGTGGTCTAGATGCTTCGCAATAAACACTCACCGATAAGGTATCGTAAAAAAAGCCAGACACCCGAGGCATGTGACTAATAATATCTTGGTGAGTTAGCTACTCGAGATTCAGCTAATATGCGTTTTCGATTGTAGATACTTCACATTTCTGTGTATATCAGTTGCATGAAGTGTTTGGATTGGAGCAGTACCAATCCAAAGTTCAACGTAATATTGCACGCTTAGGATTCGTTTTATAAAAATTGATTGGTATACACGCTTCGAGCAGCATTCGATGTCATAACATTTAACATGCAATTGATGATTGACGTCACTGAGCGCGGATCCATTCAGCTGGGGTTATCATCATCGCCGGGAGTAACGATTGAGTCTGGCGGCGATTCTAGGTCTAGGCAGCAGTCGGGCGGTCATTTCTAGAACGGACTGCAGTGGCAAGGAGAATAAAAACAAAGACAAAGTTCACCGGAGTCTCTTTCCATTCCTCACTAAGGAGATAATTACTTTGATAAATAAATTGTGGGTTTCCCCAAAGCAACTGCAATTCTATACCTTAACTGGGATTGAATTCGTAGTTAGATTGCACAACCATTTGATTACTATTGTGATTCGTATGAG
Organism: Drosophila gunungcola; assembly: GCF_025200985.1. Lineage (NCBI taxonomy): Eukaryota > Metazoa > Arthropoda > Insecta > Diptera > Drosophilidae > Drosophila > Drosophila gunungcola. The sequence goes on from NW_026453171.1 coordinate 1,625,762, forward strand.
TTCCTATTCAACGTTTACAGTCAGCTTTGGAACTATGCATGCTATTGCCATATATATAGTTAGTATGCTTATGCTTATTTATATATTTCTATATATAAAGCGAAAAAAAAAGTTCCTCAGATAGCATGCCCAAAATGACTCTCAGAGTTGTTAACGTTTCGATAGACTCTAGACCAGATAAACCTTGATTGGAATGGTACACCTTGGTGAAGGTCAGTGCATCCGATTGTGTATCTATTGTCCAAGCATATCAATAAACCAGAAAGACCACCAGCTCCAACTCGAAATAGCCACAACAAGATACGATCCGAATTCATTTTCGTTTGACCCAGTTCGGGGCGACGACTATGCGGCATATGCTTAATAATTTCAGCACCGACCACTACCGGCTTTTATTTGTTTGCGTATTAGGGGGCAAAAAAAACAACAATATCCACTACAATAACCTCAGCAGAGGAAAAAAAAAATAAAAATATGCGCGATTTGTTATTTATTTTTTTATAAGATCTTTTTTTTTCGCTGGGCACGAGGGTACAAAGTCCACAAATTATATTTTCTATGGTCTGCGCGGCCGTGTGATCTCTTCCTATACGCGGTCTACAATCGTTAATTATATTGCATAAAATTTAAATTGTTGCTTTTTTCTTGATCGAGTGGGCCCGACCTTGTGGTTTATACGTATGTGTATTTACTTGTGAGGGGGGCGGGTCCAATGCCGGGTTTTATGTAACCCATAAAAATTCCCCCCCCCAGCTGATAACGTACATATAATAGATTCTTCAACTATCAAAAACATGTGCCAGAATTTGGGTCACTAAAGCGATTCCGAGATAAAGACAAGGGGAACGATCAGAATGGGTAAAAACAAAAAGGTGGCTACGTAAGCCACAAAAATGCAACCTTTGCTGAAACCATTGCATTTCTTTTCGCGTTGTTTACGCTTTTCCGACCTTCAGCTGGGTTAACAAATAAATGCGAAACACAAACAAACCTTCTCGGCGAATTAAAATAATTCGGCATAAACTGTTTCCTCTACCGCGTTGTATTAATTGCACTTCGATGGGCGATGGGTATTTATAAACGTGGCGGGGAAATGACAATTGCAAAATCCTAGGCAAGATGCACACACGAGAAATTCCACTGGGGATACTATTTTGGATCCCCCTTTTTATAAGCGACTTGATCGGCTAAACGTCGAGCGTTGACTGAATCGACTGCGAGCACAACGGGTTCGCTAGAGTCTTAAAAGCACTCGGAGCGAAGCGCTGAGATATTGTAGCGCCTATGTGCTTTTCTGCCATGGATGTGGTTGTGGATGTGGATGTGGATGTGGATGCGTCACAAGTCGAGGGGCTCGTTGCTCAGAAGTGTGGAAAAGTGGAAAGGGTGCTCTGTGGAGTGTGTTGACCGGCGATATGACCGCCCTTTTTAGATCGATAGGGCCTTATCTCGGGCCGCTTGCCAAATGGATATCTGATTAAAACCAGTAAACCACCTTCATGTATGATTGAAGTACTCATCATTTGAAGGGGTATACGCCGTTAGTCTTGTCATTATCTCTGGAAAATATGTTTTTAACTTGGCTAGACGAATTTCTGGGAAACGAGGTGTTCTATCAGTGCGCCAGGTGAACCTCAATCGAATTTTTGTAAAAACACTCAGATTTGTTTTGATCATCAGCAAACACAGTTTGTATAGACGAATCAAAATACAATTCAAATCCTATTGATATAAATACACCTTGTGTATATTGTGTTGTGTTTAAGAACGACTCAAATATATATGAAAATTTACAAATGTATATTTATTTTATAACTATTTTAAATTACACAAACATAAAGCTGTGTGAAGTCAGTCCTTAATACCCCGCTTTAACAGGGCAACAAGTTGTTACTAACAACTAGTTAACAAAATAGAGCACTTTAAAGCCTGCAAATGCTACAAACTTTCTTTATTAAATTCCTAGATAAAACATCTTATTAGTCTAAAGTGCATGATAAAATTAAAGAATAACAGCACCCCAAGTAAGCCACCACTAACAGCTTATCCCATATGTCATTAACTGAGTTATAAAAAAATAGCAAAATAACTCATATTGGAGTTATCAGTCGGCACTATTTCGTAATATCAGAATTCGGTATCATAAAGATTAGGCTTTAAATTCGGCAGTGGGACTTTGACCTTTCCGCAGATGGCGCATCGTCTTCATTCGAGTTGGGTAAGCAACTTCAATCTGAAGATCGGCCCTCCACACGTGTTCTTATCGCTCTTACATGACACGTTAGCTTGCTTACTTGATAAAATCGTTGAAAAACAAGGCTTATATGATTTGATTTTATAACCCAAAAACTGACCAATGAACTGGGCCAGATAAGTAACAATTGAGCAAACCGATAAAACCTATCGCTCACTATTTTTTGTTGAAAGTCCAATAATCACATTGGCGGGGGGCCTGTGAAAACTTTGATAGTGCGCAATTTCGGCACATTGATATGGTTTGCCAGAGCACGCGGTTCCGATAAGAAACAAGTGCTGTCATCTAGAACCTATTGCAATCGGTGACGCGTTGAAAGTGTCTACCTGGCACAAATACCGCTCGCTTATCGCACGACTGGGATTTTGGTACACCACCACCCAAAGAAAGTATAGCTATCTGGAACTGAAATCCCCACCGTTAAGCATGCGGATGATGTGCTGTGGTATCTGTATCTCGAATTTGGACTTTGAACCGCAGCAAACTTGAAATGTGAAATGCGACGGCAACAGAAAAACAACCAAGGCAGCCACGCATGTCTAACGAGAGCGAGACGATCGCGGTGGGTCTTGGGATTGGGATTGGGATTGGGTCTTGAGGGGCGGTACACAGCGGCTGGGAACCAGTTGTGCTTCGGACCCCCTCCCTCCACTCCCCGTGCAAATCATTCACAGCTGCTGCGGCCTACGAAACGAAAATGAATAAAAACAAGCAGAGTATCTTTCAGATACTCGACTGTGAGATACCCGCTGGTTCATTTAGATCGGGCTTGTTAATCGAATTATAATTATAAATAAATATTATAAATAAATATTATAAATATATATTATAAATGTTATTTGTTTATAATTTTAGCATGTTATTTATTAACGTAACCAGTTTGGAGTTTAGAACGGCCTTTAAGGATGTCCATAGCATCAATACTAAATAAGGAGATTTTATGATTCCTTTAATAATTAGATACCTTTAATCAAATATAAATTGTGTATTAATCATTTTCATAATGACTTGCCTTGATATTGATATTGATTTTTCTGTTATTTCTAAGCTTTTTTCTAATTTGACAAACATTGTTTGTGGTTTTTCTTTTTTATTGCAAATTATTTAAGTAAGTTTTTTAATTTATAGAATTAGTTAGCTTTTTAGAGTTATAGGTACCCGGAGATAGTTTGTTTCAGAAAGGAAAACTTCTGACAAGGAATTAACAGTAACATAAATATTTATTTGTTCCATTACCGTTAAAAAATAAATATACCCTTTTATTCTACGTTTACCAGGTATGAAAACACAACTCTTAATGGGAGAGGTCACTATCTAATGGATTTGCTACTTTCCATACTAGTTAACATCTAAATTCAGGGTTTATATTGACTATTTGATGTTGGGCTATGTTGGCAAAGCTTTTCTTTTGAATTTTCCTTAATAGGAGAGCGAGGAAAGTGGGAGGGGGAAGGAGAGGAACAAACAGAGAGCGTCACTAATCCACACAAATGCACCTGCCTGCTTTTGTGTGGGTGTTGGTGCTGTGTTTGTTTTACAGATGTTTACCAGTAAAGCTCTCTCAGTTTTTTATTCTCCTCCCACTCAAGACGAAGAAAAAAAGTGGGAGAGCTAACCAAAGAGAGTGCCCCGTTAAGCCTCTCCGAAAACTCGTTTCGGACTTTGAACCGCGTCGATTAAATTAAAGCGTGTTTTGAAAAACACAAAACAACAACAACGTAATCTAACAAAAAAATTAAAACAAACAAACAACAACAAGCCATATAGAGTCGACAAGAGTTTTGTAATAAATACATTATTATTTGTTTTAAGTCTTCATATCAGGCAACAAGTTTTTGTAAGTTTTGTGACCCAATTATTTGCGAACAGGTTAGAGTTTTTCTTTTTGGGCGGGGGCGAAAAACGGGCGGGCCAGCGTTTCGTTTTAGTGAGAGGAGGTAAATGGTTTTCTGGGGCAACGCAATTTTCACAGGGCAATTTCCCCACACTTACTTCCTTCGAAATGCAATAAATCCTTGTTTGAAAGCGCCTCCTCTTTTAAATTAAAATAATAAACAGGCGAAACAAAAAGAGCGCACACGAAAAATTACAACAAAAACGAAGGACAACGGACGATGGAGCAGAAAATCAGCAAAAAGCAAAGACGCGCGCGCAATGTTGTAAACGTGCGATGGCAAAAGAGAGACTAAAACTGCGTCTGAGAAGCAAAAGCGAAACGGCAGCAGCAGTCAAAGAAGAGCAGCAACAATATACCATATGATCGGGCCAACAACAACAACAGCGGTCCAGTGGTGGTGGCTAAACCACATTCAAAGGGGTTAAGCTTTTACAAACATAAATACATAATACATAAATACATATGTACATACATGTGCTGTGTACATGGGCATAATAAGCTCAGCAAAATGATTTCACCAAGTTTTAAATATAAAAGGTCTTACAAGTTATACGAAAGTGTTTAAAATTCCCAAATTAAAATTTTTAGATTTAAAAAACATTAAATAAAACATAAAAATAATCTTGAATAAACTATTTGGATCCCTAAATTTATTATGTATACGCTCCTCACAATTTATAAAAATCCAAATATAAGTATAGCTTATTCGCAACTTATGTATGTGTTCTACTAATAAAATTGTTATAAAAAAAACACCAAGTAATAAACGATAAATAAATTTGGCATTGGGAAGCCAAACAATTTTATGAAAAATAGATAGGCTTATATTTGTCCCAATCATTCCATTGGCAGCTTTTAAACATAGTTATCCCATTTTAATGATAACACAAATTTCCTCCTCTTTAAGAATGCAATTTGGTTCTGTTCAAGTAATGAGATATATATTTACCAAATATAAAATGGAACTTTTGCTTCTTGCATCTTAACTAATGTCTTAAGTAAACTGTCTTTTAGTCTAGGTAGAAAGTCCACTATTCGGGTACAGAAGCAGCCTGCTCCTCCTGTTGATCCTTTTCCTTAGTGGACAGGCCGCGAATGCTGACGTCGTAGACTACCTCTTCGATCTTCTTGACATCATACTTTAAGGCATCAAAGCGCTTCCTCAAGCCATCGTTCTTTAGATTCAATAGACGGAAGCCCGTGTTTAGGTCGCCAATAAAATGGGAGATGTTGAGGGGACGTTCATAGTCGCCCATGGTGACAGAATTGGTGGCAAATCGGGAGAGTTCCGAGGCCAACTGCAGGATGCCCAGCAAGTAGTCCTCCACATCCAGATGGAAGCCCTCGGATTGGTTGGTCTTCACTGCAAATAAATAAATTAATATTACATTGAAGGGTTTTTAAAGGATTACTATTATCGAAAACTTACATCCCAACATTTCAGCCACAGTTTCGCGGGTGACCAAAAATCCCGCCTCCAGGTAAATAACCAAGGCAATGAGAAAGATCAAACGCTGCGTGATATAAGTCCAATGATCGGAGTATCTGTAGAAAGCGGTCCATTAGACACCCACTATGAAAAGTACGGATTTTCTAGCCGTCTGACTCACCTGTAGTACTGCCCAGCTGGCACCAAGCCGGCCAATTTCTGGTACTTTTCGGCGCAGGCTTCAATTTGTTTGCGTGCCAAACCACAGGCGCCACTAACTATGTTTCAAGGAAAATACATTGTTTATATTGAACACCAACAGCTAACTAAAACCCATAGTAATAAACTTACTTTGGCTCAAATCGCTGTGTATAATCTGCAATTTAATCTGCACTTCCTTAGCCAATTGTTCGATTTCACGCACCACAATGCGGATGTTCTGTAGGAAGGGTTTTTTAAGAAAGTTATTGACTTAATTTATGATTGACCTACCTCCCTGAGCTCCTGCTCATTGTCAATATACTTTTGGTAGTTCGAAAATATGTCCAAATTTACAAAATTCGACATTTTTGGTAAAAATTTCACTTGCGTTGTCGCTTGTTTATGCCGGCGTTAGAGATGGTAATTAAGACAAGCAATAGTTTGTGTACACCTATCGATAGCTGTTATCGCTTACCCTAAACAGTGTTGGCTAACGCTTGATTTGTCATCTGTGGTTTTATTAATTTTGTTTTGTCAATCAAGTTCCAATTAGAATTGAAATAGGCTCGTGACAAAATGTCGTATGTGAGTGTTTTTTGGCTTGAGCAAGTGGAATAAAAGTATTAATTGTTCACTATTTGCAGGGACAAGGTTATAATCCGTATGGTCAGCCCGGTGGAGGCTATGCCGCCCCGCCCGGAGCATTTCCACCGCAAAATGCCCAGGTTTCTCCGCAGGCCCAGCAATGGTTTGCAATGGTGGATCGCGACCGGTCTGGAAAGATCAACGCCTCCGAGTTGCAGGCCGCCCTGGTAAATGGGCGTGGCGATCACTTCTCGGATAACGCATGCAAGCTGATGATAAGTAAGCAGTAGTCCCTACAATTCCCCAAAATTCCCATAGTCCCCCCCCTTCAGGAATATTTGTGACGTCAGTTGACTTCCGTGTTGTATACATATACAGTAGGACTTCCATAACTCGAACATCCATTTCTCAAAATCGAACTTTGTATGTAGTTACCTTTTTATATATTGGCTTTCTGTTTTGCTATACCAATTTTGCAAGATACATTTTAAAATTGTGTTTTATACATAATAATTAGTAAATACAACCCTAAAAGTATAATAATGTAAACTATTGAAATAGGAAGTATAAATACCAGTTATAGCACTTCTATAACAATATTTTTGGTGAAGAAGTCTGACTGTAGCTATATACAAACTTATGTCGGGCACATGCATATTTGTTTAGATCACCTGGAGCGCCTGGCACTATCTCAATTGTTTACCTTAAGATTAATGTTCTTTTTATCGCCTTTTTTTTTAAATTTACTCAATAGGCATGTTCGACAACGATGCCAGCGGCACCATTGACGTGTATGAGTTTGAGAAGCTCTACAACTATATCAACCAGTGGCTGGTAAGGATTTTATTGTGTTGAAGCTTAGTTTTTGGCTTATTGAGTCCTCACTGTTGCAGCAAGTCTTCAAGACCTACGACCAAGACGCCTCTGGACATATCGAGGAGCATGAGCTTACACAGGGTATGTTTAGCTTTTCACTACAATCGAAGTAGTCTGAAATTAATTTTGTTAGTCATCGTTTTCTTTGAAAATGTTTTAACAAACAAAGTCTTATCGATCTTAAAATAAGTATACATTTCGGTCGTAAAAGTACTTACCTTTTCCTACAAATAAAAATTATAAACTTTTAGGGAGAAACGCAACCAAAGGCACAGCGATTTTTTTGTTACGCCCTTAAATTAGTCAACTTTTTATTAAAAATGGTAATGTTTTTACAGTAATCTTTGATAAAAAAAAAAAAAAAACAAATAATTATAGAAATAAATTAACCTCTATTTTTTATAAGGATGTAGTACCGAATAATTATTCCCTGAGAGAAACGAAAAAATATAAAGAATTGTTTTTAGATTTATAGCCTATAGTGTGATTATCTGTAGAGTCTCAATATGAAATATTGTAACAATTTATTGCCATGCTATATAGGTTTTTATAAATTGATTTTAAAAGCATACACTTTACGGCCCCAACTAACTAAAAAATATACTTTCAGCCTTCACCCAGATGGGCTTTCGCTTTACGCCTGAGTTCATCAATTTTCTGGTGAAGAAGAGCGATCCGCAGGCACACAAGGAGGTGTCCGTGGACCAGTTCATCGTGCTCTGCGTTCAGGTGCAGCGCTTCACCGAGGCTTTCAGGCAGCGGGACACCCAACAGAATGGAACCATCACAATTGGCTTCGAGGATTTCCTGACCGTGGCCATTGGCTGCTCGTACTGATTTATCAAGGCAACGAATCCAAGGGAACTAAAATCCATACTCTTGCACACACACTACAGTCATCAGATTGCGCGCTTGGTGCATTTTCTTTAAATTTCTACGGTGTTTGTTAGCTTTTTAATATGTACTGCATTATTTCACTCCACAGTCACATTGCAATCTCCTGGTATCAGAATCCAATTTCAAAAGTATTTGTTATCGCAGTTCGACTCAATCATAGTACAAAGTCTCTTGCGCCTAATAATAAACTATACACATGTATTTTTAAAAGTTAATATATAATTGTGTTTTATTTAAAATGTAAACATTGTATATGAAAGGTTCATTATAAAATCATGTCTTATGTTAGCAGTCACACTGCCCCACAGTTCAAAATCGTGTCTTCGTAGATCGGTGAAGATCACGTTGATATGCATTTAGGAATTATAATCTTATTTAGTATACAATCATAAAATCTTGGGCGATTCAATGTGACGGCACAAAAGCTTAATGGTAAAATACAAACATTAATATCAGATAAAACATTTAGGCATAATAAGTGTTTGGTTTTTTGGTTTGGGAATCGTATGATGTTCCAATTTCTTTTTGGTCATGGGTAAATAATTTTTACGATACAAAAAAGTCAGTCTTAAAGTCCGTAACTATATCAAACGAATGTCTTCAGGGCGAGGAATATGTTTGTTTTTTTTTGTTCCAAAATTGGGCAATGGCTTGTTTAATAAAAAGATCTGAAAATAATCTCTTCTAAACTAGCTCAGTCATGGAGTATTTAGTGTATATGGCATCGATTGAGGTGATCGAGTAGTTACCAAAAGTTATGTCTTAGGAGCTTGATTAAGCCAAGTTAAGAGATCGTTGGGTGGCAGAGGTTTTTTTTGGGCAAGATGCTGGAAACATTTCGGAAATACGCTCATGGCGAGCCCTTAGAGAATACTTTTAATTTTGGATAGCAGCGTAGTGCTTTTAATCTCTTAAATGATACTGGCCTTATAAAAATGTAATTTAGTGTTGATCGAATTTCTAGTTAATATGTTGCACAAAAATTCGATAATATAAAAATTATTCGATTGATATTTTTTTTTTTTTTTACAATTTTCAAGTTAAGAATAGACGCATCAACATATTTAGCGCATCGTTAAAAAAAGGCCTTAAGACTACTTTGATTATTTGCTTGATTAGATTGGTTTACATTTGCTTAGATAACATAAATTATTACAAGTAAACATTAAATATTTGGGATGACACACATGAATGACAAGAAATAATATTCGCAAATGGACAAATCAAGACACATCAAACTGACACCAGTCGAAAGAGTTTCAAATTAAATTAAATGGAAGCATCACTCGGTCCCCATACAGATTTATTTGGTTTCAAGCTGTGAGCACTCTCCCTTCACATTGAAGTCGATGATCAGCTTGCCCTGTGAGTCATCCGACATGGAACCGCTCATACCATTTTCGCATTTCATCGAATACTTGGATCGCCTTTTGCTGGGCAGCTGCGGCAGATCGGTGTGGTGTTTCCGCACATGGACACCGAGATTGCCGCGCTGCTTGGACTTGTAGGGGCAGTAGGGACACTGATGCGACGGCTCCTTGCCGCCGCACTCCACATTTTCGTGGCGACGCAGTGTGGACTTCCAGCGATACTTTTTGCCGCAGTGGCGACACTCGTACACCGGCTCCCCGTCCAGGCCGATGCCATTGGGACTGGTGGTGCTCCCGTTGCTGCTGCTGCCACCGTAGTCGCTCAGTGTGAACTCCAGGTTGCGGAAGGCCTGCGAATGGGCCTCCAATATCGAGTTGGCCGATCCACCATGGGCATTGGCATGGAACATGCCCAGGCCAGCGTTCCGGACACCACCACCGCCACCGCCGGCGCCGCCCTGCTCCATCAGGTGAATGTCATCGAAGGCATGGTATCGCCCCTCATCTTCGTCCTCCGTCGAGTAGCCCGGTTCGTTTTCGCACTCCGAGTGGCGGAGGTCACGCTCTTGCTGCTTCCGCAAGAGGTTCTCCAGTATTTTGGTGGGTGTAATGTCACCGCCGCCGGCGACTCCAGCATCGTTCTCCTCCTTGATCCGACGATGCGGCGTCTGATGGCGCAGGATCTCCTGGGCACGCAACTGCTGCTGGAAACTGTGCAGGCCATTCCGCATCAGGGCCTCGGCAATAACGGCCGCCTGCGGTTTGGGCGCCAGGGAGAGCGAACTGTTGGCCACCAGCACGGATGTTGGTATGGCCGTAACACCGCCCACTTTTTCCATGGGCGACGCCGCTGTCTTCAGAGTGAATTTGGGCCTTGGATGAAATGAGGCGGCGGCGCCAACGGCAGCACCCACCACATGCGTTGTTGTTGTGGTGTTCTGAGTCCGCATCATTTCATCAGCATTCAAGTTTTTTGAGGCCGTCTCGGTGGCCGAACCATAAACGGCCATGGCCGGAATGGTTGAGGGATCGAGGATCTCGCCGGATGTCGGCGACACCTGACGATGCGACACCTGCTGCTCCTGCTTGGGCACCTTGGCCGACTTGGTCTTGTAGAACTCGAACAGCATGTCGGAGACCTCGGTGACGGAGAGGCGTTTGCGACGCGAGCCGGGCAATTGGATCTTCTGCTCATCCCGCTGCTTTCCGTTGAGAATGCTGCGCTGGAAGCTACGCTGAATCTCCGCAGTGGTGGCCACATCCGGTGCCGTGTTCTCCTTCCTGCTCAAATCTGTAATCGGAAACATAGTTGGGAATTAGTTTTTTGTTTTTTTTTTATTGCTACTTTCTCTATCGGATGATAACTCATTTAAAAAGTTCCTTCGTTTTGAGCTTTTGTTCGAACGTTTTGCTGATGGGCTGTGTGACAAATGAAAAAGCAAGTTGTAACTCTCGGTTTGCTGGGATTAGGGCAAGAAATGGTGTTAGATGAAATGCATGCAATAATTAAGCAAAATACTCTACAAATAAATCAACAAATTAAAGAAAAACACATAAAATTATTTTGCTTTTTTTTTTTTTTTTTGCATTTTTAAGCAAAATTACACATAATTAAAAACTTTATTAATTTGGTAAACACACACATTTTTGGCATATCGAATAAAAAAAGCTGCAACAGCAAATGAAACACACAGTTTTTTTTTTTTTTGTGTTTTTTTTTTTGTAGGTGATGGATGATGATGTTGTGGCTGATGTGTTGGTGGATTTATGTGGTGAGTGAGTTTTTGTACCAAAACCATTTAAATTGTAACTCATTACCTGAGTGATCTGGAAAAACAGAGAAGAATAGGTTAGCGATATGTTGAAATTGTTATGATTCCGTTTTTATATCACAGTTCGGGCGTAATCCAAAGATTGTACCTAAAAATAAACAAGATATTGTAATTAGTTGAGAGGTTTTTAATTTAGTTTTATGTGCTTTTTACACTGGGTTGTTAAATTGGTTTTTTTTTGTGTGTTTAATGCCATTTAAACCTAATAATGACTTAAAGGGTTCCGATAAAATCAACGAATACACCACTTTTTATCATCACTAGGCTAAATATATAACAAAAACACTAAAACTCAAATCACAACAATGTGTAAAAAGCGTAATAAAGTGCATGGTGCGGTTTTGGCTTTGGTGGGTTGGCCTGGGAGGAGCTTTATTATTTAAATTAAAATTATTTAAATAATTAAACATTTAAATATTGTTAATTTAAATAATTAAACATTTAACTTTCGCTCATCCAAGCTTTTTCACTGCTTAATTTGCATTCCGCCCACGACCAACGCACTGAAAAGCGTCCACACGGCAACACAATCGAGACTGCACTGGTTGGTTGGCTCTAGCTTACGGATTTTCAATCGAAGTCCTAAGTCCCAACACGCAGGCGCAGCTGCATCTAGAAAATTCTCCTGTATCTGCATCTGTATCTGTATCTGTGAGTGTCTGTGAGTATCTGTGAGTATCTGTGTGAACGTGTGTATCTGTTGCACAGCAAGTGTAGAGCCTGCCTGCTTTCGGATCGGGTTTGTTTCTAGTCTAGTCTAGGATCCTTGATTTATTTTCGGGTTTTCTACCTAACTCAACAGTTGTTGTTGTGGGCTGTTTGTTGTCCCTTGTTCTCTTTCTATTTCTATTTATGGAAAAACTGAAAAACTGCAATACTGAAAACTTTCTCCGAGAGCAGAAAATCGCTCTCTGTTTGTGGTAGCATGAGGGAGAGAGTTTTCAAAGCATTTTAAGCAGGCGCAGTGAAATACATGTAAACTCAGCTTCCGGTGGTGTTTTTCATGTTTATTTTCAAACTCCAAATGCATCTGTTCGACATTCATGTGGGATTTTCAAGGTCAGCAGCGGGAAAGTTAATTTAATTTGTTCTGGATTGTTACAGACCTCAGGGCTGTTCATGAATTTCTAATATAAACTTAAAAATCTGTTTTAATTTCTGAACAAATGTATCTCAGGGAAGATCCACTGGCTTAAAGTTAAAAACGTATGAACGTAAAAATATATGTATTTATTAAATATTATTTAAGTTAACTTTAGAACTTTTTGGAATTTACAGCTGCGCTAAGTTTTTTTATATTTAAGAATAATTTCTCATAGTAAACTATCCCTTTTATTTTTAGCATAAATTCCTGTTTTGGATTTTTTTGGATCCAAAATGTTATTATCTTAAGTTGGCAGAACCACTAAAAAAAATAATTTAGATTGCTGCTGATAATATATTTGGTTTACAAAATTCTTTACATAAGGTCTAAGCCCTTTTTTTGTAACTTTTCCTGAAGTATTCAAGAAATATGCTGTTCTAGAAATCAACTTTCAAAGATATTGTTGATTTGTAAGATATATTTTGTTAAATATGTTTTATAAGGTTTGCGACTTCTAACGCATTTTAAAACAGTACTAAAATGCAATTCGGATATTTAAAATATATTCTAAAAACGCTGTCTAATACAAAAGTATTTCTTCAAAATGAAATGCGGAAAAGTTAAGGGCAGCTAGGTCATAAATATTTATGGGTACATGTGTTGGGTATTTTCAGAACTCCAGCTTCAAGGCGCTTCCTTTCTGGAAATATCTCCAAACACACGCACATACAATTATCTTGTCCATCAAGGTTTACCGACGATTTTCCAGGAAAATCCCACACAAATAGCTTGAAAACCAGCCCCTGGAACTTGTGTGTCCTGTGTGTTTGGGTTGATATTTTTTTCTTTTTTTGGGCCAGGCTTTGCGAAGGTAAAGCCCAAAGGAGAGACCGATAGGGCAGGCAGGCAAAAATCGGAAAACTCGGAAAAAATCACGTGGGAAGCCCAAATGCAAAAGCCGCACCAGCGGAGATACAGATATATGCACATACATACATAGATACATAGATACATAGACACATAGATACAGATACAGATAGAAAGCAGGCAGGCAGGCAATCGCGAGTCAGGCAGTGGAAAAGGAAAACTTATTTTTAGAAAAACCCACAATACGGATCCTGATTTATGTGTGCGCAAATGTTTTTCAAATGCATATCGGGGTTTTGTGTGGGCGAGAGCGTGAGTTGTATGTTGCATGGATGGTAGAGAGCGTATCTGAGGGATACATCTATCTCCCTTTCGAGGACAAAAGGCCCGGGGAGTACAGTTATTTTGTGGTTGGCCGAATCTCTAGAGAACGTGTTTTCTTTTTCGCACTGCAATGCAGATTCAAGGGCACCATCCACCCAACTATTGTTACCAGAAACCTGTTTGGTTAAAGGATTATTATTATTATTTCTCTCTATCTGCATCAGAATGCACTTTTTTCAAGGAAAATTGTATAGTTCTTAAAAATAATCAGGTACTTGCCTGCTGTTGAGTCCATTGTTTAAAATACGTTTGCCAATTAACAGATTAACTGAAAATAATAAAGAAAAAATAAAACAAAAATTAATAAAAACAAAACAGAAAAACTACATATACCAACCTTTAGAAAAATTAGGCTCCATTTCAGCAGAAAACTTTAGAGAGGTAAAATAAAAGTATTAAAAATAATTCAACAATATTATACGCCAGCACAATAAACACCATGGGTAATAATTTACCATCTTTTAATATTTATTTGTTGTTTATTAGCAATAGGTATAAAATCTCTTAAATTGGACCTTGTTTACTATATGGACATTAAATCTCCTCCTCCTCAAACTAATTACTAACTAAATGTAATGCAAAATGTTTTGAATTTTTAACTTTTAACTCTTAACCATCAGGCGAGTTTATTGTAGGTATATGATAATAGTTCTATTCTATGATTTTTGGTCATTTTAATTTGGTAAAATTCTCTTAGCGGCCTTACAATTTTGAATACATTTTGTGGATCAAAGTCGATCCGAAATAATATTTTCCATCGCTTTTTTAAAGAGCATAAAATCTTAAACGGACTTTATAAAGTTATATTAAATACAATTTTGTCAGTTCTGATAACAATCAATTTTTGTGGAATTGGATTCTTTTGAATTTAAATATTTCACTTGCATTTTTTTAAATGGATTCCATTAATTTAGTAAATAATATTAATCAAATATTTAAAGTGCGGTCAAGTAAAATATTTAGAAAATGAATATAAAACGGATTTTTACGGTTTTCTATTTTGCAATTTAAAGTGGATTGTATACAGGTTCAAAAATATCTGATCCGAAATAAACTTTGCAATGAGTTGGTTAAATGTTTGTTCATAAAATATTTTTTGAAATCGAAAAAACCTAAGCTAAATGGTGTTGGAGTCAGGTGGTAGGTAGGGTTTATGTTTTTCTGGAATCCATGTGGGATGTGTTCCTAAATGAGCACCGAGTGCTCCTTGCGCATATGCTCGTTGAGGAAGGCCTGTGAGCGGCAGACGCGGGAGCACAGCGGACATCGATTGGACTCGTACTTGGGCGACCTCTTGGTGGTGTGGCGGGGCAGCTTTCGGCCAGGAACTAGGGCACTGTTGTCGATGTTACTCATGTTCTGGACAAGATGCTGCAGCGATCTAGCCGTCGAAATGGAGGCCAACTGCTGCAGGGCTATCATGGCATCCGAGGTGGCCATGGCTTTCTTGAGGCTCGCGGCATTGTCCACATCATCCGAGGGCTCCTCGTTCTCACTCTTCTGTTCCGAACTAACCGTTTCTCCCGGCGGACTTACCGTCCTTCGTCCTTTGACTCCAACCACCTTAATGTGCGTCGAAGTGCTGGGAAAGTCTGTCGGACTAACAGAGTTTTCCTGGGTGCGCAGATTGTACTTCCTTCCAATGGAATTCACTGCAACGAAAGAACAAGTCCCAGGAAATCAAAATAAAAATAAAAATAATAAGTGAAAACAAAGGAAATGGCCTTAAAACTGCATGAAATGGAACATAAAATTAATTATTGAGCTATGCACATTCAGGTAGAATCAGCACAATCGCATTCATACATATTTACAATAAAATATAAATTTATAAATAAACTTAAGAAGATCTCGAAAAGGTGAACTAAACGTAAGACTTAGGTTTCGACATGACAAGACTTTCGCTTGCTTTTCTCTATTTATTTACAAAATCAGTATAGTATTTTTTTTTTGGTTTTGGCATCAACGAGAACTGGTCTAGTAATAGGTATAATAATTTTTGGTAACAAAACTTAAATGAACTCCGCTTCGTTCTCCACTTTGATTTCAGACGTATACAGATATTCGGCCCGATTTGAGGCCTCTTCTTGGGTCGTGACGGTGGCCACCGCGTCATCCGCCAACTGATTGGTGGCCTTGGCCTTTGGCTTTTGCTTGGATAGCGGCTCCAGGAAGAGTTCGGCATCGTGGAGCTTCTTGTGACGATTGAGGTGTGATCGTCGCTTGAACCACTTGAGGCAGAAGTCACACTGGAACCGCTTGAAGTCCTGACACTCCTCCCGCTGGTGCAGCATCAGTCGACCGAGGGTGTTGTAGTAGCGACCACATTGGCACAGAAGCTGGTTCTTGGGGCCGTGACGCACAAAATCTGCAGGCAGACAGGAGAAACAGAAACGGAAAACGTAATGCGGTTGTTTTGGGTCTTTCCATACAGCTAAGCAAGTCACACAGGTTACAGAGGGGGAGGTTTTCGATTCTGGCTAGTTTTGTGGTGATCGTGGTGATGAATACAACAAATTCGTTTCAGTTTGACATTTTTATTGGCTGATAAATGCATGGACTACTTATTGCTATACGAGTCAATTTAAATGTATAGACCTTTTTATCGGTTGGGCCAGCCATCCATCCAGCCATCCATCCAGCCATCCATCCATCCATCCTCCAGCTCTCGTCATCTCGATCCACGGTTTAGTCCTAGAGAAAAGAGAATCATATTAGTGTTGAGTTGACAGGTGGGCATCACAAGAGATTCAATGATTGCCTTCGATTCGATTGTAAACATTTATTTATTGGTAATATTTGGGGTACTTTCATATACATGGTAAATACGCAGTGACTGGGTTATTTTTTTAAAACGTTAACTAGGGTACAATGTTCGAGTTTAAAATACTTAAACTTACACTTGACTTTGAGCTGATTAGAAATTTCATTCTACAGATTGAGCAATTCAACTTGAACTTGACATGACGGCGCTTTTCGATACTCAGTCCAATTCGCTTACTGTATTTAAGATTACACTTTGAGATCATAACTTTGGCTATATTACAAACAGGTTACTTACTATTCTGGTGTTTAAAGATATTTTTTGAGATTTAAAAAATATAATGGAGGCTATACACTTCATATGTACAAAGGAACATTAACATATATGGATTCATATGGCTGATTTACTGATTTACTAGACACTTCTAATATAAGTAGCATTACAATGCTTGTAAATATATAAATAATTTTTTAAATCTCAAAACAAAAAAAAAAAAACAGTGAGCCTCGTGTAAATTTACATAAATTTAGGGTAAGAATTCATCACATCCATTATGGAAACTCACAACAACAACAAGTGCTAAACAGAGACTACAAATGGTAAATACGTCTAAGAGTTAATCGATCTAGTTGCCAAGGATCGCCTCCCCGGAATCGGCATGTTTCTGGTTCATGTGCTTGCGCAAATCCGATTTGTATTTGCACTTGTGCGGACAATGGGGACACTTGAGATTCGGCTCTACGCCGCACTCGTAGTTCTTGTGCCGCTTCAGGGATCCCTTGATTTTGTAGGTCTTGCCACACACATTGCAGGCGTACTTGCAGTCATCCAGCGGATAATCACCGGTCACCTGCTGCAACGTCATGGTGGTGGTGGCCGTGGTATGGATGGTGCTGGATATCCCATTCAGGTACAGCTTTTCTTGCTGCTGTTGATGATGAACCGTCGCCTCACCATCTTCGTGAATTTTCTCGACCACATAGCCCTCGTCGTCGAGCAGTTGATCCTCGTCGTGCTGATCGACCTTCATGGCCTCCAGTTCCAGCTCCCGTTCAGCTTCATCGGCATCGGCCAGCAGTAGGGTGGACTCGTGGCTGGTCACCACAGTGGTGGTGGCACTTTGCGGTGCCATGGCAATGCTGGTCGCTCCATACTGCATCACGTCGCGCAGCAGCATCTTGTCCTCTAGCCTGGAAGTGTCTATTTTGATGTACTCCTGTCGCGCATGCGTCTGCGGTTGCTGGATAGTTAAATGCTGTCGATGTTGCTGGTGGTGTTGCTGCTGCTGTTGCTGCTGATGTTGCTGCTGTTGCTGCTGATGCTGCTGCTGTTGATGTTGCTGCTTCACAATCTGTATGGTGGTGGCCTGTGGCTTGTGCAGCAGACTGGTTGTATTCGTATTCGTTGTGGCATTTTTGGTGAGTGCCGGTATGGTATACTGGATATTGCCCACCGGATTGCCAAGATCGTCGGGCGGCAGCTCAACCACCACAGTCGCGCCCGAAAGCAAACTTGAGCCACCATTGCTCAGAGTGGTGGTGCTCAGAGTCTGGTTGGGAGCAGCACTGGCAATCGAATAGGGCACCGTCTCCAGAATAGTCCAGTAGCCATCTGCAAGAAGCCAGGGAGAAAAGTAAAGACACTGGTTAGTCATCCGCCGGATGATTAACTCTACAATCGGTTCTATAATTACTTGTAAGCGGTAACAAGTGTGTGGTCTGCATGGTCGTCCAATTGGTTTTTTTTTTTTTTTTTTGGATATTTGGATTTTGGTATTTGGGTGGAGAGTGTGTGAGGGATTATAAACTTGGGCTTGTTTGGGTTTTGCTTTTACGCATATATTATTTGTATGCTTTATTCTTAATTGCTTGCATTTACAATATATTTTTTAAAAAAATGTACAAATTCTTTCTTTACTTTTGCTTTGCTTCATAGAACACCAAGAAGACTATAATTACAGGCGTTTATATAGTAGATAATATATCGAATTGTTAAATGTATAACTGAGGAATATATATATGTTTGTGTGTGTGTGTTTGAAAAACGTGGCAAACTAATGGCGCTTTAAGTCTTTGATTGCTTTGCATGCGAAAGCCCTAATTGCTGGCAAGAATATTTGAGTTTTGAGAACACCAACCACAGTAGAACTAAACATTTAGGTATTCCATATCGCATCTGGATCTGTACGTATCGTATGTGTGTATACATAAATAAAAGGGTCTTCCGACAATTTGCGGCTAACTTAGGCATAACTCAAACATAAAGACACTTTTAAATGAAATGAAAACTTTAAAAAACGGAATGCGCTCAGAGAAATCGATATATATATAAAAAGTTAAAAGTTCGTTAAGTAATTTGTGCAGGAATGTGGACCAGCTTGCTTTGCCACAACAATTCGGTTCGGTAAGGGGGTGGTTTAGATGGTTTGGAGATTGGTTGGAGGTAGCTACTACTTGGACAAGCAACTATTGTCATTATTCATTTGGTAAACATTTCACATTACGCCTCTCGAGCGGCTGCTCTCTGGGTGTTCAACTTCTCCGCTTCTCTGCTTCTCTGCTTCTCTGCTTCTCCGCTTCCCTAGCCATCGTCGTCGTAGTCCTCGTCCTCCTCCTCGCTTTCCTGGAGCGCCGGCACCGCTGTGATGGTCAGATCCCTGCCGGCAAAGTCGAAATTGATCTCGCAAAGGGCGGCTGCCACATCGCTGTCCATGCCACCGCCCTCGGGATCGCCATCCTCGGGATCCCCGTCGTCCCCGTCCCCGTCTCCGGCGTCCTCGTCATTGCTCTGATCATCCTCGTTGCGTATCACATACAGGCTCTCCTCATCGTCCTTGGATTGCTCGTAGAGCATGCAGTGCTTGCGCTTTGCGTGCCGCAGCACGTGATCCTTGCGCCGGGATCGATACTCGCAGGACACGCACTTGTACTTCTTCTGCTTGAGGCAATACTTGCGCACATGCTCCTGCAGCTTCTGATGCGACTTGTAGTACCGATTGCAATGCTTGCATTGCATAAAAGCGTCCCGGGATAATCCTCCGCCGCCTCCTCCTGCTCCTCCACTGGGATTGGTGGCTTTCGCATGGGTGATGGTGGTGCTACTACTGGTGGTGGTGTTATTGGTGTTATTGTTGTTGAGATGATAGCCATAGAACTCGTCACTGGCATTGGCACTGGAGCCGGGATTGGCACTCGTCGAGGTGTCCACGCCCAGGAGACTGCCCAGGATCGGATAGATGTCTGCTGGTCAACACACACGGGTACACACACAGCATGGAGGTGTCGGAACAAAATAAAAGGAGAACAAACCAAAGGCAAATTAATAGTGGACCAGGTAACTGAGCTCACATAAACTTAAATTATGTTAAATTAATCAAATAATATTCGAGAACTTAGTGTTTTGTTTTGTTTTTTTTTTTTTGGCTACTACCCAAGAGACGCTGATTGGTGAATGTTGTTGAATGGTGAATGGTGGTGGTCTGGTTGTTGTTGAGTTTCTTGGTTTGGTTCTTGTTGATGAAGTTTTAGCAGCTTTGGGAAGCGGTTGATGATGTTTAGTGATGAAGATGCGGTGATGGATGGATGACACAATCCCCAGAAG
The DNA here is from genome assembly GCF_025200985.1 of Drosophila gunungcola. Taxonomy (NCBI): domain Eukaryota; kingdom Metazoa; phylum Arthropoda; class Insecta; order Diptera; family Drosophilidae; genus Drosophila; species Drosophila gunungcola. The sequence goes on from NW_026453171.1 coordinate 1,645,802, forward strand.
AATAACACGAATGCACCACATATACAAAAGCCACTCAAGCATTGCTCTAAACAAAAGCTTTGGAACGAACATATGTACAGAAACAATAAGGTAACAGACAAAGAAATCACAAATCAAATGTCCGGTGTTGGTGTGTCGTTGTTGGTGTGATTTTCAAAACTACAACAATACAGCAAATTAAATTACATATGTTTATCATATATTTGGTTTGTCAGTATAACTAAGCTCAAATCACTTTCAGTATAATAACATTGATTAGCATTTGGGGGCCACTAAAGAATTCCTCGGATTCCGTCTGAATTTCTCGCACCTCAGTTCATCCAGCAAACCTAGAAAAAGAGAAAAGGTACTATTAGTTCAACGTTTTTCAGCTTATCCAAGGTTTTTACTGCATTCTCGTACTCGTTATATGTTGGCTGTAAAAAGAGAATTTTCAAACTGCATTTAAAGGTGGTTTTTGTTTTTTTTTTTTCTATTTTTTCAATATATATATTTAAATTTAGTTTTTATTTGTTGTTTTCTTTTTGCCTGTTTACTTATAACAATTAAATCGTTTTTCTCGTTTAACATTTAAAATAGTTTTACAAATTTTGTTTAAGGCGTTTTCTCGGCTTTATACACAATTACATAATTAAATGTACTCTGAATTCGTTCTAACATTTTATATTATCGTTTCATTGAAATTGGTTTAAGCACACTTTTTTTATAGTCTAACTGGCATTTTGAATGTCGTTTGTTTAATTAGATTTCATTTTCATAAATATATTGATTACTATTTTCAATTTGTTAATCTAAATTGCAGTGCAAAAAGCAATGTGATTCTTTGTCGTGTTGTATAAATTTTTGTAAATTTATTTGTTGGCGCAAACTTAGCTATGGTACAAATGTTCCAACTCGAATCGGTTTGTGTTGCGTTTTGTAGACACATTTTCTTTAGTTTTTTTTTCGCCGCTTTGCATTCATTGTCAACATTTACTATTCTTGAAGCGTGCGTAAACAGCAATCAACATTAATTTCTCACTTCCTTTTATTTTGTTGTTAACTTAACGCTACGGTTTACTTGATTTATTGTGTATGCGTGTGCTATGTATTTAATTCCCCATTTTGTATTATTAGTATTATTTTTGGAAATAATATTAGAACAAAAAAACAAACAGAAAGTATAGCTTAGTAAAGAGAAACAAAATATCAGATTTTCTTAGAACATATTTTTATCTATTATGTATGTGTGTTGTTTGTGTATTGTGTGTGTATGTGTTTGAAAAGAAAGCCTTTCTCATATCCATAACCCAACCTATTGCCCACCCACTCTGCTCTTCACTCAACTTATCAGATTCGATCTGACCTATGCTTCGTTTCATTTCAATCACAATTAATCACATCGATTCCTTTATATGTTTGTATGTTTGTTTGTATCTATATAGAGATATAATTTGCTTTACATATAATTTTACATTCACAGCTCCTTGTTTACAACTTTTTTAAACGTGTATTTTGTGTTTTGGGGTGTGTTTTGGGTGTTTATAAATCTTTGATATTGTTTATTCAACAGAATTAATAAAGATACATATTAGTAGAAATAGAGATATCTGGGTTAGTACAATTTCTCGAAAAATATTTCATTTTTTATGGTATTTGCCCACATACATACTAATCCCGACTATCTTAATTCGTTCTCAAACTCGAACTAATCGCCTGGCGGCCATTTGGTGTCTGTATATATGCGAACTGTCTGCGGTTTGGGGAGTGTTTGGGGACTTTGTGTTAGTAAATTGTTTGTTAATCAAATTATATTAAAATTTATCACATGCTTTTCTTTACATTTTAACTATACGACTCGAAAGATTTGCCATTTCGGACCCAATTCCCATTTGCTTGCATGGTCTCGTCTGTCTTGGATTTTCTTTTACATTTGGATCATTTCGAGTCCATCACATGCGCTGTTGATAAATTATAAAATAGGCATTGTAGATGAATTCATCCTCTTCTCCTTGCTTTTGTTGTAACAAAAAGAACTAAATGTAACTAAAATTATTATGCTTTATAGATAAATAAGAACCACAACCTTAGAAAAAATTAAATAAATCGCATTTAGATTATTGATTATACAAAACGGATACAAATAGTGAATTTCGTGTAGTGCACATTGTTATTCATAAATCTAACAAAATGATAAGCGAAAACTCTCTAGAAACTGACTAGCGCAAGAAAGCGATTATAAAATATGTATAATTATAAATGTATGAATCAAAGCAGATAACCAAATTTTTGTTTTAATTTATAACGAATTAAATTTAGAATTTCCTCACCTAATTCGAATACTGACCGATAAGAATTTTGTTTTTTTTTTTTTTCGTTTTTGTTTCTAACAATTTAAACAATTTCGTTTAATATTCGTACATATTTTGTGTTGATTTGTGCCAATTTGTTGTCTGTGGTTTAATTTACTTCTTTATCACATTTTTTGTGTGGCACAAACTTCAAAACTGACAACAAATTATGGTATGCGCCCCTCTATGTGGTTTCTTTCGTTTTATAATTTTTTAAGTTAACAATATTTTTTTATGAAGTACCTAAGCAAGTTTGTTATACATTTAAGCTCTTCGTTTGTATATCAGCCATTATCAGCCATTATCAAAACTTTAATTCGTGTTTGTGTGTCTGAATGTGTGAAACAAACGCTCATCAATATATCTATATATTATCGTTTTATAACAAGACTGCTCTGCAATATTTCTGGTATTTTCTTTCAATTTTGACAAAATAAAATTATTTTTAACAAGAAAAAATATACAATTATGATTACTATTAATTACAATGAGGACTATATTCATTATATCACATACCAATTTATGTTTCTGACTGTGACTCGATGCGAGTTCCCCCCAACCCGTTTACATTGCCAATTTCCACCTTCTTTTTCACACTCGTACATGCTGCTTGTTTATGTTTATGTTAATGTTATTTAAAAATAATTAATAACTGTTTTAGTTTGCCTTTAAAAACGGTTTGCTTTGTGCAGAGGCGTCTGAACCCAAAGCCACGCTAATTTTGATTTGTTTTTCACTTTTTGGTCAAATTAAAATTCCCGCTATCACATATCGTGGTTCATAATTAAATCATAATTTAAAAAACGTTCATGGAATGAGCACAAAATAAATTAATAAATTGTTTGCTTTGTTTTTAGAAAAAGAGTAGATAGAGATCGTTGAGTTTTAACTACTAGCTATAATTTGTTTTATATATATATGCGTAATATTTGTATCATGCATTCCTGTGGCTTTTGGGGTGCGTACGCGTGCGTACCTAAGCAAACTTCGAACATTTTTATCGATGTGAGTTTGTGAATATAAACAAACAAAAAATGTGAAAAGGTAAAGAACGACGACTGCGTTTCATATCAGTGTTTTTTTTTTTGTTTTTTCGCGTTTTTGATTTTTTTTGTTTTGGTGCCCGTTTCGTATTGCACATGATCTAGTCGATTTAGATTTGGAAACGCCTTCTCTGGGGTCTTAACTTAAGCTCTACATTTTGACTCTGTCTCTGACTGTGTTTTCCGTGTGTCTCGCTATATATATATTTGTTATATATATAGTATATATATAGAGATATATATAGATATATAGTATATATATATATATAATATATATATATATTATATAGTATAATATATTATATAATATCGTTAGAATCATGAAAGACGCGCGAGAGTGCCCTGCACTAGAATTACACTATAAGTAATGTGAATGTTATTTTTTGTTTGCGTTTGCGTTTGCTGTTGCGTGTGTGCTGCTGCTACAATAAAAGTGCATAATTTTTCCCATTTTCCGTATTTTCACCACAATCAAGAAAAAGTTCATTGAGATCATTGAGTTTTCCTAAGGATTTACACACATCATGCAACATGCGGCGCCGCCTGCACTCTCGCGCGCCCCTCAAACCTCTCAAATTGCCTGCGTCAAGACTCCTGCCAATTCAAAACCAAAGTAATTACAAATGAAATATCGTTACTGTTAAATCTATCAAGAAAGATTGAGGGTGAACTAACAAAAAAACATTAAAATGGGCTAAGAATTAGAAGTTGTTAATTTTCCTTCTGTATATACATAGTTACGAGTTAGTGTAGTTGTATATATATTTATGTAGATATATATATATATATGTAAAAACGACTAAATGTTTCAAGATCATTTGGAAAATTACATAAAACCGCGCTCTGGACTGGACTGGACTGAACTGTGTGTCATATTAGGACTTGGGACTCTGACTGAAGCTGACCTGGCACTAAGGACCCGAAACCTATGATAGAATCTGCGCTGTGAACCCTCTCTAGATCCCCGATACTGATACCGATACCGATACCGATGCTGATACCGACGCTGATCCCGGGTCCGGATCCGTCCCGACAGCCACTAGTTGTTTAAGAGCCTGGCGTCATCGGATGCCGTTGCAGCATTTGTTATATCATCGATGTTGGTGGGTGCGCATGTGCAGCACGAGATTGTGTTTGTGCTTCGACTTCTTGTGACAAATGGGGCACTCGAATTTGGGCTCCACGCCGCACTCGAATCGCACATGCCGGTTAAGGCTGTGCGGCCGGGCGTAGGTATTTCCGCACCTATCGCAGGCATAGGCTCCTCCTCCTCCTCCGCCTCCGCCTCCGCCAGTGCCAACGCCACTGCCTCCTCCACCAGCAGCTTCCGCTTGCTCCGCTCCAATTCCCCACTGCTGATCCGCCAGCTGCTGCTGCTGCTGCTGCCGCCGCTGCAGCCGCTGCTGAAGTTGAAGCTCCTCCTCCACCGGCGGATGAGGCACTTGTGTTATTGGCCGCCAGTCCAGCAGCTGCTACGGCCACCATCACGGCGGCAGCACTGCTCGTGGGATCCTGGCCAGGACCACTGCTGCTGCTGTAGCGACGCGTCGGCGTATCGGGACGAGGCACTTGAACCGGCACAGCCGGATAAATCAGCTGCGTCAGGGCACGACCATGGTGGTGGTGGTGCTGCTGCTGCTGCTGCTGCTGCTGATGGTGGTGATGGTGGCCCAGGGGCAGGGTGGCCGTACCTCCGACCTGGGCAGCAGCTAGCAGGGCTTTGGCCAGGTCCATGCGCAGATCGCAGGGCTCCATGCTATCCTCGTCGTTGCTGTCGTCGTTGTCGCCGTTGCCGTGGCGCGGCTGAGACTTGGGCACCAGCAGGATGCCCGGGCAGTGGGTGGTGGGCGTGGCTCGGTCACTCAAGTGCTCGTTATGATCCTCCAGACCGCTGCCCGGTTCGTACTTGATGACCGGCGTTCCGATGGGACTTGTGTGGGGACTCGTCTTGATGCCCAAAAGGCTGTAGCTGCGTCGCTTAGGTGACAAGCGTCCAAATTCTGAGAAGATTAATTAAAATATATAAAAAGAAAATATTATTTTAGTAAGCTGTATTTTTCATCTAGTTAAAAAAAAATTTTTTTTGTTTTTTAATTTTTTTTTTTTGTTTTGAAATTATAAAAAGACCTATTACTAACTGGAAATAAATAAATAATGAAGTTTTACCGTAGTTGTTTAGAGTCTTTTGTTTACTTGTTTTTGAGTTAAATATGTTGCTTTAGTGATACATGGTGCTATATGGAGTGGAGTGAACTGGATTGGTGTGTGTGGTGTAGATGTGTGGTGTGTATCTGTTTGTGTGTGTGAGCTTGTGTAAGTAGGCTGCAAAAGTAAATTTTCATTAAATATTAAATTAAAACACAATGAGTACATCGAAATTGTTGAGTAAAACATTTTAGGAGAGCTAAGCAAAAATAAATAAAAAAAATTTTGTTGATAAAGATACAAGTGATAAATGGTTTCAAAAACATCGTTTTTTGAATAATTATAGAGGAATGTGTGTTGGGTGGTTAGTGACAAAAAACACTTAATATTTCTAGAGGAGGGGTGGACGTATTTCTGGCAGGACTTGGAAATTTCATCCCGGTTTCCAGTGCCCAATGTGTTCTCTGCTCGTTTTATCACTTTGTAAATACGCATGCAATATTAAAATGTAAGGGAAATCATAATACAAAATTAAAAGTTCTGATAGAAGTAATGGATATTTGTAAAATATAATTCTATACAAACTAAGTTTTTTTTTTTGTTTGGTTTCATTTTCATGTTTTAATATTTAAATAAATTTAATGCTATATATAGTAATCAGATAGATTTATACGTTTCACAATCGCTAGGAAGAAGACAGATAGATAGGTAAAATAAACTTAAAGTTAAACCTCGGCAATACAAACAAGTGGAGTATTAAAACAAAAAAAAACCAGATCAAGCTACAAATCTAATAGGTCTCAAACATAGTTATGTAAATTATAGTTACTTCATCTAACAAATACATATGTATATAAGGACTAAGTAAATGGATACATAGTTATGCATATCTATATTGTATAAATAGTATTTATATATATAGGTTGTAGTAGTTAAGCATGCAAACAACAATAAGAGAGGGAGGAGGCAACACCATGAATCGCGTTGTTTGGCTGGCGTTCATCAGAGAAGACCCACATCATCTTCATTAACATCACATCACATCCATCCACCTGAAATAGAGATCTGATTAGTATAGATTCTAAGCAAATGATTGGATTGCCTAAGAATTGGTGTTTCGGATGGAGGAAGGAGGGAGAGGATGTAATGTGGTTGTGGTTGTGGGAGATGCAGAGTGGCGATCGAGTTCTACCTGTATGATGGAATGAGAAGATGTTCAATGGCGATCTCATTAAAATAAGTACAACTTGGGGTTTTGGTATTTTCTTTTTGACATTTGCTTTTAATTGTATTTCGAATTTTTTGTGTTTTGTTTTTAAATACATTTAGCCGGCAATAATTACGATTCATCGGTTTATGGGAAATACATAGTTATAATCGTACTCAATTAATATAATGTGTTTATCTCTCTTGCAACTTTATAGAGGTATTTGTTATTTTTTTGTTTTCTTTACATTTTGGTAAGGTAATTAGATGGTACAACTCGCGGGTTTCAGTGCCGTATCTGAATCGTGATTCTGTATTTTTGTTTTTTTTTTTTTTTTTAATCTAACAATTTTCAAAGCATACATGCGCCGATGATATTTCGAATTAAATTTTATAAACATTGTCTTTATCAATTAGGTTTAATTTTTGTCTAAAATTGAAAATATTTTATCTCATTATCGTTTCGTTTTGACTAGATAATCGATTCAGTTAATAATTATTATTTTATAAGCATAACTTAATGACCAGAAATAAAATCTTTAAAAATGTTTCTAACAAATTAAAAAAATTATTGCGTATGCAAACATAATACAAAATCAAAAAGTTTATCAATATTATTATTCAGTATCTTTGGAGGGGCATTTGCTTTATGTTCATGCCATGCATATAGTTAGGGTTTCTTTTATTTTAATAATTATTACAAAAGTTTCCCTTTTTTTTTGTTTGTTTGTTTTTTTTGTTCTTGTGGTTTTTGTAGCACACTTAAACAAAATTTAGCTGGTGACTAGTTTATATCATTTTCTTTTTGGTTTTGTGTTCAATTTTTTTTTTTTTTTTTTTTTTTTTTTTTGTTTCATGTTTTTTTCTGGGAAAAAATGTACACATATTTATATGAATTTTAAAGTTAATTTTTGTTTGTGAGAATTCGCTAAAACAATACAACACTCCTTGTTCTTGCATGTCTTCTGTTCAATGTATTGCAAACTACTCCTAGTTTCCACGGCATCATAACCGGCTTCGTTCAACGAAAAGAAAAAAAATAAATTGTGAATGGGGGGTTTGCCCTTGCAGATCCGATCCGTAGCTCCCAAAAACTCAGCTCGATGGAGTAACCGAGATTTGCAGTAGCAGAAGATTCGTTCCCAAAGCCGTTCATTAGCCGCCGCCTGCGTTTTGTACAAGTCCAAGTCTCTCCTAAGCACTGTCGTTCTGGAACACCAAGGTGTAGGTGCTGCTGGTGCTGCTTCCGCCGCCGCCGCCGCCGCCGCCGCCGCCGCCGCCTCCGCCGCCGTTGTTGTTGTTGTTACCACTGTTGCTAACAGGAACGACGGCTCCGTTGCCAACGCCCACGACCATGGGCATGCTGCCGCCACCGGGCAGGGGCTTCTTCTCCTCATCGGCATCCTTCTCGCGATCCCGACACTTGGTGTTCAGGTGTCGCTTCAGATTGCTGTGGACATTGGTGGCATAGCCGCACATCTTGCTGCAGAAATAGCGCGGAGGCAGGCCGCACTCGTTCTTCAGGTGACACTTAAGACTGTTTTTCCACTTGTAGGTGCGATTGCAGTTGCGGCACACCCACGGCTTCTCGATGTCGGCATTGTAGATCATGTCGGCGGAGTGCTCCAGTGATTCCTTGCGTGTGCGCTTGTTCTGGACGAGGACGCGATAGCGATTGTCGTCCGAGTGCGACCAGTGCAGGTCGAGATTCTGGTCCTTGATGGGCAGGCCCAGTTTGTTGCTCATCAGCGTGCAATTGGTCGTGTTGAGGGAACCACTGGTTCCCGCGCCGGCCATCAATTGCTTGGGTGCCGAAATCGTCGTTATGGTGGCTGGTATCGCAGGCAACTTGATCTGCAGCGACTGGCTGGTGGGCTGCAGCTGCAAGTGCTGCAGATGCTGTTGCTGTTCGAGCAATTGCTGCTGCTGCTGGGCACTCAGCACGATCTTTTTCACGGCCCCCGCACCAACACCAACACCAACACCACCACCAGCAGCACCTCCCTGGCCGGTGGCCATTTGCTTATCATTCGATTGCTTGGCATGCTTCTGAGTGGCAGCCGCCGTGGTCAACAGATCATCGTCGTCGTCATCGTTGTCCATTAGATAGCTGTCCTCGAACTCCTCGTTCTCGATCTTCACCGCATCGTATGTCCATGACAACGGGCTGCCCAGTTTCAGGTCATAGTCGAAAGTATTCTCATCCTCGATGGCCTCGTTGCACACGGCCTCGTCGTCGTCATCACCGTTGAGCGGCATGCTCTCCGGATTCTCAATCTTCACAATCACCTCGGTCATGGTGTCATCGATGCTGTCCAGCTCCACGCCGGCCGCCGCCAGCGCTGCGGCCGATGCGGCATCCACATTGCAGTTGCTCGACGAGCCATTCTTGTTCCCATTGTTCGCCGGCGTGATGCAGGCAATGGTTGTGCGTCCGATGCTGCCGATGCGGGTCACCGTCTGGGTCAGCGTCTGGGTCAAACTGCTGGCATTGTTGTTGTTAATGTTGCTGCTGGCAATGGCCGCTGCCGCCTGCTTGGCCGCAATTGTGGCCGCCGCCGCTGCCGCCGTGGACGTGGATGTGGTCGTCGTCGAAACTCTCGGCCGGATCGACGCCGATGACTTGTTAGTGGTTTTAGCTTCGTTTATGAGTGACTTTTTGGACTGAGTTAGTTTGTCTGATGGTTAGTTTTATTTGTCGGTTTTTTTTTGTTTTTTGGTTTTTTGGTTAGTCATGAAATAGAAATTTGGAATGGTTAAAGTTAGATTATTGTTTGAATGAATGGTTATAAAAAGGAAATACGTAAAGAAAACTTATGATGTGTCTGTGTGTGCTCAGCAACAAAACAAAATGTAAGACTGTAAAAAGAAAGCAAAATTATTGGAGAGTTCAAAAATACGAAAAAACCAAGGTTCGTATAAATAACAAAATCAATCAAAATCATATATGAATTAGGTGTAATGCAGCCAGTGCAGGCAAATACCTGAGGGATCGTCAGAGGACTTCTCGATGATGGATTGATCCGCCAGCATAAGCCAGTTACGCACGCGGATCCTGGATTCGCCACCTTCAAGCTGGCCACTTTCATCTGTAAATGGCAATTTATATATTTGTTTGCATTAGTTATCGTATATTTTTGACAAGTATTCATATATTAAACAGATTTTGATGTGTGCCTATACTAGAGATGATGGCCTAACCGTTTTTGTATCTTCAATAATTTGTGTCTTTTCAAATAAAATGTTTCCAAAAATGAAATCATAAAATTGTGTATTATTACTAAAAATTAAAATGAATACTTACAAGCAGTAAATAAAGCGCTACTAAATCTGTGTGTAAGAAATAAGACGTATCAACATAGACATAAATAAATTAATTATCAACGCACTATAGCAAACAACTTTCGTTTCTTTTGCGTTTTATTACATGGAATTTGTATATTTTTCACATTGAATTTGGGTTTTTTTTTTTTATCAATTTACAAAAAGAGTTTTACAAACAATTCATAGAAAAAATTAAATATATATATTATATATATAAGGGTATGCTAATTCTGTTGTTTAATGAGTATTTTTGTCTTATTAAGTGTTTTATTTATTTAAAATTATTTTCTATTTATATATTTTTGTGTTTTCCTATTGTTCAACAATATTGTTTTTAGAAAATTTGGAATTTTCAACTTTTGCCATAATGTTTCGATTTTATAATTTTTGAAATTGTTTCGTTTTTTCTTCATTTTATAAAGAGTTGCTAAACTTAGCCCAACACCGCAATTATTTAACCAATGTTTTTTTTGTTTTGTTTAAGAACTTTAGTTTCTTAAAAAATTATTTTATACGTAAGCATTCGAGATTTGTTGTCTTCCTCCTCTGGTTCTATTTGTTTAATAAAGTATTAAATTATCAGAGCTCTTAAACTAATTGTTTTTGTTGCACAGTTTTACTGGCCGCACATTTTTGTTTGGGTTTAGTTTGTCTGTTCTTGTGAATGTTTGTAGTTTGTCGTCGTTTAATTAAAGCTTAATAAAATCATCTATGGAATGTATTTCGTTGTAGTGGAAAGCAAGGAAATAAAAATAAATTACACTTGACTACTTATAAATGTGCAGCATAAAAGTAAAAAATAAAAACACACACATTCATACCATATTCATAAGTTATCAAAAAAATAATAAATAAAGTGCATGTGACGTATTTTGTGGCGGTGTTCTGTTGGTTGTTTTTTCTTGTTTCTGTTTCTGTTTTTGTTTCTTTATTTTGTGGTTGCTATTGTGGTAGCTCAGCTACTGAATTTTTTTGTCGTCTGTTGTATTTTAGTTATGCAATTTGGGTCTCGCCCTCACTAAGTACCTGAGTTTAAATGTCTAATAAAAACCATTTAAATCCCGACCTCCTTCGGTTGGTTGACTTTTTTGACTTAAATTCCTGCCTTAACCTACTTGAATATGGCTTTAAACAATTACGAATATTGGTATATAATAAATTTTTAAATAAAATGGTTGCAAATTGCTTCTGTTTTTCCATCAATTTTTCAAGGCACTTTCTCCGTCGACTATCGAACGTTTCGCCTCGCCTACATTAAATTCTATATAAAGTTGCTGAGCTTAGTGAATGTTTTCTTCGTTAGCCTAAGACATCGTTATAATAGCAAAATATTTCCACTTGAGGTAAAATGTTGTTTGTAGAGGCTGGTTAACTGACTGACTGGCTGTATGGGAACCTAAATTGAATCTGTTTGGCACTCTGTACTGAACTGAATATCGCCGTCCATTGCGTTCTAACGCTTGCTGCAAGTACATCGTCTTAAGCTTACATGTTTAACTTTCTCTACAATTCCCACTGGGAATTTTGACTATAAAGTCGAGGGTTTTCCTTTTCGCTGGATGTACTTGGAAACGAACCGCTCTGGTTTAATGGATTGATTGTTTCTTTTAACGAGTAATATCTTAATATGGTCTGAGTTTTCCTTTTTATCCACTGAGTTTGCTACTACTACTGTTTCTACGTTATATATTAGTACATATATGTATATATGTATATATATATATACTTCTCATGCTAAACCTATGATATTATTGAATAATTCTAAACCGTTTCATTGTACAAGTTTTGTCTTTCATTTTTACGTTTTGTGGAATGTTGCAATATCTAAAATTGTTTTTGTGTAAAATCATTTTACTGATCACTTTGCTGTTTGCTTGAAATAATAGAAATTATAGATTTTCAAATCGGTCTCGTGTAAACAATTAATAACAATAACAAAAAATTATTTTATGTGAAATGGCGTAGATTTTTGTGCTTTGCAACAAATTGTTTTCGGTCCATTCGAACACGTTTTCTTTTCGAAACATCCAGGCATCTTACAACACTATTTCATTATGATTTTCTCATTTGTTTTTTGTGTTTTTTTTTTTTGTTTTTTTTTGTTGTGTTTGTTTTAAGCTTAATTTGGCACACTGATTCCGTTTTCCCGAGAGGTTGGTGTGTGATAATATTTCGGTTTTTTGTTTTTTGTGTTTTTTTTTTCTTTTATGTAATTTCCTTTCGTTCTTAATATCCCTGATTCTGTTTTTTAGTTGGTCGTCTTCTCAACATTAATAACTGATCAACGTTAGCTTTTTATACAAGTTTCCATCACTAGAAGTTCCGAAGAGTGGTTGTGGTACTCTACGAGAAGTGAGGATGCAGCTCCACACCGCTGGCCAGAGCAGCTGCAGCCGCTGCCACGGAGACGGCTGCTGCCGTGGCTCCACTGCTGTCGCCATCCAGGCCGCCGGATCCGGCAAAGTTCTTCACATCCTCCAGCTTGAACTTCTCCTTGTGCATGCGCTCCATGTGCCGGCCAATGTGCATCTTCTGCTTGGCCCGGTAGACGCAGAACGGGCACTGGAACTGCGGCTCCTTGCCGCACTCCCACTTCTGGTGGTTGCGCAGCGAGGACTTCAGTTTGTAGACTCTCCCGCAGACGGGGCACGGGTGTCCAGCACCGTTGTCAGCACCGCCCAGCGCGCTGTTACCGCCACTATTAGACGGGGATTGACCCGATCCAGATCCCGATCCCGATCCAGATCCCGTGGATAAGCCAACGCCAGCCGCTGTGTTGCCGCTTATCAGATTGTTCATGGCGCTGATGCTGTTCAGGATGTTGATGTGGCATAGTCCAGCTGGGCCGCCAACATCCGCAAAGGTAACGGCTCCACTTAGTGTGGCTGGGTAGTCGCTGCTGTTCCCATTACCTGAGCTGGCCTGATCCTCGCCAAAACTCAGCTCGGTGCCGGCAGCTGCGGCTGCCTGTTTCTCGGCCACGGCTTTTAGCATCAGGGCAGTGGCCTCCTCTTCGCTCAGGTGTTTCAACTTGCCACCGCAACTGGTTTTCGTGGGTTTGCCACTGTTCCCATTGCTATTGTGATTGCTGATGCTGATGCTGCTGCTGGTGCTGCTGCTGTGAATCCTGGCGGGCGTGGAGGCTGCCCGTGGCTCACTCTTGCAGGCCACATCCGTGGGCGTCTTGCGGCCACTGGAGGTCACATCCTTGACGCTCAGTCCCACAGCGCCCTGCTTGTCCACTGAGAGGTCGGTGGGAAAGACCAGGGGCTGGACACCTTCGCGAAGCGTCACCAGCGGCATGGCCAGGCGGGCGTTCCACTCATTCCAGGTGAGTCCGGCTATGCGCGTAATACTCAGATCTAGGTTATCATTTCGTTTTGTCACAGGTTCAAGCATGGATTTCAGGTGTTTTTTGTGAAGTTGCAATTTTGTAGTTTGTAGTTTGTTTGTTTTATGTTTTATTTTTGGGGAGAGGTGGGTTGCAGCGCACAACATATGAAAATAAAAACGAGAAAAGAAAAACAAAAGAAAAGAAGAACGAAAAATAAATAGAATTACTTTTGACTGGACACAGGACAACTCTGCAAGAGAAACTCATGTAAATCGAGAAAAAAAATCAAAAAAACAAACTTAATAACACTTAGGGATTTAGCTGTTAGATCAAGCTGGGTGGGTAACCAACACAGAGACCAACACACACACAAACGAAAGTGGAGGATTTGGATTTGTCTGGGGATGATCTGGATGAGGCGGATACGCAAAGCAAAAATTAATAATTAGTTAAAGCATTTAGGGGGTGAATATATATATGTATAGTGGTGATAAAAAGCATTAGAAGATGTCGTGGCATGATTCAAAATTAGAGTACAAAATAATAAACATATATACAGTTAACATATAAGATAAAAAGAAAACTCTCTCTCTCAATAAAACGTTGAGCAAAATTAAGGCCAATTAGTGCAGGGTGTAAACATATTTATTTTAAAAATAAATTTAAAAAACTAAAAAGAGGATAACTAAATTAATTGATCTGTAGTAGCTGGAGTGCTGCTTGGGGTGGGTGGTTTTTGTAGTTGCTGTTGTTGGGATTTTGCTTGTACACACATCGATAAACACGGCTGGGAAATTGGATTCAGGTTGTGATTCAGGTTCGATTCGGGTCTGGTTACTTTTTAGTGGCATACAGAAACGAACGTTTAGATTTTGGGCTCTTAGACATAATAGAATATAGGAATGGCAATTGTTCCCTTTTACAATTGTTTTGCATGTTTTTACTTAAGTTTAGCTCAATGCGAATGGTTGGCAGGCGGAGGAGGTCAATGGTCCCAATCCAAGTCCCGGTCCACTGGCCAATCTAAAAGAAAAGAGAAATATATTAGGTATGCTCGGAAAAGATCAGATCTTAAAGTGTTCGCTAGCTAACTTGAGGCAATCGCTGGTTGAAGTCATATCGGTCACCTGGAAAGAAAAATATGTTAGTATGAACTTTGTTGAAATACTACATTTTACCTAGTACACATATTAAAGCTACAAATTTGGGTTTTGTGATTTTTATATAATTTTATTTTGACCTTCTGTTTTTACAACTATTTCTCAAAATATAATTTCTATAGATAAGTATTCATAATAAATGTTTAATTTCAATCAATTAAATGATTTACACACAAAAATTGCAAAAAGACATAATATATATTTATATATTGTTCTAATACATATGTTTAGAATTTGTTTGTTTTTAACTTTATCTGCGAAAATATGTTTCCAAGGGTTTACGTTTTACTCGGATTTTTAGTTGTACACAATCAATTTTTCTAAGTTCGAGTAAGTTTTGTAATTTACAGTAAAATAACATTCTTTTTTTCCATATAAATTGTATGATTTTTCATATATTTTTATATAAATATTTGAAAACAAATTCCTACAAATTTAATTTTGTAAGCCTCCAATTTAGATAAGTTTACAATGTATTCCAATCTTTTGTCGGTTAATTTTTTTTTCTTAAATAGGTTACAATAATTTTTATCTGATCTTCATAAAATACAATTTATGTGCACTTTTCTCCAAAAACGTTGAATTGCAGTAAAATGAATTGCCAGGGATTTAGTTATGATAGTTCTACATAACTCAGCTCGATATAAAGTTTTTTTTTTGTGGTTTTATTTAATATTTTTTGAGAGCACGCACACATACATACAGAATTAAGTTTCTAATTGTACTTAATGTTTATCTGTTTTCCAGTTATATAGTTGATTTCTATATTCTTTGTGTTATTTCCATGAAAATACTTGCACATTGATTAAAGTTTTTTTTTTTTTTTGTTATCCATCTTGTCAACTGTTTTGCGGGGGCTTTTGTTTTGTAATTTTGAAAATTACGTTCAAATAAACGATATACATAACCAATTATACTAAATGTGAAGACATACAAGTTAAAGCCTGATGAAATTGGATTGAGTGCACACAGTACCGAGTGAATGCTTTGCCAAAATGTATAGCTTTTGAGAACCGAGGGGAAATCGACTTATAAACTTAATAAAAATAATCAACAAATAAGAACTTTAAGATTAAATAGAGTGTACACGATTATAAAATGATACAGAATAGTATTAATAATAATGAAACTGGTCTAAAACTCAAAAACGGTTGTTTGCTTACACTCAACAATTGTGTACTCACACTCCTCCCCTGACAACAACATTTGCTTAGATCTTCCGGCCACGTTTGCTCTCCAATTGCGGTTTCTCCGGATGATGTTTGCGCACATGGACCCCAAGATTGCCCCGCTGCTTGGCCTTGTAGCTGCAGTACGGGCAGGGATGACACGGCTCCTTTCCGCCGCACTCGACATTTTCGTGGCGCCGCAGCGTGGACTTCCAGCGGTACTTTTTGCCGCAATGACGGCACACGTACCGCGATTCGGGATCATCGCAAGGACCCAGAGACGAGTCGCTCAGCGACAGTTCATAGGTCATGCCCGACGGATCGTGCTCCGACTCCTCCTTCATGGGCCGCGTGGTCAGAATGGTGTAGCTCTTGCTCGAGTCGTGCATGCCCAGCTCCTCGGGCGAGATTGTCTCCACACCATCGTCGTCCTGCAGCTCAATGCTCTGGTGGTGATGATGCTGCTGCTCGTGCTCGTGCTGCTCGTGACTGCCACTGGTCTGCACCACCGTCTGGATTTGGTGCGACTGCAGCTGATGGATGTGATGCGTCTGCTGTGTCTGCTCGTGCTGATGCACTGTCTGCAGCTCCTGCGGCTCATGTTCGATGGTGGTGATGTGCGTCTCACCACCGGAGGTCTGCATGTGCTCCGTAATCTCCGAGGGTGCAAAGCCAATGCCGATCTTTGTGCCATCGGGCAGCTCGATGTCATCGATCTCGGCGTACTTCACCAGGTCACTGATGATCGCCGCCGATGCATTCGGGTTGTTCAGGTCAATCTCGCTAATCTCATACTTGGTGCCATCGGCCAGTTCGTGTTGCTGATGCTGGATGGGCTCATGTGTCTCCACGATCTGTAGGTTCTGTAACGTGGACCCGATGATCTTGCCACGCGAGTAACGTATCCGCGAGGACGTTGGTTTCGCATCGGCTATCTGCACATTACGCAGACCCACCAGGTTGATTGTCTGGCCCGGATGGGCCGTGATTATGCTTTGTACTTGGGTGTGGGTCGGCTGAGCCGTCTGAATCTGGTGGTGATGCTGCTGCTGCTGCTGCTGCTGCTGCTGCTGCTGTTGCTGCTGCTGGTGGTGCTGTTGCGACGTCTGCGGCACCTCCTCGATGTGAATGGTCTGATGCTGCTGGTGGTGGTGCTCCTGATGATGCGGCTCCTGGGACACATGCTGAATGATGTGATGCGGATGTATGATTGTGGAGCTTGTGTGCGCATGATGAGTGGCAAGCGTTGTGGTGGTCGGTATAATCTTTTTGATGTTGATAAGCTCTGAAAATGGGGGAGCAATATACAAAAGTTTTATTAGTAAATTGCTAGTTAAAATAAAATACAGATTTACGCTATGTTGCTATTCGTTCATTGCAATTATACAGATATTATAGATATTTCAAAGGAAGAAAACATTTTTTCCCTATATTCTAGTAAGGTATACCTCACATTAATTGTAATTTACAAATTTTATAATCAAGTTGTAATTGAAAAGATGTTTTAAATTATCTTACAATTGGTTCTGAAAATTGTAATTAGCCAATAGAATTGTTTTATTAAATTTGCATTTGCATTACTCACGTTACTCTGAGATTTAACTGGATTGAAAAAAAAACTTGAATCCCACTAGCTTTGCTACATATATGGATACCAAGTCAAGTTCTGGACTTACCGCATTCCGATGAGGGCAACTTGATGGGCGTACTGGTCAGAGCAGTTAGCTTGGGTTCAGAGTGCGATGCGGCGGCGGCGTTCAAGAGTTCCGTGATGGTGGGCGTGGGCTGTCCAGCCGGTCCAGTTACAGTGACCGCCGCTGTGGCCTGTTGTTGTGCTGTCGCCTGATCCTCCTCCAATTTGGCGGCCGTTATGTTGCCCAACTTCTTGACGTGCAGCACGAATCCGTCCTTGTTCTGGGTGATGACAATGTCATTGCTCTCCAGCAGACAGTCGTCCAGTTCGAATTCATCGTGGGTTCCTTCGGTCTGCTCGCCCTTGTCCTGCTTGGAGGCTGCAGAGTCGAATGATTGATGGTTAGTAAATGTTTAGGATGTACAAATTTACCGCTTAGTGGAAGTAGTTAAGCTCAGCTCCTGTCACTAATAATATCCTTTTGAAATCGTTTTTATTTATTTTTTTTTTTTTGTTTTCTTCGTCTTTTTTTTAGTTGCATCTTAACTTGGTAAAAACAAGCAAACAATTTTCGGATCCGTATTCGTTTTAGTTCTTAAATTAGGTTCTTAAATGTAAAGATTTATATTTATAGGTGTGTGTTGGGTGGGTTTGTGTTTGCTGTACAGCACAATTAAATGAGAACCAAGGACAAACAAAATACCATAGCCAAAAAATAAGGGAATAAAAACCGTGCCCTTAATAAAGCTTAATTAACTTAACGACTACAGAAGAATTCAATAATGACACGTTTCAATTTTGGTTACAAAAAGGCATTTTTTATTAACATTAGAAGGCGGATCGATCGGGACTCTTTTTCTCCCACCCCTAGAAAACTTACCTTCTCGAGATCGTATTAGAAACTATTTACTAAAGTAATTAAGGAACTTTGTCCACTTGGGACGACTCGAACAGACCACGGGCCAAAGCCCGGCCCAAAAAGGGCACTTCCCGCCTATCGCCCTCGCCCGATCCCAATGTAATATCACTGTGGTTCTCCGGATGCTGCGTTTTTACGTGCATATTGAGACTATGCTTGTAGCGCGCTACATAGGAACAATGGCGACACTTCTCAGTGGGCAGGCGACCACATTCGTAACGCAGATGCCTCGAGAGATTCTTCTTGTAGGTGTAGGCCTTCTCGCATTGCGGGCAAATGTGCGCGTTGTTCGATGGTAAGACACTGTTCAGCGAGGTGACCGATTTCACGGAGATCGTCCAGGCGTTCTCTAAAAAAGTTTCGAGAAAGAAACGAAATAGGTTAGAATATTTGTTAATTTACAGCATGGTTTTCTTAATGGCAGCGAAAACATAGTTAGACAATATTCATATGGGGGAGGACTGATGATGAATGCTCTATGTATGATATGTGTATGCATGTTCTTGTATAACCAACTACCAGTTCAATTGCTCAGCGATAGAGAGTAGTTATTGTAGCAGAAAGTTACATCGGTAGCTAAAGGAGATTTACAAAGCTAAAACTAAACCAAAAAGAGAATACAAGTTGACAAAATCTTACCATTCCAAAAACTTTTTAACTTTACAAAAAAAAAAAAAAAAAGACAATTTTTTTAGGCAATAACTTTTGCCCACAGTTGCAGGTAGTACCGTCTACTATGGCGTAACGGTAGCAATGGTTTTTTGTTTTTTTTTTTTCAACAAACCATTGACCTGACTCTTGACCCTTCGTCCTAGTCGACCTGTAAGTAGGGAAAGTGATTAATTCAGACAAATACAACCTGGCAACCCCCAAACTGCCCGAAATTAATAATTAATGGCCTTGATTCATTTTTTTTGGGGTTTCAACATTTCAATATCAATCTTTATTATTCTTGTTGTTTTGTTTTTTTTTTCTGTTACCACTTTCTTCAAACAATGTGTATATAAACGATTCCATATATAATGCCATTTGTTCAGTTTTCGCAAAAATAACAATTTTTGGGGTTAAATGGTTTCTCGAAAAATTAAAACATAATCCCAAATGGTCTTAGCTTGGTTTTGGTTACATCAATTCTTGTTTTTGCATGTTTTTTTTTTTGTTTTGTTCATTTTTTAATCCTACCGCTTGTTATTACAATTATTAATAATTATTAATTTTGTTTTGTTTTATTTCATGTTTTTAAGGTACTAACAATATCAGCTTCGTCAATGAAAGTTTTTCTTGCTTTTTTTCTGTTTACTTTTTATTTATTTTTCATCTTGTATAAATTTGTTTCATAATTTCGCCTTTTCCGTGGTTTCGTTAACAATAAATATATGTATATATCATTTATCAATTTACTTGGTTTCATTGTTGTTAAATATTACGCTACAAAAAATAAACAACTTTCGTTACAATTAAACTTTCCTTCCGGTTGTTCTTGGTTGTTCTTGTTCTGGTAATTATTGTTTTTGGTTTGATAATATATATATATATTATTATATATATAATATATATCCTTTAATCCTTTTAGACTGTTATGGCAATTTCATTGTTCCAAATACACTTTTACTAAAACGTTTTCTTGTCTGGTTGCTGTTTTTGCTTTGTTCAGTTTTCGTCTAAAATATATATATATATTGGTATATGTATATGTTCTTGTATATATGTGTGTATATATATATATTTGGTTGGTTTCTTTGGAGTATATTTTGTTCATTATTTTGTAACTTACATAGTTAACTCTAATTTTTTTTTTCGCAAACGGTTTTCTGCTCTTAGTCAATAAATATTAATTAACAATATAACAAAAGTTAAAACTTAAAGAGTTCTCTGGTTAAATTAATGTGAAACGATATATAATTGTATGTATAATAATATTAAAACAGTGTTACAACTAATTTAAAGAAAAACGATTTAACAAAAAAGTTATTTCGAAACATTCCATGTTTCTTTCCCCTTATCTAAACTTTAACAGCAAAAAAATAATAATAATAATTTAGCTACTCGCAACAAGGTCTTAGTAAATTAGTTTAACAAAAAACATAAATCATACAAGTAAAGCGAATAATTCTCAAATAAATTTGAACTAATTTGAAAGCAACATTTTCCCTATTTCTTCAAAGAGTCCCACAATTTGTCTTGTTCGCTTGGTAGTTTTCGGGGTTGCAAAATGGTTCATTAGACTATTCATTTCAAAAATTGACTTTGGCAAATAGCCGCACAAGACAAATTGTCAACAAACTTTTGAAGTATTGCACTTATGGCAGAATTTTGTAACCAAATTGAATTAAATCAATCAAAAATTTGCCTTTGGTATTAGTTATTTGCGGGGGGGTGGAGGTGAACATGTGCTAATACCGATGGTTGACACTAAAATCAAAATTCCGCCGACTTAAAGCTGCGATTTGGGCTAGAGGATAGTTGCCTTAATTAACCAAGTTTTCATCATATATCACTAACACGTAATAATTTTCATAAGCCAGATCAGTCGGTTGGTTATAATTTAGTGTCAACCCGGTCTTAAACTGCAGTTAGTAGTACTTCACTATAATTGATTTTCATTCGTTTTTATCTTCCTTTATACTGTGTATAATTTGTCTAGTTCATTCGAGTTCATACAGTTTTTTCTATTGCTGTTGGTTTTCTGTATTTATATAATATTTGTTTATTGTACTGTCATATACATGTAATTTGCATATACGCGTAGGTTTATTATCTGCAACCCAAAGATTAACAATCAACAAGCAACAAACAATATATATCCTGCGCTCTTTTTTCCTTACTGCGATCCTAACTAGAAATTATTTTTAGTTGCCTCCTGCTTAGGTTATATATATTTTATTCTCGTATAATTTCAATAATTTATCATTTATATATATATATTAAAAATTTGTTTGATAATGGCACTCTCATAGCATTTAGTTGTCACTTTTGCCGTCAAAAATTTTACTAAAATCAATCTTTGAACTAACAACGAAAATGTACTATAATTACACTTGTCAACAGAATCGTTTTTTCGTCTTTGAATGCAACAACAAATCATATTGGTTTACATATATATCTATATATGAGTATATTGTTCGATCTCTTCTATGGCTTCTTCTTCTCTAAAGCAGCATTGCATTTTATTTTCAGTTTTGGTGGATAATTTCTAATGGCACAAAATGTTCTATTTCTTTTTTTTTCTGGTATAAAATTCTTTAACCGATTGGCACACACACCCACAAGCACAAGTCTACGCACACACACACACCCACACACGCTCCCATTCATTCATACACAATTATATTTGGCGATGTGAGTGTAATTTACCAACATCTTATCTTAACTTCTTCACTGACTTTTTAACAATTTGCTTTTCCTTAATATCCTCTTTGTTCAACAGACAACATTTTTGCTAATATAGCATTATATATAGTTCTATATGTGTATATTTTTATGTAGATGTGGTTGTTTCCTCATATGTATATGTTTTGTATATATGTATATAAACTCTTTTTACTATTTTTGTTCTTGGAACCATGTAACAAATCTTCCTGCAATCCCTTTTATCCATCTGTCTCTGGTAAACATTCGTGATGCCTAACCAAAGTTGACTCTATGAGACTTAATTTGTTGTATTTTTCTGGGGTTATGCAGTGAAGACCCCAAAGGAGCCCATCTGGACACACTTTTCTTTATAAGTCCAGAGGTTTCACTGTGCATTGCCAGCGTGTGTGTTGGTGTGTCTATGTACCTGGCATAATAACAACTTAAACAATAACATACATTTTTTTTTTGATGATTTTCTTGCTCCGTTATTATTGTTTTTGATGTCATCCACTCTCGCTTTTCAGGTTTAGTTAATTTCGTGGTTGTGTGTCATAACAAGAATCGTATTAATTATATTATATATTAGAAATATATATAATAGATATATATTTGGCAACAAATAAACACAGTACGTTTTGTTATATGCATTTCTGTTTTCTTTTTCTGCTTCTGTTTCTGTTTTTTTCTTTCTGTTGGATGTTATAGATGCATTTCTCTCATTTGTTAATTTCACTAAGTTTTGCTTGGTTTAGTTTCTATATTATTTATATATTTTAACTAAAATTACGTAGTTTTGGTTAGTTTGACTAAAATTGTTTTGCTCTTAGCTTCCTTGCGTGTATGTTTTCTCCGTTTGTTTTGTTTAATTTCTTATCCTTTGTTTTTTAACGTTTGTTTGTTTTGCCTCTCTGTTCTATTCCTTAGTTTAGTTCCTTTTTTTTGTTCATTTTCTTAGGTTTTTTTTTTCTGGTTTTACATTTTACTAAAATTCTATAAAATGTTCACTGACTGCATTTAATATATATATATATGTGTATATATTGTTGTTCTAGCTTGTTAAATATTTTCACTTGTTCTTTAACTAAGTATTCTGTTTGTTTCTTTAATGCTCAGTTTCAACAATAATTCTCATCATATATACTATATATATAGATTGGTTGGTTTTTTTTTTTTTGTTTTTGTTTTTGTTTTATCCATTTTCTTTATAAATGATGTGGCATCCAATAAATTCGTTTTGTTGTTTGTTATTTGTAATTGTTCTTGGTTTTATCTAATTGTTCTATATATCTTTTTGTTGGTTGTTGTGTTGCTGTATTGTGTGTGTGTAATATACGTGTATATAATCATGTTCAAGTTGTTCATTTTGATCGTCAGTTGATCTTCTGCCTATTGGGATAACGCTTATTCTATTTGATTTTAAAGAAAACATTATCTCATAAGTAATATTTGACACAGACACCGCTCTCAAGGTGTCGCTTTAGGTGGGAGCTTTGTGAAAATGCTTTGCCGCACATCAGACAGCGAAATTTTTTCTGTCCACCACATTCATATCTGGGGGAGATATCGGATTCGGATTCGGATTCGGATTCAGATTCGTATTCGGATAGATATAGAGAGAGGGAGAGAGAGGCAGATATTCAGGTATCAGTATTTAATATTCAGTATTCAGTATTCACAACATCATCAGACAGACCCCGACCAGAGATCGAGAACTAATAGCTCGACTTTAATCCACTCACCTGATATGTCGTTGCAGCGAGCTGGCGTCCTTGTAGCTCTTCAGGCAATTGAATCTCGGGCACTGGTAACGTCCATCCGGATTTATGAATTTGAACAGATCGGAGAACTTCAGCTCGTACCAGTAGTCGCGGATCAGGGATTGCGCCGAACTGGCCGATGTCCCACCAGTGGGTGGCGGAGTTTGGCTCGAGTTGGAGGCATAGCTGCTTGGAGCTACAATTTTTTAGTTGTTTAACGTTTTGTATAGAAGGAGAAGAAAAAAGAAGAGATTTATATATTCATGAGTCTCGGTGGTGTTCCATCTGATTAGTCGGCATCTTATACAACTAGAGCAGAGATATTTCGTTTTGAAAAAGTAACAAGATTTCAGTATAAAAAAAAAATATTCTTAAAGTTTGTAAACAATTTTTTTTTTTTTTTTTTGCTATAATTTTGTAAAGTTATTTTTTTGCATTGAGTATTATAAATTAAAATAGGAATAGTAATAAAGTGGTGATATTTACAGTTAGTGTGTGTTGCGGGGTGTTTTGCTTGATTTAAAATATTTGTATTTTGTGTGGGCGTGGCATGGTGAAGCGTGAGCAGAGCTAGCAGCAGTAGTTGCAGATTGGCTTGGTTTTATTTATTTGCTGGGTTTGCTTTGTTTTATATTTTGAATGAACGCTGTGAAATGATGACTGATCTTGACTGAAGTTGATGCATATATGATGATGATGCTTGATATGGGTCTGCAATGAAACATGTTTAGTAAACTGGACGACAGAGAGATGAGGAAAGAGAGCGACCCACTAGATATACAAACGGTTTCTTTATCAATACAATTTTATTTGAGTTACAAAAATATGCATATAAAAAATACTTAGTTATGGCTCTGACTTATAAAAATAGTTGATTTTGGGTTATAAATATATACGTTTAAATGGCTTAAATGTCTAGCTAAATATCGTTTTCGCTTGTTATACTCGTGTGTTCACAAAATTCGTTTCACATTTTTTCAACGGTTCACAAAATATATAGTTAACTGCTTACGAATTGGGCTTTGTGTTTTTTTTTTTTTTTCGTTTCTTTGGCTGCTCTGTAAATATATGTTTGTTTTATATTTGAACTATTTGTTTGCGGCTGTTTAGTTTTAGTTAATTGTTTGTTGTACTTGTACTGTTGGTTGCATTTAATTTGTCTTCATTTTGAGATCCTTGTCTATCAGTTAGTTAGTCATAATCCTAGCTAGCAAAGGAACTTAGATTGTATTAACTTAATCCATAAAAGTTTAGTGTTAGTTGGGTTTTATTTGGAATTTCGCTGATTTGGCATGGCCTTCTCTTACTACAAACTAGACTATATCGAAAAATGTTTCACTTGTTTTGTCTTTTGGTATTTTGGTTTTTTTTTTTTCTTAGGAATGCAAATTGTGTGGGTCAATGACCGCAAACTACTCTCAGTAGTTTAACCCCCTCCCTGACTTAGTTTCGTTTACGTTTTTTCTTTGGACTGTTTTGGCTTACTGGGCTAAAAACTAAAGTCTACCAATTTTAAACTTAAATTAACTTAGGAAAATGTCAGACTAGCTGAAGCATAAGTTATGATTGCAAAAATTTCTGCGCTTAACTTAAATCTAAAATACGAATTTTAAATGAGAACCGAGAGACGTCGACTGCAATGATTGGAATTTTAAGCAGGCGGCAGGTTGGTTGCGCTCGCGGCGTTTGTATACCATTTACATGAATTAACCAAATTTATGCAAATCGAGTTTACCATACATAATACAAAGTGAAAGCTGAAATTTTTTGTTTGTCTTTGGCTTTGCGATAAATTTAAGCTCCTGCGCGAACTCAGTAGATCATTGCAGACCGTCCTGGCTGGTTGGCGTTTTTTTGTTTTTTTTTTTTTGGTTTTTGGTTTTTGGTTTTTTTTAAGAACTGAATTTATAATACGTGCGTGCAGATGGCTAAAAACTAAAATTCTTGGACTGGATTAGAGATGTAAATAATTTCTGTTTTGTTTTTTGTTTTTTTTTGTTTTTAGAGCCCTGCCTATGCGGTGGCCTCCCATTTGGAATTTATGCCCGTGGATGCCTGCATCTGAAAGGCCAGCGGCAGGAAGTCCTTTTTCATTTTGGCAAAGTGCGTCTTGATGTGCTTGGTGAGGTTGTCGCTCCTCTTGGCCGCATAGTTGCAGCTGGGGCACTGGAAGATGGGTCTTTCGGTGGTGAAGCGGCACTCGAACCGTCGATGGCGACTGAGACTCTTGCGGGTCTTGTAGGACTTGCCGCACTGATCGCAGGCGTGCTGATACCAGGTTAGTACGAAATCTGCAATGTAGATGTGGGTGCGGGGCGGAGAGAGGGACACACGGAGACGGATGGTTGAGTGAGTGGGTGAAAGTGATCGAGTTGAGTTGATTGATAGTTGGATATACAATGATTCGTTTCCTGATCGTGTATGACTGACTGTATATATAATATCTGTCTGATATTTTGCTTTACACATTTCAATTTCTGTACTTTTTGAGCAAGTCAAATTCGCTAGGCTACAAAAAAATCAAGAAAAATTATAAATAGAGATTAAAATAAAATTTATAAATATTAAACGACTTAAAAACATGTCAAGCATTCCATAAACGAAAATAATTAAACTATTTGACGGGAAAATAAAAAAAAAAAAAAATATATATATATATATATATATATATATATATATATATATATATATATATATATATATATATATATATATTTATATGTATGTATGTATGTAAAACATCGAGATCACTTAGAATTAGAAATGTTTTTATTTTATTTGTAATAAACCCAAGTTAAACCGCCTTAAATAGTAGAAAAACTGCTGTGTAGGAAAAAACATCAAGTGTTAAGTAGTTTATTTTGGT
Organism: Drosophila gunungcola; assembly: GCF_025200985.1. NCBI lineage: Eukaryota > Metazoa > Arthropoda > Insecta > Diptera > Drosophilidae > Drosophila > Drosophila gunungcola. The sequence goes on from NW_026453171.1 coordinate 1,672,042, forward strand.
TTTGCAAATATATCATTGAAAGAGACACAAATACATTATTAAATAGAGGAAGATTAAGACTAGAAAATGGAAAAAGGCCACACAAAAAGCACAATTGACACACGCTTTAACACTCGCCACAAAACACACGCATTCAAATCACAAAAAGCAGACACATGAGAGAACCCAAGCAAAGTGAAAAATTGACACGAATTTTGTTGAGAACATGCTTACAAAACGATCTAGTGCGTTACGGATCTCGGAGGCATAGCTTAACTTTTGTTCCAAATCGAACATTTCTTTAAAAACAGAAGGAATCTTCCAAGTTGACTCCGAAAAGCACTATATCGCTTTATGTACGTGTAGATCAAGTTGAAACCCAGACAAAAACAATTCGAGGCGAGAGTTTACACAGAACAAAGATATATATCATAGAATATATAACAAAAAAAATATGAATGGTATATAATACTGTTAAGTGACAGACTTTTCTTTCGCAGATCGATGCGCTGCAGACGGTTGACTTTTCCAGAACTAGATACGGTCGGCTTCATAGATAGTATGTGATAGTAGGTAGTAGATATTGGAGTAGTAGTGGTGGATGGAGTAGTGGGGTAGTACAACAACAGTTTTGTTTGTAGAGACATCTAAAAGAAATTTAGTAATAAAAATAGGTTAGTGAAAAATTCGAACAATTTTCGCACAACAAAAAAAAAAAATGACAAAACTGAATGAGGAAAAATAGGAGAACAGAAAACAAACACGATGACGACGAACGGAAAATGTTGATGAATCATAGATGGAACAAAAGATGATAATGCAAAGACTGATGACGACGATAAAGAATTGGGGCTGGGGATGACAAAGGGCTTTAATAAAAAATAAAACTTTCGATTGCTGCAATTGAATACATAAATATAGTATATTTCTTGTATTTGGTTATTTTCGTAATTTATTCATTTAAAAATATAATTTTCTCATTTTTTGTTTCGTTTGGACTTTGGATAAATTAGGTTTTAATTTTAGGCATACATACTAGAAATGTATAGTATAATAATAACTTAACTAGGTCATACAATTTGGTGGCATATCATTTGGAATAAGTGCATTACAATTATAAATCTACCTCCATGGCCTCCTCTATTTGCGAGAGGAAAGTTAGGTGGCTAGTTGAGTATTTTGTATTTTTTGGATTAAATCAAATTGAAATTACTCAACTTGTAGTAAAAGATTTGATATTCTCTCTTGACTTTTTTTTCTTTTTTGGTTTCATCTTAAATGACTAACAATAGTTTAGGTGGTGGACACTTTTTGGATAAAGTAATCCCGTCGTCCCTGTCATGCAGTAAAACTTCTTATAAAATTACAAATTCGTGACGGTTCAAGTTCGTTATCGTTTGTTTTAGGAAAGTTTCGTTGGCTGATTCAACATTGTAATATTGACAAATTTTAAGACACATTTTGTCTAGCGCGACTCACAAAAATTAAATAATTAAAATGATCTTTCGAAATGGAATGTCTACGTTTGAGATTCTTTGTTTGGGGCAATACATATTAAATGGGAGGTTGGGTTTTGGGGGCGAAAACGTATGGATACAGTTATACATATACGTAGAGCCTAAACTCTTGACAAAATAAAATGAGAGATTCTTTGAGTTTCAATAAATAAGACGTACAAATATATAGCTATAGTCGTCGAGAGAGCTTAGTTATTGTTATAAGCAAATGGCATAGTGTTCATTAATCGCTCCTTGAGCAATGAATTCGATATGATCTGCAGACCCAGCTTCATGTTCCACTCCTCGTTCATCAGGTGCTGCACCTTGCTGGGCGTCACCGGTTCCGGTTTGATGCCAAGGGCTGCAGCAGCCTCGGCGGCTTGTGCGGCCAACGCCTCCTCATCGTCGGGGTCCACTGTTCGTCCTCCTCCGGATTCGTTGTTGTTCTTGGCATGTGCTTCTGCAACGGCTGCTGCTGCTGCAGCGGCCGCCGCCGCCGCTGCCGCCTGCTCTTCGACCACGGCTGCTGCTGCAGAGATCGCCGTGATGGCACCAGTCAGCCCGTACGTGGGTATCGGCATAATGTGCGGCGGCAATGGCGATGTGCAGCGCGAGCCCGGCAGATTCTCGTTCTCGTAGTTCTCCTTGCGCAGCGAAAGGTTTTCCGGTATGGGACTCTCGCAGCCATTGTGGGATCCAGCACTGCCCACACTAGCCCCACAATCGCCACTGGAACCACCACCGCCGCCGCCCATCTGTTGGAGACCAGCTAGACCAGGCTTTAGGTCCAGCGAACCACCGATCGATGTGCGCGAACCACTGCCCGTGGTCATCTGGGCAATAGCCGGCGGAATGCCGTGCTTGGAGACCAAATGGCGCACCATGTGATACTTGCGTCGGAAACGGGAGCTGCAAAACTCGCAGTTAAAACGCGGCGGAATGCCGATGCACTCGTCGCGCATGTGCCGCTGCAGGTGACGCTTGCGCAGGTAGCTCTTGTTGCAGACGGCGCAGTGAAACCGTTCCTTGTACTGATCCGGATCCGCATCATCGCTGCCAAAGACGCTGTGCTTGTAATCGTACTTCAGGTCTGGTGGAATCGAACCAAATCGAATCCCGGCGATCGTTAGTTAGTTGTGTGTGGTGTGATATTTATGATGTGTGGAGATTTATATGTGGTTTTGGTGATTGATTCGATTGATTGGGTTATTTGGTGATTTGGGGAGATTAGAGTGTCGATTCGATTTGATTTGATTGGTTGTTTTTGTTTTTGATGTTTTTGTGGGGGTTGTATGAAATGAAAATGAAAAGAAAATAAAAAGAAATATGTGTGAAAAATCATAAACACAAGGTCCAGAATTAGGCTTAATCGTAATTGGTATAAACAAGACTCAAATCGTCGCTTTAAATATTGTTTATGAACTTAACTTAAAACTAAACTTAATTGTCAATTTTCATTGATTTTTTTTTTTTTGATTTTGAGAAGTTGAAGGAAAACTAACACAAATTATACAATTCAAAGTCTAAATCAACTTTACATAATGATACAAATTCATTTTCAACAAAAACTACTGGAGAGGCTACGCTAAACAATTTTAAACAAAAACAATAATTAAAGTAAATACATTTTAAATACTTTCTCGAACAGAAATACAAAAAATAAGTTTGGAAACTATTAACTAACAAATAGGTACTTATCAAACAAAATTGTTAAAAGTTGTAAACAAAAATTTTAATTTAAAGGTAAACCTTATAAAATTAATAAAAACTTCAGTTTTGTTTTCAACTTTGTTAAAAATTATACAATTGGATTTTGTTTTTTTATTTTGTAAGTTTCGTGTTAAACACCGAAAGAGAGGTTTTGTGTGGTTGGCCTCCGAAGGAAATTTTGGCATCACTGACTGGCTCTAAAAATACAATATTTAAAGTTGATATAGGTGATAAAAAAAAATCAACATCCATTTCAATAAATATTCGTACACATATATTTAACTTCAGATATTGACTTAGCAGACAGACACAGAACAATAGAGCGAGATTAAACAACGTTTCTTAACTATAAAAGGGGATGTTTATGTTAGATGTATAACAGCCAGTTTTGATCTCAATCTTGGAATCACAGTCCGCCTAAGTCCTAGACTTTCTTAAGCTGATGAATGCCGTGCTTCTGTCTCAGATGGAGTTTCAAATCGTAGCGCCACGAGCAGCTAAAGTTGCAGAACTCGCAATGGAACTGTATGCTGGACTTTTTGGCAGCCAAGGAGCTGCTGTTGGCATTGTTGCTGGTAGCTGGTGCTCGTGTTGCCACTGGCAGAAATGTGATTACGTTGTGGTTTGTTCACCGATGGACGTATGCTGCTGTTGAGCAGATTGGCCAACTGGAAAGAGGCCGCTGCCGCAGACATGTGACAACCACTGCAGTTGCTGGCGTTGCAGTGAAGCTGCTGGTGCTGCTGCTGACCGGTCGTTTGCAGGTGGTTTACAATGGCTTCCGCCTGACCAGAGTTTCCGCATTTGTACATTCTGCGTATCGTTACTTCCGGCTCACAAATCTCAGCAGGAGCACCACTGCTGCTATTGTTGCTGTTGCTGCTGTGGAGGTGCAGTTGCTGCTGCTGCTGCTGCTGCTGCTGCTGGTGGTTGAGGTTCTGGTGGTTTGCGGTTGAGGTGGTCTGATGCTCCGCCGGCTTCTTGCTGGCAGCACTGGCCGCTGCTATAACTGCCGTGGCATAATTACAGTAAAGCGTCCTTAAATCTGTAAGAATTGTGATTGGGTTTTTGTCTAAGATTTGCATGAGACTGTTTAACGATTTCTTACAGAGAGTACAGAGAGTCAAAGAAGGGAGAAGAGTGGAGAAATAGAGTTATGGCGGGGTGGTGTTTATGTTGTGTGTATATGTTCGTGTTCAGTCTTCGCTGTTTTTGATTTGGGTTTTGTTTCATTTTTTACAGTGTGTTGTTGTCTTGGCTTATAGCTATATCTTGTATTATGCAATATATAATGTGGATTAGGTTAACCGACGCCGCCAATACATTGATATACATCTCGCCGCAGTTAAAACTTAAGCTTAACTTAAAGGTAAACACAAAAATAATCAACTTTGGCACCAACAAAATGTTTGAGAAAATGTTATTTACCAAAAATAATCAGTAATTAAATAAATTTCGAAACTGGGTTTCCATTTTCTTTTTTTTTTTTGTTTGTCGTTTCATGCATCAATTGAAAAACGCATTTGTTTTGGTTTGGTTTATAAAAAACGTGGCATTTATTTTTAGTTTTTAGCTTTATCCTTTTTCTTTTTTTTTTTAATTTATACAAAATATATATAGTTTTTTTTATATATTATTAGATTAGTTCTAAACTTTTTGATTTAGCGCTGGAAAAAGAAATACTTATATATTTTGGTTGTGTGACAGCCAAAAAAAAATTATAAAATATAAATGCAGGAAAAAAAGATGTTGCAAGCTTAAGGTCAAAGTTCAACCGCTGCTCTTTGGTTAATTCGATTAGTAGTAGAGATTTATGTGGACAGGATAGCGTTGTCTGCGCGTCTTTTCTCGAAATGGAGGTAGAGGAGAGGAGAACCCGCCCCCTCAGTTCAAAATGCTATCCCCACCGCCCTTACAAGCCCTCCCCCTTCAGCAGTTCCACAGAGGATGAGGAGGAGCCACTGGCCACCACTGCCGCTGCAGCTGCCACCTGCTGAAGAGCCTGCTGCAGCAGGGCCTGCTGCCGGAGCTGCTGGCGATAATAGCTACTGGTCGTTGTTTCTTCCATTAAATGCGACGGCTGCTGTTGCTGCTGCTGCTGCTGCTGCTGCTGATGTTGTTGATGTTGTTGATGTTGTTGGTGCTGCAGTTCATCCTCATCATCATCTTCGACTAGATAGGCATGCTGATCTTCATCCACGGCCGCCACTCCTGCCTCGTCAAGCATGTCCACCAGATCCACTATTTCGGGATCGGCCTTATGCTCCTCGCCACCGGATGAGGCGGCCGCTGCTGCTGCTGCTGCTCTTTGCTGACGCTTGAATAGCGATCGCATGGCAATCTCCGGATGCTTCTTACGCACATGCTGGCGCAGGTGATCCGCTCGCTTCGTGCGATGCCCACAAACTGAGCACACCATACTTTTGCCCTTGCCGCACTCCTGCCGCAAATGGCGTCGCAAGGTGCCATGCCTTCGATACGTCCTATAACACTGCGGGCATGTGAAACTCTCCTCCTGCCCTCCACCTCCGGCTACTCCACCATTTCCACCGGCTAGTAATCCATGAAAGTGATCAAAATGCGGCGCCTGAAAGTGATGCAACGATGCCGATGATCCCTGGTGGTAGTCATCGCTGCTGCCATCCATCAGCTCCAGCTTGCTTCCATTCAGATGATGATTCTGCTGACTGGATGAGGAGTCGTCTATCAGCTGCAGGCCTGAAATTTGTTTTTGTTTTTTGTTTGGTATTTTCATGTTTTCTCAGTTTCGAATTACGCTTTCTACAAAATTCCTTTGCGATTTTCTGTTCTTAAAACGTTAAACGTTAATTTTTGGTCAATCATGCGTTTTTGTTTTTTTTTTTTTTATTCGTTATCGAATGTTAAGTTTTGATTTGTTTTTTAGTTGTTTATTTTTCAAGACAAAACAAGCAATTTGTTATTTTGGAGATTCAAAATGCCAGATTAGTTTCGAAAGCATTATTATTTTCGTTTTGTGGTAAATTAATAAATTAATTTTTGGTTTGCATTAAACAAAAACAAATTTCAAACAGGCATATATATGTATATAAAAACAATTGCACAGCAGCATGGCAAAAAAGGGAGGAGCGGGCGGGTGGGCGGGCGTTGGGTTAAGGGTTATTCGTAGGAGAAAAAAGTAGAGTAGGATTTGTTGATAGATAAGACGAAAGCCTCAAGAAGAGAAAGATATATCCCTTTGTTTGTGTTGTTTTACTAAGGTGTAAGTTATGGATAAAAATCTTAATGAAGTGAAAATGAATGTGTGTGTTTGAAAGTGTATCTGTTTCTTTGGGCAAGCAAAAATTATAACATATACAGATATCATATGGCTTTATATGGTGGTTGATCTTGGGACACGCGAGACACAACTCGAAAGAATATGGAAGAAGGAAAGTAATTCCCAAGGTAATATACATTGGCATCGTTATATTAACGTATTTAATGGCTCTCTCGGTTTCAGTCTAAAACAAATATTTGGTATTGTGCTTCTTGACCTTGCAATGCCGAAGCAGCGAGTCCTTGCGCTTGAATCCCGCATCGCAAACCTGGCACCGGAAGTTCTCCAGCATCCCGCACTCGAACTCCAGGTGCCGTTTCAGCGCGGATACCCTCGTGTATGCGTTTGGACACTGCGGACACTGCAGCTTGCCATCATCCCGCATATCCGCATTCCGCGCCAGATTCGCCGCCGCACTGCTCCGCACCGTCGGCTGTGGAATGCTTTTCCTGGTGGTGGTGGTGGTGGTGGTGGTGGTGCTGCTGCTGCTGCTATTGCTTGCCTTCTTCCTTCGCGATCGCAGCTTTCCCCGCCGCAGCTGCACCACCGGTGTAGCCACTGCAAGTAGTGGCGGTGATGCAGGCGGCGATTTAAGGGCGACGGGCGGCGGTATCGGGGGCGGCGGCATTTCGCTGTCATAGTAAAACATTTGATTCAAGCTCAACTCGAGCAGACCTGCAATTAAATGTTTGAGCAAAGAGCAGATAGAGAAACGAAACACACAGGGAGTCAATTAACGGAGAGAAACGGAGAAAAAGCGAGCAACCGACAGACAAAGCCTTAAATTTCAAACACAGCGCACACACAACTTTGAAAACGAAAACCTAAGTGTTGCCAACTAAACTACTACTTCAAGCTAGTTTCTAATCAAATCGCCTGATTATATGTTTGCCTAACTAATTGAAATTAAAACTACAATATTTAAAATTGAAGATATTATATTGAAACGTATACAAAAAGCTAAAATAAAGTTTTGGGAACAATTGATTTTGAAAATAATTGAAAAATATATGAAGGCAAATGACTCGCTAAGAAGAATGTTTTGTAAATTTAACTTATTCCTTTAAAGCATATTATTTGGATATGAATTTGGGAATTTGTTTTTTTTTAAAGGGACATTAAAATATATATCACTGTCTACTCTTATCACCGTACTTTAAAGACGGTGAATTTTGATTACACTTAGACAAATTGTATTCAATAATCTATCCATGTCTACAGACCTTGGTAGAAGCACATGCATATTTAACTCTATGTAAAGTAATTGATCTGGTGATGAAATTTCTAATTTTAAAGTACAAAAAAAAAAAAATACAAAAAACAAACTCTGTTGTTTTCAATAGTTTGTTGGCAACACTGTTTTTAGTCATATCACTCAAGCACTCGTCAATCCAATCCACTTCAAGCCACCTTAACTTCCACTTTTCACTTGATCCGACAGAGAAGAACCACAGGTTGAAATTCTAGCCCAAGTTTATTGTAGATATCATGTTGGGTGTATTGTGTGATGATATGAATAGGGTGTAAAAAACTGGTGTTGTTTTACATCGATTACACTTATATTCCTACTAAACTATTCCCTCTTGTGGACGCCCTTATGCACATAATAGTAGTGATCTTGAAGCTTGAAATTATAATGGAAGCGACGGCCGCAAATGCGGCACACGTATTTCTTCGGCTGGTTGCACTCTTTGCGCATGTGGCGCGTCAAAGTGCCTAGGACCTGGTAGCGGCGTCCGCACGTCTGGCACACGTAAGGAGCACTTGCCGCATCCGCCGATTTGGATTTGGATTTTGATGTGGATACGGTGGTTGCCGAGGCGGCGGATGCTGATGTGGAGGGACCATCTCCGACACCGCTGGTGGCATTTCTAGAGAAAACAATAAGCGGAAGGGAGAGAAGAGATGGTCATATCATCATGAGATCTGGGACAGAGTTTCACGGGAAAAATAGAGAAGCTGATCGCCAAGCACCGCAAAATTTACCTGCGCGATGAGGAGCTGGTCGCCATCACCTTGCGCTTGCGCCTGGACATCGTGTGCGTTGCCGAGGCCGATGAGGCAATTACCGTGGCAATGGCAATGGTGGCCTTTCTTCTGGCCAGACGCTTTGAGCCACCGCGCACCGCCGTGATTTTGGGCACAACCATAGCGTCTGCAACCAATGGACCAATAATTTAAATGCAGAGCAGGGGGCGGAAAAAGAAATGAGACACAAGACTCCAAAAAGAAACAAATGAAATAACAAACAACTTCTAAGCTTATCCCTCTCGCTTGACAGACTTATTCTATTTAATCGCAATAGACAAGTTAAAATTTAGAAAATTAAATTTTGTAAAGTCAATTACCTTTAGAGTTGTAATTTTTGAATTGCGTTTTGTGAATTTTAAATTTTTATATCGATTAAGAAACAGTTTTTTATGACTAACGCAAAATTATTCTGTCTAAAATCAACACCCAATAATTTATATTGCGCATATACATATATGGCTAAATATAATGGTAAGTAGAATATTTGTTTTTGGTTTTAACTTTCATATAATTTCAAGTTAGAGATTTCAAGTGAGATTTATGTGAATCAAAAGGTAATTTTAATTGAAAGGGGAAACAACAATTATTTAATTAACTATCCAGTTAACCAACATCAAGAGACAAATGCATAAGCAATAAGCAACAACAAACAAACAACCACACAACAAGAACAAGATTCTAAAACATGTGCAATTGTCATTTCTTAAACAAAGGTTTTTTTCTTCCAAAATAAATCAAACTTTTTATTTTATTTTTGATTTTTTGTAATACTCTGCGCTGCCATTGAAAAAAAGCTCTTACTCTCTTTTTTTGTGTTGAAATTTCACATGTATTATTACTATATAAATAAATGCAAGTTGAAAATGGTTAAGGTAAGAGAGAAGAAAGCACAAAGATGGGAAAAGTCCAGATTAAAGGCAAATACCAACTACGAAATACTTCAGGTGGAGCAAAATTGTTGCATTTAAACTACATAAAAAGCTTAAGGACACATTTACATTTCAATTTATGCACAGATATACACAGACACCCCCACACACGAAAACAAGCGAATAAACAAGGACCGCAAGTAAATAAATTTTGTTTAGAGCTTGCGGTCTGCGTGATTTGATAAAAAGCTTTAGGCTTATTGCAAGTTACACAAAAAAAAAAAAAAACGAAAAAGATTCGTTCGCTGCCTGACGACAGTGCCTGTTTGTGTGTGTGTTTATATATGTATGCGAATGTCTGCCTGTAAATTGGGTCAAGGCCATGCAAACAGCTTTCAACTGGGCCAAAACCAGAAATAGGGAGGTGGTGTGTTAGAATTTAAAACTGAAAAAAATCCCACTTTCAAGTTGATTTGCGTACAAAAGAAAAAATAATACGGAAAAGAACAGGACTTTAAAACAATGCTCCTAATCTTTATTGCATATTGTTAAATCAATATTATTTTAAAATACACTGCCCAACAGTTGATATGACATAAATGGAAAAGGAATTATAAGGCAATTCAACATTATTAGTAGACGCTGATGAAGATTTTTCGTAAGACAAGTATATTGCATAGATGAAATTGGATTCAACTTTAAAAACTGAGCAACGAATGACAAACATAGCGTCTCACTTATCCCAAATCGATTTAGACGTGATTTTTAAACTCTGGTTAAATCCGTGGTGCACTGATAAGTATTCCACTGTTAAACAACTGTTTATTGAATTGGTCACCGCATTTCTACAATCATTATTTATTTTACTAATAATGTCGGTCTTACAAGAAACGAAAATGGTAATTTCCTTTAAAATAAGAAACTGCAATTGTCAAGAATATATGGCATTATAAATGAAGTATAACTAAAAGCATCAAATGTCTTTCTTAACAAAGCCTTTGATTATATAAGGTTAAGCCATACAATGACTAAAGAATATCAAATTTAAAGTGGTTTTTCAAACCACTTCCTCAAATCCAGCTAAGCAACTTTCTACGTTTCTTCAAATTCCCATAATTCCCAAACCTGATTCTTTATGCAACCATTAAATTAAAGTTTAATTGTCCAGCACCATCGCATCGCATCGCCAACCATTGACTTTACACGGGTGCAGCACGAATTTTTAAAAATAGCAAACGAAAAGAAAACAGCGAAAAAACCAACAAAAATCTAACAAATGCGATACATTCACAGAGATATGAACATTAATATTATTGCTTCATTCTTCAGCCCTCTTCGCCACCCCCCATACTCATTTGAACAATGGTGATTAAAGAGAAAAAAAACCTCACAGATTCACACATAGAAACACATTATAATTTAGCCGACCTTGAACTTGAACGAATGCCTCTGGCATTGTTGTAGCATTTGTTGTTTTTGCTGATTAATAATTAACAGAACGAGCATAGACAGCGAGAACCGACAAAATAGGGTGGGTAAAAGAGGAGATGGGAGAGTTTAACAACAGTTTCATGGATATTAAAATGTCTCTTTTTTTATATACCTCACCTTGCTAACGAGCAAAACAAAGCCTTAATAAATTTATTGGCCAAATAAAAAACTCGAAACACTGAAAACGAGCTTTCAAAGCTTTCAAAAAGCGCATTTTGGAAAACCCCTTTAATTTTTGACTAGAAATATTTAGAAAGCGAATCATTTTTCCTTTTGTGTGAAAACGAAGAATTATATTTCATTAAAAGTAATATTAACAAACAAAATCTCCTTTAGCTGTTCATATAAGAAAAACACACAACACGAAAATTACCAATAAAAGGATTGACGAAACATTGAGATCCAAATCCAAATATAATCGATAAGGGAAAATGTTCTTATCTCAATAGAAAATAGAGTAAATAATATTCAACAAAAAAAATGCTCGAAAACACTTAAACAAATCTTGACGCAATTGGCAGAATATCATTATTTTTTTGAGACACCAATAGAACACGATTTGTTTAAACCAATATACATATAACACAATCAAATCGTTTTTTTAAGACTTTCTTGCTAAACAATTCTTATTTATAAACACTATATCGCAGTGTTGTTTATATGCATTTGTGTAGGAATTGATCGAGAATGTGTATTTGCTTGTTGATGTCTGTTTGGCAACGCTTCGAGCAATTTTGTAAAACAAACGCCAAACAAAAAATAAAATTTGAAATAAAATATGTATATACAATGCAAGTTTAATGTGTACACTTAGAAATAAATTGAAAGAAGAGTGAAACCTGAGAATTACACTATAGCTTACCCTGGGCCCATCGACTCTATTCAGGAGAAAGAGAGCGCTTGTAGATTTTTCGTTTTCACACATTACCTGTAATCGCTGTAAATTTTTCTTTTTTTAAATTTTTTATGAGGAATGATAGTTGATTTTGGGAGGAGATATTTGGTGATAAGGAAAGGGACTCGAGGATAGGGTGGCTCTTTTAAGGATCGGGTATTTCAGGGGTCAAACAAAAATGAACTTAAAATACAAAATTTATTTCATTTTTGTAGTGCACTCCGCCCAACCGATACCGTCGAGCGGAGCATACTTACCTGAACACGCACCTGGAATTCCACTCTGAAGCTAGATGCTTGCTGGGATTATAGTTGGATCTCGTCGAAGTGCCCAAAGCTGCGATTGTACCTCACCATCTATGATGGCTACGTGCTTTGTTTTTGGCAACGACATAAGACCTGCGGTAGTTGATCCTTCTCCTCAAACGATGATCCTTTGGTTTCGGGTTCCATCTCCTCTGACATAAGTTGATTTCGGGTTTAAAACACTTGGCACTTGACTTTTTAAAGGTTTTTTTTATTCAGCAACGAACATCTTTTGGTCGTGGGAAAAAGTTTGCCCAAACCTTATAGACGTTAACGCGTAAGAAATCGCGAGCGCGTATGTCGTATCGGAAAAACTTACAAACTAGCTTTAAAACTAGAAACAAATTTATAAGGAAAATAATAAACAAAAAAGGTCCCGTCAACCAAAATAAAGCAAAATATATATGTATATATAGAGATAGTACTAAAATACAATTTAAAACTGCATGCGTATTTTTGTAATAATATGTAAAAAGTAAAAAAAAAATACTGTGTATAAAACATTAGCACGCGCTGAGAGTTCTAAAAAGAGGACAATCAAAATGGAATGGCACAAAAGAATAACGACAAATGAATGTTTGTTTGCGAATGTTCGTGGGTGTGGTGGTGTGTTATGCTTAAAAAATGCAAACAAATTTAGGGGCGACAAAACATAATTGAGTTTTTCTAGAATTGCTGGAAGTGTGGCCAAACTTTGCAAACTTTTTGACACGACTGTACTGAGAGAGCTTTCTTTCTGAGATTGGGGGAATATATGTGGAGCCCTGCACACACACACACACACTATACACACTGGCACACGCACACAAACAGCAGCTTAAAAAAATGGAGAAAGAGCGAGAGAGATCACAACGCACAGACATAGAACATTGTTGATACGTACATTTTAACACTAACTTAAATGATAAGGGAATTCTTTAATTTTTCTTCCTAAATTGGAGCTGCAGTGTGACTGAGTGTGTTTGTGAGTGTGTTGTGTGTGTGTCTGTGTGTGTGAGTGAGTCAGTCAGTGTGACCATGAAAAATTAATTATTATGGAATGAATATTTTTTCTTTGCTCTACAGCTAACGGCTTAATGTTGGAAAGAGACAGAATAAAGAGAGGGAGGGGAAATAGAGATAGTGAGGGGGCGAGCAACTAAAAATGTTGAGAATGTTGAATTATGCGATTTATATATACAGTTAAAAGGCAAAATTAAGAGTTAATCAAACACCAATTGTAAAAAAACGAATTACGAAAATTAAACAACAAATTATCATACATAGAATCATACATATATATATAGAAAATGGTAAAATGAGAATGTTAGAGGGTGGTTGGTGGTGGTAGGGTTTTGTGGTAAATAGCAATTATATATGTTGGTGGAGTGTGAGTGGTAAATGTTTCTCATTTTTTTTTCAAAAGTGTGTTTGTTAAAAATTAATCATAGTAAATAGATTTGTACAAAAAAAAAAATTACTAGTTATACGAATTATGTGTGTCGTAATTAAAAAATTATTAGTTTCGTAAAAAATTATATTAAGTAAAGAAAGAGTTTTTAAGTAATACTTTCAACTTGCACAAATTATTCTTGTTTCGGGTTAATTTATCTGTGACAAAAAAAAATGGCGCAGACAAAAGAAAAAAATAATCAAAAACATTGCAAACTCTCATTAAAACGTTTCAAATCAGAGTCGTAAACTCTCGCTCTTCAACATTAATTTTACTTTTTTGCTATTGTTTTTTTTTCTCTGCGCCAAACTCTTGCTCACAAATCTTGTTATTTTGGTATGTTTGTACTTGTACTTTTTCTTGTTGCTTGCTTTTTTTCTTCTGCTATCTTGTTGAAAATTATATTCAAAAAAATTCTGCTTCTTTATGTTTTTTTCAACGTTTAAGAGCTTTTTTCGGAGCACGACTTATGAAGTGTACGTTAAAATTTTAAAAAATAAAGATGTATTTATTTAAGTGTTTGTGTGGATAAAATTGAGTTGTGACCTTGGAAAGTCGGATTTTAATCTCTTATCTGCATTTGCATTTTAATTTAAGCTTTTTGTTTGTCGTGCTCGCTGGTTTGAAAAAACATCTCGTCTAAAAACTTCTAGGCTAAGCTGTACTTTTTGCTTTTTCATTTGTTCGTAGCTCATATAAACGAGTTCAGAGGCAACAAACACTCACCTTGGGGATCCCGTTGCTGTGCATCCTGTGCCATTAGTCCAAGCTCATCCTGAGATCTGTCGTGCTGCCATGTTGCATATGCTAATAAAGAAAAAGAAAAAGAAGATTAGTTTCTAAAAATATATAACGCGAGATATGAAGTGTTTACTTACTTTGACTAGATCCTTCGCCACCCTGGCTGGTGCCGGCCGTCTGGTCCAGCTCCTCCATTGTCATGTCCTCCTCGTCCAGTGTCAAATCTTCAACGTTCTCATCGTGCGCATCGTCGTCATATTCAGCTTTTGGTTCAATAACCATCTCGGAGCCCACGGACGACACGCTGTTGTCTTTGATCTTCTGTTTGTGATTCGATGACGATTTGTCCACAACGCTGGCCAGCTGCTTTACCACAACTCCGGCATGGACGGCGGATGCAGAGGCGGAGGCGGGGTTGGGCCCACTTGCGGCGCTTGCTCCGCCAATGGCACTGCCCTCTTCCATGTCCTCATCATCGCCTTGGACGCCTTGGGCGCCACCTTGGCTCTGGGCTTGTACATTCTCGGTGTTAATGGCATCGCTTGTAGTCTGCGCTTGCTGCAAATGGGCCTGTTGTACGGCGGCCGCTGACACAGCTGCTGCGCTCGCTGGGGCGGCTGTCGAGGATGTAAGTTTAGCGCTTTCAGTCTTTTTGGTAACGTTGGTGCTGGTCAATGGCTGCTGTTGCTGGGTCGATGACGCTTGGCTGCTGGTTCCGGCTGCGGGTCCGCTGGACAACTGGGTGCTGACCAAAGCGGAGACGGGTAGACCGGCGCCTGTCTGCTGGAGGATTGACTGATTCGAGGCGGCTTGCAACACGGACGAGTTAGAGTTGTCGTGGGCATCTGAAATAACGAATAAGAATCCAAATTTAATAAAGTTGGCACAATAAGTCAGATATAGTCAGAAAATGAATCTAAATATTTCAAAACAATGTTATCATTCTTGAAATGCAAAATGGTCAACCATGTTGTTTTTTAAATTATAGTTCAATCTATAGAACGTTCTCGACTTGGGGATTGGCTTTTCAGCAGTATTAAAGATAATCCTAATCGCTTGACAACTCACCATTCTCCATGCTGCGACGTCTGACTTTTCGACGTCGACGCGACGGACTCGAAGAGCCCTCGCGCGAACCAGACACATCGCCGGAGGTGTCCATCGCTCCGCTGGTGGCCAGACGGGCTCGCTTAGTCTGCTCCAATGTGTAGGCACCGCTCAGCTTACCGCCGCGATGATGCGAGGACTCTGGCTTGGGAGCCGCTCCGCCGCCAGTGCGATTGTCCGACAGACCTTTAATCTGCAGCGATTCGGCGGCCTTGAGCAGGGCGGCCAGCTGATCCTGCGAAATATTGACCTCGCCACGATACATGTAGTCCATCATGGCGCGCAGCTCTTGGTACTTGACATCCTTGAGTATGAAAATGGGATGCTTGTCGTACTGTTCTTGTAGTAAGGTCTGTAGATAATAGAATTAATTTTTAGTTATGAAAATCGTATTTCTATGGGGCTTTTCGAAAACTTACAGCAAAGTAGGGACTGCATGCTGACAGCACCACCTTGTGGGCCTTGAGAAATTTGCCCTCGGCGGCTAGCGTGCAATCGACTAGAGTCTCGTTCTCCAGCAACGTGTCGAACACGCTGATCAGTGTGCTCTGGTGGTTGTTCCACCGCAAACAAAACTGCTGATCGTCATCCATATTTGGGCTTTATGTTTTGGATGGGGATGGTAGGATTCCTGGGGGTTTTTGGGCCCACGTCCTTGGGGCCGGGACGTTGAGCACTCTCTCTGACTTGCTGTTTTTTCGCCACTCGCTCGCTGATTTACAATGGGAAAAATTTGGGGGTGCAGTGGGGGCTAAACAAAAAAATGTTTTCGTCTTCGGTTCTTCTTTTGGTTTTGGTATCAGCAGTTATGCTGCAAAGAAAGAGAGGAAATACAAAAGTTAGTAACGCAAAAAAAACTCGCAACAATGCGGCCCCCAAGGTCAAGTTCATGTTTAATTTCAGCACAGCAATAACATCATCTTGTATCTCTTTTGCACACGCTTTAAATTTTAGCTAGATTATTATTGTTTTTTGCCTTCACATACACACACACACACCCATAGACATTTGTAATTTGTATATGCAAAATTTTCACAGCAAAATGCTGTTTTTTTTGTTATTTTTCTTTACTTAATTCGAGCGAGTTTCTGCTTCTTGTTAATTTTTCAACTTTGCTCTTTCCAACACACACGCTCTCATTAAAAGAGAGAGCTAACGGATTTTGTATTACAGTTGCTTCCCGAATGAATGCCCGTGTGTTAGTGTTGGAGATCGATGGACACGATAAAACACGAAGAGACTTCGTGACAAAACCGAAAAACGAAGCATGAAACATAAAGAGGGGAAGTTTTCGCTGCAGCGCACATATGTATGTATGTGTGTGTCTGGTCCGGGTTTTTTTTTCTCCGTTGTGGAAAATTTCACAAGTAGATGATTTTCGTTTTCCCCCATCATAATCACTCACACACACAACGGCCACTGATAATTTTTAAAGTTGAAGTGTGGAGCAATCGTTTCAGTTTTTTATGGTGTGCGCATTTAAAAATAGAACGTTTTTCATTGGAAGCACACACACATGCACACTAAATCAGCCATTATATAGATATGGGCGCTATTTCACAATCTCTCTCGCTCGCGATTATGCTTCACTTACTGTTGTGTTGTAAATAATTAGCACTGCTAAGGTTGATTCCTATTCTAGCTCCGCTTCTGCCGTTGATGTGTAAATGTTTGTAATTTAGCTAGCAACCGCGCGATCTGCCGCACAACGCAGAGAACCAAACAAAAGCCCCGAGCGCAAGAAAATAAATGAAACGACGCAAATGTGATGGCAACGAGCGACCCTCGGAAACGACGCCTCTGCTGCGGCGCTCTCTCGTCTCGCAGCGCGTTCATTTGAGCTCTCTCTAACCAATGGCCGCCCTCTGAAAACGAAGTTGCTAGAGCGAGAGGGGGCGAGCATGAGTTGAGCGTCGCTCTCTTTCTCTCCCTCGTTTGGGGGCACGTTATGAAAGTGCCAAGTAAGCGGAGAGCAAGAGAGAGGCAGGTAAGCTGCGGCAGCTAAGTCGGCAGAGGCAGCGGAAAAAGGAGCCCAAAGGAAAAGGAGAACTGCAATAATCGTGCCAACGCGAAATAACGGGAAATACACAGACAAACTAACACATGCAGGTAGCGAAAATTGGGTGGAAAGCGTTGATACTTTGCATTTCTGCTTACTTTGTTTTATGTTTGCCGATTTATGTTCATATGTACAAAATTATTTCGATTTTTTAAAGGATAGGCTAAAACATGGTAATCTGATTTTAAATTCTGCACGTGGTTTTCATTTTCCTAAAGTCCAAGAAAACTTTTCTATGTTGAAGGATTACCCAAAATAAAACATTAACTAAGTGGCCGGCAGACGAAGAGTAAAATGACCATAATACACACATGTCTACGTGACTATATGCTCCCTTTTCCTCTCCGCTTTGTGTTTTCCAGTTTAATTTTTTGTTCCCTTTTCGCCAGATCCAGGCGCAAAAAAACTAAGCAGAGTGAAAAAGGAAATGGAGGGAGAATGGAAGGAGATGAAATCACCCCCAGGGCGACCCAAGCCAAGTACCGTTAGGCGGAGGGATCAGTTTTTCAAAATTCTGTTATACACACACAGGGTCCACAATGAAGAAAGGTGCAAGCATGCGCACAAATACACAGAAAAAAAATTTGATTGATCAATTCTATAATTTCACATCAAATTTTAAACTTTGCCTTAAATAATAACAATAACGACTTATAACCATATAATCATATCGGCTAAATTTTATTTGACCACCATTTTAACTTAAGTGAAAATATTTTTTTTCTGAATTTTCCTTGTGTAAAAATCACTAAAGAGAAGCGGCAAAAACAACGAGTCTTACCCCAATGATGATGCATTAGAGGGGTTTTCCACAAACATACATTAAGGCATACATATGTATGTAGGTCCAGACACAAAGAGAAGTAGGTAAAAACTGCAGGGAGGCGAAAAAGGATCTCTCTCGCTCTCTCTCACTCTCTCCCTGTGGAAAACGAATGACGCGCGCTCTTTGCACATTGCAAGGCTTTATTTTTGCGCAGATGGTGGAGGATTATGAATTGGGATCCTGTGACCGAAAAGAGCGAGTTGTTTGCGTGTGCGGAAAAAGTACAGTTGGTCCAAAAGGCTCATACTTCTTTGGGGTTCAGTTTTCCTTTTCCCACGAGAACCCACAAAAGATTAAGTTAATGGGGGTGGAGTGATGAGCAATCGGTACTAAGAGACTGAGAGACTGTGCTGAGGTCTACTATCAAACGATGTCCAAAATTTTAAGTTTTACGGAGCATTGTTAGCGAAAATCTCAACTGGGTGTTTATCTGGCAACAACATAGGGAAATGTTTTGGCAAAAATAAGTCCAAAACACTAATAAATGGCTGTTGCAAATGGTATATAATAATGAATGGTGAAACAATGACAAGTGCAGTAGTGTTAAATAGAACCAGCTGATCGGTTCCTGAGGCTTATTCCACAGCTAAATCCAGTTGTTAAAGTTTGGGAACTATTGATAAATCAAGTAAGACAAAAAATGTTTTCCTAATACTTTTAATTCTAGAAATTCTGTGTTGAGATCTACTATCAAACTACGATCAAAATAGTATTTTACGAAACGTTGTTAGCGAAAAACTCAACTGGAACTTTGTTTTAGCAACCGCAGTATTGTATGAAACACTTTAAGTACATTTTTCATACTTTATATGAGCGAATTGCTTCGATCAAGTAAACCTATTTTAATGTGCTGAGATCTACTATCAAACTACGTTCACAATTTTTAATTTACAAAACGTTGTTAGCGAAAAACTCATCTGGAATTTGCTTTAGCAATCGCAGGATTGTATGAAGAATATTTGATCCATTTTCCATACTTTTATATAAGCGAGCTGCTTTCAATCATGTATTACTTTTAAATATAAAGAAAACCCTTATTTTGTGCTGAGATCTACTATCAAACTACGTTCAATTATTTTGTTATACGAAACGTTGTTAGCGAAAAACTCATCTTATGTTTGTTCTAGCAACTGTGTGTTTATAAGAAAAAATGTTAAATATATTTTTCTTACTTTTTAAAAGCTAGTTGCTCCCATCCATTTTTTTTAAATCCCTCTGGAAAACAAACTTGATACTATTTTGTGTTGAGATCTACTATCAAACTACGTTCAAAATGTTTTTTTTACGAAACGTTGTTAGCGAAAAACTCAACTTTTATTTTGTTATTGCAACCGCTGTAGCACGAAAAACTGATGTATATCTTTCGTAATTTGATTGGGTTGCTTACTATTACATAATTTAAATAATCTTTTCCTATAAACTTGATCTTGTGAGGAATTTTAAAATAATAAGAATCAAGATCAACTCCAAATGAAAATAGATTGCAATATGGAGCGGAAAATGTAAGGATGATACTTAATATGCCTAGATTGCTGTGCCTAAATTGAAGATTATTTACCATTTGAATCTTTTTGTTATAAACGTGTTTTAGGCTTTTCAGGCCCGCTTCATTAATTCAGGGTTCAATGCCAACAGACTTTTTGAGTACCAGATGGAAATGAAAATGGGATGCGATGGTGGGATGGGGAGCGGATAATAAAGGATGTCGGGGCGATGTCGGTCCCCTTTTTCTAAGCACGCGCCAGACGGCAAAAGGTGAACCCCGGGATAACCGGTTTATGGGAAAAGGAGGAGGAAGAGGGTCCTGTCGTCCCGTGTTTTTTGGGGTTGCAATCAACCCCTAAGTATGCTGATCCCCCCTCTCCAGGTTCACTGTATTATACATATGAATTCTCCCTCCAGTTTTTGGTCCTGCCGGCAGATGTTGGATCACAACTGTCGTCCCTTTTTCTTCCTCTTTGCACAGGAAGTGCCGCCAAAGTCTGGAGCCCCCGGAGCAATGAAAATTCTTGGCCAGCAAAAGAGAGAGAGAGAGAGAGTTAGAGAGAGCTCTGAACTTGGAAATATTAATGGGGCTGGTTTTCAGAATTCTGAGTGTGTGTGTTTTTTACTGGCTGTTCTGTGCAAAAGTCAAAAGAAAAACCGGTTCCGCAGAATATACAAGAACTGTGCCATTTCGAAAATGAAACGAAGGAGCGGGTGGTCGTCGCCGTTCTCGGTTGGCAAGTCGAGTTGTTTGTTGGTTTAGAGATCCGAGATCCGATCCGATCGCTGGCAGAAAAACCAGTTTAAGAAACTCATTTCATTTCACATCGCAGCCAGAAAAATCGCCATGACACACACACACACATACACACTTGGCCAGAAAAACAAATTTAAAATGGAAATAACTTAAAAATAAGAGAGAAAGAGAAAAAAGAGTGTGGAGGCCAAGAACAAAACACAAAACTTCCCCCACAAGATTTGCATAAAGTGGAATCTTTTTCTGTTCGAACGCATGAGTGTGTATGCGCGTCTTTGCGAGACATAAAATTTGTATATTTACGACGTAAAAATAAACTCGACGACTCTCGCACTGACTTTCAATAATTTAATTTCTGGCAGCTGAAAATGTTGCTGAATAGCAACACACGAGCACATCGAACAACTCGCTCGGATTGAAGCCCAAAAAAACAAGAGGGGAAAAATACCTTCGAAAACCCACGTAGGCGTCTGTCGCTTATTTATTTATTTTTACACCCTCTCTACCCGTTGATTTTTTCTTTACACATGTAGCAACCAGGCTACAACAGATGATTGAGAAAAGCTGATCAAGTGTACGACGAGATCAGGTGAAAATAAGCCAACAATCTGAGTCAACATTGGATCGTCCGGGTAAATTACCCAAAATATCGTTCATATTATTTTTTCCTAGAAAGAAGACACGTTATTTCCCAAGTCGTGGTGCAACAGTCATCAAAAACTAGTCTTTGGTAATTTAGCATGGCTTTAATTTCCATATAAGAAAAATAAAACACATGAAGCTTTTTTTACTTACTCAACTTATGCATTGCAATTAAATAATTGAATATTCTAAGCATCTGTCGGAAAATGAGCCATTAATCATAATATCGATCATGAAACTTGGAATCTAGAAGTGTTGTATTAAAGTGTATTGAACATATCGTTTTCCATTTCCATGCTTCTTTCCTTTTCCGCTTCGCTCGGCTCTGTTCGGCCGCAGAAAATGTCGTTTTGCCATTAAAGCAGCGAAAATGTATATTAAAAAAAAGTCAACCACAAAACTTGTTTTCTCGAAAAGCTATTTAAAGTGAATGTTAAGGGCTTGTTATGTGCGAATGTATCTGTATCTGTAAATGTATATGAGACTGCGGGTGTTATACTTGTAGTAGTGTGGGTGCGGAGGAAGTCGCTGCTTTGGGTTTTGGTGAGGTTATCTATATCTGTCTTGGGGTCCATGGAGATTTGCCGCCCCGCTGATGATGTCGTTTATTTGATTTTTGTATAGTTTTTAAGAATGTTGTTTGTGAGTTTTTCCGCCTTTTTTAAAGGTTATTTATTCGGTTGCCATTTATAGAAGCAAACGATCGTAAAGTAAGTCGAGTTTTAAATGCTCGAAAACTTTTGAGTGATTTACTTTCTTGAGAATTTAACCAAAGTACGTTGTGTTGTGGATTTAGTGTGATGAATTTATTTTATTTTTTTGTGAAAAATTAAAATTTTATAAATAAAATAATGAATGTACATCTGAAAAGACCTTTTTCTGAACGGATTTTTTAAGCATACCATTGGTTAAATCTGCCTAAAACTTATTAACTGCCCGTCAATTCGAGAGAAAGTGAAAAAACTAAGCCACCGAAAATAATCAACAATAGACAGCGAAATAAAACGCACAAAAGTTCAATGAACTTTTTTGCTAATGGCCAAAGCGAATAAGTACATAAAAACTAACAAAAATAAAAGTCGGCCAAAGAGCAGTCTGCGATAACGGCTGCTCATTATTTTCCTTCAATTTTTTTTTTCTACATTTTCTGTTTACTGTAATAACAAGAACATGGGAATGGCAGAAAAAAGAGAAAATAAAAGTGCGACATTAGGTCAGAAATTCGTTGCAAGGTCATTGGTGATTCAAAAAATCTGATGACTTGAAAGTAGCATATGTAAGTGGTAAACAAAGAATTAAGGCAAGAAGCCAAAGAAAAAAATACAGTTGCTGATTTCCTACACTTGTTGCGCAAAAGCTTTTTTATATCTCATTTATAATTGTTATTATTCTGCACATGTGCGTAAAATGTAAACAAATGAAACTTTTGCAGGTGAAATTCAGCAACGTCGCAGAAATCCCATGAAAAGATTAGACGACACGAAAATATGAAAAATGGAAATGTAAACGTGTCGAAAAGAAAACAACAAAATCGGCGTAGCAAAAGTGTAGCACAAAGTGGAAACAAAAATATGTGGCGACTGCTCTCTTTATCTCCCTCTGTCTCTCCCATATTTCCAAGTGTGTGTGAAAAGTGCAGAGAGAAAATTTCACGCTTGTTTTTGTTGGCTGTTTTTTTTTGTCGTGAACAAACATAAAAACGAAAGAGGGAGTAAGGCAGAAAGAGCGGGAGAGAAAGGAAGGGGAGCCAAAAGAGCGAGAGAACAAAATATTTTATGTGTTGGGGAAAACCAAGATGGCGGCCAACGAGACTTTTGGAATCTATCGAATTGAAAAACGTGCTTTACTCTAGGAGTTCCAAGCCAGCATTTAATTTTCTGTTACTCTTCTAAAGCGCATTGTTTACTAGCTACATTTTTTACCAAGCTTTAGCTTTTAATTAGTTTTTGCTTCCCTCCATTTTTAACAAAAGCTTATGTAACTGGGCGACACACATCTATAGAAACGTTTTCCACTGCAACACTTGACCTCATTTGCATGGAAAGTGAGCCAGTTTTCAGAGTGTGCGTGTGTGAAAATTAATGAAAATCGCCCGTCATTTTACTTTAGCGTTGCATTCGGTGGGAAAGCTCTCCCTCTCTCTCTTTCCCCTTTCTGGTGAAAAGCTTTCTCTCCTCTGTGAGCATAGGGAAAAATCGATAGAAACACCACTGGAAATATCGATTCGATATGCAAAATCACACACACCAGCACGAGCAAGTACAGTTCAAATGCAAGTTTTTAGTATTAATTAAATATAATATATAGGTTTTAACAATATTATTTATCAATTTTTTATACACACCGAAATAGAATCACAGGCAGCACGTAGTCGTCAATAAAACTTTGCACATATCAAATTTTGGCGTTGCTTTTCCAAAACCATATATATATAAATATATATATATACACACACACGATAACGCGACGGGGAAAAGCAATAAAGTTGAATTTATTTTTACTGTATGTGGGGCCCTGTTTGCAAGTGTATGTTTTGTATTTTCCTTTCCCGCTGCCGTGGAGAGCAGAAAGAAAAAGAGTAGGCAGCAGCAACAACGCACCACACTGAAAATTGCGGACGCGGAGCCTGAAGAAAAACTACGCCCGCAACGTTTCCAACGGGCAAAACGTCCGAACGGCGAAACGGTGAATTTGAAATTGACGGAGTTTTTCCGCTGGCCACGAAAACTGCCCAAAGTAGAATCGCCGAAGAGAGAGCGGAGCCGAATTGTCACTGTCGGGTAGCCGAGCGCAGAGTTCGAAACCCGAAGAGAGTGCGAGTTCGAGTTCGAAAAATGAGTTGACGTCGTCTGTTTGTCTCCCCTCGTGCTGCCTCTTTTTTCCCTCTTCCTTTGGCTTTTTTTGTATGCTTGCCGCTCAGAGTTGCCAGCTAGAGTTGTCAACTCTCCCAGATAAAGATCGACGAAAACAGGAGAAAAGTACCAACAAAAATAAAATAATTGGCGGATGTGTAATTAATTAATAAATTAATTTGCTGTTAAGCTAAAATATGACAAACAAAATAACCCAGCGTCGAAATTTTATTTGGGGTCTGTCCAGTGTAATGGATTTCATTTGTTGTTTATAGTCAGCGAAGTTGTAATCGATGCTCACATGTTTGGGTTATTTTGTTTCCACTCCGTCCAATTTTGCATTCGTAATTCATTTCAAAATGAAAATTTTCGACACTGGAATAATAATAATAATAATAAGATCAATACCACTTCTTAAAGAATCCATTAACCCATTTTTATATTCGATTGAAATTTAACCTTACATTTCCCAAAAACAAAAAAGTAAGTTTATGAATTCCTTTTTTTTTCCTTGAATCCCATTTAGGAAATGTTTCTATCGTCCACAGAAAAGGCTGGAAACTCTGGTTCTATGCGGCGGAGTTCGAAAATATCATTCGCAGTTGTTATTGTTTTTGTTACCCACCAAGGGGCGAGATTTGTTGTTGCTTTAGTTTTTATTGCTTGATTTTTTTTTCTGCTTTTTTTCACAGGCAAAACGAAGCCATAATGTTCGAAATGGTAAAAATTACCGTTGTCGAGCAAGCTCTCTCTTTGGCTCTCCCCCTTCTCTCTCTTTTAAAGCATTTGTGTGCGTGCGTGTGCGAGGGGGACAGATGATAGTTTTGTGTGCAATGCATTTCCTACTAAAAAGCGCAAATTATATTTTGTGCACTCTCCAAAACGCTTTTATGATCGACGTTGATTTATTTTTGGCTTCCAGCATGACTTCATCGCCTCGCGTTTTCTCTCTAATTTTGTGTAAAAATTATGTGTACCTTTTATGTACCTTAATTTTTAACGGTTTTCGACTGGGGCTGGAAAATTAACATTCCAGTGCGAAATTCATCTAGCCAATACTAATTGATCCGAGGAGTGTCTCCTCTGGCCGAACATAAATTCTATAAATTACTTGGGGGCTACATAATCTACACGCAAATGTACAAAAATATATTCGTCGTATAACTCAAGTTGTTTTGACAATCGCTCACCTGAATTTTCATTGGAGTTTTCATTGCAACTCGGTCACGTTATCTCTCTCCTTCCGTCTCGGTCTCTCTCGCGAAGGAGAGACGACAAGCACGCACAAACACCAACGTATTATTCTCTGTTCCGAACTTTAATTATAATTAATAATTTTTAAGCATTGCACTCGACACAGAAATGTACATATTTCACATCACTCGGTTTGGTGTTTCTGCTTTTCGATACTCCACTTGGATTTATGTAATGCAATGCGAGCAGCTTTTCAAATTACCAACAAATATGGTTTTCTGTGTGGGTGGGAAATAACGAAAATTTAACGTGCGGAGCGACGACGATTTATTCCTGAGTTGCCGTTTGCTATTAAAAAAAATCGGTGCAAAAAAGTTCGAACAAAAGTCGAAAATGAAAAAGGCTTGCCTGTGTGTATGCGTGTGGGCACGAAGTTTCTGCTTTTTGTTGTTCTTTCTGCTGCATTCGAAAATCCGAAGATCGTTCGTGCGCTAGAACGAGCGAGTGCGAGGGAGAAGGTGATAGGAGACGATACAGTTGATTGCTTTTTGCAATTGTCTGCTTGAAAAGCGGGAGGAAATAAAGAAGAAGGGGTTGTGGGTGGCAAAAGGAAGTCGAGCTAAATGAAAAGGCAAAGAAAATGTTTTTTCTGGTTGGCACATACGAAAATACATATGTATGTATGTAATGTATATGAAGTTCTCCGTAAAAAGCTCCGATGATCGCAATAAATATGGTAAAAAGTATGTACAGAATGTATGTATGTCACATAAATATCTTTCAACCAAATCCAGTTGAAAATGGTATGAATTTAAATATGTAAAATGTAAGTATACATACATGTAGATGTATGTGTGTACAATGTGCATACATATACATACATACTTCAATTCCAACCGAATTTGGTTGGTAAGGATTTCTGTGACCCTGGGTTTTCAAAACAGTTATTCAAATTTAAATTTTAAAATCGTTAAATAGAATATTTAGGTTGATTGAAAGATACAAACTTAAGAAAAGGCACTGCAGATTTTTGTGCCATCTTAAGTATAGAGGTATGTACTTAAACACCTGAATAGATATCCTTCGCATGGATAAAGCTTTCCAGTTAAAGAAAAAAAATTTAAAATGACCGATTAAATAATATTTTACGACAAAATAATAATCCCTTTAAACCATTTAAGCCAGCATTTTTAATAAGGATCTATTAAATTTACAATACTTGTTTAAACACCATATATGTATGTTAGCTTTTAAAATACCTGTACATGTGAACATACATACAAATATACATACATCATATTTGTCCATGTCATTTTTTACAAGTAAATTTCTTTCTTAATGCTTTTTAGAAGATTACTAAAATAAAATGATCTCATCATCCATACAGAACATCAAAAACTCAATAAATTAACAGCTAATATGCATAGGTAATATTACTACAATCAAAATAAATGTTATTAACGCCGAAGAACATAGTTCACCAGGCACCTGTCATTATTTTTAGCGAGGCAATTAAAATTCCCGGCTGGGGAAGTAGAAAGGTGTCAGGAAAGATTAAACTTTCAATTTATGGTTCCACTTTTTTTTTTGCATTTCGCCATTTTGCATACATATCGTTTGTTTTTGCCAATTGCTACTTTCTAATAAAATCGTCAATGTACAAGCATACCTTTACACAGGCGTACATTCGTATAAATCTTTTCCCATTTTTTTACGTCTTGCATTAGCAATTGCCAAAACTTGATTTTGATGCTTAAAAATAAATGATTACTTGATTTGAGCAAATGTTGGCTCAAAAAACAAGAACAAAAATGATGCTTATGCACGGTAAGAAATCTAATATTTCTAGATATAAGAATAAGGAAAAAGATATGTACATACATACATACATACATACACACATAGATACATACATCCACATATAGTATTAATTATGAATTAGAAAATTAAAATACGTACATACATTCACTTCATTTAATGTTGATGAAAACATACATACATATATATACATACATATATATTATATATAAAATCTCTAACATAAATGTACGATTATTATTTTTTAAAACATAATAACCATTAACATAACATAAAATTTATTTTTAACATCGTTTTGTTTACTTTAAAATTAACATTTAATAAAACATTTCATTGAATCGATCTCTAAAAATGTTATATTTAAAAAAATTGTATTTTGTTTGTGTAAAGGGTCTGTATTAACGAAAGAGTTAAATAAATATTATGATATTTCAAATTATTTGACATCTTATTGAAAAAAATATAAAAAAAAGCAAAACACCAATGCAAAAATTGATAATTATAAATAAATATTTTAAATTTAAAACAAAAAAATAAATTTAAACTTAAACAGTTAAAAAAAACACAAGATCAAGATAAATTATTTTCTTAAAGTGCTTCTCTACCGACGTCGACGCCCGCGCAGCAGCTTAAAAAAGCTGCGCTCAAAGAAATTAACAATAAAAGTTGGAAATTTTTTCAACGCTTTTTGCTTATTTTCTACCTTTTTTTAGCCATTGAATGACGAAGAAAATATTCGCCGAGAGCAAGAAGAAGCAGAGGAACCAGAGTATCAAAACTCGTTTTGGCATTCGAAATTCCAGAGTGTGTGTGTGTTTTTGTATTTTTGGCAACACTTCTACGCCGCTCGCTTGTTGTTGTTATTCCACTGGCAAAGTGAAAATTTATGCCGCACCCCGCTCGAAAAAAAAACAGAAATAAAAGTTGGAGTCCGTGATTTCACACAACACACCAAAATTCCAATCCATTTCAAAGCCGCGCCAACAAATAAACAAAAGCCAATATGTAATTGAATTTTTTCCGCCGTTTCTTTTGCTCAACAATTTTCGTCGAACACATTTTTATGGCTTTTCTTTCAACACACTTCGTTGTTTATCAGTGTAAGTGCATGTGTGTTTGGTTGCTATTTTTGATTTCCATTATGATTTCGCGCCGCTCTTTTCAATTTCAATTCCAATTCGAATTCCCATTTTTGAGCTTAGCTTCGTTTTAATTTCGAACTCGAAACAGAATTAGCATTATGTATCTCTTTCTATATCGCTCTCATTTACTCTCTTTCGAGCGATTACCGCACAGAGAAAACAATGAAAGATAAGATTTTCTATGTTTTGAATGTTCCTTTCATTTAAACAATTTTGATAATTTCGGTAAGCCGAAATTTATGTACATACATATACACATACCCGTAGCTAATACAAAAAATTAAATAGATTAAAACAGATTGCTTTTCAAAATACAAAGTTTTAATAACTAATTAAATATGTATACATATGTACTTTTTTGATGACATTGTTTTCAGTGTTGAGTGATGGATGGCGTGTGCTTTTCAAAAATTCCCGCTCGGTAAAAACTTCCCAAAACCCCAAACAGCTTCCCGCTCCCAAAAAAAAAAAAAAAATGAAGAGAACATTAAAATTGAGTCTGCGGCTGCCAAAAATATTTGTTGTTAATGGAACTTTCTGGTTTTCTTTCGCCTGCAAATTTAAATTCTTTTCTTCTTTTGCTCATTACTTTTTGGGTCACAGCGAACGAGTGAGAGATAGAGAATTGGTTACAATAGCGAGTTAATCCGAGTGAAAGGAAGCCATGGTCGGCCAACCTCCCCCCTTAAAAATACATATTAACATCATCATCTTTATCAGATTGCCAACTGCGCACATTTTCATTCCCGATCCGCCCAAGATTATCGATTTTCCAACCCTACACAAAAACGCATTTAGAGTACCGGAGGGAAACGAAAACTGAGCTTTTAATACCTCTGGACAACTGATGTTCTTATGAAAGCTATGCCGATATAGTGCGAACTGATGCTGTTGATAAGTACAGCGAATTATGTTGAGAAATATGTAACTGAAGCTTGGTAAACCTATTTTTTTGAGTTCGTCAAAAAAAAAAAAATTGTTGTATAAGTTCCATACAATCATATGAGTCTGATTGGGTTTAGAGCACTATTGTGGGTTAAAATTTACAATCCATTTTTTTGTTGCCAATAAACATGTTGATCTAAAGAAACAGTAAACTATTTCTACTAAATCGAAGAATTTTTTTTTTCAGAAAAACATGACCTAGAGATAAGATTAAGGTGTTGCAAGGTTATCTTACATTTCCTAAAATACTCTAGTTTGGTATTCGATGGCTTGAAATAATGGATTGTTTTCAGGAAATATATATTACACTAATATTTTTATTTTTATCCATTTCTTACAATTTGTTTTAAATTAATTTTACAATTCGTGTTCATTTACTACATTGTATAATCGATCGATAAGTGAAGGAAAAAAATGTTTTGACATATTTAGCTGTTGTATTTTGAAAAGAATCTAATAATATAAGACTGGCTATATTTTATACTTAAAAAATTCTGTACTTTCCCTTTTTTATGAGTACTATAGTGTTGTCAGGCGTTGTCAGTAATATTTGGACAAACGTCGTTGGCAAATCCAAAAATTCGCTATATGTACCTATTATAGGCCCGAAAATAGCCAAGTCCTGGGAAAAACACTAATACCCCCCGAGCCGTGGCACCAAGGACGCATTTGTGAGGGGTGGGAGGATGCCCTGGGGGGTGAAGGAGTTTCGATGGGAGGGTGGTCGGGTGGTCGGATGGTCGTATGGTCGGGTGTCTGGCAACGACAGGCATTACAGTGCTCAGAAATTGAGCGGCAGCCAAGCATGATCCCCTCTGACCACAGTTGCAACCCTAAACCCTCCATCCCTGCCGTCGGATGGCCGGATGTTGCCTTCCCTTTTCGCTTTTTCCGCTGGGGGGTTGTTGCCTCGGTGTCTCAGAGCAAAGAGCTTTTTTTGTCTGCTGCCGCTGTCAAGGACCAAAAACCAACCCCTAAAACCCGAAAACGGGGGAGCGACAGTCAGATCACGAGCAGACGGTCGGCGGGTGGTAGCATCGTAGGCCGGTTTGGAACTCGGAGGGTGCGAGGGTGGCACTGTCCCTTCCAATTGGGGTGGAAACTCGAACGCACCGAGATCCTGCCGCCAGGGGTTGGTGGTCCCATTCCGTCCCCCCTTTTTATTGCGTTGCAAAAACGGAACCGAACGTCAGCTGCGATCTCACAGGGGACTCTTGGTCCTGGCACTTGGCAAAAAAAAAAAGGAGTTGCATTCAACCCCTTTATACTGGAAAATAAATGTGTCCTTGAAACCTAAAAAAATGATACAACGGCGACTAATGCGTAGGATTAAAATGTTTATCTTGCAGCGTGGAAAAATATCAACAATAAGCACTCAACTTTTCCCAAATTAATAAATAACTGTAGCTACAACAATTAGTTCCATGGGGCAGTGAATTACTTTTTTACTGTGCATATCTTATCGCTCCGTTTTTATATCTTCATTTTTATGTTTATGATAATACTGTTAAAAATACAGTTAAAGGTGTCATAAAACAATAAACAACAAAATTACAACTTTTGTTACGTATTTTTTAGTTAATAGAAACACTTTTGAAATAGGGGAAATATACAAGCAAAGGTCGAAATTTAGCGCTTCGAATCGTTTTATTTAATTGGTTTTTTATGAAAACATTCTTTCAATAGCTATCAAGTCTTTTAACCTCTATATTTGGTCAATACTCATTTAATGTTGGTTACGGTTTTTTTTTTATTAAAAAGTGTTAAGGTGTTAATTTTTATTTTTATTCGAATGGTCTCTAAAATGTTTCCAAATTATATGTTCAATGGCTGTGAAAGGAAAACACATGTGCATAAAAATTTAAATTGGTTTCAGAACTCCCAGTTTGTTTTCTTAGTGTGGAAACCGGGTGCATTGGGTCCAGCTGTAGGATCCAGTTCCCCAAGGGTTGCACTCGGCGATTTTCCCGCCCTCCCCAACTAACGAAAAACAAAATTACAACAGCTGCCGATCAGGATCTGGAAAACCACCCCTAACTATACATACATTATGCACACGATCGTTGCACGCTTCCCTGATCAACTTGATCGATCAATTTTTGTTCCACCCTTGGCCACACGAACACTCACAGATACTCTCACCCATACCGACACGAAACGGGTCGCCACTCAACTCCATTAAATTCAATTGACAAAAGGAAATGAACATGAGCATGCAAAAAACAAAAAACAAAAAAACAAATGCATGTGCCACATACATACATACATATACTCGTACACAAACGAAAAACAGATTAATGGAGGAACACAAACACAATGGGTAGGGGCGCATAAAATGGGAAAATTCAAGGTACCCTCAAGGGGGGGTTGGGATCGGAATCGGAATCGGATCGGAATAGGAATAGGAATCGGTGTAGCGGGAGCCACAACGCCGCACATCTGCTCTTCTGGGCTATAAATGCTCGGTTTCTCGGTTCTCGATGGACAGACGGGCATGGATGCATACATGGGTCTTCTAAATGGTCTTGTGGGTTCTACATACATAGGTACTACACAAATTGTGGCCATGTTGCCCCCTCTAGCTTTGCATTTGCAATTTGCATTCGCATGTGAATTTTATCAGGGGTGTGTGGCACAAACAGTCTGCGATAGGGCAAACAATGCGACTCTGATCCCAAAAACTGATCGATTCGGAGATACCCAAATGAAATACTAAACCGCAAAAATTATGAATTTAATGAAATGATTATGGTAACTTGAGATAGCTTTATAAAAATATTTCTAGATACAAAAAATCTTTATTAAGACGAGATAACAGGTTAATTAAAAGCCATTATAAATACATTTTCTCAACGTCGATTTACGGTAGACCTTTGTAGACTATGGGTGCTCTCATTTAAATAAAGCTTCAATCACCGTTCAGAAGATTTTAAATATATTTATCTTTATTTGTATTATTGTAACCAGATATAGCGACCGAAAATTGATGATAAAAATGGGATCTTAAGACATTTTGTTAGCTACTTTACTCCGAAAAAATTTCCATTTGCGGTATGATGATATACCCCACGCTGACGCCATTTGTTGGCCAGCTCGGCACCACGACTCTTTCAAGGTTATCCATCTTTTTGTGGCCCGGGGTGTAGAGTTGGCGTCCCACGCATTTTGTTCGCTTCCTTTTCGCATTTTCTTCGTCGGCTTCTTCGCTCTTTTGCTGGTTTTGCCAATGTGTGAGTTTGTGTTTTAAGCATGTAAATGAGTTTCGAGCACAACACGAAAATAAACATTTTTTGTTCTTGCACTTTTTGTTTTCCCCGTGCAATTTCTGTGGCTAAAATTAAACACGAAAAAGGAATTTTTATGGAACAGCTGTGTTCGCCATTCTGGCGAATTGGAAGCCCAAGAAAAGAGAAGACGGAGAAAAGATGGGAAAACAAGGTAAAACCCCAACCACAAGAGCTTTGAACATACTCATGCACTCAATCAGTGACTCATATCTGCGTTTTAACTTGGCTAAATTCCACAATACTTCGGTAAAAAGTTCTTAACCCTTGTGGAGACTTTTCTTAAACATTAACATTAACTTAAAAGTTTATAAAACATCTTTACAAAACACAATGTATTGTAAAGAAAAGGAATCCTTTAAATAGTTATTTAAAATCGTTGAGAGTTTCTATTTATAATAACTTTTCCTTCCTACACATAAACAGGTTTAAATGCTTTTTTTAAGTTAATGTTTTTGTTTCAATCACATAAAATAAAATACAGAACCAAACCCTTTCCTCATTTTCCTTAGTAATAAAAGTGTAGGTTAAAACCCCATTTTGGCAAGGGTTTTAACTGACTTGAGGTGCGGCTCAAATTTTCACTTTGCCGAAGCTTCAGTAATAAAAAAAAAAAACGTTTCCAAAAAAAAACAACACAGAAAACAGAAGCCAAACAAGTTTTTCATTTTTCGATCTTCAGGTCCAGCTTCTTATTTTCATGCTCTTAGCCAATATTTTCATTGTTTTAGTAGCTTGTAGTAGAAAAGCCAATATCCGTAGGCATAAAAAAAATGTTGTTGTTCCTCATAGAATAAATAGAATATTCATTATAGATTAGAGTCATACTGATGTGTTATATTTGAGTGACTCGTTGTGCCTATTTATTTAAAAGCCTTTAACATATTTTTTTTTACTCAATAGTTAAAATTTGTAAGTAATTATAGTTGGATTTCCTTAGCCTTTTCGGTGTATGTATTTTATCGAGTACTACAAAGTACATTTTTACTTATTTTACTTATTGTTAAAGATTTAAAACAAAGATAGAATATCTACAACAGATATGCATAACTTATTTTCAAAATTTTTTTATCTTTAGTCTGTATCCAACCAATTTACAGCTATTTAATTTTGCAAGTTTTATGTCTGTTAATTATATTAAAACTCAGATTTCTTGGTGCCATTAATAACGTGCAGAATTTTAAGATGCGCAATTATGGTTTCCAAGTTATGAGTGGTGTGCCGCTGATGCGGCTGCGGTTTTTTGATGAAACACAGTTATCGTAAGCACTTATTTTCGTACACGCTGAAAATCAAGTTTTTTTTTTTTTGCAATTGTTATGGCAACAAAGAAACGGAAAAAAAAAACAAAAGCCACGAATAAAAGTTAATTACATATAAAAAAGATTTATACACACATAGAAAGTTGCATGCAAAAACAAAAAGGCAATGTTTAAAAATCATTTTGATGTTGAGCTTTTCGACGATCCCTTGATGGGGATACAGTTGGGCTTCGATAACTTAAACCTTTTATTTATCGTCGAAAAAACATTAGTTTATTTAAAGATCAAACTTCGTTAAAATCCTTTTTAAAATGTTAAATTTTTTATATAATCTGTATATAGTTTACACAAATTATTCAGATAAATTTTAGGTATTGAACCATATTTAATTGTAGTTTCTAGATTGCTATACAAATGACTTGTATAACTTATCACTGTGTACGGCAGTACATGTAGTGACGATGCACACCAAAAGCGTGTGCACAGGAGACTACTGTATATAACCACAGAGTTTATCAAGAAGAAAATGGTGTGCATACCAAGACCAAGAAATGGCGGTGAAAGTGACATACTAAAAATGTTTAAGGTTTTTCTTCTTGGCCCAAATTTAATAAAATAATCTAGTTTTTTAACTTAGTTGCGTTCTTTTTAAAAATACGCGTCGAAAAATACCCAATTTGCTTGGATCAGAAAAAAAATGAAAATTTGTTTGCCTTTGTCGGTTCTAAAAAAATGTAAAGGTTTATTTTGTGATCCTCGAATAATTTTTGATGTGTTGGGCAGATCGTTAGAAAAAACATTTGTTCTGTGACTTTTTTAAAAACTAGCTGGTTTGGCGGGAAATCAGATATATATAAAGCTACAGGCAAATGGTATAAGTCGTTAAAAGGTATTGTCAAATGCTAATCACGCTTTCTTATCGTATTGGTGTCAATAACATATTTATGAAATTATAAAAATAATTTTTCGTCACTAAATTTAATATCAAAAATTTTATATGTTGATCGTCACGACTTTTTTACCGCCATAAGAAGTGTTTTTGTTTGATTTATTGTACCGTAAAGTAAGTGTACATTTATTTTAAGTGTTTTGTAATTCGTTTTATAAGCTAGATTTGCTAAGGTGTTTAGGGTTTATAAATTTACATCTCAGAATAAAAAGTAACTATTATTAAATTTGAATCAGTAATGTTAGGTTCAAAAAGTTGTAAATTCAGGACTGTATTAAAAAGAATTATGTTTATATTATACCTTTTAAAACTTTTTATTATGAAATTAACCGAAAATTAGGGAAAATTTAGTTTTATAACGTTTGAGTCATACGTTAAAATCATCTAAATTTAAAATGATTTTCGGTGCTCTGAGATTTTTATGAGGAAACAATTTATTTGTGTTTCTTGTCTTTTAAGGTAAATGTTACTAATTGGAAGTTCATGGTTTAGGGAGTTATGGTTATGGGAGTTTGACTGTCGTCTGGGCATGTGAGTTTGTGTATTGTTACTACATACATATATAGTGTTTTTTGTACATTTATGGAGATGGGTGTGGGCGCTTCACCGATTCGCCCCGAGGGCGCATCAGCGAAAAAGTAATGCTTTGAAATGGAATACACGGACAGACAATAAAGTAAATTTCACGTTGTCATGTCGGCCCACAACAACAACTATGGAAACATCAAAATGGTGAAACCCTAAACAAAAAAAAGTTTATTTCGGTTCGTTACAATATGATGATGATGATGATGATCCCCGAAGCCGAAACAATTTCCACCCCAAAAAGTGGGTATTTTCAGGGGAGGTGTAGGGTGGGAAGGAGGGAACATCGATTGAGGCAAATAGAGCTTCAGGGCCAAAGAGCATAAAACTACCCTAAAATAACGTTAAATGAGAGGCGTACTATTGCCGTTATTCCACATTCCAACCAAGCACAAAAACTTATTCCAGATCGAAGGGATAAATGCGCGTGCTCTCCCTCTCCCTCTCGCTTTCACTCCTCTCTTTTCGGGGGAGTGACAGAGAGCACGAGATCCACACGAGCCAAAATCGTGCCAGAGAGGGAGGGGGTCGAAGAGGGAGTACAAAAGAGAGAGCCCAGGCTAAAGCGCCACGAAGTATGCTTCTGTTTTTTTCCTCTCTTTTCCACCTTTTCCCTTGGCTTGACTTAACTTTCCACTTCTGTTGCCAAGCGAGCTTTTTCCTTTAAGGATAATGAAATAAAGAGAAGAAGGGAAATAAATTGAAGGAGCATTAGCTCATAGCCCAACATTTGATACTGGCTAATTTGTAGTTTAAATTAAATTGAATTTACAGTTTAATATTAAAAAAAAATGTTGTAAACAAGATAAGAAGCCAACTGCTGCAGTTTCCTTTTTTTTAAAATAAAAACTATTTTTTTCATAGTGAATGTAAAAATTTTGTTTTCGGAACAAATGCTTGTTAGTTTAATATCAATAAAGTTATGTTACCTCAACCCAATTTAAACAACGGATCATTGGATCATCATCTAGATATAAAAAATATAAAATTTACAAAATATACCTATAAGTCTCTTGTTTTTAACCATTAAAAAAATATATTTCGAATAGTGAGGGCTTATGCAAAAAATATGTTTTTATTTGAAGAAAAAGTTGTTGATAATATCTTGTTACTATTAATGTGGTCATAGCTGTGTGAAGTACACACAGGTAAAAAGGAGACTTTCATCTTTCCCATAAACTAACTTTTGAGCGTTGCTAATTTGTTGCCGCAATTAAATTGAACTGACAATTAAATTTAAAGTGCAAATTTTGGGCAACTCTTCAACTAAGCTTGAACATTATGTCATACCCAAGGTAAAAAGAGTGACATGGAAGGGGGAATGGTGCACCTTCATGACACATAGACCTGAATAAGACCTTGGGGTTTAGAGATTTAAATTAGCAGATACGGTTATAAACTATGTATGTTGCCAAAAGCATTTGTTTAACTTATTAATTAATATTCCAGAATATAGTGGAATATATCATAAATATTTAAATTAATTAATTAATTTTTAAATATTTAAATAAAAGTAGAAAAATAAAACAGATTTATATAACACAACCAAAATATAATGTATTTATGTAAAATTATTTTTAAATTGAAGCATTTCATATCAAATTGTTGTTGAATGCAGAAATCCATTAAGACCTAAAAATACGTATTGTAGCTATTAATAAAAGTTCAACCGTAATATTCAAATATTTCTTGTCTTTTAATTTAAGCATTTTTAGTTTACGCGTTCTAACCAGTTAATATAACAGGCAAAAATAAACACGATATCAATACATTATAAAGCTCCTATTCAAATAAACTCTGTATTGAATAAATATTAAAATGATATGCCAATTTTGAGGGAGTGCCCCAACAGAATATTTTTTTTTATTTGTTGAGCATTATACATAAATCCAATTGGTGATAATTTCCAAAAGATCTGCATTAAGTTTTATGTGTATCAATTACTTATTAATCAATCGATCGGGGATCACAGATATAGGCAGATACTTTTGTTGAGCTAAATGTCAACGCATTGCAGTTTGAAGAAAAATCCAACACCTGTCGCTATAGCTAGCTACTTAGACCTACATATGTACATACATCATACATATGTACGTATGCACATATGCACGTGGATAATTCTAGAGGCTAGCTCTCTACCTTTGAGTTAGTTTCCAGGTGTGTGGTTGTGTGGGCATCCATTGAAGGGCTTCGTTGCAAAAAACACGTCAACAAAAACTGCAACCAAAATGAGATAGCTAACGCCTGTACATACCAACAACTCTGGTGACTATTATAGGCCCGGAGACAGCCCTTAAAATAACCTGAAGTCTCAATAAAGTATTATTTGATTACTACCTTTCGGTTGCTGAATAATCATTTGGTACTTTTTTATCGTTTGTGTTTTTTACATTTTAACGAATCATCTGTTTTCCATTTAAATACATTGAAGTTTATTTGATTTGGCACTATGTGCTTTACTAAAATCAATGATTTATAATTGTTCAATTGATTTGTATCTAAAATCATTAGTATAACGCATTAAAGTAAAAAAAATTGAAAACGTTTATTTTAATTTTGCTTGCTTGAAAAATTTATTAAAATATTGTGTTTTATATGATTATTGGCTTTGCACAACAACTCATAGAATTCAACAAGCGTTTTCGTTAACAAATCTTTTAAAAACTGACTGGGTAATTAACTAGCTTTTACTGTGTTTTGAGGAAAAGCACATGTGTTAACTGAAATA
Source organism: Drosophila gunungcola (assembly GCF_025200985.1). Classification (NCBI taxonomy): domain Eukaryota; kingdom Metazoa; phylum Arthropoda; class Insecta; order Diptera; family Drosophilidae; genus Drosophila; species Drosophila gunungcola. Next base: position 1,709,927 of record NW_026453171.1, read on the forward strand.
GCAATTATGTTACATTAAAATTAAATGTTGATCAACTTTAAAAATAACTTCAAATATAATAAATCATATTTATTATTAAGCAAATTTATTAATTCTTACAAACTAGTCTAAATCTAAACAACATTCAATTGCGGATAAAAAACAGAAATGACACAGTTATAAATATGTTAGCGCTAGTGTTACATTTTCATGTGCTATATTCTTGGCCCCAACTGTGCTTACATACGAATTTTTATCTACGCGTGTGTGCATAAGTTAGTATGTAAAAAAAAGTTCTAGGGCAGGTTATAGTTTGTACTTTTTGTTTTTTTTTTGCAAAAACCTCCAAAGTGAACATTAGATAATGAGCGGTGGAGAGGCCGAGAAAGAGAGGGCGATACGGAGAGTGAAAGAGAGGGCGATATGGAGAGCGAAAGAGAGGCAAAGAGAGCTCGACTGATAATTCTAATGTTTGTCATGTGAAGCGAACCGCTTTTCAGGGCCTTGCAATTTTTATGCACTTATGACATGAAATTGCTATGCACACACATATAAAAGCTTTTCGACTCCCTCTCATTCTCTTAGTTTTTTCAAGGGGTGTGGGCAAGGGGATATGAAAAGTGGGTGGGGGGTCAGTGCATGCGCACCATTCAAGAAATGCATTGCACTTGTCGCCCAGCACGCGCACTAATACACACATTTTCTGCCCACAGACTTACATAAACTTTTCCATAGAAAAAAAAAAATAATAAACCTTCCAATGACGTCAATCGCTCTGTAAATTGTAGCTTTTGTTAACTGGTTGCTGTTGTTTTTGTTGTTGCTGCCTTTCCATGCCAAAAACAGAAGTTTTTCGGCATTTCGAGTAGGCCGCAGCTAATGCTCATTGTCATTTTTTTTGTGAACCGAGTTTGTGGATCATCGACTATGAAATCAGCGCTATTTATGTTCGCGCTTCATCGATCTTTCATAACTCGAATTTTCCTAAAATAAAATAAAGGGAAACCGTAAGAATAAATCTCTTTTTAGCTTAGCTTTACTTTTCAGAATAAATAATTAAACTTTTTTTAGTCGAAAGTTTTTTTCTAAATATGTCATTCTTTTTAACGGATAATATATTTAAATACTTTCTTTAAGCACGAACATTTTTTATGTTGTTATTACATTTGTTGCAAAAAAAACAAAAAAAAAAAAAGAAAAAGTTTTATTTCAGATTAATAATATCCTTAAACTTAAAAAAAAAATGTATATATATTTATTTAATTCCATAAAAATATTGTAACATATTTTTATTTCTAAGACTTAAGTTTTCTTAGCCAATGTAACTGTATAATATTAATATTTTCCACGTTTGACTTGAGACTGCTGGCTCCATCTGTGGGCCACACTTGGTGTTTTTCGAAAAGCAGAACAGAAGGGCAAAAAAACTGACCTTAATATGCATTAATTGTTGCAGCAGAGCTATTCTAATGCGCTCACTCTCGTTTTCCCCTTTTTCCTCTCTCTTGTTCCCTTCTCTTTACTTCTCTTTCGCGCTCCCCCTTCTTCATTTCCATTACGTGCTTTATGTTTTTTTTGGAGCAGCGCGCTGCTTTCAGTTTTATTTCGATCCCAAAATTGTTGTTGTGCTTGTTGGTGTGGGGGATCTTTTGTTTTGTTTGTTTGCCTGCCTCTAATTGTGGAATCGTGTGCGTGTGTATGTTTTAGAGATGGCACAAGAAATCGAATGGAATTGGGGAATGTTAAATCAATACTGATTAACTTAGGCTAGTTTTGTTAGGGGGGTTCCCGCTTGAATAGGATACATATTGCTGGTATTTTAAATTAAATAATATGTAAATATGTAAATATGCTGCATGTTATGTGTATAATAAAAAATACATTTTCTAACGTTTTTATGAAAACCAATTTTTTTACATTAGTGTATTTAAAATGCTTATAAAAATTTCAAAGGTCCTTCTCTCTTTGGCTTATTGCACTTCCCATATTTGGAATTCAATTTAAGCAAAATCAATTAGTTAACAAAGTTTGTATTAGTTAAGAGATTTGTTTGTACAAAATTCGAACTGGACTACGTGTCGAATGAGTAATTTTTTGGAAACGTCTTAGCGCAAGCCTAGAACTAATTATTTGTGATCCAAAAATAAAAAAGGTCCTTAAAACATTAAAGCGTAATAGCTTAATCCAAAACAACATTTTTTATTAAATTATAAATAATCAAACGTTTTTTTATTTTAATATATTAAAAAAAAATTGTAATTAAAAGTTGGGAAAACACTATTTAACAAACTTACAAAAACTTTTACGTTATTTGAATCCGTTCTTAAAGCATCTTAAAGTCAACCTTTAATTTCTTTGTTACTGAAACATTTCGTTTAGCATATATGTATGTATAAAACCGAGATGCTTCAGTGTCACGGTGTTTATTCAAATGTATTAAACCTCGTGACACGATAAAGTTACACTCATCCGCATTGCATGTACCTAAACAAATACTTGTGCATGTACGGTATATGTGGTTGACGTGTGGGGTTATTTGAATGGAGTAGGGTGCGTTTGTAGGTTTTCAAGGGGGCGGGATTTGGGGGGAGTACTATGTGCGCCTATAATTATATGTTATATATACATACATATATGTATATGTACTTGTGCATAGCATAGGTAGGGTTGTGTTTGTATGTGGTTTTGGTGGGTAAATAGGTGCTCACGTCAATTGCTGGAACGACCTCGCTCGGGTCCCCACTTCCAGCCCCTTTTTAACCTTCCCATTTGATCGATTTTTCCGCGCTGGAAAGTTGGAAAACCGGGCCAATTAATTTCGATCATGCTACAATTATGTTTTTTTTTTTTATATTTACTTTGTATCTACTGCTTTGGAGCTAGAACATGCAATTATTTTAATGTATTCGGCCTTGGGACTCATGAATGTCAATTGGCACGTAAGTTCTCCATTAGCTATTAGCTTTTATCCGGGGCTCCACGCATCCGAATGCAAATGTCTATATATTGTATTTATGTACATATATTTTACGCTGCAAATCAGTCGTTTTGTATGCCAGCTTCGTTTTTTGTTTGGATTTTTTTAAGGGGCTAGGCGACTCCCACCCACTCGCACATATTTATACAAACTAAGGCAGCGGAAAAAGTGCAACTCATTTGAATGGTTTCGCCTTCATTATGCAAATCCCGCCGATATTGGTGGCGAATATTTATGTGCTCATTATAAATACATAAACTTTTTGGCATTTTCGGATTCATGACTTGCAAGCACACGAGCATTAAACGGGTTCCTAAATGAAATGTTGGATCGAGGTTTAGCTGGCTAATGCATTTGAATTGCCAAAGTTTTCGCGCCCCATTATCGACAGCCGCATGTGAGCCTATCGATAGTTTCATTGCAGGCAGCTTTTGTTTGGCAAGTTCAGTATCAAGGTGGCAACTCTGGAGTATTTCTTTTTAAATGCTTAATATTTAAAAATAAATAAACTGTAATATTTTCTTGGATAATACAAAACATTAAAATAAAGTAAATTTTGATGTCCACCGCGTTTTCTTTAATCTTAATTTTCAGACAATATATATTTAACCAAACTCACTTTACACCTCAAAAAACTATATTTTTGACTGTATTAAAAAAAATCATTTGTTAACATTCTTTTTCACGCTCTAAAAAAAAGATCAATTGAGCAAATGGCAACTTATAAAAATTGTAAAATTTTTGAACTTATATTTAAGTTGCTGAATTTTACGCGCCCAATGCAAAGTCCATAGTGAAAAAAATCAATAGGCCAAATGTAACGAGTGCGAGCGAGACAATTAGATAGTACATGTGGCGGGGCAAAGAACGACCGATAAGGTGATGCCACCTAGTTAATACTTTTAGGTAAATTAACATACTTACAACGATTTTTTGCACCAAACAAAATACATTGATAAGATACATAGGTTTTTAAGAAACTAAGGCAGTGATTTAAATTAAAACAAATGTAATTTACAAACTTATAACACCTTTTACTACCTTTTAGCGACCTACAACTATCTGGCAGCGCTACACGAAAATGGCGAACACGAGCACTCCGATGAACGACGAGCTGAAAAAATAATTATTATTTTAAATTCCGTTTTGCCAGCGAAATTCGGTGTGCGTGCGCGTAAAAAGAGTGCGGAAAAGCGCGGTTGGAAATTTATAGCAGCGCATTATGAAGCGGTCAAAGTGCGGCGCCAATCGAAATGGTTAGTCCAATAAAAATTAAGCAGCGACAGCGTGCCAGCCAAAAAAATCAAATAGAATAAATTTAAAGTTTTTGCTTTGCGAATTATGAAAAACCAATCGCAATGCGTGTGTGTGTGTTCGTGTGGTGCTGCGCGTGTGTGCGTGAGCGAGCGTAGAAGCAGAAGGCGCAGCGAAAAATAAAAATAAAAGCGAACAAATTAATAAAAAAAGGTGTACTAAACGCAAAAGAAAAAAAAACAAGAGAAGCAACAACAAAAACAACACAAAACTGGCGGTAAATTCGTATGCAGTACAAAAAAACAACAACAAAACGCAACGTAACGGGAACTCTTTGACGTATTTCCTCTATTATTATTATGCAAAAAGGCAGGCGGCAAATTGCAGCAGCAGCGAAATTCAAATATAAATAGCGAAAAGGTAAAGGCGCAGCCCCACAAAACTAAACTAAAAATAAGAGGCGAACATATTTGTAGTTTGAGGGGAAAAATAAAAATACTGCAAACCTTTCAATTGGCTTCAATTGGCAAATGCAATTGTTCAGCATTACATTTACATTACAGCGCTCTCTTCTCTCTCTCCGCTCGACTCTTTCACTTCCTTTCCCGCTCTCTCCTCGCCCAATTTGCTTTGCAAAGAGTTTTGCGACGAACAAGAACAATAATAATCAAAACAAAAATGTTTAAAATCCATTTTCTTTTGCCCTCTCCTTCACCCACTCTTTCATTTCGCTGAGCGCTGTCACTTGTCTTGCGCCCTTGCCTCCCCCTCTTCGCTGTTCCCCCTCTTCTTCTCTCGCCCCCGCAAAGCAGCTATCTCACTCGCTCGCTTGCGCACCATCTAAAAGCAAAGAAGAGACGCGACGAAAACGAAGTTACCTTGCCTGGAACACGACTGTGGGACAAAATCAGTCTATTAGTGGACAAACGAGGCGCAGTGGGATTGTGGTTACTAACAGAGCAGACAGTGGGGCAAATAGGGCTTCAGATCACTTTAAGGAATAAAAGTTAAAAAAAAGGTTTAAAGCTAAAAATAATTTAAATTGGTCTAATCATAAATAATTGTTAGCATATTCCGCTTATTATTGTGGCTTTATTTATTGATTTTACATTTATTTAATGTTTGATTAAAATTCTTTTTGCACGAAAGCAATTACAATTTTATTAAATTTACTTTTTTTTTAAACGGAAAGATTTAAAAACTTAAAAATGTATACATTCATTTTTCGTTATTTACTTTTGAATTCAGTATAACTTAACGATCTGAAAAATTTGTTTATACATACATATATATTTTTGTAATTACCGTACAATTTTTTTTTAAAGTTGTCGGATCACAAAGCCTTTCGTAGGGTACCAAAAATATGGAGTGCAAGAAAATATTTAAAAGCAAAGAAAAGGTAAAAAGAAAGCACAAACACTACGAACACACATTATCCATTTGCCAAATAAACATGCAAAAATGCAGATGAAGAGGGGAATGAAGAAGATGAAGGGGCTCCAAAAAGCGGCAAATCTGCAGCATGTGTGTGCAAGAGAGTGAGCGAGCAACAATTACGCGAACAATAGCAGAAACATAAAACGTGGTCTAGTCAAAACGAAGAAGAATAGTAACAACTGGAACAAACAGGCCGCATAATGCGCGATTAATGATAAGCCTCTCTATGGGAGAAACAAAGAGAACGAGAGAGACCTGATACTTGAGTGGGTGGTGACAACTATTCTTTCTCCTCTTTACACCTTGTTTTCTTGCCGCTGGTTTGTTTTGACTGCGAATCTTCTGCAATAACAATATGAAAACACAGTAAATCTTTTCAAAGTATATGAACTATAAATTAAAGTCTGAGGGCGATACACAAAAGTAAACTATAGAAAGTCTGAAAATAAAATGTAATAAAAGAACATTGGATATGTATTGTTCACCTTTTTTATTAATTATGTATATTAAATTCCAGTTGCAAAATATGTTTTCTCAAGCAGGTTCCACTGTAGTTTTGACTTTGTAATAAAAATTCATTTTTTCTTGATTGTTCTGTTTGGAATAAAGTTGTGGTTGCATTTCAACCTCCGCGATAGACGTTGCAAGCAAAAGTTTTTTTCTCCTTTCCTCATCCTCCTCCTTGCCACATTGCCTCCCCTTCTATTTGCACGGCAAGTTGCCTCTTCAAGCATCCTTTCAGCATTCCTATTATACTATTTTTATTTCTTTTTTTGACAATGCCCCAACTAGAAAAAAAAACGTCTAGGCTTCAATACGTGCCATTGAAAATGAAAAAGCATGTTAACTTCGGCCAGTTAAATTTTTAATACCCTTTTTCCTGATAGCAGATTGGAGGTTTGTGATTTTATTAAAACTTTATTTGCCCTTATTGACATTGTATACACGAAACCCCTAGAATATTGTCGTCTGATTTTGATCAAAATTTATAAGTGCGTCTATAAACAGAGTTCTGGTACTTTTAAAAATGCCTTAATTAATAATCCAATTGTTTTTAAGATTTCTAAGCTTAAGAACAAGGAACATACATATATAAGAAAAGACGACCGAAAAAATTACTTAGCATCACTTAACTTCGTTACAAACTTCTGACCAAAATTAGTATACCCTTCGTCAGCGCATAAAAAAGAAGATTCACTGAAAACTGGTTTCTGTTTTGGTTTTCTTCCTTTTGGCCTGGCCCAGCATTTTACATGAAAATGTGCAAAACAAAACTATTCCACCAGTGCACACTGGGCCAAAAAGCAATTATTTTTATATTTGTATATTATTTTTTTATATTAAAGCTAGGGAGCGTTTTGTCTTCTTAAAGGGTTGAACCAAAGTCGGAAATTATTATTACTTATTATTAAATAAGTAAGTATTTTAAAAAGGGCCCCATACGAACTTTTGGCCAAAACTCGAGCATGCTGGCTCAGTGTGCAGTGCTTAAAACCAGCCGACATGACCATTACTAAATAAAGTAGAAATAGTTCCCATTCGTTTGGCTGTCAATGGTTAAGCTTTAAATAAAAACATCTAAAATAAAACATATATTTAGACAGAACGTTTTATCAGGCACCTTTTAATTCAATATAAACATTTAAACTAAAGTTGTGGATCTTTTTTTTCAATATTTGCCCATTATCAGAAACTATTTGTTCTCAAATAATGCTGTATAAGTCTACCAGTGTAAGTCATTAATAAATAGGTAATTTTCGGAAATTTTTTCAAAACAAAGTACTCGGTGGAATGTTTTCTAGTTTTTTGGACGAAACGGATAGTTTCGAATATAATGACAATTTGCTAATGAAATTCAGACAGATAGAAAAACAAATTATAAAAGTATGTGCTTCAATTGTTTTTTTTTTAATCCTCTTCCGTATTTGCAGCTTTTTTGTTGAATTTTGAAACTTATAAAAAATGTGTGTAAAAAACAATTTATTTATCAGTTTAAGCAGATACTTTTCTTGAGCTTTTCAAAAACGTAATATTTTTTTTTATGTTTAAATTATGAATTAACAAACATTTAAGATAAGATGCTTGCCCAGGAGGTGTTAGATAACACAGCTTGTCTCACAGGACATTAGCTATTCGACCAGGGTTCGTCTTTCATAAATTTTCCTACCTTCTCCTCCAACATTTGTGCTTATTCCCTGAAACTCGTTGCAAAGCTCTCAAACACAATGGACCGACTGACTGCGACTCCTTTTTTATTGCATCTTCAACATGTGGTTGGTGGTGATTCAGTTGCATCGGGGACGGCGATTCACGAAGAACTAAAAACGGAGGATGCAGCCCCGCCTCACTCATTTTGTATTGATTGATTTCCCATTTCCCAGCCCGATGTAAACCACCGCATCTAATTCAAGCACTTTTCGCCTTCCCAGCAGGATATAGGATATATACAGCGTGTTGAACACGTCACGACATTGGCGCGACAACAATAAACCGAAGCCAGCAAAAGGATTTTATCGAGGAAGCTTAAAAGTAAAACCATTGAAAATGGCAGCGGTACGAGGACATCAGTATTTCAGCCTGCGCTGGAATAACTATCAGAATACGATGACATCGGTGTTCCAACAGCTGCGCGAGGATCTATCCTTTGTGGATGTCACATTGTCCTGCGAACACGGATCCCTCAAGGCGCACAAGGTGAGTATCCCGCCAAGTTCCACAAATACACATATCAATCTAATAACCTCTTTTGCTCTTTTCTTAGGTTGTCCTGTCCGCCTGCTCGACATATTTCCAAAAACTATTGCTCGAGAACCCTTGCAAACATCCCACGATCATCCTGCCCGCCGACATTATCTTCACTGACCTGAAAACCATTATCGATTTTGTTTATCGCGGTGAAATAGACGTCACTGAATCGGAACTACAGGTGAGTCGATATTAAGTGTTCGCTTAGCCAGTAAGATTCGTATAGATGGTTTATAGATAGATGGTATTTTTAGTTTGCATAAAACATTCAAGCAAAATTGTAATAAGGTAAATATCTGATAAAACCAATGATAAATACATATCGATAAAACCGTAAAATAAAATAGGTAAACAATTCAAATAGTTTACAAATATATTCCTATTTATTTAATTTAATTTGTAGTATCCGATAAATGAATGAGAAATACTAATACTTTACTTACAATGTTACCCTGAAAGTTTAATAGACGTATAATTCCACGTTTCATCTTTGAATATCCGATTTGATAAAATGTGTTCCATAAAATGTTTACATTTTTATACAATCTTTACAATTCATGGATTAGATAATTTTGTTGAAGACTATTTTTAGGATCTTTCTTCTTATCTCATCTTTGTTTGGTTAGCAAAACGTAAATTAAATAAAAATATCAGCTTTAATAAGTGTTAAATCAATATTATTATAATTAAATCAGAATGTTTATCGCTTTATTGAACAGTAATCATTCTATAACAAATGGCTTATTCCTGTTATAAGGTGTAAATTAAAACTTTTATAATTGATATACAAAAATATAAAAAATGGGTAAACTAATGGGTTTTAAAATATAATCAATTGTTGCTGGCATAAAATCATATAATTATGAAAATAGCAATAACTTATTGTATAAACTAGATCGTCGAATCAAATGAAATACATACACTGCACCCACAATTACCACCTATTAATCGGTTTGTCAACAAACAAAACAACAAAATCAAGCTAGCCAAACCGCAAAAGTGGTTATTTTTTAAATTGAACGCACAAATATAGAGGCGGAGCGGTACGAGTACAATTACTGTCAGGGTCGCTGTTATCTCGGCACAGCTCGCTTCTGCAAGTCCCCTCTCCCCAAGCTCACCCTTTTCTCCCGTATTTATCTGAATGCCACCCACCAAAACCGGCCTACTACACTGTGACCATTTTTTTTCTTAAATTGCAATTCAAAATGTAGTAATTTAGATTGTATACGGATATATCCAATAAAAAGTCAACCAGATCCAGAAACTTTAAAAGTTAATTTAAAAATACTTTTAGGAAGAAGATCTACTTAATTCTACCATATTTGTTTAGATTTTTTAAGAACCCTTTTTTTTGTATTTTTCTTTTATTGATAGGAAATATATTTATTACATAATGCTTCTCGTACATATTTTACCTATCCCTCTAAAAACAAAACAACCATTAATCTGAGGTTATAGAAAACAACCTTACTAAAACAATGAGAAAATGTTTAATTTTCAAATAAATAGAAATTTAATAACCTGTCCAAACAAATTCAAATCTATTTTTAACAGACTTTATAGGAAACATTCTAAAATTAGTCTGTTTGAAATATTGAATCAGGATTCGCTGAAATTGAGTAACCGAAAAAACCACTTCCGTTTTTTTTGGCGGTTTTTGGCGGTTATCTTATTGTACATAAAAGAGGTATGGAGTAGAGACAAGTTATAAGTATATTGTTAAAACTAAAATCGTTTATAGTTTGTAATTTTGTTTCCAAAATAAAAAGAAAAAAAAATCGAACCAATTTTCATTACAATTATTTTGGCTTAAATAAGTAGCATTAAAAATATTATTGATTTTGAATAAGTAAGCCTTTCTTTCGGTGCATCAACGTGCCCCGCTCTGTTGCTTTTTGCATTTGACGACAACGCCCCAATGTAATTGTCATTTGTGTGCTTCATTAATTCTTGCTGCTGACGATTGCTCTGGGGCATATAGACTCTGTGCTATAGAGAACGAACTATATATACCACCTCTGAACATTTATCGGGGAAATGTCGTTGCTTTTGCTATCGATGTGACATGGCCACAGGTTTGTTGTTGCCGCAACTTGTAATTAATATTGATTTGCATTGTCTGTGCATTGGGGCTTTGCAAATGTATCGATTTTTCAGCAATAATTAGCTGGCAGGTCAAAGAGTTTTACCTTAGGGCAGGCGAAAAATTAAATTAGGCCAATCAATTCGTGAAACTAATTGGATCAGACATCAATTTGATTTCCTTACAAGTTATTATTGTCATTTAAATGCCACATAATAATCGAGCAATGGATTTAGTATTGTAAATTTAACTTTTATTTTATGACATTTTAATTATTTATTGAATAATTTGCATTACAATTTGCTATTTGTGCTTATAGACTATACATGTTTTAATTTTTTAAGGCTAGCTACCGGTTAAACATTATGCCAAAAAACATCTCTTTAAAAAATTGTGGTTACATTTATGAATATTTTATTTAATATTTTCCATGAGGCGCAAAAAAGTTCGAAACTGGATACTATACTGCATTATAAAATGAAAATTGGTTTTTAGTTTTAAGATAACATACTTATGTTTTAAAATTCAGATTGATGATCTATAATATAAAAGGTAATAAGAGGTTAATTCAAGAAAACGTATTATCCACAAAAAGTATTATGTTAATGTATACAGCTGAAATCCGCGTTGCTGTTAAGTGTTAACATTAACTTATTTAAACAGCAACCACTTAAGCGGGGACAACAACCATATTACAGTGGTGGCCAATGAGACGTGTGTCCGCTTGAGCAAATAAGCGAGCGCTCAACTTGCTTCACACTCAAGTCGCCGTCGCTGTTGAGAAATAAAAATTACTCAAGCTGAGGGGACGCGAAAAAAAAAACACAACAAACAACAACTCAAACGGTGGTCCACTCTCTCACTCCCACTCAAACACACACATTAAGCTCCCTTCTTCTGCCGTTCCTTCTTCTTGCGGCGACTTCCCATTCATGCTCTCTTTTCCCCCTACGCCTCGTTGTTGTTTTTGTCACAGACGTGCGCTCCATTTTTATATTTTCGCTGCAAAGTTTTGCCGGCCATCTGTCCACCCAACCACCCACTCCCCCTTCTTAGCCTCCACAAGTTGCTGATTTTTTTTGCGCCTCTATTTTCTTTTACTTTATTTTCATTTTGTGGGGATTTTTACAACTACAACTACAGCTGTATCTCTTTCGTTTGTCGCCGATGTTTCTGCACATGTTCTTGGAGTTTCCTCCTTCTCCTTTATTTTATGTATTTCTTTTTGTTCGCCCATTTTTATTTTCGCCGCTTCTTGTTGTTATTGTATTTGCCCTTGTACTTTTGTATGTTTCAACCGCAACTGCCGTTTGTGTGTGTTGGAGCTTTCGTCTTGGTGCGTATTTTCTGTGTGTGTGTTTGGGAATAATTTTTTGCTTTTTCTGGGAGTGTGTGTGGTGCCCCCCTTTTTTTTGGCGCGTCCATTTCGCCTTGAAAAATTTTTGTACGGACTTCAGATTGGCAACGCTAAGGGAAAACCCCTGTGAAAATGGGAGGGAAGTACAAAAGTTTTCGTACTTTTGGACGACGTGCAGTGGAGTTTCCCAACGAAAAAAATTGTTTTGCCAAACTTACTCATTGTTGTTGCGACTGGCCAAGAATATGAGTTCTTATAAAAACTTTTTTAACTACATAAATGAATTACAAAGTCAGCTTAATTAGTTAAAATATTAATGGGGCTTTTGAATTACCCACCCAGCTTAAAGAAATATTAGTTAAAACTGTTAAAAATGTCTAAAATGGTTAGGAATACTTTGACGTTAACTATATCGTTTAAATAACATGGATTAAGAAAGTTTAAGATTCTTAAAACGGCTCATTGGAAAAACCTTTTGTTTTTGAACCTTTAAGTTTGTACTTAAAATTTGTGATAACCTTCAGTACGGTAAAAAAAGGCTTAAAAAATAAATCTTTTTAATAGGTAATTTAAAAATTTAAACTTTAACTTAAGGTCTACCTTAATTATATTGAAATGCCAATGTAACAAATATCTTCTTATTGTTTTTAAGTTAACTTTTTTTTTCTGGAAAATAGTTATAAAAAAAACTTAGCATTCCTTAAAAAATTATTAAAGTTCTAAAATTTCTTCTTTAAAATTAGGTTCACCCTAAAAAATATTGGAATTCCTCTTTTACTTTGTGGCTTTTGTAATTGTTCTGCAGGCACATTTAAAAACAATTAATGGAACTCCTTTGACGTGAAGAAGGCTCACCCGAAAAAGCCGCTTCAAGAAACGGTTTCTTACGCTTCTATGTAGTACATATGTATCTCGCTCGCACACACGCTTACTGAACCCAGCGTTGCCACACTTCTTTCTTGGTTTTGTTTTCTTCCCTTCTTTTTGGGGTTAAGCTCAGATTCGATTTTCGCTAAGCGTTAATTAATGCTGGCGCTGCTTTAATGCTTTTAGCAAACGTGGTCAGCCAACACATACACTCACATACACGTATGATTTAGTGTTGCCAGTTGCCTTAGCCCCTTAACCCCCTCAGTGCTCCTTCACTTTTAAATGCATGTGTCTGCCACGCCATGTGCTTTGGTTATATTTATTGCTATGTATTTTTTGTTTTGTTATTTTTCTGCTTTTTTTTCTTATATTTTTTGCATGCCAACACTTGAGGGTCTTCCCAATGCGTCGTACCTTTCCCACCCACCAACTTGCTGCCTCCCCTCTTTTGGCCTCATTGCATGTGTGCTACACAGAGAAAAACAGAGCAAAATCAATTAGATTTACAGATGCTTTCTTATTTTTGCTTAAATACAATTACTTGAGGAACCCACTTCTGGAAATTAAGGCTCCAGTTTATATCCCACTGATCTTTAATGAAATGCTTTGTTGGCACATATACATATATTTCAGTGTAAATAATAGATTTAAGGGATAATAATATAATATTTATCTGACAAAAATAAAAAAAAAATGATTATCCCTAGATGCACATTCTTTATTGCAAACTAATGCAAACTAAAAAAAAGTAGGAAATTTATGAAAATTAAAGATAATTTAAGAATGTACTATCTATCTGCTCAATTTCAAAACTTGAACTTCTAGGGTTAAATTGTTCATCATGTCATATGTAATTTTTTTCGGTGTACCTCAGTGTTCTCCCTCACTCCTTCACCTTTATCTTTGGCCAACTATGTGAGCAGCTGAAACGGTCGCAAATACACGGACAGAAAGACAGAGACGGGGAGTAAGGTGGACATCAGTTAACGGGGTGGCTCAACACCCGCACTCGCTCTCTCTTTTCATCTCCCTCTGTCTGAACCACTTGGCTTGCATTTTTTCCGATTTTTTCTTTCGTTCTTTCTTGCAAACAGAATTACGTTTTTTTTTTTGCTGAGTGAAAGAGCGAGAGCGCGCTTGCAACTTTGAACTTTTCGAAGGAAACGGACTAAAAGAAAAAAATCGAAATTGAGTGAAGCGCAAAGAAAAAATTTTTTGCCCGCCCTTATGTGTGTGTGAGTGCCCCCAACAATGGCCGCTGCTCACACACACATTGAGACCCATACACTTTCATTCTCAGTCCAAGTCGTAGCCTTAACGCCCCAAAACCACCCCCCCCCCCCACCTCTTTTAGCCAACCCCCTTTTGCGGACGACGCTGCGTCTGTCCAGTTCCATCAGGATTTTTTTCTCTGTTCAACTTTTCGTCCTGCTTCTTGTCTTCGCCGCTCTTCTTTCTCGCACTCCTCCCGCTTTTGGTTTTTGTTTTTGTTGTAGTTGTTGTAGCTGCTTCGACCAGAGAGCGCAATTTTTTCTGCGGCTCACGAAACGTGCATTGTTTTTGCTGCACGGTGGGATGAGGCGTCGAATTTAGTAACTACATTTCAAAGTTCAAAGTGGATAAAGTCGTATATTACAAATATTTGAAAACTTTACGGATTTTATTTAACAAACAAATTTTATAATTTTAATTAATGATACAAACCTTAAATTTAGGCGCGTTAGTCATAGTTTTGGATGTTTTAAAAATCAATACGAGAAGTCCGTAAGAGTAGAAAGCTGGATTTAATATTGAAAATCGTGTAGGTACCTTAGATATCTAACTTATTACTAACATTTATTTTAAGACAATAAAATAAGACAAATTATAATAATTCTTTATCAAATGAAGAAAAGGAGCATTTTTTTTAAATTAACTATTTGGGTGGTTATAAATACGTGAATCTAGTATGCGAATTTTAAGATAGCCAAATGAGAAAAAGTGAAAATCAATTTCTCGACTTTGCATTAGCTTTGGTAAGCCCTAGTCCAGAACGGCTTCCAATTAGGACGGCATTGGACCAGTTCGAATTTCCAATTCATCCGCGCAATGTCCACACCCATTTTTACATCCATGTTGCTTGTTCTCGCTTATGGCCATTTTCAAATACAACAACTACAACTACGTCGTCCTTCCATCAATTGCTGCACTATTCTAGTTTTTTATTCGTTGCTCATCTGTTCCATTGTTTTTGCTACTGGTTTGGCGTTCTTCGGGAAATGGGGAGAAATGTCTACGCGACACCCAAACACAAATCATGGGGTCCTGAGAATGGGATTCATCTCCAGTTAATGGGCGTCGCGAGTCGGAAGTCTGAGTTTGAGTTTGTTTCAGTATTGGAGTTTTTTTTTGTTTGGGGTTGGGGTTTTCTGTAGATGGTCAGTGTGCTGGTCATTTTCTAAGGGTGCTATGTACTGTGGGTTTCGCTATGTATATTTTTCACTCATTTGTATATTTTTCTTTTTTAATTTTTTTTTTCTATTTCCACCTCTTCTGTTGTCCCCAAACAAGTTTGTTAAGAAATTTGTTCCCCTCATCAATAATGCAAATTATTTTTTGTGCGCTGTTTGCAAGTTCAATCCACTATCACTGTTTCCAATTGTGATAATTGTACCACCTTTCGGCTCCGGTACATTTATAAATCATTTTTACCCATGATTTACCGGTGCACACTTTTCAATAATTTACGGATATTGCAGCAAAATATCGATTCGATTTTTAAATTTAGTTATGGAATTTTAATTTGTCCAACTATGTAATATCTTTGGAATTAAGCAATTTTCTAAGAAAGTGTTTGAAAATAAAAGCTTTTAAAAACGTTGGTCAATCTTATGTAGCATTTGGTATCTTTAGATTCATTAAATATGGGGTTTGGCCCACTATGCGCGTGATGTGCCGCAATTTTTTTCCTCGGCTTTCTTGCCCTCTGCTGTTGTTGTTGTTGTTGTCAGTTGGCGCTCAGGCTCAAAGTTTCTTCTCATTTTTTTCCAGCCTGCTTGAGTACTTTTCTGAGCCGGTGTGTGTGTGAGCTTGCTTATGTTTTATTTTTTCGTCTTCTCTTTTTTTTATGTGGAGAGCAGAGAGAGCTCTGCCGCCACCGCTGTAGCTGCCTTTGCATTTTTTTCCGATTGCGACCGATTTTTTTTCGCCACCGCTATGTATGCTATATGTATGTGTGAGTGGGTGGGGAGGGCGTTGTGGTGTGTGTGAGTGCTTTTGCTCCTTTGCTTTTGCTTTTGCTAATCGCTGGCGTTGTCGTCGTCTTTTGGCATCATTCTTTTTATTTGTAATTCGGTTCATCATCATCGTTCATCGTTCTGTCGCACATGTACTATGTAATTCAGAGCGCGAGCGAGAGCGAGAGAGACAGATCTGAGTGAGATTTCTTCTGTTCTTGTTGTTGTTGCTGCTGCTGATATGTTTTTTTATATTTCCTCCTCCTTCTACTTTTCTTCTGCTTCTTCTTTCTTCTCTGCAGCGGTGGCAGCGGCGACGACGGTCAATTTCGCCCAGCGCTGCGTCGCCAGCCATCAGACAAAATTTGTATTTGTAGTCGGTGGGTCTCGTCTCGCGCTTTCGATCTCTCGGACAATCGG
Source organism: Drosophila gunungcola (assembly GCF_025200985.1). Classification (NCBI taxonomy): domain Eukaryota; kingdom Metazoa; phylum Arthropoda; class Insecta; order Diptera; family Drosophilidae; genus Drosophila; species Drosophila gunungcola. Next base: position 1,726,267 of record NW_026453171.1, read on the forward strand.
AATTGTAACGTCGTTATTATAACGCAATAACAAAAAGGAAAAACGTACAAAAAAATTGTTCAAAAACCAAAATAAATTTATAAAGAATATAACGTTAAAAACACAAAAAACCCTTCATTAGTGCCAATTTAAATCAAAAAAGTTTTATAAAAAACTCACATGTGCTGAAAATAAAACTCGGACTCTCTTTCTCCCACCTGATCCCGTTAGTCGCGCGCGCTCTCCTTTCATCGCTCTCTCGCTTTCCCAGTCTCTCTCTCAGAACTGCCGGCTGCAGACGCATAAAAAATTAAAAAAAAAGCTATACGTTTTGCATTACGTAGTAAAAGGCATTCCCTCACACAAACAAACAAACATACATGTGCGCTTTTTCCCATTTTATGATTATATATTTTATACAATATGTAAATGTGCATTCCCTTTTCGTCGCGTTATTCGCGTGTGTTTACTCCTTTTCGCTCTCTTTTTGCCGCATATTCATTGATTTCAGTTCTTTTTATAGCAAAAAACAACAAATACCAAAGCCACGTGTTGATAAACATTATTAAAAGGAGATGTTACACATATAATATCTACTATTCGCACCGATTGCGTCCTACGAAAAAAATATACTACTTTTTATTGTCATTAATTATTACACGATAAAATCTATTATTTTCTCTAATTTTATTTTGGGTATTGCAAACCGTTTTTTGTATGATAATAATTCCGTCACGTCGACTACTACAATTTGTCAACTTTAAAACTAAAAACACAAATCTACTATGCTTGGTTCCCTGGAATAATTAACAACCATTCGCCGATCAAGGTATAAAAAACCCTTTTCTGTTTTGCTGCTTTCTTTTGGGCGCTTTTCGGACGTAATGTACTCCATAAGTTTCGTGTTTTTTTGGGCTAGGCCACATAAAATAATGCCATTAATTAGATGTACCTAACCCCCACGAATACATCCAACCCAAAACACACCCTCGCACGCACATTTACAAACACACTCTCGCAATTAGCGACCATCAGAATAACGGCAAAACTGAGACATAACGAAACAAAGGCGTACAAAAAAGAAATGTAGAAATTTTGCCCGATTCCTTCACTTGGGGGCGCACCCAAAATGGATTTTGTGCTCGACTTTTGCTTGGCTTTATTTTCAAGCGTTCTTATCGATAATCAATTAGGACCCTTAATTAATATACTGGTTTTTACAACACTAATTACTAGATTAATTTATTTTAAAATATTGTGTTGCTTAATAGGACCTTTAATTAATCTGAATTTTCAGAACTAATTGTATAAGTAAAAGTTCGCAAACATTTAAAAACAAAAGCTAACTTTTTTTGACTATTTTAATTCCCCCAAAATATTTTTATAATATTTTTTAACTAGAATATTGCTATAAACGCGGAGTTGTCCGATTTTTCGAATTAAAATAATCTTTGACCTAAAACAAGAGCTAATGTATAAAATAAAAGTTAACTCATTAACCTTCCCAAGGCTTTATTTTATAAGTCGAATATATTTGTGCTAAGATTCCATAGGCGATTTGCTTTTTTCTCTTCTCTTGCCAAAGACTCAAAGACTACGGCAATAAAACCTACTCGTAGAGAAGAAATCAAGGTTTTTGCAGCATAGCCTTTGATGTTGTTTGCTGAACTTTGGAGTACACAGTTCCATTCGAGTAAACTACTCGAAGTTGCCTCGCTGAGCTCGAATCGATTGCAGTCCGGCAAAAAAGTTCACACATCAAGCAGCGTCAAAGTTCGCCAAGTGGTTCCAGCAAAACTATGCACCTCTTATGCATGGGGCATGGAAGAAGCCAATCACTGGAGTAAAAGAAGAAAGAAATCAGTGAATCAAATGATCGCGAAGAGTTCAACAAAAACTCGTTGACCATGATGTGAATGATATAAGAACAAAAGCCTTTGAAATGATAAAGTCCAAGTTGGAGCAAGTTGTGACTCTGGGTGGAGTCTCGAATGAGCAGATGTGCACTCGGAAAGAAAAGAGCTGCCTTGCAAACTATGACCCCAAAACCCCTTATTCTCTTAAGCCCCCGTAGTTATCCCCACTTTCCATGAAGAGGAAGAAATCGGTTGAGGGCCAACCGTCGACTACGGCGACGATTATGCGCCGGCTTGGCCTCACTTGTATACAATGGCGGGTTATCAAGTCCAAACAGCGGCCCGACCGTTGGGCCCTTCCATATTCCTCTTCCTTTCCTGCACTGAAAAGAAAACAACAACTTCAAAAAAAACTTATAACCCTAAGAACATTGTGTAATAAAGCCCAAGAATTGAATTCCGTTTCTGTTTCTAGGGTCAGTTCTAATTAACCTGGGATATAGGAAATAAAACTTCGTTAAATTTTCAAGCCCAGTCTTTGTTAAATGAATTATTGTTTTAGATAACCATGTTTTAGGTTATTTATTCGAGTATTCCTGTTAAAAAATATTTGTACCCTCAGAATTTGAAATTAAAAAGAAGTTTAATTCCCTTGATTGATTAATAAATTGGAAAAGTGTTGGGAAAATAAAATGTTTTTTTTTGAAGACCCCCAGAGACCTCCTTAAGATATGCTTCTTGTTTTGTAGCAGGCCACTCTTTTGCGCTTAATACTTCTTAAAACTTTTTGTAATATTTATACAGGGCATTAAACTATTTTTGCGAGTGTCAGTCGGGTCCGAGTCCGTTGCTATAAGGGGTTTGGGATTGCGGGGTTTCGGTGTGGGTGCATTGTGGAGGGAGGCTGAGGCTCACTCAAGCATCGCTTTTGCTTATCACAAGCCTATTGAGCGGCTCTGCTTGCTGTTGGTGTAGTTGGGAGATGGTGGAGATGGAGGCACGAGGAAGGGGTAGTGGGTGGTGTAAGGCGGCTTATTGCCCCGCCCCTCGCTACGCCACACTCACACAGTCACAGATAGCGTAATCAGGGTATTTCCGTGCTGTGATTTTTATATTTTTCAATTTGTTTCCCTTTTTTTTTGTGTTTATGCCCCATTCCCTTTGGCATTCTTGCTGGGAGTTTTTCCATTTTTTTCTTGCATTCATTTGCTACTTCTTAATTTCTTTTTAGTGCGCAAATGAGTCGCTGGTAAGGTGGTGGGTGTTAAAAGGAGAAAAGCGGGTGGGACGAACCACCACCCCTGGCAAAAAGGCGAAAATTTACTCAAGAAAGTCACAAGAAAATGTAAAACAACTGGACAGGCATTTTCATTTCATTGCTTTCCTTTTATTTGTTGTTGGCTTGCCTCACCATTTTTTTAAGGGTGCAATTGTCTCCCTCTCTGGGTTCTTGTCTCTACCGCTTTTTCTTTTCTTTTTCTCCGTTTTTTAATCGATCGGATTGGCGAGCAGTGCGGCAACATAACATCAATCACAGTCAGCGGCAGGTCAGCGAAAAAATATCCAAAAAAGATTCGCTCCGGGGCAATCCTCCAGTCAAATCAGATAATAGAAATAAATAAACTTCTAAGCTGAAATTATGGCAAAGGCAAGCAGCTTAAAGTTTACCCCAATGCCTTCCAGGTAAAAAATGTATTTTTCTACAAAAAAGTGCGTGAAAAACGAGAATAGTGGGGATATTGTGCCAACTGAAAGGACTTTTTGTTTGCCTCGTAGTAGAACATTTATAAAGGCTCCAAAAAATAAGTTGATGAATTTATATAGTGCATTTAGGATACAAAAGAAGAAATGTCCTCGAATCCAAACTATAGAACTTTCATTTTGTTCATTTGTTAACCTTCATTCCTTAGTGATTTATAGTAACTGTCTATCAGAGTAATTTTTACTCCATTAATATATTAAATAAACACCTTTTAAAGTTCCTGACTATTTTAATAGTTGGTAAATTTACTGAGAACCTAACAATCGGATATTGCAAATAACTTCATCTGATTTTTTTTAGGGGTTTTTGTGTTTTTTTCTTTGTCTTTCACACAAAAACCACAATACTATATTCCATGCATTGCACAATTTCCACTTGGAATTCAAATTTCAAACGATTGCGTTTTTTAACAAATACATTGGGACTCACCACCAATCAAACCCACTTTTCACGACCCCCTTCCCTATATCCCCTACCTATAGCATTCATTGAACAATGCTATATAATTACATAAAAGTCAGCAGCTTGCTTGGCAGAAGTGAAAAAAATGCTAAAGAAGGATACAGAAGAGCTCTCCTTCTCACAGGGTGCCAAATGGAAAAGTCCCTTGTTTTAATTTCTCTTTTTTCAACTTTTTTTTTCGAAGCACACCCAAAAAAAAAAAGAGAAAGAAACAAAACAACAGAAAAATCCACAAGGAGGAAAAATATTCGCCCAGTGCTGCCGCCCACACAACTACTAAATAACCGATTTTTTTCGGCTACGTTTCCAACTCATCAGCAGATTTTTTTTGGCTTGGCTTTGGGTTTTTATTTCTCAACTAATCCCACACCTCGAACACCGAACCACCGGGCACACCCAGTGATTTCGTGATGCCTTTCCCTCCCCAAAAGCTTTTTTGACCGAACCTCTTCGTCTTCGTCCCTTTCTCGATACAAGTATTTTTTTCCACTTTTAAACTGGGCTTGTTGTTATTGTACTGCAAAGATATAGATTACATTTGTTGTTGTCTCAAAATGGTATATAGTTGTTTGTTTGTGTGGACGGTCTAGGGGCATATTATATAAAGAAAAGGTTTAAGTTTTGTTGCGTTTTTTATTTATTTGGCCGACCGTCCCATTTTCGCCGTGCTTCATTGGACAAAAACTCATTCCCGTTTTGTTCCTACCAGTTATACTTAGGCCACCCCTTAAAAATTCGGTCCCTTTATTGTGCCGAGTCCTTGAATCGAAGAAGCAGAATCTTAGCTTTGGGCATTCAATAAACTTAAAACCAATAATTGATAGTTGAGGATGGATAGTAGGTCTCTATTCGGAAAACAAAACGTTTTTGTTTTACTAGAATTGTTTATTTATAGAGAGCTAGCTAAATTTAGTTTATACTAAAAAGATTATTAGTTTACATCTAGAAATTGTATTAGTGTGTTTTTTAAGTACAACCATTAATGCACATGATTATTAATTGGCATGTGTTTGTTAAATAAATGCCAATATAAACGACAAAAAATGGGCAGGTGTAACAATTATGCAAAAAAAAGTTGCGTAATATAAGTTTGAGTAGAAAAAAATTATGAAATTTCAACCACAATGCTTGATTTATTTTAGTGACACATTTTAAAATTTGATTTAACATTATGCGTTGATGGGATACAATTTCCAAAAAGTAAATCGACCAATTTTGTAAGACCATTCCCCTGTACAATTTCTGTTATTTTTATTTAAATATTTAGCAAATTGGTATTGTTGTTCTAAAAAACAGTAGCTAAACAAAGTTTAATTTTGTCCCTGATTCCACATTCTGTAATTGTGAGTCCATCAATATTACTTAATTTTTCTGACCTTGCGGGCGTAGTATTTTGTTTTTCATAAACTACTTATCATATCCATTTTAAACCTAATTTTGAAAACAAAGAATAAAGCTAAAAGGATTCGCTTCTAAAGCGCTAGGAAATAGGCAATAAAAATGTTTAGAAAAATAGAAAACAAAATTAGGAAAAACAAAAACGATAGATGGACCTGCGGCAATGTTTGAAGTTGTTGAATCAAAATAAAAGCCACGAGAAGAGAACAATTTTTTTTAAACCCATACACATTCAGTCGGAAAGAAAGCACAAAAAGAGGGCAAGGAGAAGAAAAGAAAACGGAGGAACTCCTCATATGACCGACTAATAAAATAGCAACGTTGCGCACAATGTAAATAAAAGTAAAGCGTGAAAGAGGCAAAAACAACAGAAAGAAAAAGCGAACCAAGGCCACATAACATAACATAAAATAATAATAAAAATGCCGGCCGCTTTAAGCGGCTGATTTCTGTTTCTTTTCTATGCCATCCGCATCCCACCATCTCTTCATCTCCTCGTTTTCCCCCTTTATCATCATCCTCCCCCCACACAAACACATACACGCGAATTTTCTATCGTCGCGTACTATTTTCGTCAGTCAGCTGAGCCCAGTTACTTCTTTCACTCTCTTGCTTCTTCGTTTTTCTTGCCTTTTCCTTTTTGAGCACCTCGTGCAAGCTCCCATATGTTTTTCCGCCGTCTGCTTTCCTTTGCCTTACTCCCCCCATTTTATTATGTATTTTGATAATGCTACCCCAAACACCAACTCCTTGACAGCTGCGATTTTTTCTTGCGTTTTGTTTCTTCACCTATGCTTACTTTTCTTTTCTTTATCATTTTATCTCAAAAAAAAAAAGTCTTTAAGTTTGAATTTTCTTTAATTTTTGTTTGTATATTTCTATTTTTATATTTGATTCCGCTTGTTTTTTTCTAGGTTTTATATACTCTCAATAATTTTCTCTTTTCTTCATCTGCTGGAAATATGGACCCCATATTGTCGCCTTTTTTATTGCAAGTTCAAGTCGCGAAAAAAAATTGTATTATCTTGAATTTTATTAGCAGAAATGCTGATTTGAGTGATTGATTTTGATTTTACATTATGTAACATTTCTATAAAAAAAACCTCTCCGTTCTTAATTTTCTTTATATAATATTTATGCGAGTTAAACAGACAAAAAAATGGGTAAATATTCATTAACTCAAAATATAACCCGAAATACCTAAAATGTCTATATATAAGTTTAAAAAATACAAGTTACCTACAGTTCACTTGCTTAACTTTGTCCGGTTTCAGGAGCACCTGACCATTTGATATGACCAGGTTTTTGGGTCCACCGCAACATTTCTCCTTTATCCTTGTGCTGCAGTCAAATTAAAAATATGTGGTCTACTTTTGGGTGGCATGCAGTAGTAAAAGCAGCAGCAAAATAGCCAACAACAAGCGTATTATTATTGGTAGCAGCAAAAAAAAAAAAAAAACACTCAGACCCAAAGAGAAAATAAAAAGAAAGTGGTGGGAGACAGGGGATGGAAAATTCACGAAGCAAGCTCAAAGCGAATTTTGAAGAATTTTTAATTAAAATGCAAGGCAGCTTTCGTGTTGTAGTTGTAATTTTGTAAACTAAACAAGGAAAAGCGGGGAAGGTGAGAGAAAATGCTGTGGTTTTTGGCCAAAAGCTGAGCGCGTAAAAGTAGTTAGTAAATTGCAAAAAATAGAGACAAAAGAAAAAAAGATAGATGCACATATGGACACCTGAAATATAGAGGTGGAGGAACCCGAAGCTCGTAACCGGAAGTTCACGCAGGCAAAAGTCCACCACGGAAACGAAGCTCAACTAGAGGAGCATAGAGACCGAAAAAATCGGCGAAGTCGGGAAAGGAAAAGGGGTCCTAGTCTAGGCTGGACCCTGGCATTTAAGCCAACATCGTTCACAAACATCGGGCCCCATAAGGGGCAATTCTCCAGGCTCCCTGTCCTAGTTTTTTTTCTTCTTTCTCCTCTGACATTTCATTTCCGTAACTCAAATGCTGCCCTGTGTCCCCGTATATGGATGTTTCTTTGTATCTGTGTGTGGAGACAGTTTATAGCCCAAGCGAATCTTCATTTACTTCCGCGCCGCAGCATTCTCCGGCTGCTCCTTCGCCGCTTTTTGTTTTAGTTTTTTTTTTTTCAATTTTTTTTGTTTTGTTTTGTCCCGCAGCAGTGGCAGCATGCAAAGTGCAATTTTCCCGCTCCCTAAGCTAACTATTCTGGGCCTTAGCTGGGGAAATGCCATCATCATCATCAGCACAAGCGGCAGCTGGGCCAGTTTGCATTCTATTTCATTTCCAAGCACAGAAGAAAAATTTTAACAAAATTGCTCATCAATACCAAGGATTTTCAATAGGTTTGTCATTTGTGTGACTAACCTATATAATTAACAAGATAAAACAAATTTACAGGTTTTGAAACTATTCTGTTGATCACTTCTCTTTTTTTTAAAGCAAGTTTCAGCACGAAACGTTTTAAAATATGAACAGTAAACAAGGTTTTTTCTTTTTATCTTCATAAACATGCGTTGATCTCAATTTAAAACCTGGATATGGAAAATTTTTGGCTTGCTGATGTTAAAAAGAAAACTTTAAATTGATATTGAATTGACTTTATAAGTACCTTTTTTTCCTCTGCAGTCGTTGTTCATCTTCACACACATCCCATTCCCCTTACACACCAGCTGACAATCAATGTTTGGTTTAGCAGAAATTTTTCCCTTGCAATTTTTGTTGCAGCAAACTTGAGGGTAAAACAAAACATTGCCAAAGCAACAAAGACAAACACAACAAAAAGAAAAAAAGCGAAGAGAAGGCCAGGCAATAGAAATGGAAAGAATGAAGGAAAGCCAAAAGAGAGAGGGCGAAAAAAAATGAAATTAATTTCTTTTGTGCTCCGACGTCGTCGACGTAGTCGTCCCACTGAAACTACCCAGGATCCCAGTTCCCAGATCCCCCAGATCCGAGCCAGAAACCGAAACAGAGCCAGGGCCCAACTCCAATGTTCATTTCCGGCAGTCAAACTGCGCGTCCTGCCAGAACTCCCCAATCCATTCCTCTTGTTCGGCGCTGTCCTGTCCTCTTCTTTTCTGCTCCTGCAACACCCAACTAACCACCGCAGCTCACTTTATTTCACCTGCACTAAAAAAACTAAAGAATTGTTTAATAAGTAACTAAATTAAATTTAAATAAATTCAGAAATACAGATATTAAATAAGGTCCCATCTGAACATTCAAAGTTAAAGCATAGTAATTTGTTCAAAAAAAATATAATCCAATTATTTTTTTATTTAAAATCATATCTAAATCCGGATAAGTTTATTTTTATTTATGAGTGACTAGTGGATCCAAAAAGGCATAATTTATTTTTTACAACATAATTATGCTTCCCTAGCGAACTTATATAATTAAGAATAGTTGTCTTAGTTTGATTCTATTTAACTATGAAATCTATAACCCAAAATCACTCACAGTTTTTTTTCTCTCTGTACAAGTGCAAGTTGTTGCAGGCTGCTCAGGTGGATTTTTTCGGAAGGTTTTGGTACCTCGAGTTTTGAGTTTGAGTTAGTGGCATCTTGCGTCCCCCAGAGCGTACTCTCTATGCTCCCACTTCTTCCCTTCTCACTGCCTTTCCCCGCATTTTTTCCATCCTTCACAATGTCCTTTTTTTTTTGCACCATACCAGCATCAGGACTGGAAGGAAGCAGGAGCGTGAGGAGCATTCTTCTTGGCGTTTGTTCATTTTCCGCAACTGTAGCCAGGCGGCAGTTGAATGGAAGGAGTTTTGGAGGTCCTATGTGGCAAGGAGGCGTGGCAGGTTTAGGGAAGGAATGGGGTACATAAGCCGCACATGCAACGCTTTACTTCGACATTGCTTTGTTTTTTCTCCTATTCCATACCCTGCCAATATTGCAGCTAGGGGTATGTATGACAAGTCCACAGAAAAAATACAGGGAGTGGGCAAGCGAAATTGTATCGATAAAACAATCTGTATGTGTAGGGTGAGAACTCTTTTTTGGACAGGCCAATATTCCAATCGTTTAATTATTGTCAGATGCTTTGTTGTCTTTAAATGAAATAAATAATTAAATGAATGAAATAAACAAACTCAAACTCTTTGTGTCATAATTTTTAAATCCCTCCATGCAGTTATTCATAAACTAGAAATTCTTTTAACTGCGATCCTGGGCTCAAAGTCCTGAAGATTATTTAAGCTAGACATTAGTATGCTTGGGAATCCAGCTAAGTTTCGACGGTAACATTCAGTCTAAAGCTCTTAAACTGTGGCGCATTTCCGCCTGGATATTTACCCCGTCGTCTGCTTTCTTTTCGCACTCGGGCACTCTATCCTCTATGCTAATGAAGCCTCTTCTTTGCGTTCCCACTTTTTTTTTCAATTTTTTTTTTGTATTTTAAAGGTTGTGTGTGTGTTTGGCAGGCAGTGCCATCATCATGGTTTCAATGGTCGCCCGAGAGCCTAAGCTCATGCCGTTTGGCTCCGCTCTTAATCCCTGGCACTAAAGACCACTGCCCCAGACTAAGACCCAAAACCCCAGACCAGTTCTTAGTCCAAGGACCAAGCAATTTCTGCGCAGGCTCAGCTGTGTGTCCTTCCGCCACCCATCTCCCATTTTTTGGACTCCGCATCACCACCACCCACTCCTGGCATTTCTTGTTCTTCCAGTGCAATCTGCACGCCTTGTTGCGGTATTAGTTTGCTTTACGTGATTTCGTTGCATTTTTTCTGATACCCTCCTCTTCGACCGTCCGTCCCCTCCCCCCTACTCGCTCACATTTCCTTTGGCGTCCTGTGTGGAAAACCCCATAGATTTAATTACAGTTTTCCTCTCGCAGATAATCGAATTTTTTTTCTGCCTTTGCTTGGCTCTACGCAATCTACAACCAGCATCGCACCACCACGCCCTTTGGCCTGTCCATTCGGTTTGTGCAACTTCCTTTTAATCTGCATGTCGATTTCCTTTGCACAGATTTTTTCCTTTTCCCATACAGAACACCCTGAACCCTGAACACCCTGGGCATTCCTTTTCCATCCATTTCTCAGCTTTCTTTTCCAGTACTCACAGCTTTTTTCCTTGCTCCGAGTTCGTACATAAATTTCTGCTCAGTTGTAATTAAAAATTTCGTTTGAGGCTTCAGGATTCTTACTCAAAATTAGTTTCCTTTCTCGATGTTTTTTTTTTTGTATTGTTTATTTTCTGAGGGTTAAAATATAGCTCTGGGGTTTATTTGATGTTTTTTATTGACTGTCCGTTAAAGGCTTTCCCTTTGAGTACTGAAAATTAAATAATTTTTCGTCTCGTATGCGTGTAAACTCATTGAAAATCTATAAACATTTGCACTAATTAGCCGTAAGCAGTTCGTTAGCCCGACACCTGAAAAACCTTTTACTAATGACCTCAATTTCCTCTCTATCTTTCTCTTTGCAGGTAAGCCAAGTCGTGACAATGTAATGCCCAGCAAATATTCCAAAAATACAAAAACGGAAAAAATAAAAGTAAAGCCAACAAATGAACTGTAAGTTTCACTCATCGATGGCCAGCAGCGGATACGACTAAAATTGAATTCAATATGAGCCGAGCTGCTGAGCCAGAGCAAATATTTTCGATAAATGCGCAAAAATGCAAGCTGAATCACAATGCAGCAAACGAGCGGAGATATTATTGATTGAGAGCAGGTCGAAGATGGAATACCCTAGTTTAAGGTATCCATACTCTCGATAACGTTTGTGGGGTCCTTTTTGAATTAACAGAGCCAACTAAAAGTTGTCTGTCCTTGAGTTGCTATATAAATCTCTGCTCCTTTCAAATCATTTTTGAGTGACTAGGATTTTAAGGTAGAAAATTCTAGATATCCCAGATAACCCTAGATTTTATAACACCGTTAAGGTAAAGATACAAAATTAAAGTCATATTACTTTAAGACTTGTCTTGAAACTGTTAAGTTTTACTTGTATTTTCACTATTTTATGAAGTGTATTTGCGAAAACTCCATTAATGAAGCCAAAAATTCGTGTCAAAAATAAAAATCGCAGACGTAAAAAATAAAAACGAAAGCAGCTGGACACTCCAACTCCGTTGAAGTCTGCGATACACTCCCAAAAAACCACAGATGTACAAACCTATATGGGCGATACTGTGTATTATATACCAGTGTATATGTACAGTGGAGATTTACCTGTTGAACGCTGGACTACATCCGAGGCATTCACTTCATGGGCGTGCCGTATCCCCAACCCTTGCCCCAAAGTTGTTTTCGATAGTGTGTGTCTGTGTGTGTGTGTTCGGCGACTTGATATTTGTTGTTTGCATGATCAGTTTGGCGTTTTCCTGGAATCGTCGATTGCATTTTAGCTCCCGAACATTTGTACTTGGTTCTGTTTGTTTGCAAGGCATCCGAAATCCCCAAACTGTGGCAAGGTCCCAAAGGCAGGCGCCTTTGGGAGACTTTTGGTTGTTCCCACATCACGTTTACACGATGTGCTAATTGAGTTAGTATGCATGATGCCAAAAAAAAATTAAAAAAGACCAAACAACCGCATATGCATAGATAGGGCGTTTCGACACAATCCGTAGCAGGTTAAAATTGTGTCTAGTTAGCAACGTTGGGTTGAATATAACACCACCAACACCAGAAAATGCTAAAAAAAAAAAAAATTGAGGGCCCTTACATACGTCTCGATTTCGGTTTCGTTTCGTATTTAACGTTTTTGTTTTCTTTTTTGCCCAGTGCCATATGGCATCGAAAACCGATAATTACCACCATACAAAAGTATCTATATCTGTGTATGGGTCGGAGTATCTGTGTTTGGGTTTTTGCGCGAGTATGCGAGTGTGTGTGTGCCTACCTGCAGCAGAAGCCTCTCAAGAGACAAAACTGGACAAATGCCACCATACATACATATGTACCCCTCACATCTTTTCACAACACTACAAAATACAACACTCATAGTCAACAAATTACTCACGCGCAAAAATCGCCATTCGTTATTGTTTGTTGTTATTATTGGTGTTATGGTTGTTGTTGCTGTTGTTGTCGCCGCGTATTTTTCCACATACATTTTCACTGTATGACGTATGCTTTCTTGCTGCTTATGTGTCTGCGTTCCATATGCATAAACGCCTGGCCGTTTTTATTTCCTCACGTTACCTGTATGCGGGCAGGGGTATTAGGGTGATACAAAGCGAATAATTTACATTTTTTAATTATTGGTTTCCCCAATATTTGTAAAGTTATTCAAAAGAATTTGAAAAAAATAATAAAAGGTCACTAATTGAAATTGTGGTCACCAAAACTAGTCGTCTTAAATGGTGAAAAGGTATTTCCTTAGTTCTGACTAAGGTCGGCTATTTTGTTCTTGATTTAGACAACTTTCCCACTTTAAAACACATTTTTGCTATCAAATTTTTTTCATAGTTCCCAGATCATTAAGAAAATGTTGGCCCACTTCGAGATCCTTAATCCTCTTCAGTTCTGAAAAGATTTCTCTGGTTTCTTTGGGTTTTCCTTCTGACTTCATTAACACGGATTGTAAACCCGGCTTATTGACGCCACACTTTCCATTGTCTTTTGAGCAGTATTATCCAGAAGTCAATTTATTTGCCATAAGGTGAGGCACCCTAAAGCGCTGACTTTGCGCTTGTTTGTGTGAGTAGTAGTACTATTCCGCTTGATGTGTGTTGATGTGTGCGCATTTAAGCCGCAAAAACGAAGTCGCCGACGCCGTTCGGTCGCTTCTGCTGCCGGCAAAATCAGCAGAGGCGACAACAACTACATCAGCATGAGACAGAAGCAACAACTTTAGCTAAAATAAAACCAACATTGAAAACTACAACAGTTAACAGCACAACATAAGTATATCCACATTAACAGCAGCAATGTTAAAAGATGCAACAGCAGTATTAGCAGCACTTATGTAGATCAGAAACATAAGAAACAACAACATTAACAGCCATATTAACAAATACAGTGTTGACAGCAGCGGGACTAGCGCCTAGATCAGCAACATAAGTAAAAAAAAGGGCAGAAATATAACAACTTACAAAAGCAACATTAACTGAATAGATAATAACAGCACACATCAGTTGTAACAGCAACATCCCTATAAAAGCTGTTATGTTAATACCAACAGCAACAAGCTAAGAAACTATTTAATTAGGAACAAGAGCAACATAAATAGGGACAATAAAAGCAGTCAAATGAAAAGCTATAACTTTGACATGAGCATAATTGACAGCAGCAACAATAGTAAATACAGCAGCAACATCTCCCAACAGAAGCTACATCAGAAGAATCAACAATAACAGCAGCAGCAATATCTGAGACAACATTAACAGCAGCAAAAGCAACAGCAATAGCAACAACAACCGGCATGTGAGCGGTGCGGTCTACCTGTTCGCTGAAGTTGGACACATTTCCATTTCTTACCTAAGGGATACACGCACACACACATATATACAGATTACCCTTACCTGTGCACAAATACACACACATAGATACATGTGCTAAAACGAGAAGAGGATCGACGGCGGCGGCGGTAGTATGGTTTGCTATCCTGCTCGCACCTGTGTGCGCCGGTGTCAAGCCAAGCTGAACGGGCCACGCTAAGCTGAGCCGCTCTTGTCGTTGTTGTTGTTGTTGTTGCCGCTCCGCCGGCGGCGTTAACCACACGACGTCGACGACGCTGGCGCAGCACACAGAAACAAAAAAGAAACCAAGAAAACGAACGGCGGGCGACGTTGAAAGTCTTCGTTCGGCTCGGTCTTCTCTGGGATTCAGCAGAGCGGTCTACAGGTAAAGCGGGCCAACAGCAATGACAACAACAACAATAACAACAACAACAACAAGAATAACAACAACGAAGCAACGTCGGCAGCAGCGGTGCGACGGCAGCAGCGTCAAAACTTGGGTTTTGGAATTTTTTTCTTGCTCTTCTTTGGTTTCAGTTCAGTTCGATTTTTATGCACAGTCGCAACGTTCGTTACCTTACCTGTGCGCTTCGCTTTTGTTTTCTCCTCCGCCGACGTCGTCGTTGTCTTCGTTTTCGTCTCGTCTTCGCCGCCTAAAACATGTGGGTTCCGTTTTCGATTTTTTTCACCTTTCCCATATAAATAAAAAGAGGAGCTACCCGAAATTTTCGAAACGTCGCGAAAGTACGAGTAAAAAGTGCAACAATAGCGAAAATAGCGAAACAAGAAGTTAAAATACTGTCTTAGGGAAATATACCATCAAAAGAAAGTCAAGAAAGAGGCACAAAATAATATTGTAAGAAAAAAAGTTTAAGCTTACCCGAAAATACTACAATAAATTTTTAAAAATCTTTCAAAATTAAATTAAATAACTAAAAGAATAGTCTTAACATAAATGCTATAACAAACAAAAATACTATAACCAAACAGTGACAGAGAAAAGCAAAAGTTACAGCACCGAAAAAGAGAGCAAAGAAAGTAAGTTGATCGGTTTATATTGGGCAATATTATAGTGGATTACCAGACATATTGAGCGAATTTATTTTGGTGGTGGTGGGGATAAAAAGATTCTGGACGGATATATGAGGTGAGATAAGGTTAAGTCTAGCCTATAGACTGACCCCACCCCTCTCTTTGAACACTTGCTCGATGGATGGTCACCGGATGTCTGTTTGTTCGGACTTAATGGGCTTATGTGTCGGCCATTTTGTATGCCCTGTCATTAGTTGAACGTTTCTCTTACTCGCCGTCTGGATTTGTCTTTCTGTCAGTGTATGCGTGTGGCGTTGTCTGTGTGTGTGCTTAAGTGCCAGTGTGTGTGTGTTTGTGCCTGGGCTGCCTCAATTATTGATTGATTAATTATTGCTGACGCGTATGCGACTTCGCCGCGACGACGACCCTTTGCAAACCGGTTCGTTGACGCCTCTGTTTTGTGCCTGCGTGTGGCACTCTCTCTTTTTGTGCCCCACGGCCCCACACCACCCAACTTGGGTCCCCTCAGGCCACCAATTCCCCACCATAATCCAATTGCCGATCATCGATTTATGGGCAAGAGTCATGGAGCCAAGTCCTCAAGTCTTCCCTCAGTTGTTTCCTTATTGACAGTGGAAAACACAAGCTGCGCATGCGCTTATGACCCCTGATATCTTATACGATGTTCAAGGTGTTCTTGTTGAAAGATCTCTTAAATGGTCAGTTTATTTTTTATACAAATATGTTTCCTTATTCCTAATTGCCTGCACAATCTAAATGTCTTAAAGGGACACCAACTATGACAAATACATAACTCGGTGAACGATCAAAAAATACTATTAGTTTACACATCTGAAGGAACGAATTATTGTATAGGCTATCAATAAATAAAATACTAGAGTCAAAGAACTAAATAACACCATCTTTCT
This sequence comes from Drosophila gunungcola, assembly GCF_025200985.1. NCBI lineage: Eukaryota > Metazoa > Arthropoda > Insecta > Diptera > Drosophilidae > Drosophila > Drosophila gunungcola. The sequence goes on from NW_026453171.1 coordinate 1,742,121, forward strand.
TATGTAGTTAAGATATTTTGCCTAAAGTCTTTCCAGGAGAACTTATTTGCGGACAAAATCACTACTTCCATTTTGAATCATTGACTTGAGGTAAAAATAGTTATACTAAGTTGTTATAATTATATTTTTGTAATCTCAAACTTGGGTTGTCCGTCCAAGAGAGCAGTTACTGTATTTAGCAACCGCGTAACATGTGCCACATACTCAATGTATTGGCACCTCTGCAATTCCACTGCAACTCCGTTTCAACCCCAACTTTACTTCTTGGTACATTTGCAATTAACACTTTAGTGTACGTGCTTGGTTTGATTTCGGTTTCGCTTTGCTGCAACTGCTGCTGACGCCTAATCAGCATCCATCCACGGGTGCAGCAAGAGCCATAGATACACAAGATGTATATAGAAGATACAGCATCCAGCTAAACTCGGAGCTCAAGTCGGTAGCCACAAAGCTAATCAGCGTGCAGCAGCGACTTTCTCGTTATTTTCTTCCCTCCGTCTTAGTTCGGTTTGTAATTATTATTTTATAATAAACTTATTAGCGCAAAGTCGCCAGCATCATTTCCCCTAATGCGTTTTTGTCTTGTTCGTGCTTCGGTTTTGGCTTAGTGCTTTAAACCAAATTCAATTAAGAAATCGAGTGCAGATATACATACATATATCTACCCGACTTTGTGCTATATGTTTAGCCCCACACGCACTTGCTATGTGTTCACATTCTATTTCTCAATGGGGTCTGCAACTGCAATTGCCGCTGCTACTTCTTCCACAGATGCTGCTCTCTTAACGTCAATATGTTGGCCACTTTGTAGTCTAGTTGAAGTGATTGATTCAGCCATTTCAAATATTTAGAAAGCTAATTACACAGAGCAAAATAAGGCTTATCCAAAAGAAATTGGGTTTCCTAAGTGTGGATTTATCAAGTTTACATCCAAATCTCTATTCTTAAAACAATAGTAACAAACATGAATCTTTCATTGTGCAATTAAAGTTTAGTTAACCAAAAGAATTTCTATGAATAGCCTTTGTCTTTGTTTGATTACATTAAATTGCTTAGATTTCCTTTGACTCTCAAATTCTTTTTGCCCTACCAAATTTCGAAATCGTTCCTCTTGGCCAACAACCATTAAGCAATTCAGTTCAAAGAACTTTGTTAACCAAGAAAACATAATGATGACACCTCAAGCGAACTGCCTGCCCCTATATTATATTTCAATATTCATATTTTTTTCGTTTTGCCTTAAAACAAAAATGAGCTCATCTCGAAGCTATAAGCCAATGAAAGTATAAAATAAAACTCAAATAAAAACCGAAACGAAGCACAGACTCAGTCCCAATTCATTCATATTAAAAGCTTATGTAATCGTTTTACAATTTGTGATTTTGGTTGATTTCGTTCGCCTTGGTTTTTGGGAGATTGTATAAGTTTTTAAGCAAGCCTTACGAAACGCTCGCCTGGACGACATTGTAATTAACACTAATTAATCACAAAGAGTTTGCAAAAAAAGAAAAAAACAAGACGACAAGCAGCAAATCAATCTCGCTAGAAACTTGCCAAATACTAAGCCGAGTTTCTTCGAAATTTTGTCAAAGGCCTTGAACTTAAGTTTGGCCGGATGGAAAACCTTCTTCACCCTCCACGGGTGTTAAAGATCGTCAAGAAGTTGATTGTTCATAGGCCTATGCAGTGACTACAATTATAATAATGAACCGGAAAAAAACTATGTTCACAGAGCGTCACAAAAGTAAAATAACTATATTAAAATGTAAAAAAACTTTATGAACGGTAGATTTAATATTAAAAAACCGGTAAGAGACTTAAGGTGTTCCTTTTTAGAAAAGATTTTTATCTTTGTCTTCTTTTTTAGTGAACTTGATTTAAATCCACACTTTATAATTGATGAAAAGATTGTCTGATTACAAAATTAGTTCCCTAATACTCATTAGTTTTCTCAATTTATTCACTTCAAGAATCACATATTTTCAGAGGGACATGATGGCCATGAAACGCACTGTTGGCATAGCAATTTAATCATTTATTTCAATGATGATTATAATTTTTCTTCGGCCAGGCTCATTATAGCCAATGGTTTCTCGCTTGGTGGCAACAAACTCATTAGACCTTGAAAATCCAGTGCGTAGACTCGGCTGGAAATTATAGCGAACGCGACATTGTTGCGCAAGTGCGTAGAATTAATTACCAAAAAATTTCAAACCAAACCGAACCGAAAACCTCAAAAAGCGGGAAGTGAATTAGAAGGAGAACGTTTTGTGCTACGCTCCCATGACAATTAAGAATTGAATAAGAAATTATCCACCCATGTGTGGTTACCTATAAATTATAGAAACCGGTTTTAGTTTAGTACATCTTATTTCATAGGGTCTCTTTATAAATGAGACGATTCTAGAAAATATTAAAATATTGTAATTACATGGAAATGATATCTAATGCGATAAAGGTGTTCCTTTAATTATTACTAGTACTATTAGCTTTTTCCTTGACTTGTATTATTTTTCCATTTGGGATTTCGCTTTCTGATAATCACTCTCTCCTATTGTAAATTTTCAGCTGGTTTACCAAAAAGGTTTGTTTTATAGTTTTCGGGTTACATATGTGGTTACATCACCTACTTATAGTTATAAATGCCATGGGGTGACTCAAAATAAATTGAGCTCATTGACTTTACAATCTTCTTATGTACAGGTGGATGAACGTTGAGTTTTGGATAGTTATATAGAGGGATTTGAGGGTCAGTCTTTTGTATTCCCCTTGAAGTGACTTTCAGTTTTGTTTTTTTTTTTTGGTTTTTGGACTGCAACAGGTAGCAAAGCAGGTAAAAAGGTACAAGAACATTAGATTTGGCCGAAGAAGAACCTGTTTAATGGAACACGTTTTCTTATTTGGCCCTCTGCTCCTTTTTATTATTATTAATATTATTATTATTATTATTATTATTATTTTTATCTCTTTTGGACCAGGTTTAACAAAGGGAGGGAGAAACAGTGTTAAAAAGAGTGAGCGAAATAGAGACCTTGACCTTGTCTTTGACTTTGTCAGTCTAGTGGCTCTTCCTTTTTTCACTGGCTCTTCCTTCGTCTTCTCCTTTTCGCTGTCTGCTCCATTTCTTGCATAATTTATGTCCGTAAATCTAGGCTAGACAATGCACATACACACACACACATGAGGGGTTAGTAAGGGAGGGCAACAGCTAAATAAAAAGAGAGGGGGACAAACCGATATCAAACTGGCTTTTACTTCACATTACGCGCACATCGTCCCCTTCTTTTCCTTTTTTTTTTACTCCTTCTTTGGCACATTTTCAAACGTTTGCCTTTTGATTAAATTTTATGTTGTCCTGTCCCCCTCCCCCTTCTTATAAAAAGAAAACGAAGCAGGCGAAGAAACGGACGACGGTATAAAACTTACCTACATTTTGTTACTCGAGTTATTCCTGATTGTTGGGGGTTTTCCCCTTACCCTGCCGTTTTGGAAACGAGTTTTTCCTACACTTGCTTTTCACATCTCCTTTTCTGTGTGTGTTGCCATCAAACAGGTCGCGTTTTCTTTTACCGTCTTGCTTCTTCTACTTTTACTTATTTTTTGTGCCTCGCTTCCCCCGTCTTCTCCTTCTTTGGCTTTCATATGTGTGTCTGTTTACCTTGGCATACGTCCTTGAAGATTTGTCTTATATTTTGTTGCTGCTTTGGTGTCTTTTCTTGGTCTTTATAGGTTTTTGTGTCGTCACTTTGGCGCTTTTCATCTCGTTTTTGACATTTGCTGTTGTCCGCGTTTCCCTGGTTTCCTCGCCGCCCCTCTTGGCGTCTTCTTGGGGAAATCCTTTTTAGCCACACTGCTTTTGCCTTCTTATGTGTTCATTCACTCCGACTTTACGCTTGATTACTCAATTGTGGTCCATAGAATTAAACAACAGATAAAAATACTTTGCCGGTTCGCCGACTGACTGCAACTGAAAAACCACTGAAAACTATGTATTAAAAATCAAATCGCTATTATAAAACTAAGAATTTCAGATAAATAGCTAGAACTTTTTAATTTAATTCTTAATTGGGACATTCAATTTTCGTACAATATGTTTTAAATATGATTCAATTCATGAAGTACATTTAGTATTGTTTTGATTTATTTAGTTATTTTATAAAATGTACTTTAATTTTTTTGTAGTATAGTTAAAAATCTATGAAAACGGTTTATTAATAAAATTGTTAAATTACTTTTGGCCACATTGAATTTAAATAATGTATATCGTCTATTATAGATTTATTTTGAAAAGGCTTTATGACTCCTTCAAAAATTATTATTTGCTTTAAATAGGAAACATTCAATTCAAGATGTTGACAAATTTAATCGCTTTGTATTATGTACTTTGCAAATAAGCAAATTGGATTACAACTACAAATGTCTTGAGCTTAACAAATGTTTACTGATAAGAGTAAAAATATAGTTGGTATCTTGTATAATTTTGTATGTTTAATCCAATCGCCCAGAAAACCTCGTGTAAGCCAACACTCATCTGTGCTCTCTTTTGCCCCAACTCTACCCGTTCCTCTCTCTTTGTTAGCCCCTTTGAAGAACCAGTATCGTTCTGCTCGTCTTGCTGCTGGCGTCTTGGGATTCGGCTGCTTGTTCGGCTCGTCTTGGGTTTACTTGGCTGTCTATTATTAACTCGGCTGCTCGGCCTGCTCTTCTTTTATGGCCCGGTCCGACTTGGCCTGGCCATAACCATGACTTGCCCTGTCTTGGGCTTTAGCTTTAGCTTCAGCTTTGGCTTTGGCTCTTTGAGGTCAACAAACAGCTGGGAAAACGGCGCGTCGAGGTTTTTTTTTTTGTTTTTGTGGTTGCTGCTGAAGTCATGCGTGCCGCCCTTCACCTCCCCCTTTTTGCCTGCTTCCTTACCGGCAATTGGAAACCTGTTTCTTGTCTCACCAGTCGTCAGTCAGCCAAAAATTAAGTTTCTCAGCTCATGTCCGACTTGAGCCGGCATTTTCTTGTTTGTAAGTTTGGTTCGCACGTTTTTATTTTATTTTTTTTGTAGCCATTGTTTCTCACACAAAATGCTTCCGCTCAGCTTGTTAGAGCTTTATTGAAAATAGAGGGATATATGCCCGTTTCTTTTTTGGTTATCGGCGGAGAACTTGAAAAATGGTTTTCGAAAACGGATGTCTGCGTGTCTTTCGATCTTTTTAAATAGATCTCTTGTGGGCACTGAAAATGATTTGCTGTGCCAAATGGCCCCTGAGTATGACTTTTGCTCATGCTCCCCTCGCCTACACCCCTCTGTGCTCCGTGTCGCACACAAAATGAATTTCAATTTGTTTTATTTCGATCCGCATGTGCACATTCAGCTCGTTCCGATACAGATACAGATATATTTGTACTGTACATAACCTTATATTTGGGGTACCCACAAACACACACGTAGTGGTTGTAAAGAGAGTTTGTATTTGTTTCTTAATTTAATGATACTCTTTTTATTCGACACATTTACATTTAATTTTTTTTGGTTTTTTGTAGTCCCTTTTTGTAGCTATATACCTTTTTTTATTTCTGTAAATAATATTAATCCATTATTGCGTTATTACAATTTTAACTCAACTAAGGCAAACTGTGATCGTTAAACTTTATTTTTATTTAAAGCTAGTTAACTAAAAAATTGCACCTTTACATGCTTTAATATAGGCTAGCAAATTTATTTATGTTCTTTTAAATTTATTGTCTCTTAATACAGAATCTTAAATCACATGGTGTTTGCAGATTACTGGATTAAATTGCTACACTTCCTCAAGTGTATTCCAATTTCGGCATATCAATATTTTCGCTGATTTTATTGTTTTCTTTTTGGTCTTTTTATTTTTTTATTTACGAATGGGATTGGAATTCGGAGTTGAGCTGAAAGCTGGGAGGACGGGACAAAAAATTGTTGGGCCCGAGTTGGCTGGCCTGCCTGGCAGTTTGATACGGTGACAGTCAAAGAATACAATTAACATAATTTACTTACAAAGACATGCAAACAAACACCAATTCGCACACATAGAAAATACAGAATACCCATCACGACATTGCCATCACTTTGTAAGTTTAGCAAATTTGGCAAATCGTCTTCGCTCGGTGCCATTTCAACGGTCTTGGGAGGTGGGGTGACAGCCCCTTTGTAGGTGTCGCTTCTCCTATATATAAAATATATATATATATATATGTCTACCTCATTGCGAAATCGATTTCGATTATAGGGTTCGCTTGCCACTTTAGGTTCTTTGTTTTTTTCCTTGGTTCGGTTTGGATTCGTTTAATAGTTGGTTTGTTCTCATGTCGGGTCGGCTACAAACTCTGTCTAGGGTCTCAAATTGCAGCGGTCTTGTGAGAAACTCTGCGAAAGCGATAAGCGAATAAGTTGGCAGCAAAACTTATCGGAAGACCGAAAGAAAAGTCAGCTGCGGCGCCCTCATATCTTTGTTTCCTCTCCATATTATACATATATACACATGAATGGAATGCATAAATATTTCATTGGCTGTCCTGTTATCGGTTTTTAAAATCAGCCAGAAAAAGTTCCAATCACTTTTGTTTTTATTTTACTTTCAAAAAACATCAGAGAAAGAAAGTTTCACTGAAAAGAGGGCTTTAAATTGATATGTATGTCTGTATTTGTTTATGTATTTATGCATGTGTTTTGCTATAAAAAACGCAAATTTGCATTGCAAAAAGCTAAAAAAGGGCGGGCGGTATGTTGAGGGGCTAAGAGCAGGGTTTCAAGTGGAAGTTTTTTTCTAGCTCTGATAGCGTCCAGTTATTTATTCTTTTATTTTTCACATTTTATGCATATCTTACTTGGCTTACAGTGCGGTTAATAATTGTAATACTTTATGTTCTTTTTTTATAAATCCTTTTAAATCTAATTTATGAATAGAGTCAACGTACACTTAACCTTTTTTTTGTGTTTTACGTTTTTTGGGTGTAATATTTGAATTAAGTTATTGGTCTTAAAACTATCCTAAACCTTCGAAACGTACTGTATAGATACCCCTATGTATATGAGTGCTTTTTACGAACTGGGTTCCCTTACATAAACATACCTACAGAGATAGGAGACAAATCGCATGTATCCCCCGCACAACAACCAAAAAAAAAAAAAAGGCCGCACACACTCTGAAAAGCTGTCGCTATCACTGCCTTGAAATCTGCATAAATGATGATGATTTTTGTTTGCTGCTGCCGCATCTTCTTTTGGCTTTCGTCATCCCAAGTTTTTTTCCCCCAAGTTTGCATACAGACTTACATATAGACATACACAGACGTCCCTTGCTGCCCAGGGACTTAAGATTGAGCTTGGGCTTTGGGGTTTGAAATTGAAATTTTTGGTAATTTTTTTTTTCAATGTGTTTTTTTCATTCCTGAGTCTGAGAAGGCAAAGTTTTGATTTGTGCAAAAACAGCCGACCGACGGGATATATATATTTTGTGTCTTATGTGTGTGTATGCATAATCTGTATTAAGTTTGCTTTATGAAATTTCTTTGAGCTGGGCATATGTATGTACATATGTAGTTTGGTTTCTGTTTCTGTTTAGACTGTCCAGGCCAAAGGCATGAAACCATAAAAATGGCAAATTAACCGTGTATTTTCACAGCGAATGTGTGGTGTGCCAGTGTGTGTTAAATATATGAAAGTGTGTGTGTGTAAGGGCTGGCGAAACCTTTGGCCGAGAGAAGCCACAAACAAAACGCTGGCCCAATGTAGCATACATACAAATATATGTTTTCGCACTAGGGTGGACCACTCAATTAGTAACAAATTAAAATTAAAAGGTTTTTAACACTTAACATTTAATTTTACAATTAGACTTTTTTGATTTTAAATTGGTTAAAATGGTAAAGAAAAAAATAAGAATAGAAAAAAAATAGTTAATTAAAAGTAAAAGCTATACCTTTTTCAAATATTCTTTTTCATTACGAGTATTTAAAAACCACATAGTTAGTGTGCATAAAACCAAAAAAAAGGACAGCTCCCAATAAATCTCATATTTTTTGAGTGCTTAAAGATTTCTCGAACTTTGTATAAACTCAAAGTACATTTCTGCAGAAAGTAATGTGAGTCAAAGACCATTTCAAATATAAAACATATTAAACTATTTTTTTGTAGAGTAAATTTTGTTTCAGTATGAGTTTTTAGACATTGTAAGGCAAATAGGATCTTGAATATTACAAAGAATTCCGAACCACCCTAGGGTGAATATATATCCAAGCTGGGAATCGGCACGTTTCGAGGTCCGTCCAAGTCCAATCAAGCAGACTCGCTGAGTGAGTGACTGCCAGCGTCGTTGTCGTCGTCATCGTGGTCTCCTCCGTCGTCTGAGGCCGCCCCAATGGCATGTTGTTCAATAACGGACCCCCTCGAATCCCTACCGCCCAACAACCCACTGCTGTTCCTCCTCCCCGCTTTTTTTTTTTTTTGTTCCATCCAGAGTTCAGTTGAGCTGAGCTTCTCGCCGACGACTGCCTTCAATCAGCAACGTTGGCGACGACTCGGGGCAGCCAGCAATTTATCCAGCCATGCATATTAAGCCTCACGATTTGTATTTGTATTTTGGCCTCTGCAGTGTATGTGGGGTAGTATATGGTATGTGTGAGTCAGCCAGAAGGTGGAACCTATCTGACATCGCAATCCGGAATCCCATCCCCCATTCCATCCCCATCCCATCCCAGATGGCTGCTTATTGCCCTTTTTCCCCCCGGCAAGTACGAGTTCAATTTCAGTTTAGGTTCGGTTCGATTCGATTTTATAAGTTTTCAATTTCAGCTTCAAGCTTTATTTCCCCTCTATCCGTCCAATAAATATGCCTTTTTCTGACCAAATGACCGACACTTCCTGTTCAGCTCGTTCTGTCCGCCTGTCTGCTCCTCTCTCATTATGCTTAAGCTATTGTTTGCAGTTTGCCGATTAGTATCTGGATAATTCTACACTTTGCCGGGTAGTTTACCAGCAATTGCGGGAACAGTTTTTTTTTAGTGGGTTTACTGCACATAGTTTGGTACCGAATTTAAAATTTTAAATAGATTTTACCAGTTTTCTGTTTTGAAGGTAAAGAGAATAAATTACACTAAAAGTAGGTTTTTTAAAGATTTTTATTAACATTTTAAATTTCTGAATCAGATTTGTATGATATCTTTTGCAACATTTTTTTATTATATTGTATATACCATTTCCTTTACCTTTTTTATTGCAAGCTATTGGGGTTACTTCATCTGACCTCGATTTTTCGCTTCCTGTCTGCAAATTTTACAACCAACAAATTTGCAACTGAGGTGCAGAGATGTTCCCAACATATTCCGTACATATAAAACCGATAAACGTTTATTTTCGGGACTGCATTCGAGAGTCACTTCGTTATTCCACCTGATTTTTGAGAATCTCCCACACAGGAGAACAAAAAAAAGTACAAGTGTGCATATGGTAGCAGCTGCCGGGGTCCATTTAACAGCTGCTTAACATGCTTACTGCTGTCTCTTTTGCTTACCACACATCCCTCTTTTTCACTTAACTCTATGGCGGTCTCTTTCGATTCATCCGTTAGTGTAATTTGTATGTGCATGGTAAGCCGCACTTGTGCAACTTCTTGTAGCACTCTATTTTTTTTTAGACACCCTCTACTTTAAAAACTTTTTCTTGATTTGAACTTAAAAAAAGTTTATAATTTTATTTTATGTAATTTTCATCAATAATAATAACAATAAATTTTCGTTAATAAATATATACCACTCTTTCGTATAGCTCTGTTAATTTTAGGAAATATTCTGCTCAGATCGGTTTTAATAAATTCATTTTAATTTTAGCAATAAAGGCGAGTGTATTAATCCTTCGTTTTGCGTACTTTAAGATTCCCTTTTAGACAGCTCACATGTTATTTAAGCTCGGGAATCCCCTCTTTTCGTCCTTTTTTGGAGGGGCATACATCCTTCTCCCCCACTTGTCTGCTTTTTCAGCTTTTTCCGTCTGAGACGACGGCGTCTTATTGTGCCACGTTTTTCTATATTTTCCAGCTCCCCACTTTTTGATTTTTTTTTTTTTTTGCTTTTTTCGCGTAGACAGGGCTATAAAAATGCTGCTGCTGCGTCTGTTTGTCTGACGCGTACTTGCGTCACACCTTGCCTTCCCGCCCCGCCCCGCCCCTTTGGTCCCATCCTGTAGAGCCCCCCAATCTACTCCAGCCATTCTCATATATATTTTACTGACTCTACTCTCCCACACGTTATTTGTTTTGTGTCTGCCTTTTCGTCTCTCCTCTTCGCTTTGGTATTTTTATTATTATTATTTTTCGCGTAATTCTCTGTTTTGCTCTGCAGTTTCTTTGGAAAAATTCAACTTTTACTTTTTTTTTTTTTTTGTTTTTCGTTTTCTTTTATTTGCCTTCTTCCTCTTTTTCTTCTATGCCCTCAACTGGTTGTGTGTGTGTTAAGTATTTTATGATTATTTTTTGTTACTTTGCTCCTTCTGTTTTGCTCGTCAAATTTAGCCTTTACTTTGCTTTCAGCGCCTTTTCGTTCTGAGTCTATCAATTTATGTTATTTTTTGTTTATTTTGCTTTTCCTTTTCTTTTCTGTTTTATTCCTCCATTTCAATATCAAAAGTTAAGCACACACATTGGGCGTGAGTGAGATGGAGTGATGTGGGGCTAGACGTTCATTCATATATTTTCACGCTTTTATTACGCGCGCGGATGTGTGTTTGTGTGAGTCGAGAGGGGTTAAAACCTAAAATTGCATTTTCTCCCTTCTTTATTCAGTTTGTTCTCACTTGCTTGCATTTGTTTTATTTGATTTTTATTGCGCTTTTCAAGGTTTGCCTGCTTTTCTTTTTATGACTGAAGGTCGTTCGGTGACTTGATTTTTTCTCGATTAGCTTTGCGTTACTATACTTTCTTTTAAATGGGGTTTTTCACTTGTTGGTTTTATTTTAAAATCTGCAAATTTTTTTTTTTTGTAAAACGTTATTGTTGTTTAACGTTATTAAACTTTGTAATGATTTAATGGACTTTTACCTTGTTGACCCTTTTAGTTTTTATAAACGTTAATGAATATCGAAGACAAATTAATCAAGTTATGAAAATATACAATTTGCCAAATGCTTTTCATTCAACCTCATTGCCAAACGGTCTTATTTTCTTTTACCTTTGTTAATTGGCTATGAAAATACCTTCCGCACGCGCACACACACCAATGGCGAAAACCAAAAGTCGCGTCGCATGCAAAACTCATTAATATGCGTCGGTTATTGTTGTTTCTTGCCGATTTTATAACTTTGGCGTACACCTTACCCAAGTCGGGCAACAACAATATAATGGAGCCATAATAAGAGCCAGCGAAACGTCGAAAAAAGTTCAATAAACTTTTGCAGCTAGCGAATATTTGATTTTGTTTCTCTTTCTTTTCAGTATATACACACATATATGTACATGTATTTTTTTTGGTCTTCCGTCCCCCTTGAACCCCTCTGGGTTTCTACCTCAATCAGCAATTTTGTAATTTACTTGCTTAACAAATTGCTTATATTTTTTTTAACCTCTTGGTTTTTCTCTGAATGAAGTTATTCACAATCGCCAAAAATCTGAACTCAATTCTAGTTTAGTTTTTATTTTTATCTTTTCTAGCAAATTTTTGACCAGAAATTGGTTAACTACATAATAAATATGTTTTTGTAATACCTAAAATATTTTCAACTGATTCTGTTTAAGTTTAAGTTTAAAAACCTAAGCTTTGTGTTAGTTTAAATGTTAGTCTAAGTGCAGTAAAACTTGTTCACAACTTCACAACTTGTGCAACAAGGTGTTCTCAATCGCCAGCAGTTTGTTTTATTGTGTTGTAAATATATATATATCTTTGTATCTATCGCTAACTGGGCAATTAGTTGGTGTTGTTAACGTTGCGATGGCCCGACTCCATTTTGTTTTCTTATTGATGACCGAGCAAAACTCAACCATCGGAGCAACTGGTTTGGTTCCGCTTTCGAAAAGTTTCCCCTTCCTTGTCTTCGTCAACGGCTGAAATTTTCCCTTGACTCCCTGCCTCCGGGATGTATTCTTTTAAGATTTTTAATTTCACATTTCTTGCTAAATCATCCAAACGTTTTGGCTATTAACAATATTTTAAATTTTTACCAACATAGTTGTGTATTTTTACTAATTTTCTCTTTTCTTCTTTTTCGTTTCAGGTAAATATCGAACGGTGCACAAATTGGCAACTAAAGGCCACGACTCTTAATCAAAAATTACTTGTTAGTGAGTGCTCACTGTTCATTTGGTTTTTATGCTTGCTGCTGGGCTTAAAATTAAAATGCCAAAAGCGTAACCAGTGGGGTCCAAAGATTCAAATTGATTAGTGGTTCACCGAAAACATTTTTTTTTGACTGCAAAGAAAAGGAATTTGTTAATCGTGGGTTGAACAATTCAGACAAACGGTTTTTTTTTTATTTACTTTTAAATCTTTATGGAAAATATTGGAAAGCCGTAGCAACTACGCACACAAAACTTCTGATCTTCTTTTGGGATATTTTTATGACACAAATAGCATAATTAGTAAACAAGTAATAGCAATCAGTTTCAGTAATACCATACAGCTTTTTTTTGAAATTTGTATCATTATTAACAAGTAATAAGACTGTTACTAATTTTAGTATGACTCAACTTGAATCGATCTTGAAACTCATATTAAATTGCTGAGTTGCTAAATTGCTAACTTTGCTTAAGGAACTTATCCACATTGTTGTGGGCAGCATGGAGTTTTCATTGGAAACGTGTGAAAATGCAAATCCATGGAAGATTTCGCTGAGTAGTATCACCCTTCTCAGTATCTTTCCCCGCACCTTTATCTGTTGGATTATGTAGATTTTCATGCGGCACGTCAGTGGCTCATTTGCATGCAATTATTTTGCTGTTCCCCGATGGAAAAACTTCAACCCTTGGGTGGGCGGATATCGGGATATAGACAAATTGTGACATGTACTTCAGCTTCAGTTACAATATTGATGCCTCTTCGCCTTGTAATTTCTCATTCATCTTCAATGGGCATTTAATCAAGCTGTGAATTCGACTCCCAAACTTCAATGACAAATGCATGCAACCATAAAAAAAAATGTTGAAAAAAATAATCAAGTCGAAGATAAGGATAGGAACAGAATAAAAAAAAAAAAATAAAATGGTAAATGAAATGAAATTACTGAACAGAAAAATGGGATGGAAAGGGGCGGGAATTGAGGGGAAAAAAATGCAAATGGTGAAATTTTAAACCCTTGAATGGGCCCGCCATTGTCTTTGATAGTCGGCGGGAAAGTACGGGAAACGGTCCACGGGGTGTGGAAAAAAAAAATAAAGAAGGAGGATGGGGTAGCATCCTGGGTTGCCCATTTGCCAACTGGGCTGTAAGTAAGCGCATTTTTCCCGATTTTTTTGTTTCAAGCTCCTGCTGTTGTTGTTTTTGCTCTTCCTTCCGCTCATTTGTCTCTGCATGAAAATGTCCGCGATTTTCTCCTTTCTGTGTGTGTATGTGTACTTTTTTTTTTGGTTGTGCTTTTAATTGTATTTAGTTACATTAGTAATTATCGATTTTTCTTGGGCTTGTGTTTTTAGCTAGGATTGGGTACTGTACCTGATGCCAAAAGGCAGGAAGGGCTTAATTGTTTGATGATATTAGGGGTGAACGGAAAACATTCTAAGGTTACTCTTTTAAAAGGAAGGAATACAGCATACAATAAATAAGACGAACAAATTGCTCGGAATTACATTAATATTGATGTAGAGTAGGCAAAATAATGGTATCAATTTATTTTTAAAGTTTAATTTAGGATAAAGGGAATTCCTCTGTATTATTTATTTTAATATAGTTTAGATAAATCAAAATTGATTAGTTAATTATTTATTAATGACAGGAATAACAATGGATTAGCATAGAATAATCGCTAATAATGACAAACGAATGCTTAACAGAATAATTTGTCTCATTAATACTAAAACAAATATTTTTTAACTATAATAGATAAATATAAATTAATTCTTTTATTCTATTCACAATATATGGGATATTGCTAAATTTAATAAGTCATATATAAACCGAATGTCTGCTTTACTAACTTTTTAAAAGAAGTGCCTTTCTGCTATTAATTAATGTCCAGAAAAGAAAATTTTCTTTTTTGCATTTTGGTTGCCTCTCGAATCTTGTTCATTTATGGTTTCGACAGATTTGGCCTCTTTGATCAAGGTTTTTGCATTTCTCCCCCTTCATTCTATGCGATTCTTGTTCACTAACCATTTCCAGTCATTTTTTTTTGTTTTGCTACACTTGCTTGTTACTCTGGTTGTCAGTCGGTCTCGCTTTTCAATTATGCCTGACTAGTCCTGCACTCCGTTTTAGCCCAGAGAGCTGAAGCGGTCCGAACTGAACTAGCCATTGTGCCATTTAAGCTATATATCACTCATACGCAGCATTGGCGCTTTATTTTCATGCACTAATTGCGTTAGAATTTCAATAGGAATAGGAGATATAAACCACCATCCCCTTCCTGTACTCCACGTCCTGAACTCTCTTTCTCTCTTTGATTTGACTTTGGCACATGAAGAGTTTTTAATTGGAATTTGCAGTGGGAGATTATCAAAACCAGGCAAGGGGCAGTGATTTTTCTTTGCTCTTCTCCTTTGATTTTTTTGTTTTTTTTTTGTTTTTTTTTTGGGTAGCAGCTCTTGGATACATACGTATATATACCTGCCCAATGCCAATTTTTTTCTTGAACTTCCTCGCCAAGACTTTGCCACGCAGCCTTTTTTTTCCAGGGGTTTGTGTGTATTGCTTTACATAAGACCCGGACAGTCCGGAGAAGTCCAAAGTCCGGGTGTGCCCTCACGGCCATTAGAGCGTTCTGTGCTCTGTCGTTGTCGTAATTAAAAACAAGGAAAATTCTGCACGGAGAAAAAAAATGTGCCAAGAAGGCGGATTGTGAGATTGGGTCGCCTTGGGTTCTCGTCGACCACCACCTACCTTCCATCCATCCATCCATCCAACCGCTTTCCTCTTGCCGCAATTTATTTAAATTCTCTGTGCCGAACTCTTTTGCTCTTTCTTAATTTCTTCAGCCCTTTTCTTTTGTACTTGTTGTTTTTAATAAAGTGCGCTGGACACAGCGCTAAAGAAAAACAAAACAAAAAAAAAGGGCCAAGAAAAAGCTGAGAAAAAAGTTGCGTAAATTTGTTATGTACTTTTTTCTTTTAAATAAATAAATATGGGTACGAGGAGGAGAGTCTTCTTGGCGTTGATGAGCAGAGCGACCACAGCCCACCCAATCATATATATCCAAGCAATCATGCATCCTTTCCTGACGGTGCACCCCATCCCCTTGGCCTGTAGTTCCGTTTCCGGCGCCTGCCATTTGCATCTACAGCAGAAAAAATTTCTTTCATTTATTCGAAGGATTCTTCATCCTCAACCCCCTCCCCAATTTTGCAGATTCTTTTTTTTTTTTTTTTTTTTTTTTTTTGCTGTCGAAGAAGAAAAGATTTTTTCCTCTTTTTTAAAACACACAAACTGGACGACGACGACGACGACGACGACGGGTCGACCCAAGGGGTGTGGTGGGCAGCATTTCTTTGCGGCTTGAACGAACCGAAAGAACGGGTACACAAATTTCAACCTACTCAATTTTTGCCTTAATTTCTTTTCTGTTTCGCCAGGAGACCTCAGACCGGAGCCATGCCCATGTCCATGTCCATGCCCATGCCATCCCAAATCCTCCCAAGCTCCACCCTCATCTCCAGCTTCTTTGCAAAGGCGGTAATAAGAATTTTTTCTTCGCTGCCGGAGTGTGCGTGAGCCGTAGTGTTTTTTCCGTATTTTTAATTTAAAATGCGAAGCATGGAAAAAAAATATATATGTATAAAAATGGTGAGGGGTGGGAGCGAGGGAAGGTGGAGGAGGGTGGAGGGCTTTTGCGCACTGCTTAAAAGAAAAACTTCTGAAGTAAATATTTGTCTGTCCAATTGCTGCGGCGACTGCCAACTGCAACGGATTGCGTTCGGAATGGGGGTGGTAGGTAGCTGCTGGGTGGCAGTGGGTGGCAAGGGGGACTTGAATGTGGGCGTTGTCGTTGGCATTGGCGATGGCGACGGCGACGGCGATGGCGAAAGTGTTGTTGGACGGGTTGGGCATCGGACACTGCTGTGGACACTGGTGACCGACCATGCCAAGACAAGCGACGCCGTAATGACTGTCACAGCGCTCCATGGACAAACACAAGACACCACCCTTTCCATGCCTCCATGCCACCATCCCAAAAAGAAAAAAAATTTTAACAAAAAAAAAAAATGAACAAATTTCCATCACCTAAGTTCTGTTATGTATTCCCCCGGGCGGGCGTCTCACTGGCGGAGTGGGTGCGGCACTTTGGAACGCTTTCAACTATCCGATATAGGCTATTTTTCAATCAAATCACCGTATTCCATATTCAGTGTGTGTAAATTGCCAAGGGAAACGCACTGTACAGCCTTGGGGGAGATTGGTATGTGATGCATACCATTATATCCTTGAATCGGGGCAACTAGTCATTGTAGCCGATATCGTGTGAGTTGTATAAAACCCAAATAAGAATTGGTTATAAAACCAATGTTTCTTACTCAAATGATTTGAATTTGGTTTAAATGTGACTTTGGCTAAAATAAATGTTTAGGCTTGTTTAAAGCATAACGTAACATTGACTAAACATGATTTAAAGCGAGCAGATAGTCTTAAATTATTTCATTGTTTATACTATTTCATTTATAATTACAAAATCTGGGCCAAGAATAACACACGAGTCAGTCTAAGACGTTCAGAAAAGTGTCCCTAAAATAATTTTAAACATGTTGACTAATATATTTTACACCTTCTCGATTATTTCTAGGGCCTCTTGCGCACCGCCGAGCAGCTAAAGATCAAGGGCCTCTGCGAAACCGCCGAGAACGCGGATGACCTTAACGACGCGGCCACAGCAACAATCACTGTTTCGGAGAACATTCAGCAGGCGGTCGTTGGTAATATTGTGAATGCCACCATAGTTCCCGGAGCTCCGTCGCCCTCCTTGGAACAGCAGCAGCAACACCACCAGCAGCAGCAACAACAGCAGGCACAAGAACAGCATCAGCAGCAGCAACAGCAACAGCAGCAGGTGCATGCCCAGCAGCAACAGCAGCAGCAGCAACAAATCAACGCTGCCCTGCTGACGCAACACGGAGTGCCCGGCGGAAGTGTTTCCCTATCCGGACAGTTGCTAAGCTCCTCGGCCAGCGGCAGCAGCGGAAGCTCGGCCGGCGGACAGCAGCCACCACAGACGCCATCCGGTTTGCAGCCGACGCCACGCAGGTCTCGACTCAAGCGCTCCAAATCGCCGGACTTGCCAACGGGCGTAGGAGCAGGAAGCTCTGGAGGCTCGAGCAGTTCATCGTCGCAGCAGCAGCAGCAACCCCAGCCGGCGCATCACCACCACCCGCAGACCATACTCATCCAGGGCCAAAATCCAAATTCAATTGTGAGCCTGCAGCAGACGGCCGACGGCAATTATATACCCGTGACGGGAACAGGAGACGATTCGGACGTCGAGGATCACGATCACGATCACGAGCACGAACACGGCCACGGACACGGGCACGGAGGACATCCGCACGGACACGGACACAGCCACGATCACAGTCACGATCACGAGCACGAGAACAAGCCGAATAAGATCTGCAAGACCGAGCAATCGGTGGCCTCGCCGGCGTCCAATTCATCCAGCGCCTCAAACAATGCAACAGCGGGCGTGAGCGGCGTGACATCCACCGGCCAAGCCATCGTCACACAAATTGTAGTAGCGCGCGACGGAAAAGATACAAAAAATATGACTAGTTTAGGCATGGGCATGGTAAGTTGGTTAGCTAGTTTGGTTTAGTTAGCACACAGCATTCACTCTCAGTTAGCCAGAGATCGATCGCCGATCAGGTCGATCTCCTCAGGCATAATGAACACTAGTTTGCTAACCTGTCATTCCTATCTCTCTCTCCACCCCGAATCTGGATTGCATGCAGAACGGCGGCCTATTGGGCGTGCCCATGGGCTTCCTGGACTTCACACCCGAGCCACCAGCACCATCCGCCACCCCAGTCACCGTTACGGAGCACGTCGATCTGTCCTGCAACCCCAGCACGGATACGCGCGATCTATCAAGTGAGTGATCGGTAGTGTAGCCAGCGGTCTAACGCGGTACCATCCCAAAGTCTTGAGAGAGAGACTAACTTATATGGTCTAAATTTGCCTCCCAACAGATCCCACCGAACCGCTCGATATAGACAATCATCTGGCCCAGCAGATCCATCGGCTCGATCAGTCCCCCATGCACTCGATATCGCATCACCATACCGGCGATGAAAGCAACTCCAATCTGGTGCAGCACATCAAGAGCGAGGTGATCGAGGCCAAGCACCTGGCAGCTGCCCAGCAGCATGCCCTTAGCCAGGCCCAGCAGCAACATGCCCATCACCAGGCCCACCAGCAGCAGCAGCAGCAGCAGCAGCACCAACAGCATCAGCAACAGCAGCAGCAACAACAGCAACAGCAACAGCAGCAGCAGCATCTCCATGCCCAGCAGATGTTGGCCCAAAGTCAGGCCCAGTTGCAGCAGCAACAGCAACAGCAGCAGCAGCAACACCACCAGCAGCAACAACAGGCTGCAGCAGCGGCAGCAGCTGGTGTGCACGGCCAGCATGGGGGACATGTGACGCACGCCGACATCGGCGGTGCCACAGTCATGGAGATTGATCCGAGCCAGATTAAACACGAGCCGGGCATGATAATAACGCCAGAGATTGTCAACATGATGTCCTCAGGGCATATGGGTGAGTTGTGCTTCACAAAATTGAAGGGGTCGTCTCAGCCCGAAAATGATTCTTAAAATGCCTATTGCTTAAATTTCTTTGTTCCGGATTGTAAAGAAATATCTTAATGTAGAAACATATTTCATTCAACTCTCTTAAACGATAAATCTTAATTGTCAATTAAGAAATTAAATAAAATATTCGTTTTTAATAAGTTTAGACATATATTAGGCTTTGGAATAGAAGCGGAGTTAGTATTCCAAAAATTAAATTAAAATTTGTAATTTTGTATCAAATCATGATTAAAATACTATTTTATGTGGTTATTACTGGAAACCGACCGAATCGTTAAGAGTCAATATGATTTGTGAACAGCATTAGAGACCATAAGATTTGAACATTGTTAATCCGTGTGCCAAGTAAATTAATACTAATAAAAAATTATTTAAATCACTTTCAGACATGTACAATTCGGACACGAGCGAGGATTCGATGATGATCGCCAACGGCTCGCCGCATGATCAGAAGGAGCCGCACTATACGAATTTGGACCAGCAACACGGGCTGGGTGGCAGCGTTTGCGGCCCGGGGCCCGGCGGTGCTGGTGGTGGTGGGGGCATGAGTGGTGGTGCTGGCTCTGGCTCTGGCGAGAAAGGTCAGTTTAATGGTCCCAAAGCTTGGACACAAGATGATATGAATTCAGCTTTAGATGCATTAAAGAACCAAAACATGAGCCTGACGAAAGCGTCCGCCATTTATGGCATCCCATCGACCACCCTGTGGCAACGTGCTCATCGCCTGGGCATCGAAACGCCCAAGAAGGAGGGCGGCACCAAGTCATGGAACGAGGATGCCCTCCAGAATGCCTTGGAGGCGCTGCGTTCGGGTCAGATATCCGCGAACAAAGCGTCCAAGGCCTTCGGCATCCCCTCCTCGACGCTCTACAAGATTGCCCGGCGCGAGGGCATCCGCCTTGCGGCGCCCTTCAATGCCGCCCCAACCACGTGGACGCCCGAGGATCTGGAGCGTGCCTTGGAGGCGATACGGGCGGGTAACACCTCGGTGCAGAAAGCCAGCGCTGAGTTTGGCATACCCACAGGTGAGTTGTCCGCGAATCCAGTCCGGATATCGAATTATGGTCTCCACTTCTCCGCTTCGTCGTTTCCGCTTCGTAGTTTATGTGGTTTTTAGAAAAGATGGCAGCCTACAATATATGAATAGGAATTCATTCTTAAATGTCCCAAGAGACCAAGAATTGGATGCAATGTTAGTTTTAAGTATCCGCTTTACGGTTTCCAACTTGAAGCCAATCTGGAAAAGTGATTTTCGAATTTTTCTCTCACTTTTGCATAAAAAAAAATGTCAGAAACTGAAAAAAACTGTGATGCTCTTTGCCTAGATCCCTTTTTTTTCCCCCCTTATGTCTGATTTGTGACTAATCCCCTTCTTCCACTCCATCAACCGGCTCAAAGGAACACTTTACGGACGCTGCAAACGGGAGGGCATTGAGCTGTCGCGTTCGAATCCAACGCCCTGGTCCGAGGATGCCATGAACGAGGCCCTGAACTCAGTGCGGTGAGTGCGTGCGAACTACTGGCGTCAATTAAGTCGCTAATCACCATTTCCGACACATATCCCCCACAGCGTTGGCCAAATGTCCATTAACCAGGCGGCCATTCACTACAACCTGCCCTACAGCTCGCTCTACGGCCGCTTTAAGCGCGGCAAATACGACGTGGTGGCCAACACGAGTGGCGTGGCGCTCCTCAACACCTCGGGCAACACCACCGGCAGCATTGAGATTATCGAGCACAGTCAGGAGAATTCGGTACGTAGCCACTCGGCAGCTGAAAAGCTAAAAGCATATGCAAAACACAGTTCCACCAAGCTCTCAAAACAATGTCTTTAAACGAACTTAGACAAAAAATACTAATAATTTATAAATCACTAATTTTTAACGCTTTGAAAGTTTAACATGGTCAATTTTTTAAACAAAACAATTTCGTTTACAACATAAATTAAATTGTTACACACAGCAATGTACCATTTATTTTGTACAATTAATATCTGAATTTTAAATAACATTTTATAAATCACTAATTTTTAACGCTTTGAAAGTTTCACATGGTCAATTTTTTAAAGAAAACAATTCCGTTTCATCAATAATTTCGTTTACAACATAATTTAAATTGTTAAACACAGCAATGTACCATTTATTTTGTCAATTAATATCTGGATTTTAAATAACATTTTGTTTGAATGAATAAAGATGTAGTTATTGCCGCTTTTTCATTTTCAACTCCTCACAAAAATGCACTACACACAAATGCCAGCATTGACTAACCGAGATAATCAATTTATTTATGCAAAGTTGCATATGTTACAGCAACAGTTCCCGTACAGCCCGTCGCCGCATCCGCCAACGCCGCAGCACCACAGCACGCCGCAGCATCACAGTACGTCGCAGGGTCCGCCGACGCCGCAACACATGCAGCAGCACGTGGTGCACATGCAACAGCAGCAGCAGCAGCAGCAACAGCAGCAGCAGTCGCCCCACCCGGGTCACCATCCGCAGCACATGCAGCAGGATGTGGTTACATCGAGCAGTCAGGTGGTGCACAGCCAGCAGCAGCAACAGCAGCTTCAGCAGATCTATCAGCATCACGGCACGCCGGAGCGTAGTTGAGAATCACTGCATGCTGCGGCAATAATGGGCAGCACCGGTGGTGGGGGAGGTGGTGGAGGAGGAGTCGGAGGAGTAGGAGTAGGAGCCAGCACTAGTGGCAGCACGGCGGCTAGTAGCACACCCTTTGCCAGCATATCGGCACTGGTCAGCGGACCGAGCAGTGCACCACCACCACCACCACCATCGGTGGCTCCCAGTGGCTCGTCGACAGCCAGTGGCGGCACCAGCAAGCGCAAGAAAGCCAACAAGCAAAAGCGTTGAGAGCAGGAGCAGGATCAGCCACATGATAAGTCGCAATTGCAAACAATTGCCGGAGTGGCCAGACCCGGGGACATTAAGTTTAGATTTAATTGCAAGCACTGGAAGCGCAAGCTGCGCCAGTTTCATTTGCTATTGTCCAAACAGTAGTCAATCAGTCAGTTAAGGAAGTTATATGAATGACCCACAGACAACAAATTGCTAAGGGTAGAGGGCAGCAAACCAATCACAAAAAAAAAAAAAAAAACACTTTTCAACTAGATGGACATTAATTACACAATCGAGATGTGTATAAAATGTAAATATATAACGAAATATGCTTTATCTACATTATACGGAAAATAGTTATATAGGTATTAGGTTTGCAAAAGTCCTTTGTTTTAGCCAAGTAAGTTGGAGCTGAGAGAGAAAGATATACACATGCATAGATCGTAAGAGAAAAATGAATTTTAGATTTGCCTAGGCTCGAAAGAAAATGAATTCGTTTTGGGCTCGCAGTTTTAAGAGCACTTTGTTATCAATGGACATGGAATACGCGTTTTTATTTATGAACTCGTAACCATTCTAAGAACATTTAACTAGGAGCTAAACGTGGAATCCCGATTCAAGATTTCCTCCCCCTTCTTCTACGTTTTGTTATAAATTTCGCTTAGTGTGAGACTGAAAGTGCGCCTAAAACTGTAGAAACCCAAGCCCAAAACTATAGTGGATACGCATACAACACAACCCATATATGAATCAAATGCTTTATAACCATATTGTTTGAACGAAAAGAAAGAAGGGGAGAATACCTTAATGTAGAATTAAACCAAATTATCAAGGTCC
This sequence comes from Drosophila gunungcola, assembly GCF_025200985.1. Lineage (NCBI taxonomy): Eukaryota > Metazoa > Arthropoda > Insecta > Diptera > Drosophilidae > Drosophila > Drosophila gunungcola. The sequence continues at coordinate 1,764,765 of NW_026453171.1, forward strand.
TAGAAATTAAACTCATTAGCATGTAATGACAACTGCAAACAGATCAGATAAGAGAGAAAATTAAGAGTTATTTGAATTTAACTGGAGGCGCCGTGAATCAACCAATATTGATTTGATTTCAACTGAAATAAGAATATAGCCAATACATATTTGTAGACATGAAGTAACTGCAAGAAAACAACCCATGGAATGTATTTTTGATAATAGCAGAAACAAAAGCAGGCGAAATTAGCAAATCGAACTGCAATTGTTATTAATGTTAAGCTCTAAATAATGTCCTTTCGGAATCACATTCAAAACAAAGATTTAATACAAGTATGTAAGAGAAATCAACCAATAAATACACACGTATATATATGGATGGATAAAAATCTCTAAGTGAACTGTAAAATTTTTAATGTAGCAGCGAACGAGTGTAGTAATAATAAACCTTCTTGCTTTAAAGAACACTTTATTCAAGCGGCTTTATGTTGCCCCACGAAGGAAAGTAGATATAATAGTATCTATATCAAAAATCGGAAATAAAATCTACAAGGAGAAAAATTACATTCAAAATTTTGAAACTAGTAATTTAAAAAGAAAAAAAAATGTATAATAGCTTCCACTAGCGTATCTACATAATTAGGAAACGAGGAAAGGATACTCTTAACACCCAACTGAAGTAACTTCAACTATTTTTTGGTTTCATCTCAACTATACGTGTGCGGAGAACACTTGAAAATCTTTGTAAATACATTTGAATAATTTCTTTAGTTGTTAGTTGTCTTAGGGGAACAGGTATCTGAAAATTACAAAATCAAATGTTGCAAATTAATTTATTTTAGCGTTATAGACCCGTAGAACTGAATGCAATATGCTTACCTTAAACTCAACATAATTTAATTCTATTCCTATTATCTTTAGTTGGATTCATTTTAATGTTTTATAGCAAAACTGTATATCATTGTAAATTAATTAACGCATACGAAGTAGCATCTACAAGAGTTAAATCAACAATAAAACAAAAAATATCATTATAACCTTGTTAAAATTGTCGCAAGAGCAATTAAAAAATGAACCCAGCAACTTGAAGAAGAATCGAAAATGAAGGCGAATCACAGAAGAGTAAAAATAATAAAATATAACATTTTAAATTTTAAGCTAACTAAATGTGTAAGTGTAACCTTTAACCACACAATATTATAGCACATTTTGGATTATCAAATATGCATATACAGCAAATATCTATTATAAACGGTAAATGTAAACCCAAAAAGAAACACTGAAACAATCTATGTAACAGCCGAAATAGCAAAAAACCCATGTAATAAACAAACAACATTTAATGTAATATTGGTATAACGTAATTTTTAAAGTGAGGTACTATAAATAAAAATTATTAAATAATATTAAATACTTTTCATTTCATCTGAAACTCAGTTTTATTATATTTGGGCATGGAATTAATTGTAAACGATTTGTTGGTTTTTAAATAACAGCCAGCATAAACAAACATTAAACAAAAATTAAAAAAAATTTGAGAAATTACTATTAAAACATAACCTACTTCAAAATAGCTTACACAAAATGGACATATTTAAAACAAATTTCTTCATTTATTTATTAAATTTGGAAAAATTTCGAAAAATTTTTGGGTGATAATTATGATATCAGATTTCCAATTGAACTGCGCTGGCTTAAGGTTTATTATTAATTATACAATTCTTGGCATTATAGCCCCACCCTTAAATCCTACACCTGCCCAACAAATTCATTTTATATGTTTAAGTTTATTTAATAAATAAATAATTATTTTATATACGAATTAAAATAATCTCAGATGTATATTTTTGAGATCAACAAATCAAATTAATATTAATTTTTTTTCCTGTGTATAAATGGTTATTGATTTCTGTCTAATTTGCTTAAGATGTTTTTGGCGCTCAATTTTTAAACAACGTTTATGTGGACTGTTCAAGCGATTAAGCTTCGTCTCTGTAAACCTGATCTTGGCTCAAGGGTATTGTTTTGGCCAGTAATGTTAGCAGAGCTTTTCTGTTAGGCCGATACCAATTAGTGGTTCTCCGCTCAGCTGGCGCATGCTCTCCCACATGTTGGACTTATTTTGTGACCGTGCTCACCTAGAAGCGGATGATGCCAGTCAAAGTTTTGCTTCCCATGTGAACGGTGTGGCCTGGTGTTTTACGCGTTTCCAATCGTCTGCGCCGCTTCTTTCGCTACGCAGAAGATTTTTTACCAAGAAAAGAAGAAAAAAATCGCAAACCCAGCAATCTACTCTAGCTTCAAGAAAAAAGGAGACAAAGGAATTTATCAACTCTTGAAAAGTATTTTGTAAGTCTTGGTTAAAAAAAAAATTGCGAAGCAATCGTGTTGACTGGGAAATCCTCCTTATCAGTGTCTAATGAGCCAAATGATTAATCAGCGTTTAATCTGTTTATATTTGAATTAAATCAATCGAGCTGCAATTGAAAGTGATGAGTTTATGAAGTGATAGTGATTTTGTGTGCGTTCTAATAGAAAGTGAAATTGCCAATTTACTTTATCCCCCGCAAAAAAATGCTTGTACATATTAATGTAGCGGATATGTCAATTGAAAAACTCGCACGATAGCAACATTTTTTGTGAAAAACAGGAGTGTGTGTTGAATTAATAATGATAGATAGAAAAATTGGTGGGGGGGGGGGGGGGAGGGGGATGATGTTAAATCGGGGTAACAAAAGCACGGCCCAAAAGTTAACTGCATAAACAGTTTATTTTTATATGCCAGAGGACAGCTGCAAGTTCAAGTGTACAAAACTCGTAACCCCCATAAAATTACATTACGCATGATACACACAAACACACACATATACATATATATATATATGTATAAATATAGGTACATGACGTGGTGTGCGAAAGCCCCTTCGCTCAACACGTTCTAAAATATTAAGTTAAAAGACAACAGCAAAAATAAGAAAAACACGCAACAATAATAACAGCTACCAAACAACGTGCTTATTAAGAGAGCGTCCAGAGAGAAATTATGAATATTGGGGAGAGACGCGCTAAAAAGCAGCCCCCACAAAAAAGCTTCCTCTCTCGACAGAAAGTCTCTCTCAAACACAGCTGATTGTCAGAATCATAACGGTGTATGGGTAGTTTTGGCCTCAAATACCCCTACATAGCCCACTCGAAACCCCCCCGTTTAATCACCCCTTTTGTTTTTACAACAAGTGCCGCTCTTGGCGAAAAATTGTTTGCTGATGTTGGCCATGTTTTTGGCCATTTGAACTTGGCACCAAATATGTGGGTCTAGGGTACTGAGTGTACAAGGAGTGTGACCACATTTCGGGGTCTTCTCTAGGTTTGCTTGACCTTCAAGTCTTTCGAATTCATTTCGTTTCAAAAATAAACAAGCCAAATGAAATGTGTCATTTCAAAACTTCCTCTTTCGCGTGTTGTTTTGATCAAGTGGTCGATTATTGAATACCTAAAAACAACTTTGGAGGTGATGCTTTACGTTTTTATTTTGTCATTTAATAAATGTTGTAAGGCAAAAGTTTCAAAAAATTTAAATACGTTTTAAGTTAGTCAATTAAGGAGCTAAACAATTTTATTCAATTTTTTAATAATTAATTAAATTATTGTTTATTCATTTTGTAATGTAATTGCTGTCAGTTATTATGATGCATGACCTTGATATTATATATTTTACAAAGCATTTCTTTAATCTTTAGTTTCCATTTTGAGGTAGGTACTTGAATTTTAACAAAACGAAAACAGAATTGCCATTTACTTTGATTGATGTCCCATCAGTAAAAATAATGACATTAAAAGAACAAAACCCATCATACCTTTATAATGTTTTAATGGCTGTGTTACATGCTTGAAGTTATGTTGAAAAATTACGACGCAATTAAAAGCTTTGAATGGTTAAAAATAGTTTTTAAAAAGCCGGCTTTGAAATTTCAGACAGTGGGTTGAAGAGCATTGGTTAGCTATATTAGTATGTAGTGATTTAATAGGCAGTCAAGTAAAGTGAAGGTGCGTGTGTGGATGGAATACTTTGTTTACAGTAGAAACCCAAACTGGGTGGTGGGTTGTAAAATCGACCATCAATGTTAGTTACAGCTTTTAGCGCCAAAGTAGTGGAGGATAGTAAAACCTTGCAAGGAAAGTGCCAAAGGACTTGGCACAGTCAGACTTCATTAAGTTGGTCCACTTTTTTGCCATATAAAAACCTATTTGTGATTGCTTAACTTTTATTGTTGCTAAGTGAAAAATAACGTATACTTTTAATATTTGTCTTATTAAATTTCCTTTTATTTATTATGCTATACTTAAGTCAAATCCGTATTCCATAAACAATAAACAACCTTCAAACTTCAAAACTCCCTTTAAAAAATAGCTTTTATCTTGTCTTAAGAACATTCGGTTATATAGTTGGAACCAAAGCAACTTAAGGTAGTGTTCTGGATGAAAAAGAAGCTATGTTATACACTTAATCGTTTTAAATGATGACCATAATTTGTATTAAGTTCATTAAGTTTAGTTTTTAAAGTTTAGTTTAACTTACTACAAAGTTCGAGTATGGCAAGTTCGCCTGTATATCCTTTTACCTTAATTATTCAATAAGTTTATTTACTTTTGCAGTTTGCTTGTATCCTCCAACAAACCTCCAGAAAAGCTGTTGCTGGGGCAACCTCCACCGAACACCGGAAAGGGAAAAGAGCCAAGGGAGGAGGACTCACCGAGCCTTACACGCAAGTGAGTAAACAAGTGGCCTTAACTGGCATCCGTTAGGTGAAATTATCAATTATGCAATTAAAATGGGGGGTGGTAATTGTGACAGTTGAGTGTCTCAACTGAGAGTTGTTAAAACTTTCGCCCAATGCACTTATTGATCTAAATAAAATGTCAAGGCTAAAATAGTTGGAAAGTGAGTTTAGAAGGTAAACTTTGATTCGTACAAATCATCATTGAAGAACCTTTAATAGTGGTACTAAAATAGTTCTGAAAGGGTATTTTAATAGATAAAATTGCTTCGTGTGTGGAAACCATATGTGTTTTTTGAATTAATGTGGAAATGCCCTTAATAATTTATTCCTGAGTTGCTGTTTGAGTTTCCGTTTTTCTCATTACACTTTTCATTTCCGTTTCCCGCAACCGAAATGAAAATGTTACAGGGCAATCAGACGTATACGTAATATGCTAATGAACTTTTGTTTGCCAACATGCTGGTGATAAATTCAGTACAAGCCCCAACCTTTTGGTCCCAACTGTTGCAAAAGTAACTTTTCGTGTGTGTAAATGTGTTTGCGGATAACTGGGCATGTCCTAAGGTTGTCGAAAAACAAGTCAGGCGAAAGACTGCTCACTTCGCAGCCTTCAGCCTTCAGCCGTCAGCCAATTGACCCTTAACCCTTGCCTAAGAGTGTCTCACACCTGCCCGCATTTACCTTGCCGAAGAGTCAAGGACGGTGAAAACACACACTCATACGAATTGCATGCCCGATTTCACCAATTGATTGCATGCAATTGTTTTTTCCCTCCTACTTTCACTTGTCTGCTCATCCCCACACAAATCCTTGGCAAAAAAAAAAGCGAAACGACTGGCAATATTAAGTACGTGAATATCTTTTAATATTATTCAGGAGCCATTCCGTCTGGTTGGTTCAGAAGGGCAGCCCTTCAAAAAATGATTCCCATTTCAAACCCAACTTCAACTGTTGCACATTCATGAATCAGGCCTGTCATGTCCAAATGCATATTTTATGTTGCTCTGATTTCACTTTTGAAACGTATACCCTTTCAGCAAGTATTTTAACTTAAAGATCTTATCAGATAGCAGTTCAGAAAATAAACTTTTATAAGTTTATAATAATTTTTACAGCAGAAGCAGCAGTTTAGAAAAGAATTTGAAAAAATAAACTAAAATAACAGGGGCCAAAAAAAAATTAAGAATTATTTGTCTTGTTAATTACGATCAATGCGCGAAACAATTTTGGGGGTAATCACAAGAAATTCACTTCCTAAAAGACCCGGAAAAAAATTAATAACATTATGAGAGGGTATTTGAAACTTCATTTGCTGAATTTCGGCGAAGTATTTATGGTTTCTGTTTGGTCTGCGCAAATACCGAAATGAGATTTTGCGGTTGCCACTCTGTATTCCGATGAATGTTTCTGAATGAACGCTTGATGAGCATATTTAATGCAATATGAAATGTGGTTCTGGGTAAACAGCACTTTGCTTAAATATTAAATTAATTATGTTTGGGTCAGATGAGTCAATTAGAATGAAACTCTGGCCAACTAAACATTGACATTGACATAAGCATGTTGTCATGCAAACATGATAAAACAAACTGTGTTCGAAATTTAATTCTGTGAGAATTAATTAAGCCAATAAACAAAACAAAGTGCGGTCAGTATAATTTGATAGTCGACTGATTGGCTTCAATTGTTTGGTAGCCAAATTTAGCCAGTTAAAGCTGGACGGACACATTTTCTCTGCCACTTATGGGGAGTTCATTGAAAATGGAATTTTGGCGCATTTCCTGTCCGAGAGCAATTCATTTCCTATGTCCTGCCCCAATCCGCAGCTTAACTGTTGCCGTCAGCCTAATGTACGACCTGAAGAAGATGTTCTCAAGCCTTCAAACACATTTGACCTTGTTTCGCTCAGCCAACGCTGCGTATGAGTGTTGCCTAGATGACTTGTTGTTGATTTGCTTGTTGCTTTCATTATCAATGTCAATGTGCCCGAATGCCCAATAAGCTCTCTCTAGAATTCAATGAGAAATCTGTGAGATACTTTTCCACTCAATCTTCAATCTTCCACTGCCTCTCATTATCGCTGATTGCTTTAGTCTTACCCTGAGTTAATGGGGGGCATTCCGCAGACGGAATAAGAGCAAATAATGAAGGAACCCCATCTGTAGGTCATGGGCAAATCAATCCCACTTTGTTGCCATGAACAAATCCCACTTTGTTGCGATGAGCAAATAGTGCAAAATTGATTTCCTTCTGTGCTTTATTTACTTTCGTTTTGATGTCTTCACTTCTCGACACCTCTCTGTGCACTTTTATGCTCTCAGCCTTATCATTGTTTGTATATATTTTTATATTTTTGCATCGCAGAAAATTGTGTTCATTTCGTTTGCAATCGCATTTGTGTCTTGCAGTTCAAGTGGTGCGGGTCTTGGTTTGTTTTTTATTTTAGCGCGAAATTACGAAATTTTCTCATTGCGTTATTAATTAATAATTGAAAATGCGCCCAAGCCGAGTTCGATACTTCGCACGCGTTTTGTAAGTTCTCTAAAGGCTATATTTTCGCGATCTGATACCCAAGCTAAATGTTTGATTGCTTTCTTAGCTACGCGTGTGAAAATTAACAGCTGGAAAAATAATGCAATATGTACGTGACTTATAGAAAACTTTATTTTTTTCACAAGAATGGAAAAACAATCAACATAATTAGAGATTTTTAAATTGTTTACTTGCCAAAAGGCTTGAAATCACTATGTGGGTGTAGAAATAATTTTTACAAATATATTTTTTTGGCTTAAGTATCATTGTTATTAATTTATTATTGATTATTAATATGAAAAATTGTAATGTATGTACATTCCATTTTACCTATACCTAAAAAAGAAATTAAATTGTTTTATTATCATAGTACTTGATTTATATAGTATGTATTGTCTTGACTTGGGTCTTACAAATTGAAGTTATAACATTTAATGAATCACGTATCCTTTTCGTATATTGCTTTGATATATCAAAATAATATGATTAGTTTATAATAATTTTTGCAATATTATAGATGAACTACAGTCTTCTAAGTTTTATATAATAAGAGAAGACCTTTTTTTGTTGTAGAATTATTAGGTTAATTATTTTAACTAGCTGTGCAATCAGATCGTGAAAACAAGCCATTTAACTTACCTCTCAGATCGTGCCCATCACCAATCTCTTGTGTGCCATTTCCATTTCGATCTTTTTCCAAACCAAGCAGCGTCTGTAGGATGAGCAATGCGGGAATCGATGGCGGAGGAGGAGGAGGAGGAGGAGGCGGCGGCGGCGGAGGATCTGGTGCAGGATCGCCAGCAGTGCCACCCACAACGCCACCACCCACTGGCCATGGATCCACTCGTCGCCTGAGCCACTTGTCGGGCAATAGCCGTTCGGGAGGAGCCGCCGCCATGGGCAATGTGGTGGGCTGGCTGAAGCAGGTTCTGTTCACACCCCAAACCAAAATGTGATCCGTATTGATGTGAACCACCCAGCACAATACAGTGCATTGCACCCCAAACAAAACAAAACCAAACCTGCACTCCCTTTGCTTTTGTGTTGCATCCCCCACCCCCTCGCCTGATTCTTCAGTTGACCCTGTGATGTCCATCGATGTGATTTAGGGATTTCCTAAAAGCAATCACTGACTTGCAAATTCCTTTTGTTTTTTTTTAATCTTTTGCAGGCTTCCATTGAAGTGCGTGACGCCGGCACACGAACTCTGTCGATGCTGCAGAGCAGCAATCCCAACTTTCGTTCCCTGGACTTATCTCTGGGCACGCCCACATCCACTACGCCCACCTCCAGCGAAGTTCCAGTTGCACCGGCCAGTGCCACCGCCTCGTTGAGTGGTTCCACATTGCAATTTGGACCGGAGGATCCAGAGGAGGCAGCCGCCACCGGAGGAAGTCAGTCGCTGACACCGCTGGATGCCAGGGAACTCCTGACCAGACCCACACGCGCCTACGCCTCCGTCAGCCAGCCCCAGAGTCCCAGACATCGAGGCTCCGGATCGGCATCCGTTTCCGGATCGCGAATAATCACACACGGCCTGACCGGACGATCCACATCGATATCATCGCAGCTGGAGAAGACCAAGAGGCTGCTGAAAATGACCGAGGGCGAGGACAAGCCGCTGACCATTCTGCACTACAACGATGTCTACAACATTGAGTCCATGGCGGAAACGGAGCCGGTGGGCGGAGCAGCCCGTTTTGCCACGGCCATCAAGAGTTTTGCACATCTGAATCCGCTGGTCCTCTTCAGCGGAGATGCCTTCTCGCCCAGCATGTGTGAGTATCAGGGGATGATGGTTGTTTTCAAGAATTCTAACTACATAAATATATGTCCTTACAGTGAGCACCTTCACCCAAGGCGAACAAATGATTCCCGTGCTCAATACGGTGGGCACACACTGTGCCGTCTTTGGCAATCATGATTTTGGTGAGTGACTAGCCGCCCATGATACCCTTTCTATTGAAGTTAACTACCCAATTATCTAATTCAGATCACGGCCTGGATGTCCTGGTGAACCTGATCAAGCAGACGGACTTCCCTTGGCTTATGTCCAATGTGGTGGACAACGAAACCGGTCGTCCTTTGGGCGGTGGCAAGATATCGCACTTCATACTGCACAATCAAATCTCAATTGGATTGATAGGTCTGGTGGAGCGGGAGTGGCTGGAGACCCTGCCGACCATTGATCCCAATGAGGTGACCTACATCGACTATGTGGAGGCCGGCAATAAGCTGGCCCGCGAGCTGAGAAACGAGGGCTGTGACCTCATTATTGCCCTCACCCACATGCGCACCCCCAACGACATCAATCTGGCCGAGAAGTGCAACGGCATCGACATTATCCTCGGTGGCCACGATCACGTTCGCGAGGTGACCGAAATCAACGGCAAGATGATCGTCAAGTCGGGCACTGACTTCCAGCAGTTCTCGGTAATCACCATCGAACGGGATGCCGCCAATCGGGAGCACTTCACCACGGACGTCAAGTGCTTCGATGTGACGGCCAAAATTCCCGAGGATCCGGCCCTCAAACAGGAGCTCTCCAAATATGCCAGTAAGTGGGGAGAATAACGAAAATCATATTTAACCCTTGGAGATGATATCATTTCCGACCTTATAAAGTTTATACATTGTTGATCATAAGTCGATCTAGCCATGTCTGTCCGTCTGTTCCTAGCTTTATTGATAAATTTAGGATATCATTATTTATTTATTAAGAGCTAACCAATAATTAAAATTACTAATTAGAAAAAAATTAGGCTATGGCAAGGATATCATATAGTTGGCAAAAGGAACGATTGAACGAAATCAAGCTGAATGTTGACCTTGCTTTATTGTTTTTATACAGGTTTTATACCTCGAAGTTTTGTCGTTTTAAAGAATTTTATAATATTAAATTTGCTAACTTTATTGTTCTTATTGCAATCGAAGCTCCCAAATGTAAACATTCATCTGATAATAGAAACATTTACTTCCCGAACCACAGAAACCTCTTCAATTTTGAATTGGTTGCTTTAGGACCCATTTTTTTATTCGTTCACTTTTCTAACGACATTCAATGACAACAAAATCGTTACCAAAAGCCAAACCTGGTAAACCCACAACTTATTACATTTTCCGGATAGATTTTTTGAAAAAAAAGATTGTAATCTAGCTGATATTTCTGGAACTAACCTTAAATTTGAGACAAAAAAGTGTTAACTAAAGTCAAGGGTTTTTTGAGTTATGGAAGTTTCACTATACTTTTACTTGATTACCTAATTAAATTTCGTTGCGACTTTCTTGCAGAGTTCATCGAAAGCAAGCTGTCTGATGTGATGGGAGTGTTCAGCGTGGAACTGGACGGACGTTTCTCGCGGGTGCGAACCCAGGAGACGAATCTGGGCAACTGGGTGTGCGACGTGGTGCTGGCCGCCGTTGGCGCCGATGTGGTCATCTTGAATGGCGGCACCTTCCGCTCGGATCGCGTGCATCCGGTGGGTGCCTTCACCATGGGCGACCTGGTTAATGTCATCCCCATGCGTGATCCACTCATTCTGCTCGAGGTCAAAGGTCAGGTGCTGTGGCAGGCCCTGGAAAATGGCGTGTCCGCCTACCCAAAGCTGGAGGGTCGCTTTCCCCAAGTGGCGGGCATCAGCTTCGCCTTCAATCCGCAGGCGGAGCCCGGTAAGCGCATCGATCCGCAACTAATCCAGGTGGGCGATGAATACCTCAACCTGGAGCAGAAATACAAGCTGTGCGTCAAGAGCTACATCTTCATGGGCTGCGACGGCTATACCATGTTCAAGGACGCCACTATTCTGGTAAGTCATTCGATTTTTTTAAGGGTTTTACAATCCCTAGTTACTAATTGCATATTGTAAAAGTATAAAAGTATGTGCTTCTTCTTGACTTGGCCGCCCATTTGAAAAACCGTAATCCTAAGAAATGTGAAAAAATTGCTTCTACATTTAACTTTTATGAAATAAGTTAGATTGTATATATGGAGCTTTATATCAAAAACTAAAAAAATCTAATCACATTTAAAAAATTCATAAATGGATTTTTAATTAGTTTTTTTAAAACACATTTTGTAAGTGTACTTTTCTTCTCCAGAGAAATTCGATTACAATCAAATCAAAAAATTATTTTAAGATTTTCAATAAAAAAAAAAATATATATATATATTTCGGGGCTAATGTCAAGTGGTATTCAATATATAATTGCACTTTATTTAAAGATTAATCTTTTAGGCAGGCCACATATTGCAAACGTTATTTGCTCTGATAAAACCAATCTCTTTTTCAGATGGATGACGATGCCTGTCCCGAATTGGGCATTACACTGCAGAATCACTTCAAGGCGATTAACTCGCGGAAGTGCGGTCAGAACACAAAGCATCGGCAGTCGTTGGTAACACTTCCCGAAGGCACAGTCTGGTGCAGTGCCTCGACAGCATGGATCTGGATGGACCATCGCCCATCAGAAAACTCTCGGTGGGTCATCACAACAAGTCGATGGATCTGACGCATGGAAATTCGCAGAAGGTGAGCAGAAGTTTTTTCGTAATTTATATAAATTATTAATGGTTACTCTTGTATAGATGCTACGACGTGCTTCCTTGGACGATTTAGAGCAGTCCACCTGCGATTTGGCGCCTCAACTGGAGCACCGCATCATTATGATACAAAACGAAGAGGTTTGACATTTTTAGATTTCCTATAGAGCTTGCACTAAAGTTCTAATTTTACTGCAGCATCAACGACAGTTACTGTTTAAAAAGGAAACGCACATCATGAACTCCACGATCACCGAGGCTGAGGACGAGTAAAGAATTACCGAATGCCATTTAATTCACAATTTGCATTTAATTTTTGTTTATTTTTTATTTCTTTTCGTTTTTCTAGTTACAAGAAAATAAGACAACTTGATTTAAGGGCAGGTTCCGATTTGGAGAGAAACATTTAAATAGGGATTATAGGCAGAGCAAAGAAAAGATATACCCCGATAGATAGTTAGTTAGTTGGCAGATCTGTATGATCGAGCCCTATATTTATTACCGTTTATTGTTACCGCTCCTCCGTTTTTTTTTTTTTCGGCTAAGTTTCGTTGTAAACATTAGTAAGACTTCCCCAGAGATGTATGAACTTGATATTGATATTGTATATGATGTATGTGTATGTAGTGAGTACGTGTACCTAAAGCTTACCGCTAGTTTAATTTACTTTTAATTAGATAAACTGATTTACACAACCAACTGATTATTATATTGATAAAAAAAGAGTTTGAGCCGAGCTTTGAGATTCCCTAGATATTCCAAAATAGTTGTTTAAACAATCCCAAGTCCACAGAACGCAATCAAAAACTAGAGGTTGTATGTATGCAAAACATTGGACGACCACGAGGAGCACTGGCAAACTTAAGAGGCAAGCAGATGTAAAGTGAATGTAAAGCAATATTTTAGACAATGCACCTTAATTTTGAATGTCAAAATAGAATATGTATATTTTTAGGGACACTTTTGGAGCGCTTGAACACAGAAGAACATATTTTATTTTTTAGAACACACGAACCGTCGTGCAACACTCATGGATAAATGCTTTAATCTTAAATAGTTCCTTGAACTTGCACACACCACCCACACACGAGATGCAACAAAAGCCTGAGTGTATTTTTGTCCATAGGAGAGCAATCTGATTGCGAATAACTGACGGTTAACCGGAGATCAGAACAAAAGTGAAAACAAAGGCAGCAGCTACCCACTCAATTACACAAAGTTAAACAATAAGTAGAGGAAGGCACGTATATGTACTCCATGCTTAACTGATTGTCCATGCTTAGAACGTACAGTTAACTAAAGTGAACAATATGCAGGCTCAAAATGCACCTGATTATTAAAATTATAAAGGACCCGTATATATATATATATATGTATATATATATATATATAGATATCGTACATCTTTTGACTTCTTTCTACGCCCTCGGCAGTGGGCCAACCTTCAACACTTTTAAACTATTTTGGCAACGGGCCATTAGCCCGTAGAATAACGCATTTTGTGTATATTGAACGAAGTACATTGATTTATGTAAACATTTATTAAATACATAAACTATATGTAAAGGGGATCTTTAAATGTATTTTGGCGGAAGCACGTTTGTTAGTCAGCGGGCACTAAAGTGATTGGGTTAATACTTCAATATGGGTGAGTTAAACTTCTAGGGCAATTATAATGGCCACCTCAATAGAACTGCAACACCAAGGTCTTTATGGCACTGGCAATGTGGAAGGCGCAGTCGCGCACCTCCAACGTGTTCTTCTGTATGGCCTGCTTGTCGTCCGCCTCGATGGCCTTCTGCAGATTCTCGCACTCGTGCTGGATTAATATGTTCTGGCGGGTCAGCAGTTTAAGGGTCTCGCGCGTGGGGTCGCTAGCATTTGGTGGCTAAAAATAATATTCATTATTTTGTTTGTTCTTAGCCCCATAACATTATTATGTATTAAGGTTTCGTAAAAATCTAAAATTTATGTAGCTTCTTTAACAACTTTCTTACGTTTACGTTTCATTGAAACAATTGTTTTAAAAAAAAAGTAATGTATTTTTTTTTGTGCAGACTTATGATAAATTTGATATTTCTTTGCATATCATCTCACTGTACCCATAGTCTATCAGCTCTGGTGTGTTTTTTATTTTAAATTTTACAAAATCTCATTTTGAATTATTTTGTTTGATAGGAACTAATCAATATTGGTAAACCAATTTTGGTACGCTTTTTGAAAATTAGAATCTCATTTTCTCGTCTTCAATTAGCCTACTAAACTTATGTAGAATTAAATATGTTTTTTATTTCAAAGTTCAAAGCAAACAGTGTTTAAAATCAAATTCAAATATTTTTATCCATCATTTGAAACATTTATCATAATTTGGAAGCTGTTTTAAATTTTTAAAAAATTTATAAGGTTTTCTTAGTGACGATTCAAAAACTGCTGCCCTATGTTATTTCGGTTTTTGTCATACGAATATAAAAAGGCTAAATGTCTTGGCATAGCACAGGAAATATTAAACCAATCATAAGGAGATTTTTGCGAAACTTGCAATTGATATCTTACCAAATTGGCATATAGAGCAATTAGATCAGTCACGGCACTGCGAATCAGTTCTCCATGCGGGGCAATCGACTGTTTTTGATCCTCCGGCACTGGCTGCATGGCTCGTATGAGCTCTTTCAGACAGCGAGTGACCAAATCGGATCGCAGCTTAACCTCCTCACCGAAAGGCTTGCCATCGCCAGCCATTTGGTACATGCTGGTCGTATTCCGGATATCCGTTTGACCCTTGGCCACGTTGGGCACCAGACGACGCTCGTACATGCTGGCCGGCCGCTTGATGGTCGACTGGTTCGATGAGTCATTGGAGGAGCCGCTGTCCACATTGGCAGCCCCACCCTCTGGCAGCGACAGGGGCTCGTGCTCGGTATCTGGACTGCTAAGGCTCAGATCAATGCGACTAACCAAAGATAAATCAAAAACAAATCATAAAATAAACGTAAGCAAAGTAAATGCAAATGCAAATGGAAATCAGGGCTCTCACAGTGGCTCATCGTAGACGCTGTTGTTGGAGGCGCTCGAGAACTTGGACTTGAGCTGCGAGTTTTCGCTAGACAGCATCTGCACCACGTTCTTCAGCTGATTGATCTCCGACTTGTAATCGCTGAGCTGTTTGCGCAGCGTTTCCATTTCATTGTGTGAATTCGCATTGCGTGGTGGCGTATGGACAATGGCCTAAGCAAAAGAAATCATACAAATTATGAATAAAAAAAATCAATAAATAAATAAAATCAATTACAATCGCAGTTCAACAAAAGGGAAAGCGGACAAATAACTGGATAACTACACATATTTAAACTACCCTTTTATAAGTATCATCTAGTTTTATTGAGGCTTAAGGTCTACATTTGGATTTCTACCATTGGGGATCGACTAGATTGACTAAAAAACAGGGAGCTATAGTGCCCTGGCCTACAGATGAACACAATGGATACAGCACGGGTTGTCTAATTTTCAGTCTTCGCTTACGCTTCTAGCCGAAGCTATTGTTCAGCTTGAGTATCTTTTGGCGCATTAGGTTTACCTGCTGGGCCATCGGCGGCACCGGCGCATAGTCATCATCGCTAGCCACCGGATCATAGATGGGCTCATCATCCGAAAGGTTCGGATCGTGTCCGCCCTGCTCGAACGAACCGAGCAGCATCGAATTGTTGGCATACGGCAGCGATTGCAGCGACTGATGGCCGGGCTGTGGGGCATCCAACGGACGCAGGTTGGCCATGTTTTGCCGCCGCATGGCGTCGACGAGCACATCGGTCAGGAGACCTGTGAACTCGGCCCGATTGAAGCGTGCCAATTTCTGACGACCCTGTCGGCGAAACGATGTTAATGAACCAAGGTTTTAATCATCTGTGAACGGCAAGGCCAAACCTGATTGCGCGTGGCGCTCAAAAATGGATTAGCCGGCAAAAATGGCACAGTTGCATGATCAGCATTCAGGGTGCTCGTCGACCAGACTGCAAAGTGAATTGTATTATATTAAGAACTAATGGGTATTAACATTTTACTTACTAGCTTCGCATTCGCGTCGGTCCACCTCGTCGTACAGGTCCATGACCAGCTCCTCGAACATCTTATTTGGCACGAGTTGCAACTTTCCACGGGCAATCTTCAGCTGCTCGCTTATGTCAGCCCCATTGGCATCCGGTATGATCATGTGGCGGCCACTCTGAGAAGGGAAATCAAATAATTAGGAAGGGTTTACAATCGTCAAGGGAGATAATTTTGCCTTTTAATAGCTGGTTGTTAAGATTAATATGTGAAAAGCTTTTGTCTCTTCAATTAGGAGCAATCACTAATGAATTATAGATCAGATAAACTTACTTTACAGATTTACAGCTTTAGAAAATTTTGTATTAGGGAATTTCTAATCTGAATTTTCCTTGAAGCAACGTCATTATTTATTTTTTAACCAAACTCATATACTCCAAATAGTCGCTTGTTTACTTAAAAATAGCCATACGGATAAATAATTAACAGTTTGAAGTAAGCTGAACTTGATGAATCGATTTGGCTTGCTTGCATGACCTAATCTGAACTGAATGAGTCAATGAGCTTCTGAGGGGAAATTCAATTTGAATTTGACAAACTTATATATAAGTAATCTAGTAAACTTACCGCATGATCTGGCTTTTTGCCGCCCAGGAACGTGATGATCCTGTCGGTGACATCGTACATGGCCTCCAGCAGTCGCTCGGCGATGGTGTTGTGGTTGTTGGCCCTGGCCAACTCAAGAGGCGTCATCCCATTGCCGTCCAAAGCGTTCACATCGGCTCCATAGATCAACAGCATCTCGATCTGTGATGCCTGGCCGAACTTGGCTGCCATATGAAGTGGCGTCGAGAGCTTGTCCTCGTGATAGTAATTGGGATCGGCGCCCTGAACCAAGAAGCGCAGCGAGGTCTCCAGATTGCTGGTCCTCACGCTGGCATGCAGTTGCCGGCTCAGCTCCTGCTCCAGACTGCCAATGGACCCGTTGCCATCGTCATCGTCCTGGAGACTGGGTTTCAGCACGAACGTTAGATTCACATGCTTGGCCTTGATGAAGTCGGATTTGGTGGGGTGAAGGGCATCCTTGGGCGAGGGTTTGCGCCAGCGGGGCAGATGTTTACCCCCGGTGGAACCCGTACTGCCATCCAGCAGATGGTGCTCCCACACACTATTCGCTCCATGGGCATTCAGCGAGTTCACAAAGTTCAGCACTGAGGGTTCCCAGTTGCCCTGGCGCAGCGACTTCACGATCGAGATGTGCCTGCCCAGACTTCGATGCACGGAGCAGCAGTCGGCGCATAGGAGGATTCCGCGATTGATGCTCGCCCAGGATGGATCACCGGCGCCACAATCGCCGCAAACTTCGGTCTGCAAACGCGATTTCCCCCTTGACATCTTGCCTCTGCTCGAAATCGTGGGCGTGGCTGCTGGATGGGAGTGATCCGGATCCGGCGGCGCTATAAATAACTTCCTGTGCGCTTCGATTATGCTGCTGGCGAAACACATTCAGCATTCCATATGCTCACAAACTTGCAGGGGAGAAAAACAAAAAATAGAACAAGTTGGGTAAAACTGAAGTGGCTTCGTTCTGATTCACTGGCAAACTGTCGTCTCTGATTGGAAATTCAGTCTGGTGGCGGTGAAAGGTCAAATAACCGTGACTGGGGTTCACCCCTGGCCATCAATTAGGAAAATTACTTTTAATTAAACGCTGCGAGCTGCACTAGAAAACATTTGCGGATGCTTTTTTACAAGAGTTTGTTTTATTTTTTCTGCCCGCCAGTGTGGCCAAGTAGTGGTTCTAATAAAGCGGCCGATTCAAACCGCTAAATAGTCAAACTCTATAAAGCGCTTTTTGGGGTTGCTAAAAATGTTTTATTCAAATGTGATAGGAAAATAGAAAAAAAAAGACTTAAAAATTTGGAGAACAAAGTTTTGGTAACCTCAGAAAGCCTTAAAAAACTGAATTTTTTAAGAACCAGTCCTGCCAGACTGTACAAAGTCAACAACTGGTCCCACCAATTTCCGCCTTTCTGGCAGCCTGGTAAGAAATGTATAGTTGTCTCGCTTGCACCTACCCAGAAAAACATATGTTTATCAACAGATGCGACAGTTTGACAATCACTGCAGTTTTTAGAGCACATGTGTCAAAACAAAACAAAGTGCCGACTTTCAATTGAATTTTGATTGTTTTAAAGGTGTAAGAAAAAGCACAAATAGTAAAGTATGCAAGTGAATAACCTATACACTTCGGTGGCCTGCAATCGTTGCACGGAATGCGCGGACTGGGGCCCAAATGGATGGATTGCTTATGGAGCTTGCAATGCCATAGCCATAATGGATCCAAAGGTATCAATCATGATTTCTAATAAAAATATAAGAAATATTTAATTGTGTTTTGCCTATTTAAGTTCAATGGCAATTCGACCAAGATCCTGTACACCCTGGTCGAGCACACAAAGCGAGTGAACACTGTAAAGTGGTTGGATCAAGGGACACTCTTCTCCGGCGGCGATGATGCAAATGCGATCATCTGGGAATTGGAGCAAAGTGGAGCCACCAAAAGCGTTCTGCTCAAAGGACACGCCAGTGGGGTGAATGCTGTGGATGGAGTGCGTCGTCAGGATGGCTCCTGGCTGCTGGCCACTGCTGCAGCTGATAGCACCATCAAATTGTGGACCTACCAACAAGGCAATTGTGTGTGCCTCCAGACCATACCATTGTCTGGCGGATTCTGCTTCTCCCTTCGCCTGAAGCTGCTGCCCAAGAGCAATCATGTCCTACTGGCCTTCAGTGGCGATGACGAGACTGTTTCCCTGTGGACCGAACAAATAGAAGCCACAGGTGGTGGCGATGCACCGGGTCTGCAGTTTCAGCGGGTCCATAAACTCACTGGCCACGAGGATTGGGTTCGAGGACTGGATTTCGTGGACGATGGAGAGGATCTGCTGCTAGCTAGTGGTTCGCAGGATAATTTCATTCGTCTCTGGAGGATTGCGCCTCGTAGTGAGGAGCAAATGCGTGAGAATCGGATTGATCTGCTTCAGCTAACCGAAAACGACAGCGAAATCAAGGTGGAGGAGAAGATACTGCAACTGGGAAAGCAGGCCTGGTATGCAGTGAGCTTGGAATCTGTTTTATATGGCCATGAGGGATGGATTTATGGGGTTGACTGGCACAAGACACCAGAACAGGGTAAGCAATACATTTTCAACTCGCCGAAAAACCATAAACTATGTTACTTTTCAGAGCTGCGCCTGCTATCCGCCTCCATTGACAAAACCCTCATTGTTTGGGCGCCCACGGAGCAAGGCGTCTGGTTGGAACAAGTTCGTGTCGGCGAAGTGGGCGGTAACTCCATGGGCTTTTTTGGCGGAAAGTTCTCCGCCGATGGGCACTCGATCATGGCCCACAGCTACCAAGGTGGCTTTCACATTTGGAATCAGGATCTAGAGCGCCCGCAACTCTGGACCTCCAATGTCATTGTGGGCGGCCACTACGGTGAGGTGAGGATCTGGCTTGGGAGCATGAAGGCGCTTATTTAATGAGCGTCTCAGCGGATCAAACAACACGTCTGCACGCTCCCTGGCTGCAGGATGGACGCAATCCCACTTGGCACGAGCTGGCACGTCCGCAAGTGCACGGGTACGACATGCAGGCGTTGGCCTTGCTCTCGCGCTATAAATTCGCCAGTGGAGCTGAGGAAAAGATTGTGCGCACCTTTCAGGCGCCGGCGAACTTTATCGAAAACTTCCGTAACATCAGTGGGATAAAGAAAGATGAGGCTGGAGATGCTTTACTGGATTGTAAGTCATCCTAGGTATATAATACTTAAGTGAATTCACACGCTATGTCATTTTTTTTAGCTCTTCCGAAGGGAGCTTCAGTGCCTTCGCTGGGCCTGTCCAACAAGGCTGTCTATAAAGTAGACACCGCCAATGAGGCGACCAGCAAGGGGAAAGATGATTATCCGGACAACTACTTTGTGCCCATTACTTTGGAAACACCACCGCAGGAGGAGACTTTAATGCAGAACACACTTTGGCCGGAGCTGCAGAAGCTTTATGGCCATGGTTACGAAATCTTTGCACTGGCTGCCACTGCAGATGGTTCCGTCTTGGCATCTACCTGCAAAGCCAGCAATGCCGAGCATGCACAGATAATATTGTGGTGAGTAGACTGACCTCCAGCTCTGCCCGACTAAAAATAACAAACAAAAAGAGAAAATAAGTAGAGATAATAAACAGCAGAAGACATGCTGATCCGTTTCGCCCGAAAGGATTGCCATAACTTGAAGATTGAGCTTTCGTTTAGGATACATTTCCATATGTTATAATAAGAACTAAAATGTTACTGCGCTTTCAGGAACACTTCGAACTGGAAGCAATTGCAAAAGCTGAGTGGCCACCAGTTGACAGTCACGCAACTTAGTTTCTCCCCCGATGCGCAGTATCTTCTATCTGTTTCCCGGGATCGTCGCTGGTGTCTGTACGAGAGACAGAACTCCTCCGTGGGCTACCAACTGGTGGCCAGCACCGACAAATCCAATGGAGTTCACACCCGCATCATCTGGTCATGCGATTGGTCGCATGATGGCCAGTTCTTTGTGACCAGCTCGAGGGATGGAAAAGTAGTGGCTTGGAATAAGGGCGAAGATGGCAAAGAATCTTCTCTAAACGGCTGGCAGGCGGCAGCAGTTTTGGACCTCAAAAATGAGTCAATCACAGCTGTGGCTTTTTCCCGTAATTATCTTAACAAAACAGATGACACATACATTCTGGCTTTGGGTACGGAAGCAGGGCTAATTAAGATATATCAATTGGTTCGTGGGGAATGGAAATTACTCAGCGATTTGAATAAGATGTGAGTTGGTAATTGTATTTCAAATGTACTCTGATATTAATTTCTTTAAATTTAAAGCCAAGCTCATCATCTCACTGTTCGGCGACTTCAGTTTCGACCTGGAAAAGAACTCCAGCTGGCGAGTTGCGGCGAGGATCATTTGGTACGAATCTACGACCTAAAGCTCGAATGAGTTTGACAACCTGTGAATTAAACTAGCCTTATTACCATCCACCGCTGCGTTTAATTAGACATGTCTGTATCATCTGCAGACGAAACGAAAAAGGGGATGGGTCTCGTCACGACCGATTTATCTGGATGTCCCTATCTAATCTACTGCAATTAGGTGTGTTTTTGGGGTTCCTCTCTTGGCATCTGTTTTGAGTGCCCTGATAACATGTTATTGACACCTAATTAGCTGTAAAATATTGGCATTGCAACCACTTTGATTCGGCTATTTAAGTAGATACTTCCCATGGCTGGATCCACAGTCTCTTGTACACAATTCGAGATGAAGGCAGCTATAGTTTTGGCACTGATCGGTTCAGTTTTGGCTGCTCCGCCACTTGTGGTGATGGTGACGCCAGTTCGCGACTTTGACCAGTATGCTCATATATTTGCGGAGGTACGACCAGCGGGACAAACATCTCAACATCACAATCAGCCTCAAAATTTGGAGATTGATGTCAAGCAGCCAAATCATCAGGTGGAGTTGGATATTAAGCCCGTGGAACAGAAGCCACCTCAGCACCTGGAGATCGAGATCAACAAGCAACATGAAAACTCTGCCCAGGAGCACTTGGTCCATTTGGAAGTAAAGCCAGTGGAGCACAAGCAGCCTCAACACTTGCAGGTGGAAATCAAGCAGCAGCACTCGAACTCTCCTTCTAATCACCAGATGGATCACAAGCTTCCTCAGCACATGGAAGTTGAGATCAAGCAGCAGCAGCAACATCAACACCTGGTTTCTTTGTCAGCCAAGCCCGAAGAGCAGAAGCATCCCCAGCATATCGAAGTGGATGTCGTTCAGGAGAATAAGCCAAATCAGCACTTGAACCTCAACCTGCACCAATAGAGCTGCAATAGATGTATTCGTACATATAACAAAGGGCATTAAATATGTATAATTACAAAGAGAGCGTTTTCACTGGCCCCTTTCACTCCCAAGGTGCTTGTAAAGTGAGAAATAAATAAAAATGGTTAGCCCGTGAATGTGGATGGAATGAGCACAAGGAGCCGCAGTTTGCAATTTCCGTTTAGCTGCTGGTGCTGCATACTTTTTGGGCCAAGCCAGCAGCTATGGCCACGTGTCCGGGATCAGGAGTCAGGAGTCGGGAGTCGGGAGTCGGGAGTCGGGAATAGCGTGAAGTGGAGTGGCGCTGGGTGCTGAGTTATGGCCAGAGCGTGCCACCTTTTAGACCGCAGCTTGCAATTTCCGTGCTCCAACTGACTTTATGATTGCCATTGGCTTCTGGCTGAAGCTTCAGCTTCAGTTTTAGCTGCAGCACCATTGTTGTCCAAACTTAAGCGACCAAAAGGAGCGGAGTGGGGCTGGCAATGCGGTTAATTGGCTGGCGGCCATCTTTCACTGGCACTTTAATTATGTTTTCGTGGAGTCCACAACTCAACGTCTCTATAGCTTCTATATCTATATTTATATCTTTATCTTTGTGCCTGCGAATGTCGTTGAACCAGCACATAGATAAGCGCATAAATCTGTATTGTTCTCGTTGCCACAATGGTGCACAAAGTTAACTATTGAATTGCATTTAGGCCACGTCGGAGGTCGATTGTCCTCGCACCTATTCACAGGCGGCCAATATCCTTTGGGGAAGTGCGATGAAGGCCCCATGCCTCGATGGATCCGGGGTTTCCTTCGTCGCTCGTTCACACTGATGGAAAAACCGCGAAAAAATACGGATTCGTGATACTTTTTTTTTGGACTACACTTTAAAATGATTTAAATAACTTTATAGTTCTAAACAAAATGAAGCTTTTAATTTATTTTGCTTTTGGAAATGACTTTAACCTTTTATTTCATTGAAAACATTACAATTTCTTTGGTACAAAAATAAAATTTATTAGAAAGTTATATGTGAATTTCACTACAATTAAATTATTAGGGTTGCATTTAGAGGCTTACAATTTTTCCGTAGCTAAAATTAAATTTAAATATGGTCAAGAAATTGAAATAACCCCAAAGTCCTTATACAAGGTATATTTAAAATATAAAAACTATATAAATATTTCTATACAGATAATTTAAAATAGTCCTTTTTTGCCAGTGTAATGTTTTTCGCACGCGTTTTATTTTGAGTCAAATATTGGCAAACAAAGCGGCCATTGCAATGGCGCTACACGCGTTTCCGCTTCCGCTGAAAGTTGCACAAAAATGCATACATTCATGCATTTGTGCCGAAACTTTTGTTCAACTTTCATTGTGCTGTGGCATGATACCACTCTTTATTTATTTTCTTAGCCCCGCCATTTGTTATTGCTGCAACAATTTTGCATTCTGCGGAAAAAGTTTAAATTTCAATTGCAGCGAACGTGCCCAAGAGTTGCTGACAGCCACTGGAGCGGAGAAAACTGAAGCCATTCTGGCCATAACATGTGTAAACATATTCGCGCCCCCCCCCTCCTCCTTTAGCTCACCTGCATCCCGAATTCAGAATCCTACATCCAACATCCTGCATTCTTTTTCTCCCCGAACTCCACAGACCCATTCGTTTGCATGTGTGTCAGTAGTGGATTTCGCTTGGGTTGCGCTTTCTGTTTGCCTGCCATAGTTTTTTGTTTGACTTGACGTCCAATCTTCCTTATACTGCGATAAAAATGCAACAGAAATCATAAAACAGAGCGATTTCTAAGGAAAAGTTTGATATACATATGTGAAAATCCAGTAGCATAATTAAGAGGCAGTTTTTTCAAGAGAAGGTTTTTATTCGTGGTCTTTAAACAACGACTCCAGGAATAAGTAGAAAGCCGATTTGCTTCGGTAAAATTTATGCTGATCCAATTAAAATTTGTATTTTTCTAAAAAGCGGTAATATCTTGCTTTATATGCGTATATTTTGAAAATCAACTTATTTTTTTCCTTTTTTTTCCTCGTATTTCCAATGGCAGCTGCAAGACATAATCGTCCCATGTTTATAAAATTAAATGAGTATTTCTGAAGTCGTGGAACATTACTGTATCAAATGTTCTCCAAATGTTCCTATGTTAGTTCTCCGATCTCATATTCAACCTGCCATAGCAATAAAGCTATAAGGAAAGTGTATTTCCAAATAATTAAGATTACTGAGAAAATTATAAATTTTTTTAAAAATTATCGATTGCTAGTACCATTAAGTTTTAATGAGGTTTATTATTTTAAATGTGGATTATGTATAATTTTTAGCTCTAATTAATACACGTTTTATTCTGCCTTTTTTGAAGTACGCTTTGTTTAATATGTGATTTTTGTAAGATTGTATTGATTACACAAATTAGACTCCTTACACATTTTGAAAATGCTTTACAAAAAAACTATAGTACATAAAAATAAAAAATAAAAGCTCTCAGTGCAATTCTTTCAGGATGTGTTTATGACATCTTAACTGAAGTTACTCTGCAGAGATCTGCGAACATCTTGATGGGTTTGCTGATGCTTCCCTTATGCTGGTCATCGTCTCCCAAAATCCACAGAAAATTAATTATTCCAGAGGGGCAGCGTATGCCAGCCATATCCATATTTTTTTGCCCCGCATTGCGCTGTCACAATTGCGACCCCGTTGGCGTCCACAAACCCACATATGCACATCCACATCCACATCCACATCCACATCCATATCCACATTTACACTTACACTTACACCCACGCATATGTTTCGCTCGTATTTCCGTTTTGACTGCGCCAACAACAATGGCGTGCGCGCTCCATGATTTGTGCATTTCCGCTTCTTTTTGGCAGCACGCACGCGACGTGCACGGACATGCATGCGGGGGCGAACCGGAAGCTGCCGAACTGAAGCCTGCGACTGCGACAAAGCCAATTGATGCGCATTGAGCATTTGGCCTAGTTCGAAGTGGAGTAGAGTGGACCTGCACCCAGTTAAATCGCCAATTGATTAGGCCACGACAAGCACTGCTTTTTGGCGCATTTGCCGCCGTTGTAACAAGCAAAACTTCGAAACGAAAACTTTCGGCCTGCTAAGCCCAAAAGCCCAAGCGTTCAAAGTTTTTCAATTACCTGACCACGCTGTGCTCCTGTTTCCAGGATCCCTGGATCCTAAAGCAAATTTCAGGTGCTTCCCATAGTTTTGTTTGCTCGCCAATGGTAAGGATAAGGGCAAGTTTAACAAGACAACGCGGGTAAAAACGAAACTACTAAAAGTAGCAAGTTGAAAGTTTTGTAGCGAACAAAAAAAAAAAAAAAAATAAGACATGCCTTGTTGTATATTTTGATTGTAAATATTGTTATATAAACTTGTACACCGGTTCATTTGGCCAGCTTAATTCAGTGGCCTAGTCCGTTTTCATTTGTCTAGCAAGCCTTTGAAAGTTAGTAAACCTTAATTGTTTTCCAATTAGTTTTGCTGTAAAAAGTTTGAAGTTCATTTAGCTCCAACACCCACCCACCCGTCGAATTTGCCCTCGCTTTATCTCCTGTTTTTTGCTCGTGTCGGTCGCAGTCAACGTGGCGTATGATGAATTTTTAATTACGTGTGCTGCAAGCAAACCAGACAGAAAAAGCAACGCTAAAAAAAAAATAAAAAAATTGGTAACAACTGTTTGCCACTTGCAAATTGCAGCTACTCAAAAAAGAAATTTAAAAAAAGTAGGGTGGCAGTTGAAGAACTCTAAAGCTAAAAACGTATCGTTTTTCCCGACTGCTTTTGGAGGTGCAACCAGAGTCTCCATTTAGTCATATTCATATTCAAAACGGCGAAAAACAACTCGGCATTTTGCCAAGATAATAACACATGCGGAATAGAGCGTTTAGGGTCCTGCACTTGACAATGAAACTGAGCCTGAATTCGGCTTTAACGTCTGATTTACACACTGATGTTTGGCCGCCGCTTTAAGCTCCGTTTAAATAAAGCCATTATGCTGCTACTATTTGTGTTTACTGAATGGAATCGAAAACAGTTTGGATTGTTTTAAGCGCGAATCGCTTTCGGCCATTTTCAACACTCCTGATTGCAGTTGTAAATTTGCGAGAAAAATAGATTGCAAAAAAGTGAAAGAGCAAACGGTTTTGTGTACTGTCAACAGTGCAGCAGCACCATCATCACCTCTGACTATTTGCCACCCATAACACACATCACACCACCGATCCACCAACCCACCGAATCCACCGCACCACCGCAGGGAAATGGTCCGAATGCTAGAACCACCGGGCATTTTTACAGCATTTACGATTTCCCTTATTGCTGGCGTTTTCATTTCGGCTTCGGACACTTTTCCCGTCCGCTGACAATTTCATGTTTTTTTTATCAATATCTGTAATGCATTGCTGCCATAATTTTTTTACGCCCTGGAATTGTATTATTTGCCGGTTGCATTGAAGAATTTTACGGAACGAATCCCTGTTTAAGATATTTTAGGGTAAAAAACAAAATTCATCACTCCCATTTCATTCCATATTTACAAACATTATTTTCTGTCGAAATATTATTTTTACACATTTATACAGCATTTTATTATTTGGAAATAAATAGATATTTTTCAACAATAAATTTTATATATTTTAATTTTCGTCGTATTTCTCAATAACTACTGAAGTTTTTCACATAAACTACATTTTTTTAAATTTTACTTTCCCTAACAACAAATTTATATAGTGTAATCGTATTGTATTTAGGCATAAAACCTACTTTTGCACTTAATTTTATTTCTGATCCGACTAGACTTTAAATTGGCAGAACTGATTTCTTAGATAAGAAAATTTATTAGCAGGAGTGAGTACAAATTTGGTAGATTGATTGGTAAAAATGAAATTTTATTATTATTGTATTTTTAACTTTTAACTTTTGATTAGCAACATAATATTTTTCAATATTTTCTTAAAATTTGTTTGCTATTATTATTAAGTCTTTATTCTTAATAAATGGTTCATAACTTAAAACTAAATCATTGCCCATTTTTAAATTTTTAAAAACATTTGTGATATCATATTGAAATAAATATGTATAATATATGTATAATAAATTTGTGGGGCATACAGTTTATGGCTTTTAAAGTGAGTTGGATACTCCACGCACTCGCTTCAGTTCATTCAGCTGTCATGAAATCTTTTTTCCATTTTATGGTACGGTTTTTCAACGTTTGCAACTGCCGGGCGTTAAAGTTAATTTGTTTACGCTGATGTGTCAATATAAAAAATACGCTTTTTGTGACTTCATCAAGGGCTGCGAGTAGATTTGTCAGTGAAACAAATTTGCGCCATATCATGGGGATTTATAAATTCAATATGCCATTGCGTCCGGTTGAGAGGAAAGCTGTGCAAGTCGATTGATGTGGTTAGCACAGTTTGTACGAAAAAGGGGGACAAAAGAAAATCGGGTTAAGCCGAGAAAATCAACTTTGACTTAACAACATTAAAAGCGCACTGCTTTAAAGGACTTTAAGTTAATTTTCACAGCGAGGACAACCCCTCGAATGTCTCCCGGTTGGCTGAAAAGATGATAAATTTTTATGCCGAACGACTCTGAAGGCAAGTTTATAAGTATGCTTGTGTGTTAGGAGCTCAAGGATGGGAAACTTCGAAGCAACACAGCCGCAACTTTAGCGGCGACATTTCCTCCGGGCATTGCCGCAAATTATGCGGTCGGGGTCGTCTTGCCCCCAGAAGGAGCAGTCTCAAACACTTAAAAAACAGTCATCATTATAAAGGGGAAATTAACTATGATTTTCTTTGTCTTCATTTGGGAAATAGCATAAAAATAAGCTTGGTATTTTTATCTCAATTTTATTAGATTTTTGATAGAATTTATATACTATTCAAATCAAGTTTTAATTCGAAAATTAAAATAAAAATTGCGAACTATTTTTAGCAAAGTCACTAAAAATAAATAACTTTTATTCCAGCTTAAGAGGTTCTTTTTACAGAACACAATTATAACATACGATTTTTTTAATCCTTAAATTGTGGGGATAAATTGAATTATAAATATAATATTTTAAAACAAACTCTAATTTTTTACATATCCAATTTTTTATAATGTACTTTACCAATCAAAAGATTCCACCTTCAATACATAGATTAAGAGCAACTGTAGTTAAACCCAATAACGGACAAAGTATTGACTTTATGTCAAAATCCAAAGTGTAATTTTCTAATTTCTAGAGTCAAGACAAATGTTTTTCTAAGTGAAGGACTAGAGGACGATGGGCGACTGGCAAACTGCAAACTGGCAACTGCAAACTGGCAGCACCTGCTGCTGTCAGAACGGATGTGATGCCTCGGCATTCCACTCAGCACCCCTCGAAGGCAGTAGTGTCAGAATCTCCAAAGCAAAAATTGCTAGATTTGGAAAAAAACTGCTAAAAGGTACTAAAAATTTAAATTTTTCTTATTAACATATATATGTATGTTTTAAAAAAATTAAAAAACCAAAGGACGATGGCTTCGGCAAGCCGATGTTTATACACCCTTGCACCTATTGGAAAAATTAAACATGTAAATTTTGAATTATATGAATACCTATTAAAAACCATTCAATTATTGGATCATTTCTTTGGAAGTTATATGATATCGATTTCCGATTTTAATAAAATTAAAAAGCGTTGTTCTGAAGTATTAAACCATTTCTATATGAAAAAGAATTTTACAAAAATTTAAAATTAGTGAGTTAAAACTAAAATAAAATTTGATATTTTTTATTATTCCGATGTAACCCAAGCATAAAACACAGCAAAATAGTGACCAAACACTTCAAGCTATTCATATAATCGAACCACCGAGTTAATAAAAGTTTCGATTTCTTTCTGAACCATTTTATATCGTAGTTTGTGCAATCAATTGCTTAAGAAAAATTATAAATTGCTAAATATGTGGCGAATAGCAATTACAAAAAAAAGAAAACATATTAAAGTTGCCATAAATAGCAACTAGATTGCTAAAGTGGCATCACAGCTCGAAGGACCCTTCGGAGGAGCCGTAACCCCCCGGAAAACCCCTCTTGGTGTGAGCGATGGCTGTTTGAACACTGTCGACTGTCATATTACACGCTGCGCGTAATTTGTATAGAGCGATCTGCTCGTGCCGTGTAATTTATGCATCCATCAATCGCACAAGTGGCGCTAATTGATATTACTCGGCGTTCGGGGGCGAAAATGCAACATTGAGTGGGCCGAATTGTTTACCAACAGCATTTGCTTTGGATGCCACTTATTTGCCCAACAAATTGCAATATTGCATAATGTTATCAGAATGCGAATGCGATTTTGGCAGTTTTACGCTACTCCAAAACTAATGGAAAAATATGCACTCTTGCATTATCAAATATTTGCAGCGCTGCATTATTGATTTTTTTGCCCACTATCTGGGCGGTTCTTTTGCATGCGTCGTCGATGTCAGAGTTCAAATTATGAGTTCATCGCAAGTCGCGGGCACAAAGCAACACTTGCCAACAAAAGCTCGAATACACTCGACGTCAGACAACGGCAACACCAACAACTACAGACAACTCGAGTGCCATTGTCTGAATATGTGTGTTTGATGTGAGTGTGTCTGTGGGTGGGTGAATGTTTAGGTGGTTGGGGATGGGATGGGTGGTTGGGTGGTTGGGTGGTTGGGAAAGGGTTACTGCTGACAGGGTGGGGATCATTTTGCCTTGGACAAATGCCTGTCAGTGCTGAGACAATGCAATTGCAGCAACTACTTCTCACCATAAGTTCCGAATAGCAGTCACTACCTTCAACAAACGAAGACAGGCAATTTCATTTACGATTGAATACCAGGAATATTTTTGCAAAATGCTTAAAACAAAAGATTGGATGTGAAGTGAAAAATTTAGTAAAAGAGAAAACATTGGTTAACGAAAATCACTTATTTTTTTCAATAAAAAAACGAATTTGTTTAAACATTGTTCATTTTGTATACAATATTACAAATACATAAGATTGGATAATGAAAAGATAACATTTATTTCATTTTTGTAGTAATTGTTTATTTAATTTTTCATTTACTTACTCAATTAAGTTGTTTAAAGTTTTGACAAGGATGTGTCTAAGGGTTGAAAATCGTTTCATTATTATTTCTCATATCAATTAAAGTATGAACTTTTATTTAACTTTATTCCCATAGATAAATGTTAAATAAAACCTTGTTTAGCTTAAATACCTAATAAAATTCAGCATCATTTTAATGTTGATTACTGAAAATTTTTGGATTTTTTAACATAAAGTTGAAAATGTGTAATTTTCCCAATTGGGTGTCAGTGATTCCGCAATCACAGCCAGTTTCTCTGGTGCCAGCACTACATTTTGGACTGGGGATTAACTGGGACTTACCCGCACGTGTGAAGTGACGGTTCTCAGGCCCTGGACCCCCAAAGGGAATGGACTTGGGGCCGGCTAGTTGACCATAAACTAGCTTTGGATGCCTCGCTGTGGGAGTAGTGACCTCGCCCTCTGCTTGACTCCTGCTGTCAAATGTCAACGGAATGGGTTTGGGCTTTCGGGATGTGATGGGATGGTAATGGAGGAGATGTGGCCTCAACTCCAGTCATAGCATTTGCCTTCGCCGCTTCACCTGCAGGTGCATCCATCCACCTCGTTGTCTGTTTCTGTTTCTGTTTCTGTTTGCTGCTGATGGCTGCAAACAATGCCGAAGGGTTGAGATCCGGCTGAGAACCCAGCTTAGTCGAGCTATTATGATGAGCGAGCTCCGAGTTCGGGAGCTGTGTGTTAATGACAGCGGAAGTGCACTTTATTTAATTAATATGTTATAATTATAAAGTGCTTATGTCTGCTCATGTGTGAAGTGGATGGCGGGCTTCTCCGGATTAATGAGTGAAAAAGTCAGAAAGTGCAGAGCACTGGGGCCATTCTGCTAAGCAAATAAAGTGCCAGGTAAATACAAATACTGCGTGGGAATTAATTGACAGGGCATTGAGTTACTTCGCTGCTGATAAGATGCTTAAAGGCTTCTTGGCTTAAGCCAAAAATCGTAATGTAAAAATGTATTTAAACAGACACTTTGTAAATGCATTTTTGGGTTCAGAGTGACATTTTACTTAAAGTTCATTAAGAGCATTAACCAGTCATAACTCTTTGGATCTCATCTCGATCAATAAAATTACCTACCTCATCCATGGTAATTAATAAAAAAAAATAAGCATATTTTAATTTAAATCAGTGAAATTGAAATATAAATGAACTTCTTTTTTCTGTCGATGCATCAGATCAAAATTTAACAACAATTTAAATATTTATGGGATATTAGCTATGGTTTTTCTTATATAAATTATATTCATCTCACCTTTAGCTATTTTTGTTTGCGATAAATATGTCTAAAAATTTTTTAGTGATGCTTTATTGTATTTTATGTTATTTTTTCTTTAATTAAAAACTTATTATTGTCTTCAGTTTAATTGTACTTTTCTTGTTGTTAACTTGTTTCCTGATGTGTGCACTTAACTAAACTTTATAGGCGCTATAATTTGATTATGTATTTGATAGTTAGTGTTTAAAGTGTCCCGTCAATTGCGCTAATTGCTGGTTTTCAGATTGCTGTGAAATTGACTTTTGTGCGGGAATAATGACATTAATTAGGTGGCATATCAAGCAAAGCTGCCTGCCAAGCAACCAGTTAACATTAGGAACTTTGCCACATGCGGCGTAAAATGTCAATTATTTCAATTAAACAGGCTTCTGCGACGCCGAGGTTGCCAATGGCAATAGCAATCATCATCAATTTCCATGCACTTAATACAAATATGCTCCTCAGTTTTTTGTGGATGCCCTGTCGGGGCCATTAAAAGTTTGTCGGTTCCACTTCTAATAACCAATTAAAGTGCTAAAATAAACATTAATTATGCGTTGGAGTGGCACAGCTCGAAATATGTTGCAACTTTCTCCTATTGTGTGTGAGTGTGAGTGTGAGATTGGGTGTGTACCACTTTACATTGTTGGCTAAAAGCAACGGGCGGTGGTAGAAACTTTAAAGTTTTGCTAAATTTATGCACATTGTTGCATTCCTTGGCATATGGTTTTTTGTGTGTGTGTGTGTGTGTATGTGTTTGTTATCCTGCGAATATGTGGAGTGGCATAAGTAATCAAGCAGCCAGAAAAGTGGCAAATGTGAAGTATTTTCCGCAAATGTTTTGGCCAAGCTAGAACGAATTGCCAGGTTGTCGCTGCAAAATTTATGTGCATTATTTGCATAAGCTGCCCCTCGAGTGTCTTAAATAACTGCATTTTAATACAGTTTAGACATCTGCATATTTACACCCAGACAAAGTTTGGTCATGTTACGGATCACTTTATGTTAAAGGACTTTTGTGAATTAAAATATTTATTGGTCTATTCAACAATCTATAAATAAAAACTTGTTTCTAGTTATTTTTGCAGGCACGCAAGCAAGGCCAAGCCTAGCACTTTTTTAAAATCTTTTTTTTTAATTTATTGTTATTGCTACTTTGACTTTTTAGTTGTAGAAAACATTTTATAGATAAATAAATGTGTTCAAATAATCTAATATACTTACAGATTATTTACTTAGGAAGTTTTAATTCGAATCATAACAAGAAAGGAAGCAAGCCGAACACTTTGAAATGGTTGAAGGTTTTTTGCAAGCCCTGATAAAAAATAATAAAATATAAATAAAACATTTGAAGTTTGATTCCCATCCTCACCTTCCGCACCATCCACACCATCCTAAATAATGGATTTATACGCGTATTTATTTTGTAATATTCCGATTGATTCCATGGGAGCTTTATGATAGTCCTCCAACTTGAATCAAATTTGAATCGTATTTCTAAGATAATAAGCCATTCCTATGTATATATTGAAGAACTAAAAAAAAAACAAAATTAAAAACAGCAAAGTAATAATCTGTGTTTATATTTTTTTCCGATTGTTCCTATGGGACGTATATGACCTGATCCGGCTCGTTTGGACTTATCTACTACCTGCATTGTAAGATAATTTTTGAAAAAGTTTCAATGAATATATGAATATCATTGGATACACTCCTTCATTTCTCATTGAAATTATAATTATATTAACAGTGGACAGAAGGAAAATTGTACATTTCAAGTGGGAAAAATGGATTTTAGAGTGTATTCGTAAATACTTGAGTTTCCACGTGAACAGTGCTTCATCTTTAAGTCGAACTCGCACTTAGCTCGACTTTCCGTCCGCCTGCTTAAGTGTCACTCGAAATTGAACTGAAAGAAGTAACTATTGGCCTCTTTACAACAAGATGCAATTATTACATGGCCGGCAGCTGCTCCTTACCTTTGGCAAACTGTAATAAGTGCTATCGAGCAGTAGTTTTAAGCAAAGTCCGAGCTCGGCAAACTTTTCGCTTGCAAAGTTAAACAGCAGGCCCTGAATAAATTGTCAAGGCTGCACCGTCAAAGATACTAAAAAAAAAAAAAAAAAACAGGTTAAAAGGGAAAAAGTATACTTCCTCCAGAAAGTTGCCGAAAAAAGTTACCTAACGATGAGTTCCAAAGTGGAAATAAGCTGGGCTCAGCAGAAACAGCCAAGTGAGGGTCGCGTTGTTATTAACTTCATTTCTAGTGTATTCAATCGCTTATTGGAAATCATTGTCGACAATCCCATTGTTATAAAAAGCTGTCATCGCCAAAAAGTATATTTTTTTTAACGAGGAGGGAGCAATAAGGTATATGAATCTTGGTATGTGAATCTTAAATAATGAATTTAAGGAAAAATGTGTTTGATTCAAAGTAGTAAATTAGCTTCTTAAAACAGTTAAATTTAAAAAAGCTTAACTGAATCAAGTAGTCTTTTGAAAACTATTGACACCATTTCTCTTTAATTGAATTGAATACTTTAACTAAACTAAAGACCAGAAGTTTAATGTTACGATTTAAGAAAAGGTAAATGAATTTCCTTAGCCTTTAAAAAATATAAATTTCAACATTATAATGATGTTAAAGGGATCTGGTTTAAACAGCCTTCAATGCAAATACCATCCCAGATAGTCCTTGCTCGATCCGTGTGTCAAGTGTCAGCTTAATTGTTGACAACATCTGCCGACGCTTGCGGTTAATTAGCCGGCTATATGATTAATCAATCAGCCGGACTCGGAGTCCTCGTCTCAATCCGATTGCGAGGAGCAAGTGTGCCTGGTTACGCCGCACAATGAATACCAAAAATTCAATTAATTTGTGAATAAACGTTGAATTGAATTGCGTTTGCCGGCTGCCTGCAGCAGTCGGTGCATAATTGCCAGTGACATGGCTGCAGTTTGCGATTCGCAGCCTCGAATCGAGGGTTCCCCAGAGCCCGAGTGGCGAGAGGTTGAGAGCTTGGAGAGCGTGCCAGCGCCATCTTTGACGGCTTCTTAATTAAAAGACTGTCAATCTGTGTGTTCGTCCTCGGATGCGTGTGTATATGTGGGTGCACTGCGTGCTGAGGCGGCACAGGAAGCGACAACCCGACAAGTCGACAAACCAGGCCGTGATGCCTCGATGCCGTGATGTTCTGGCACTCCGGGCTCCAAGGATCCAAGGTTTCAAGCTCCGGACTGCGGACTGCGGACTGCCAACTACGGCTGCAACCCATTGCCGGAGTGCTATTGTTAGCATCAAGTCATGCGCGCGGCAGGCAGGCTGTATCGCCGGCAAAAAGCAAAAGCAGGACCAACGCCAGCGAAAACTGAAAAGAAAATGGAAAATGAACACAAAAAAATGCACACATTGCCAGGACTTCATGGAGTTGACAGGGTTTTATAGCCAAGTGATAGAGGAGCTATATCAGCATCATTGGCTCCAACTATAATGAATGAATTTGTTTTCTTACAATAGATTCATTAATAATAATAATCACACAAGAGCAAAGGTGCTATAGGATTTACAAAAGTTGAATTTTATTTTAAAATTTCATGTTCATATTTTGAATTTAATCTTCAATTTATCTTGCGCCGTTTTATACTAAATAGTATCAACTTTAAAAAAAGGAAGGAACATGAAATTTAAATTGATTTTTAAGTAGTTTGACTTTTAAGTATTTAAATTAATTGTATATTGTTTTACCGTTAGTTCGTATATTAATCAATATAATAATCGTAAGTCGTAAACGTAATTGACAATGAAAGTCATGAGACTACAAAGAAAATGAGAGATTTTAAAAGGGGAATTGCAAATTTCTTTTTCAGTAAATAAGTTATAACAAGGAATAATAGTGTCGCATTGTCCTTCAGGAAAAAAATGGCCATAGTTCGCATCCCTAAGTTTGTTTGCCACTCTACTTTCAAGCAGAAAGGGTAAAAGGAAAAAACGGCAAAGCTGGGAAATACTCGTACAGGAAAAAATGCATAAAAATGACTTATAAAACATTTGTGAGCGTGCGAACGGAAAATCACAGGCGGAAAGGGAGCCCGCACTTTGAGGGCCACCACATCCCAATGCTCCGATCCCCATGCCACCCATACCCCTTATCACATACCCATCGCATCCGATCCCATTCGGGAACAGTATCCTTTCCAGGCCGTACAAGTGCTGCTCATTGACAGCACGCTGACGTGATGTGCTTAAGCCTGCCGCGATGTCCTGGTGTGCGAGGCTGTCTGTGTGCTGCCTGCTTTTAGGCTGCATGCTTTTCATGCACTGGGAAAAACGACTCCAAGATTATTTCAATTAATTGAAAGACCTTGTGTCGTTGAAAATTTAGCTTAATAAATATTATTAAATAAAATAAAACTTGTTCTTTTAAAATGAACTTATTTGTATTAAAAATTTCATTTCATGTGTTTATTCATGTGTTTGTATAAATGCAAGTGATAAGAAAACTTAAAACTAAACTGCCAAAATGTACTTTATCAACTATCTCAGTTCGGAATAGATAAGTAAGTTTTAATACTTAACTTTATATAAAACGTTCAATAAATAAGCAAAAAAATTCCTTTTTAAAAAAATTTAAGTGATTATATTTTGGAATACCCTCTAAATTTTTGGGTGTTTTTATTTAAGGCTCAGATTTTTGCCGAGGTAAAACGGTAATGTTTTATTGTAGTGCATTGGCTGCAGCCTTGAGTTTGCGGCATCCCGATATCCGTGCACTGAGAATGCGTTCCATTCGCCACGACGTGATGACTCCAACTGTGACGTGCCACAAATATCAATACAGGACAGGCGACAGAGACTGGCTCAAGGATGCAGGACTTCGTGGCTCAACTCCTCGTCTTGAACACGTTTTGCACGTCCTCAAGTGTTGTTAGTTTCATCGCCCGACCCGTCCTTTACCGCTTTACACCTACTACCAACTTTGGGGGCTAACCCCCTCAAACCCATCTCAAACTACCCCCCCCTTTTTCGAGCGTCAGCAACTTTGTTTTTCGCTTGATTTACCGCGCAGATCCTTTCGTATATTTGTCGTTTCGACGTAATTTGCATATAATTTACAGCTGCTGGCAGCAGGCGGCATCGGCAACTTTTAAAGTATTCCTTTTCTCACACCTGGTCGTCGACGGACGACGACAAGCTCTTCGAACCGCCGGCAAACATCCTTAGACGCAGGCAAGCACTCGGAACAACAAACATTTTAGCGCCACGCCATGCCAGTGAATATTTTTAAAGTTTTTGACATAGTTTTCCGTGCCGGCATGCAGCTGGGCACGCCCACTTGAGCACGCCTCCGTCGCACGCACTCGCAAATTTCCGCAGTTCAAATGGGGGTGGTGTCGGGCGGAAAGGCAGACGCTGGCTAATGAGCTGCAGGAAGCCCACCTGAAAAAGAGGAAGCGTAATGCACTCGGCATGCATTTTTTATATCAACTTATAAGTGGTTCCGCCAAAATAAAAAACATAATATAACAAGAGCTGCGGAGTTTCCCAGGTGGCAAAGGCGTGATGCGGAGTGCGCTAATTTACAGAACGCAGGTGTGAAGCTCAGCGAAAAGGGGATGGAAAAAGGAAGGGAAAGGGAAAAGTAAAAGGTGAAAGGCGAAAGGCGAAAGGAGAGGTATGCCGCAGGACAAACACCTCGGTAGCTCAGGTGGTTAGTTAGTGGCATGTTCGCATTTCCTTGTTTAGCAGGGAAGTGTTATTGCAAAGAGATCTTTTGCGTCAGGAGCCAAAGAAAATTGAGAAAATAATTAGTTCGAGACTCGGAATCAAAGAAAAGCCAAAGAAAAATTGGTGATAAAATGGCAAAGTTATTCTTAATAGAAGCATTCTTCTTCAGATTTTTTGTTAAATTTTAATCAATTAAAAATTTCTGACTTATAGAATAATGTTTTTCAACTGAACTAAAAAATTTTTTGAGACAACTGCTTAATTTATAAATGTACTACAATATAACTGAATAACGAAAAAAAAAACTAGAATTGTTAATTGCTAAAATAGTATGAAAGATATAAAAAATGTGAAGAAAAGGAAAACCTAGCAAAATTATTGCACTTGTTAAAAATCGTTGTAAATCCAAATATTTCATACTAAACTTAAATATTTGTCGCTTTGATTTTCATCCATTGCGTTTTCTAGTTATTTTAAATATAAAAATATTAAACTATGATGTAATATTATTAGCCTTTTTTTCAGATTACATTTTAATATCTGGAAATTTATATAAAAATTTAATTTTAAATCTACATTACTCCACAATTATGTAAATATTAAATATTCAATTTTGGTATTTAATACGTACTGTACTTAATATTATATTAAATATTTAAATAAAATATTAATATATACAATTTTGAATTTAATAGCCATATATTTATTTTTACTATGCCATATTTTTATCAGGGTGCTTACAAATATTGTAGTATACTTTTATGAACGTCCCCGTAGCTCCATACCATTGTAATTTCAAGTTATTTCTGTTTATTGAGTTTGCCATGTCGATTGCGAACAAGAGACGCAAATGAAATTGGCTTCCAATTCAATTCACAGTAATTAATAAAATTTTCGTAGCCTATTGGGCTTTAAAAGAATTGAACTGAATGCTTAAGCGAGTTTGCTGCACGTAGAGCAAATTACTTGTAACATTTAAATTTGAATTCCTATATTTAACTTGTTCAGCATTTTTTGGTTATCTATAGACCCACTCATATTTGTGCTTTCTGGCTTTTCCTCATTAGCTTTCTCTCCAAGTTTTACGATTTTTCCTATCTCCCTCCCTTTTGCACTGTGCCTATCTCTCTTCCTCCTTTGCCATTTGCTGTGAGTGCCTTTTTTTGTTGGGGTTTTTCTGCGCTCGTTTAGCTATTCTGTTGAGCAAAATTAACTGCTCCTGCCGCTGCATAAAATTTAAATTTTATTTGCTTTTATTGTCGCTGTTTTATTTTATTTCGTTTCGTCGCGTCCAGCTCTGCTTTATTTTCGCAAGTTTGCTTGTTTTTCCTTGGGCAACTTTCTATTTTTGGGTGTGCGCATCATTTCCATATCAATAACAGCTGGACGCCCTATCCGCGGAACCGCTCCCAGGAAATCGTTTGACCCTGGTAACACTGTGAAAGTGGGAAACCGGAGCTCTTGGCATCGCTAAAATCGCATTTGCCTTCGGGGATTATTTGCTATAATTCATGCTGTCAATGCAAATTGAAATTGTGTCACGCAGTCAAGTCGGGCAGTCATCTAGTCAGCCATTCGACGTTCGCATTTTCCATTTTCCGCTCTGGCCGATTTCCCAGCCACGCTCATGCCACCCAGAGCAGAGCTTGCCATTTCGTATTTTTTATACACCGCTCACCGCAATTGTTGGCCAGCTTCCATAGCTTCCATAGCTTCCATCGCCGTGGTCCTGCCGGCGAAATCTCAAAACACAAATGGATTTTTAAATTACCCTCGTGGCACTTTTCGACTCCGGCGGAGGACGAGAACGAGGGCCATAAAACTGTGCTGTGTGTAGGTGCATTGAATTATCTGCGACATTCTGTGCAGTTGGTTTAATTCAGCAAAATGCATAGATATGAGTTGGGTTGGTAGGGGGGATCATAAACTATGCATGGGCAGCGTTTGTCGAGCGTAAGAACGTTCAATTTGCTCCTCTAAAGAAGCAGCCTGTGGCTCCTCGCCTTGCTCTTTTTGCTTGCCGCTCGTCCTTTGCATTGTTGAGTTATGTTTCTTGGTTCGCAGCGACACCCTCTGACCCCCTGACCCCTCTTTTAACCCCCGCCACCCCCACCCCCTGGCATCCATTGGTGTTCAGTGAAGCGGCAGCCTTGCAGCCCCTTACTTTTCCTCTTTTCAAGACTTTTTATTTCGCTCGCAGGCGGCACTTGCATAAACCAAATGCAGAGACAAGTGTCTTCGTCCTGCAGAGAGAGAAACAAAACAGAAGTTTGTACAAAATGGTCTCCACATTGTATTCAATCAAAACAAAAATATTAGATTTTACCAACAAAACTAACTACACCCAAAAAAAAAAATTTTATGAAAAATGTCTTAATAAGATGGGTATTAGATTCATACCACGAAAGTATTAAAATAAAACTTATGTGGATTAGAAAGAGGACCTTAGACTTCAGTTTTAGACTTTTCGGTATAGAAACAAACCTATATTTTTTTATATTATATTTTATATTTTTTAGTATTACATGAATACTTTTATGTTGTATGTAGTTTTTTTTCAAGACACACTTATTAAAACTAAACTTTAAGTTTTTTTTTTTGGGTGTAGTCAAAATAGTACTATGCATTTCGAAGGTTTTTATTGTACACTTGGAAGTATTACTTGTAATTTAAATTGTATGGTTAACACAATTTGTTTAACATTTTTGTTAGTTATTAAGAAGCAGTTTTCTGCATCGAAATATTTAATTTAACATTAAATAAAAAAATTAGCTATTTGCCAAAAGCTTTAATACTTTATGTCTTGAATAACTTTAAAATTAACTTAGTATTTAGGTGTTCACACAGGTGCAAATGATAAATACAACATTTATATTTATTTACACATTTCTTCGTTGGTCTTTGGCTCTTTAGTTTGGTAATTAAATGCACGATTGCAGGAATTGATTTTCTTACCAAGAACTTTCAACCAAACACTTGTTTTTTTCAGTGTTTGCCCTGCTTGGTTGGTTTGCTGGAACCTATAACTTCGACCCTCCTTTGAACTGCATTCCCGTGTCCTAGCTCCGATCTCCGAAAAGAGCTGCCGGCTTTCGACGTGTGTCAAGTGAGCTGCATTTGTTTAATGCCAGCGCCCAGTAATTGGAAAGCATGTCGAACATGTCGAATTTATTGCCCCGCAAAAAGCACACAGATACAAATTGAAACGGTTACAGATTACGGATGCATCTACACATGGCCACAAGGTTACATAGATACAGATCAATGGTCGAAATTCGGAGCATTCCGAGTCAATGGCTTGGAAGAGCCCCAACCAAATGCAATTAATCAAACGCAAGGGGCCAATGTCAATTACATGCAAGAAGCCTCCCACTTTTCCACTTTCCCACTTTCCCACTTTCCCCGACCCTCGAAGTCCCTTCGATTCGGTCCGGTTCGGCAGGATTCGGACCATGCTAGCTGGCCAAAGGCGAGATGTTTTCCGGGCTACGTTGTCTTGGCCAACACCTTCCTGCCCAAACACACACTTCATACAACACACACATAAATTTCTGGCCCACACACACACACACACACATCGTCTGGCATTACCATCACCACCGGCTGTTGTCCTTGTGGGCCAAAAGCGTGTTTGGTTTCTGGCTCCTGCCATATGTACCCTAATTCTGCCGTATCTTGCCAACAAAATTGCATTACATATTTTGCATTATTTGACAAATTGAAATCTAATCGAACAGCATGCCAAAGACGTGATAATTTCTCAAATACCTACACACATAAATGGAATCATTGTTTATCCTTAATATATTCGTAATTGAATCTCTTGAGTTAAACGGGTCTTGACTATTGTGTCTCAATTTAATCGCAATATCTGAGTATTACTCATTGGGAATTTATATGGACTTTCCTCCTTCAAAACATTTGATGTGATTTGTTTTGTGTATGCTGATTGTTTGATATTTTAGTGGGATAGGCACAATATAGAAAACTCTGCTAAAAATATAGCTAATGAACCATAAAGTAAACTTTTGTTCGTAATTTTAATGAATTTTATAAAATGAAATGCGTGTCTGAATATTTACTTAACTAGAGTGTTTAGTTTTATACTGGTTAGTGACATTTGTGTTTGGCAAACGAACTACTCTAAAGTTCAATATTGTATTTACATTTTACCCTTTATTTATTCTGAGTGGTTAAATTAAAGTTTTACATAATGTTTTGAACATTTGTTTAAGTCTGTATCAGTTAACTATATGCTTATTATTTTGTCATTTAGCCATTCTATTGTTGTTCCATTAATTCAAAAATTACTGGAATAAGCAAAAAATTAAAAAAAATATTTGCAAAGGTTAATTTGAGCTCAAATCTAATATTAATACATTAATTTAATTTCAATATTTTTAATAAATATGGTTTGAAAGCTTATTTTACTAACTTGTTTTTGTTTTTCATTTTTTTGATGTGAATAAAAAAAAAACAATACTGCCAATTCTGCACTCTCAATGGAATTAAGTGTTAATATTACTAATTGATAGAAAGGTATTCTAAGGCTTGAAAATATTTGGTATTTGCCGACAATTCTGCGCTTTAAAAGTGTATAAATGCTTGTAAGT
Source organism: Drosophila gunungcola (assembly GCF_025200985.1). NCBI lineage: Eukaryota > Metazoa > Arthropoda > Insecta > Diptera > Drosophilidae > Drosophila > Drosophila gunungcola. Next base: position 1,806,289 of record NW_026453171.1, read on the forward strand.
AAAATATAAAAGGCTTTTTTATTATAAAATTGATAGGGAACTAATACAATTCCTTAAATATTGTTTATTTTGATCCGATATAAAGAAAGTTCGGTGGCAATCCTGTTCCCCAGCAACATGTTGCGTGTGGCTCGGTGATGTTGCAGCAACACGGAGTCACCCGCCCGCAGAAAACCACCACCGAAAGTATCCATCAGATACACGAACTGGCTTCGGTTCAGTTCCAGCTAGGAACTCAGTTTCAGTTTCTGTTTCTGGTTTTCATTTCGTCAGTTAACGCTGCGACTCCGGACCGATTGGACGCGTTTGAGCGCTGGCCAACACGAAGGCATTACTATCCGCTCGGGGCTACGCGTGCGCGTCTCCGCAAAGTCAAAAGCAAAGACAATTGCAAAGCCAAAAGGCAGAGGCAAACGCAAACGCAAACACAAAGTAACAACTTCGACGGTCGAAATTACCGGTTTTTCGCCAGCAACTCCGCTCTCTGTGAATTTTTGCGCGCGGTCTTTCCTTCGCCTGCTCTTTTCCGAAAAGTGCGTTGGCTTTTCCCAGCAAAATACAGCCCTCCCCTTTTGCCACCCACCGTGAAAATACAGAGCTTACCTACCATTTACCACCGGTCGGGGTTTATAGTCTGTTTACTATATCATACGGAATTCCCCGAATCCAAATAGTTGGATCACAGTGCTAAAGTGATGCCAGCCGCCAAACTGGCGAGTGCTAATTATAATATATTGTGTTAATAATACAAACACAAGGTGCACGAGGAAAACACACGGATGCGCGAATTTAAATGCCATATATTATAAATATTTAACAATGCAGCCGTGCAGCTAAAGCGGATTATTGGCCACCGACGCGTGGAAATTCAGTAGCAGAGCAAACAAAGGCCTGTAAGTTCACACGTTCCAGCCAGGACATATCCGTGTGTATATATGTGTCCTTGTGGGCGCCATGCGGCTGCATTCTAATGGGGATTGTGCGACACGTGACACCTGATGTATGACATATGACAGGTTTCGTTCCGATAGGATACTATATGTTCTGGGTTGGCAGAGCTTTACCTCTTTTAGACATTTTTCGGATTTAAAGATATTTACTCCTCCGGAAACGATAATTTGTTTTTCTACTGGTTTAAATATTTCATACAATAGGTCTGGACTCTATGAGTGTTTTTGTTTTATGAGGACCATACAACTCTCCTTATTCTGACCAAAATGATTACCGAAGAAAAATGTTGCTATTACATATGCCTTTTTAATAGAGAACAATAAATAAATAAAGAGTTATTGCTTCTTCCGATATATTTCAAAGCTAATGTACATTATTGTTTAGAAAAATTTGAAACCATTTTATAATTCTTTAAAGAATTTATAGCTTAAGGAATACTGCATGATGCTTTTTCATGTTATTTATTTTAGTTCTGGTTTCTTTTAAACAATTCCGATTTGAGACGCTCTTAATTGCCCGCTTTTAACTCTACGGCTTCGGCAATAAAATAGAGATCCAATTGGGCCTTTAAACTTAAGGCCCTTTTCTTGGCCTCCTCCAATTAGCAGTTGGCCCAAACAGTTGGCCAGTGAAGCCGAAGCCAAAGCCGAAGCTTAAGCGTTCCGTTCGCAACTGTGCAACTGTTAAAGTTCAGAGTCGCCACCAAAGATACAAACGCGGAGGTTTAAGCCAACATAAAACTGAATACCAAATGAGACAACAAAAGGAGGAAGCGCAATAAAAGTCACATTAAAACGTGGGGCGAAAAGACGGAGAGAAGGAGAAAGGAGGTGGCGAGTCGGGTCAAAACATAACCGAAATTGGAATCGGGGAATCAAATGCCTGCACGAGATACAAATGTATCTGTATCTGAGCATTGCAAGTGCTTTGTTTTCCCTGCACTTCACACTTGTCCATGGGAGTTTGCTTTTGCGTTTGTTTGTATATTTGTATCTTTGTATCTGCGCCCATTGTCTGGCCCATAAATATTTCAGCAGGCTGGGACAAACTTATCTGCTGGATACATTATTCACTCGACGATTTTGTCGGATTGCCAATTTATTAAGATACGTTTTTCGAGGCCATTAACACAGCCCCTTTTGTTTTGTTTGGCCGGTGAAGATACCCTCGCTCATTTATGTTTTATGATTTTCTAGTTGGAATGCGGTGTGCTTGGTGCAATTGGAAGAGTCAAGTCAAGTCCATTTCGAGCCTGCCAGTGGCAAGTAGCTGAAAAATTGTTGTAAGACTGGTTTTCTGCTACTGCTCCGCATTCCCTCCTTTTCTCTCTCTTTCTCTCGGCGTGTTACCAACCTTTTTCCAATCTTCTTGCGGCTTATGCACTGGTAAAAAATTTAGTCTTTCGATTTAACAGTATATAACACATAAATGATACCCTTTTCCATTTAAATTTGAATTTTTGAATTAAATCATATTTATTGGCCTTTAAGAATTAAACAGGCAAATATAAAAAAAAAATTATTTTTCATTTATTTTTTTTGCTAAAATGAATTGTGTTGATTAAATCATTTATTTTAGCCATTAAAATGTTTTATTTGGTTATTGATTAAACATAAATTTATCATTTAAAAATTGTTTATTAATTTTTTATCTTTAAAGAGAAGGAAGTACTGATGTTCTAAACTAACCCAACAAAATCCATCTTTATACTATAATGTCATTAATTTGTAATTATTTAAACTGATAAATCTAATATTGTTTTATTTCTTTTGATGTCAGATTCATACATTTTAACAGATTAAAATATAAAAATTAAAATAGTGTTAACATTTTAAAATGTCAGATCTTTATTTTTGTTTACAAACAAATAATATTAGATCAATAAAATGACAGGTAAAAAAGTTTCGGTGCAAGAAATGAGTTTTTTAGCGCCTGGCTCTCCTGTTGGCTTTGCAGCTGTCTCGACCAGGCCGAGAGCAATCCACCACCAGCAGTCAGCTCAACTGCGGGCCATCATCCTGACCAGAACCATCCTCTTCTGCTTCTTCGTCGGTAGCCGCAACCTGTTTCTCATTGCTTTTTTGTTTTCGAGCTCAAAAAGATCACTTCACACATATGTACTTGGCCAAGGAGTCAAGGAAGAGTTGATTTTTTCCGGCTTCTGATGCCACATTCACATTCACATTCACCGCGAATTGTCAACTCATCCGGCGAACTAACCTCAGTCAATCCATTCGGAATACAAGCCGGCGAAGGAAAACTCGTTATGGCTCTTGATTAATTAACATTTGAATGTTGTCTCGTGCCAGTTAATGTGGCTGATTTGTGGCCGGGTCCATCAAAATATCAACAGTCTATTGTGGAATTTATTAAAAAAGTTTTAAGGCCCATTGCCACAGTGGGATTTGCATGGCAAGGAGTTGGATGGATTCGTTTGTATATTCACTCGCTGCTCATTAATGACGTTGACGGTCCAAATTGCTTGTATTTTTTTCTTGTAGCCTCTCTTGGCCACTATTCACAGCTAACCGAAAGATACTTTTGAGACTGGTTGCGTAGGCTCGAGCCCTCTTGGCATTACTCAAAACTGGTTTCGGCCACATTCAAAATTGTTATGTTAGAATAAAAGCTTAATTGATGCATATACACACGTACGGTTTAGTTTTATGCGGCAGCAACTGCCCACAGATACAGCCGAAACCAAAACTCTAGATACAAGTCCAGATACAGATACAGATACAGATACAGATGGAAGCAAATCCAGACGCAGCTGGAGCGGTTATGTCATGCGGCGTCTATCGCATGATTGATGGCATTTTGACCGAGCCAGTAACTTTGAGCTCCTCCGTTGAAATTAGATATTGATTTGGTTTTGCTGATAATTGTATTTCTGTTGCCCAACAGGTGGAAAAGCCCAATAGAGAGAATAAATATGAATGCTGGCTGTGAAAACAGATACCGTTTAAATAATTACTTAGCTCACAAAAGCTATCTATCAATTCTGCCATAAATGCCCTCTCCTGCTAAAATATTTGAGGCAATTGTTTTCAAAAACAAGACATAGGAAAAAGTTTTTTCAAATATTTACTATTCTAGCCCGTATTTATAAAACTTATTTGGCTTAAAAAGACTTGCCCTTTCATTATGCAATACAGAAAATGTAAAATAATTTTCTATTTCATTAAATGCAGACTTTTGTAATGCCCAAAAATAGTTAAATTTACCACAATTTTGCATCAATTAGAATGCGGCCAAGGGATTTGTGTAAGTGCCCTGGCTCAATGAATTTGCAGCTCGTTTTGGCTGTTGGCAAATTAAAACATCGTGTGTTCAAACCAACCATAACGGTGCGGTGGCAACCCTGTCCACGGCTGACTGCCCAAATTGATTGATTGACAGCCCTGCACATCAAGCTCCCCGAAACGATGTTTTAGTTTTTGCTAAATTTACTATCGCGTCAAGTAACGTGGGGTATGTGGGATTGCATGAATAATGAAGCAAAAAGGATGCTCTCCTTTCCGAATGGGGAATTCACACCTCACTGGCATCGGGTGATTCAGAGAGTACGAGAGTGTGCTAGAGACCTCATTAGTGTTAATTCAATTAGAGGAGCCAAAGTTTGTGGCACTTTGGCTAATGAGGCATGTCCAAGCATCCAGCATACAGCACATGCCCAGAAGCCAGAAGCCAGAGCACTCCATCTCGATGTGTGCCGTTCATTTGCATGCTAGAAATTTGTTTCAATTGCATTAATTAGAGTTATCAATTTGGGCGGGCTGTCAAATTAAGTGAATGACGTTGTGGATCCCATTAGGAAGAGCAAGTCACAAAATATTTGAGTCAGTCGTTTTCATTCGAAAAGATATAAATGTAGCTCAAACCACATGATAAGGATTATGGTCAGGATTTGTTTTAATTGTTCTTTAGCTAAAAAATGTTATTTAATAATTATAAACAGGGTTTATAATAAATATACTGTTAATATTATATTGAGAGCTTACATTTTAGATAATAGTTGGAGTGATTTGCAACTAGAAACGTATTTGTCTCGAAATTCAAACTAATTTAACATTTTATATGTTGTTATATCAACAACTGAGCTTTTAAGCGGCTTATTAACATTCAATAATAATTTTATTATACGAGGACTTCATATCTAGATTATTAAAACCGATGGCTTATTATTAAAATGTTTAATGCCATCATGAAATCTTTTAATTTATTAAATAGTCTTTTTTTGATGCAACCACAAATATTTTGAAACTGATAAAACGTTCTGTTTGTTCAGCATAACTAAGAATTTTACCACTTACGTTTATAATAGAAATAAATAAATATAATAAATATTACTATATTTGAATGTGAGCATTTCATTTATTAAATTGCTTTGTGTAAATACTTAACAGTTGAAATTTATTTACAGCACTTGGTTTATTAATTTAAAGCACAAAGGTTTTCTAAGCCTAACTTAAAGAAACTTATATTTAATAATAGCTTGTGTGCAAATCATAACCACACGAAAATGGTTTTGTATTTAAAAGTGTGAATTTAATTTAACCACAATCACAGTCAACGCATTTTGTTTATGGCTTCCTTTTAAATTAATTCCTTTTAAATTGATGATGGCCAAGAAGGTGGATAGAACACCTTGGGCGTGATTTATTTAATATTCCTTGGGCACTCGGCGTGTTTGCGTAATTTGCCAGCAGCATTGGATTAAACCGAGTCATCGGACTCATCAGTGGATATCACATGTTTATAATGCAGAAACTGCATCAATTACGCTTCATTAGAGCTCAAAATGAATGTATAAGCAGGAGGCAGCCGCATCGAGTGCAGCGTGCACCATATAATTCATTGGCTTAATTAAGCTGACCGACTTCCCCCTCCCCCCCTCTGTGCGTCCAGTATTAACTTTATCAAATTGCCAGACGAGTGAAAGCCAAAGCAGCAGCAAAATCAGAAGCGCCAAGTTTGCCATACTTCATCGCCAGCTCGATGTCAAGCAAGTTTACTTATCAAAGTTGGCTCAGTTGGGGGTGTTTCAAAAAAAGGGGTGGCAATACAATCCCAGCTTCATCCGCATCCGCATACCCAGCCCCAGTGTTTTCCCTCTAATTTATCACAATTTGCATGTCAGTCACGCTTGTATATATAAATTGCATACAATTTATCAGCCCCTTCTGCCATTTCACAGAAAAACTTCTGGAAGCCAGCTTCCGACTATATCTTTTTGTCCGTCAGTTGACCCATATTCGTTCGACTTTTTCCGGGAGCGTAACGCAATTATGCGGGCCTTTGTCATTAGTTTGGACTATCTCGCTGAAATGTATGCTACGGATGGCTGTACATCGATGTCAATCCTTGCTGTCATACGGAAGCGTTATCATAATGATTCCCAGAAAAAATACAGCCCCCAAACAGGGATATCAAATGGTTTTTGCTGTCGTGGGAAATGCATATCCTTGAATGGCACCAAAAGCAAAAATGTCGGGATATGCCTGTAAGGAAGTCTTCTGTATTCCGGGCCACAACCCAGTGCCTTTTATCTATCCGAGCAAATAGTTTCATATTGCAATTTATTTTGATTATTTTGATTATAGCAGGTCCTTGACTCATATGCACACATGTATTGCCGTTGCCGTAGCTGTGTAGACTTGCGTGCGTGCCAGTACAAGAGAATTTGAATAAACTGACAGCGCTGACAACGTGCCAGAAAGTGGAATTAAATTTAAATGAAATTGCCAGCCCTTAGTCGGTAGACAGAATGCTGAGGACAATTCACCAGCAGATTCTCTGGCAAGCGGAAAAGCGGGAAAAAGTGGGCGACTGAGGGCGACTGAGGGCGACTGGGGGGAGTGATGCTGTGTGCCGTTCCCGAAAACAAATGGAAAGCCGCGACAGGCAAACAAGGAAGGCAAGGAAGCGAAGCAACAAGAATCGGTCGCCATGACGATGGGGCTGCCGTGGTGCGAAATAGGGGGACTTGGCAGTCCGGGAGTCTGGGGGGAATGGGTGCCACAGCTAAGCATAAATAAGTTGTTAAGCCATCAGTGAACGTGCCCTACACACGCCGTTGGCCACACTGGTCCCAGTGTGGCTGTATGCGTGTGTGTATGTGCGCGCGAGTTGCGGCATCCTATCAATACGGAAGTGGAAGTTCGCACCACATTTTCAATTTGAGCAAATTGAATTTACGCTGCGCATCGCAGATATCTGCCAGAGTTGCCACCGCGCCTGTTTATCGCCTTCGATGCGATTAGCTCCGAGCTTAACTCGTTGCCAGATAAAACTTTTCATTCAATTTATTTGGGCCCCGTCCCGAGATATCCCCCCATTTCATATTTGAATCCCTTGTTTTATTGTCTGAGTGTGTGACTGCCTTTGAAGCTGTAGCTTTATCACTGAGGTAAAATATGTATGGTATCTAATACACACACCAGTGCTCTATTTGAAATATAAGTCCATGTGTGTACAACGAGAGAACCATCAAAATATTTGAATGTATAATTGTTTTTTAAAATATAAACTTACTTAAAATAAACTAAAAAATTATATTGCATTAATTACCATATTTAATTAATTAGTCCAATAGGAAAAATTTAGATTTCAATACTTACATATACACAAAACTTCTCCAAGTGAAAATATTTGGATTTACCATGATTTTTGTCTGGGTGTAACTTACATCCTATATTATCAGATTAACAATTGCCATACTAAAATAAATTTTGCTAAGAAAAAGTATAAATTTGTTGTTTAAAATAAACAAAAAATAATGACACATTTTTGTAGTCTTTATTTTGAATATTCAAGTTAAAAGTTCCTTTATTTGTAGAAGTAAGCTAACAAAATTTAAATTTTTAGATTTCTGACAATTGAATTATTTAAATAAAGATCTATCCGTTTTGATGAATTTCTGCTCAGTGTACCTCTTGAAGTTTGTGGCAAAAATGAACTCTGTTATCCGCGTGGTTACACGTGCGTACGTGTCTGTGACTCGGAGTTGGCAAGTCTGCCTGTTTGTTTTAGTTTTTTATCTTTATTCCAAATTCATTGCTGCTGCTTACAATTATGAGCAAGGGGTGGGAAATGGCAGGATGAAGTGCAATTCACGCAGTCAATCCTTGGGTCGTAAGTATCTCAGTTTGATGGTTATCCATTTGATGGCAATCCATAAAGTTGGCTAAGCTGAGGCAATGGAAACACTCGTCGAGAGTGAACGGCCAAAAGATTTAATTGGGGGAAATGGAACAGCAGCAGCTTCTCGGTTTCAGAACTCATTAACATCCTTTCGTTAGGTTGCCGTTCCACTCCGGGATCCAATCTTGTGTCGATTATATTTCCTTTGCAAATGTTCTCTTTGGACAATTATGCTGGCGTTCTGCTTTTTCGCAAACAACCGGTCATGTTAAGCACAGTGAAAGGAGGGAATTACAAAGAGTTCATTGCAGGCAAACGCATGAGGACTCGTCCCGCCCCAACTGGCCAATAAAGAAGCCCTAAACAAGCGGCGCCACAAGGACGAGACATTGCCACATCGCCAGACAGAGACGGAGACAGCCATGATGACAGGGACAGAGACAGAGGAAACTCTGATTTCCAGAGACACATTTACATGGCACAACTCGTTTTGTGGTCGATTTCAATCAGGGCAAGTTCGAGAACGGCCTGACACTTTGCGTTTTCGTCTGTCCAGGACTAATGAGCAGCCACAGGAGCTGCCCAAGCAATTTTCACTCTCTTCCAGGCAGTTGGAGTGATGCAATCAAAGGGCTCCTGCATTTCATTTTTATTCGTTTTTAAAGAGCCTTCTGCATCATTCGAGCGACAGAAATTGTGTTTGTTCATCGTATTTGCGGCAAGGTGGTTGCAGGTCCAGAACACCACTCGTCGGTGGTTGATTTCCATTGCACTGTGGCGCCCCCGGGGGTGGATTTTCCACTCTCCTCCGGTTTTTCATAGGCAGGATCAGGACTGCAGGCTGACTCACGTGCCGCCTGACTTTGCTCCGCAGTGTTCATTATATTAAACAAGTTTGCGAAATAAATGCCGCTGCCAGAGGCCAAGGCAAAGCAGGCAGGCAGCAGACGGCCAAAAGGACTAGGGACTCGGGACACAAAGGGAAGAAAACTCACACAGGGAAAAAATCAGTTCCTATTGAGAGTTTTTCATTTTTCACGAACACAGTAATCCCAAAAATGCACTAGTGTGAGTTGCTCAATCTATTAAAAAGCCACTCTAAAGCAATTTTGGGTACTTTGCTTAGTTCAGGTTTAATTTTATTAAGCAACAATTATTCCCATGTAATATATTATATTTACTAGCAATGTTAATTCATTTAACAGAAGAGGTTTTTGCAGAGCAACACAAACTGCTGAGGAATGGTTCAATACCAAATATTATTTAATATTTCAGAGAAAAACAAAAAATTCATTGATTGGGAAATACAATGTTTGAGGTGTTATTAATACTTGGATATTTTTTTCAGCGTGTAGCCAGCAGGGTTGTTGGGTTGTCTGCTGTCCTTGCTGCTGTTTGCCGTAATAAACTCTCGTGCAACATAAACAGAAATCCAAAATGCGACGGCTTGGGGCAGCATGACTCATGCAGGTGTGTTCAACGTGCAACGGGGCGTGGCTGGCAGTTGCCAGTTGGCAGTTCCCATTTCCCAGTCGCTAGACGGCAGTCACCTGGTATTCTTACATGGCTCCTGGCTGACTGAAAGGCATATCCCTACTTGGCAATGGGATTTTTATTTTGCTCGGCTTACGCCGATTTTTCTCCTCTTGCCCGTTCATGTGTGCTCTCTCAGGCTTTCCCTTTCCATTTCCCTTGGCTGTTCCCCGTAATTTGTCGAGTTTTCTTTGCGCATAAAGCTCTGCCTGAAGAACCCCATGCTCATGCTCATCCTTATTCCGGTTATCATCATCTCTCCGTAATGGGTTTGCATTTGTCTGGAGCAGAGTCCCGAGCCCGGCAACTCAAACACTTGTAGCCCATCGCCAGTCCCTTGGTGTTGGATGTTATTGTTGTTTTTACCCTGTCCGATTCGGGCATTAACTTTTGGTCACGCAATTTGGCAGGACTTGGGATATTTATGTGCCAAAAAAAAACACCAAACTACCCGTGTCGGCTATAACTGATATTTGATGTAAATGAAATACATTGAAATGTTGGTACAAAATGTCATCTTTTTTCGTGAAGGTCTGCTTTAAGTTTTAATATGGAAATGGCTGGGATATACTATATTTTCTTTGTATTGCCTGTTTTAAGAACTAATCTAACATATCTATTGAGTTTTCTAAGAAAATAATTTATTAAAACACTTATTGCCTGTAATATAGATTCTTTTTATAAAATAATAACCTAAAACAAAAATATTAAATGTTTTTATCATTTCTTTGGTTATTCAATTTTATTTAACTTATAAAGTCCTGTTAAATTTTAGGGTGTGTATCTATTCACCTATATGTATCGTAAAAAAAGTGGTAAAACAATTGCCAACAATAAAAGAAGAGCATTAATGTGCCACTTTTCATTATTTTTGTCTCTGTCCTGCGTCCTTTTGGCAATTGCTTCCTTCCTTGCCGCATTTGTGTCTGCTGTTATTCCTCTTACACTGCACGAAAATGCTGCGTTTATTGCTCTTGTCAAATATTTGCATATCATAAGGAGAAACAGCATCCTTTGCCTGCTCATCATCATCGTTGTCCTCAAAAGTGGAGAACAGCTGTCGGACAAGTTGTCCTTGCTCCTATGTTGCTGTTGCTGCTGTTGTTGTTATTGTTGCTGATTGCATTTCCATTTGTTGTTGTTGTTGCTGCTGCCCTCGTTGTCCTTGTTTTCGTGAAAAACTAACGAAACCACCCCACGCATTCAGCGTTTTTGGTGGTTGCTCGATCGCCTCGCTAAAATTGGGGAGGATATATGCGCACACACATTTACTTAGTTGATTGTGTGTGTGCGTTTGTATCTATGTGTGTGTATGTGTGTGTGTGTGTGTGTGTGTGCGTTTCATTGAGGATGCGGCGGCGGCGGTAGCAACAAAAATCAATAAATTCGGCATGAGCAAGTCCCTTTTTCGGCAAAATGCCGGCAGTTGTTCTTGTACCTTGTTGTGGCCGTTGGCTCATAAATTTTCTATGCATTCGGTTAAGGGAAGTTCCCTGCTACGTGCAACATCCCCTCTCTGGATTTCACTCTTTTCCCTTTTTGTCTGTGGAAAAAGGCTTTTGCCAGCCAGCCAGTCAGCCAGTCAGCAAGCCAGCCTGCCTCAAAAGTTGCATTAAACTCTATTACAAAACGCCAGGGGTGGTGGTGGGTGGCCAAAAAAGAGGGAAAGTTAAAGTAGGGAGAAGGGAGGAGGGAAGAGGGAAGAGGAAAACCGAATAAAAAGGGGGCCTCAAAGCGAGGGTGGCATTCAACGCCTCGACGAACTGCATCAAAAGAGCCCGCGGGCTCGCGGGACAAACGAATGTTTGACATTTAGTCCGTTGCATTTGGCCAGCTTTATTTATGTTTCTAAAAAATATATAAATTTTTCACTTTTGAGAGGTCGTTTCTCCGCACCCCAACATGGCGTGTTCTCGAGCTCTTCCTCTTTCCTCTTTCTCTTTATTTTATTTTATTTCTCTTCTGCTTTTATTTGTCTATGCAAAGCTTGTAAATCCAATGATTCATTCAACAACCCACACCCCCTCCAAAGGCAGAGTGACAGAAACACTCCGGAAATTATTCCAATAAATAAGAATGGACTGTGACATTTCTTTCGTGCGGCCAACCGATTTGGTCCCCGCCCACATTTCCTCTACATATAGACTTTGCCACCCGCCCCCTGGGGAGTTTTGCCTCGAGGCGCTAATGAAAAAATAATCAACCAAAGGAGCTAACAAGAAGCAGCGCAGCTCATTTCGTAATGGATTTTGATTGTGTGCTAAAATGTGCTTGGAAAGGGAGGTCCTAGAAAGTCCTGCGAAAGGGGATGATTCATCCGTCCATCATTTGTCAACTCAAAGTCGCTTAGAGCTCATCATTTATGTGGCGTCCACTCTCCATGATTAAAATTAACAATCAGTTCCGGCCCTAATTGATATGACATAAAAATGTGTTGGCTAGGGGTAACTTCAAAATTCAATTTAAAACGATTCTGCACAGGTATATTTTACTTTTGGGGATACATTCTCAGAGGAAAAGTTAGCAAAGAAAAGTTTGGCCATAATACCGGTAGCAATTGTTTATGTTTTCTGGTTAAACTTCTTCAAACAGCACAAATCTGTATGCACTGAGAAAAATTTATATAAGAACATAAGGAATTGCTTATTCATACAAATACATAAATGTTATTCAAATAGTATTGTTGAAAAATAATTCAATTGTCTAAAATGGGATGAAAAGTAAATGTAACTACTTCAATTGCTTCTAAATCGACTATATCACATTAAATGATTATATTAAAATAACTAAAATATGTTAAAATTATGCAGCTTTTAAAACAATCAAAACAAGAAAGAAAGCAAACTTCGGCAAGCCGAAGTTCATATACCCTTGCAGCTATTGCAAGAATTAAACATTTTTGAAAACATTAAAATTATGATTTACTTTCGTATATGTTTAAAAACATTGAAGCTATGATGATTTGCAGCTCAATTATTTGATAGTTATTTTATATATTTTTATTATTTCTAAGGGAGCTATATGATATAGACGTCCGATTTTGATAAAATTTAAAACCATAATTCTGAAATATTTAACCATTGCTATATGTCGAAGAACTAAACAAAAAATTAAAAAACAGAAAAGTTATAATTTTTTTCATTTATTTTCCGATTGTTCCTATGAGAGCTATATGATATAGTCGTCCGACTTGATGAAATTTAATCCGTAAATCGGAAATATTTAACCATTACTAAATGTCGAAGAACTAAACAAAAAAATAAAAAACAGAAAAGTTATAATTTTTTTCATTTATTTTTCCGATTGTTCCTATGGGAGCTATATGCTATAGATTGTGAAAACACCCAATGTACTCAAAGGGAATTGTGTTATCCAAAATATGACTACCGTATGCAGCAAATAAAAGCCTTTAAGAATGACAATACACCCAGAACTGATGACAAATTTTGGTAATATTTTTTTTATGTGTCTGTCTGCCGCATATGTGACTCCTTCCGCCCCATTTTGCACCTCCTGCCCCGCCCCTGCTTTTCCCAGGGGCAGACAGGCATGCAGTATTTATGGTATTGAAACACGCAAAAGTTCAGTTCGAGTCAAATCGAGAACTTCAAGTGGTAAGCGCACACACACACACACACTCTCTCTGCAGCACACAGTTGCATATGTGAGTGCGCCATTTTGCAAAAAGCTTTGCGCCTTCTTGGGGGGAAAAAGGAAAAGCGGGAAGGCGGAAAGACGAAAAGAGGGGGGAAAGGACTGCAGGGCCCACCCTTGGCAAGTTGGGTCCTTAACTCCCACTTCTGGCCAAGTCTCGCATCGAATCCCATTCACAAACACACAGACATTGGGCCATGTGGAGCTAATGTGTGCGTGCCTTTGCGTTTGTGTTTGTGTTGCGTGCCCTGTAGGGGTGATTAACCTTTGATTTTGCCCCTCATCCACATTTTGCCACTTTTCAACTTCCCTCTTGGCATTCGATGCTATCGCCGACTGATTTAACATATGCCCCAGACCATTGAAAAACCAAGGAGAAGGAAGCTATAGTCGACTAAAAAATATCCAGTACCTTTTATTTTAATATATGATAAACTGTTTTTAAAATGTTAGAAATACATAAAAAGTTAAACAAGACAATAACAATATATGTTCAGTCCCGGTACAATTATATTTAAATATTAAATAGTTTAGTTATTAAAATCATTTTTACGCCAAAGTGCAGAGGGTCAAAAGTGCAGTATATTGAAAAATAAATTTTAAGGAATTATTAAAAGTTTTAAATTTCTTGAAAAACTAAAATAATATCAAGGGTTCTTAAGTATTTTTTCATTAAATAATGACCTAAGCCTAAGCAGTTTTATTTTGTTTTTATGATATCTTTAATAGCAAAGGCGCAATTCCTATCAGCTACTTCTCTAGGCAGGTATTATAATTTCAAATATTTTCGACTTTTAAAAAACATTGTTACATGAATGGATATAAAATTCCTGCTCCCTACACTATACGTTTTTATAAAAACAATATACCCTTGGAAACTAAAACTGCTAAATGTCCGATGTCTTGCACTTCGCTTATCCAGATTTCCACTGATTGGCCATTTTCTTTCGCATGGTATTGTCGCTGTGGTCATGGTAACTATTCGAATATCCAGACAATAATGGGGCTGATTGATTTCCGTGTAAGTGGATTTGCCTAACGGATAATGCGATTATTGGCTTTTATCGAGTGTGTCTTTCAATTTGTTGATTTGTATGTGTGATTGAACGGCACGCACGACTGCGGTTATCAATAAGCGTTTATGTGAAAGGTGAGAGGAAGGGTCAATAAGGGCCACAAAAAAAAAATTGTTATTTGCAATTGTTGCAGAGGTGTGCATAAATAAGATAAGTTTTTGTTCATATCTGTGAACTACTGTGTGTTGGAAGCCGAGATTAAATAGCAGGAAGTCTTTTAATATTCAAAAGCATTGCCACAAAACTGCTCGGAATAAAATGTGTAACATCCCTTGAAGCCCTTTTTTAAGCTTTCATTTTCGCATTTCACTTGTAATCATCGAAAAAATCGCACTGTCATCATCTAGCTTTCTGATAGTTGGGCAAACAGTGTAAAATTGCAATTAATTCATGGCCAAATATTTATTTTGAATTATTTACTCTCCGCTTTTTTTTGCTGGTTCGAGGGCAAGGACTTATTTGCATATCGATTTAAATTCATGCAGAATTGATGGCAGCAAGTATCTATGAGCAGCAGTTTCTATGAGGGATTTTCTCATAATTGCAAATTAATTTGCATTTTAATTAATTTCTGGTCAAGTCCCTGGAGAATCGAATTGATGATGCAAGCAAGGGAAAAAATATCGGGAGCCCTGAAAAGAGAATAAAAGCAATTATCAAGGAATATGAAAAGTGGGAGAGATTAAAACGAAGCAGATGCGGCAAAAATCAACAATAGCGTCGAGAACAAATTCACAATTGAATGCGTTCCAAAGGGAAGAGCCAGTGCAGCTTGTACCATGTATACATACTGTATATATGTATATAGGCATCCCCCTAGCCTAAGCAATTAATGTAATTCGTCTTTGTGCCCGTCGCCTTAATGGCATACAAATTACGCATACGCCGCGTGTGCAAATCACCCAAAAGGGCAGAGAATGGGGAAGTGGAAGTGAAAGTGGAAATGGAAGTGGAAGCTGGGGCAGATTGCTTTACGCTCCATTTAATTTTCGGTAAATATGCCAATAAAAATTGTGAAACACGATGCGGCCCTCAGATGAATATTTGCTTTTAGGCTCCGGCAAACTCACACACCCCGTCAGAAAAGGTCCTTTTGCCCTGTTTTGTGCGTCTTTTTGAATTTTAAATTGCTCAAAAAGCACACTGGCCAGCTATAACTGCTTGTGGACAAAACGAATATTTCGTTTAATTAAAGCAGACCTTTGCCACATCAGGTGGAGGTAATTGAGCAGGACTGGGAGCAGGAGCAGGACCTCGACGAGGCACATTATGTGGCAGGAGCTTGTCATGTCATGCTCGGGCGGTGTGTCATATAAAAGTCGATTTTAATGTAAATTTCGTGTCGTACTAACGAAATAAATTTCAATAAATTTGCCAAAGCAGATGCGGGGGCAGTAGGTTCTAATAACTTTTAATTAGTTAACCATGTGGAAGTTTTTCGCAGCGGAACTAAAAGCAAAAATTTGCTGTCAGCACAGTTTAGTTTTGCTCTTTGACTTTTGCAGCTGGGGCGACAAGTGAATTATTAACGCCTGGCAGGTAAAAACCCCCATCTTATTTGTATAGAAACCCCCTTGATTTCATGCCGCAGTCAGGAATTTTTGGGCTGCCAGCTTAAGCGTTATAATTAACTGCGACACAAACATTTTGGGCACTCAGTTTGCTTCCGTTTCGGGCTGTGGGAATATATTTTTGCGGCTCAGGCTAAACCAATTTGCCAGGACTTAAATTTTAAGCATTATTAATGGTTTTGCGGCGGGGCGGGTGAGCAGATAATGCGGACTTTAGTGGGGGGTGGAAATGCGTAACCTTCGGTGGAGTAATCACAGGAAATCTTGGACTGCTGCCGAGCGTGGGACAACAAAGCATAATTTCAGTGGTTGACTTTAGTTTTGTTTATTTTCCAATCATCCCCTGCTACACAGGCTTTCGATATCTTATTGTTTGGTATTCAAAGAAAGATGGTAGATAAGGGTATTCCATTTTCACTCCACTTCCCTGCAAAATACATATATAGTTTTAAATAAATATAAATTCACAATTTTTCTACTAGTTTACTAAATTTCTGTTTAGTGTAGCCAGCATAGCTGTCGCAATTCCAAATTCTACGAACTCCAGTCGAGTGAGTCAGAGGCAATGAGCTCGTGACATGAGCAAACGATTAAGGGATATAAATAAAAACATCTGACATTTGGCAGTTAAACTGCATAGCAGGCTCATCCCCACTGCTTTCCCCTTTAGACCCCAAACTAATTGTTTGCTTTGGGCCAGAAGGCCTAGCAAACTTTTTCGATTACAAAATTGTTTCAGTGCGGACCGGCTCTGGCAGGGCAATACAATTTTTAGAAATTTCCATTATCCTTTCGGCATCACGTCGGCATATGCAAACATTTGCCATTTGCCAAGTTGTCGGAAAGGGGCCGAAAACGACCGAAAACGGGGCTTGGGATATTGGTACAAACTATTCAACAGTCGGTCAGCGTTTTTAGTTTCATTTGCAGCGGCTAAAGCAAAGCGAAAGCAATTTACACGCGTTTCGGTGCAAAATGAAACGTGCCCCGCCACTAAAATGTTTATGAGCGCGGACTACGAAATGTGAGCTGCTGGTAAAGCGAAGGATTTCGGGGTCAGATGGGGCGAATGCGAATTGCCGGAGCTCTAAGCCCGAGCTGATGAAATAGAACAGAGCCATAAACTAGAGATGTGGAAGGCAAGCTTTTCCATTTTTTGTTTTTTTTTCTGTATTTTTTTCTGGTCAGAACAACTTGGTCAAGAGGAGTTTGGGAGGAGGGTTGGCCAGGAACCCTTAAAATCCTTCACGGCCGAGGGAGCCGAATGGGTTGTCTGTTTAGATAGTGCTGCAATTGTTGTGCTGGTGCAGCACTAACCCTTTACGATGCCCCTCGAATTGCTCATCCCACTTAAAGAGTTGCCTGTTCAAGAGTGCTTCTTTTCTCTCGCCCAGATTACACAGCAATTTGAATTAGGTTTGTGATTCCCGCTCGAACAATTCCCATAGCTTTGCAGCTTAGTGAAAAATTCATGGTGAAATCAATGAAGCATAACGCCAGAAATATGCATGAAGCACAAATTCCAACTGATTTGTGCCATGTCAAAATATCAGAGGAGAGGGGGTGGGGATGCTTATGGGTGCGATTAAATGGGAAAACAATATTTCTGTCCTGGACAGTTGCACAGCTAAAATCGTTGCATATTTTCCAGCACATTGTGTTGGATTTGCATTTCGCAACAACGTGAATAGCTCAGTCTTAGCCATCTGAAATTAACAAACTTCTGCTTTTCAGGCAGAAGATGCTGCAGTCTGCTGTTCAATCGAGTCGACAACAATCGCCAATTCAACTTGGCTCAACTTTGGATCTAACTTTTCCCTTTCCCGTTGTAAATTGAAATACTTTGGCCGGCTAAAAGTTGCCAGCTTACAAGTTTTACAGTTTGCGTTCAGTTTCACTCGGAATCTGCTCATAATATTTGCTATTAATGGCGCAAAAATTTAATTTATGTCACGTCCCAGACGTCGAGGAAAATGCGCGTTTTATGTTATTTTTATTTTATTTTGTTTTATTTGATGGCACCAGGCGACCTAGTAAAAATGTTTTGAAAAGCATTTGGCTGGCTACGTGATGTTCGTCTTAAACTGCAGGATCAACTGGCAGTCACGTGGGCGTCCCCCAAATGGGTTCGAGGGGTTCCGGGAAGTGGGCGTTGATGGGCGGGGTAATGGTCATGGGCGAAGGGTCAAACTGTAGTAAGTTAATCAAAGCTTTACGGGTTTCTTTACTCAATTTAAATTTAATTAACATTCCGTAGGACATGATACTGTATTTCGATAATATAATGCTCTTTGAAATTCATACAAAAGTAGGAGAAATTTTATATTCGGAATTTGTTTTGGCATTCATTTAGGTGTTAAAGTATGGAACGATTGCTTTTAAAAATGTTATAATTATCTTTGTGTTAAGTGGAATTAATATTAATTATTTTATGTTTATGTACGGCGTATCGACTCCAAAATTTCAATAAATAAAATGCTTTTAATTTGCAGCCAATGGTAATAAATATATTGGTCATTATAATGGCATCTGAAAGACAAAGTTATTATTCACTGAATTTAGTATATTGATGGTCAGATAAATAAGGCCATAAATTAAGGGGCACTCAATATTTTCATTCGTTGAAACACTAATTAAATAAGCCTTAAATACTGCGGCTGGCCCTAAGAGTATACAACTTTGTCGTGCAGCGAACGTTAAATTGAATACGAAATATTTAATTATTTCCAGCGCTCGTCTGGCCAAAAACAACAAAGGCAACAACCACGGCTGCCGCAGCACTCATTTATAATGTAAACATAAATAACTCTTACGGCAGATCCTTCAACTATGAGCTATGCGAATGGCCAAGCGGCCTTGTGTGTCCGGATAAAGCATTGAAATGAAATTTTAAATGAAAATGAGAATTTCCACGCACACACACACACGCTTCGGCAACTTATAAATACAAATATGCAAAGCCATAATACGGTAAAAGAGTGTGCGGGGGAAACATTTCCCATTTCATGGAAAATTAAATTGCCAATGGTCAAGCATCTCCAATTCCGGCTGGATAAAAAAGCCCAAAGGGTTTTTCGGTTTGGGCATGGCATAGAAGCAATATTGATGGAAAATAAATTCGGTTTATTTTTTTTTTTTTTTTTTTTTTTTGGTGTCGACCAATCCTTTTCCCCCTCCATCAACATGTTTGTGTAATCGATTCTGCCTGTTGTCAGAATCCTTGGACAAGCCGGCAGGATAATTGATAAACGACGCCAACAGGAAAGCTACCGACCGACTACCATGGAAATTCTCCGATTTAATGTGATTTACACTTCAACCTGTACCATCGGTGTGCGCCATGAGCTTGGGGCAATAAAAATTCCGGCCTTCCCTGTCCGGCATCGTTTTCCACTTACGCCTCCGGGTTTTATTGAGATATTCCCCCGGAATCGTTCGCCCATGTCGGGGCAGAGAGTTGGCTAAACGTACAGTTTTTCTCCCATCGCTTCGCATTAATTGTTGGAGGAGTTGTACATACGTATAACCTTGACACATGTCTGGCTCCGGGCTTTGGGAAAACTTGTACGCTCGGCTACCTTCTACCTCCTACCTCCCAGCTCCTCGCATTGCACACACCCTGCGGTCTCCTTGGTGGAAACCACTTTTTTGGGGGGAGCATGGAAATGTTCTTATTGCTTTACGCTTCAAGAAATTTTCCCACAGTAGTGCTTAATTTAATTTTGCCGCTGCTCTCGGTTCGAGTCTTCACGTCTTCTAGTCTTAGTAAAAGTTTTCAGGGGGGCCGGATCTTGCTTAATTAGCGCTTGATATACTATAACATGTGTGGGATGTGCGTGGTGCGGTTGGATTGCAGATTCTGCACTCGAATTTGGCCAAAAAAAAATCGGCAAAGAATGCATCCTGAATGGAAAGCTTAAATTTAACCGGCTTTCCATCAGAACAAAAGCATTTACCTCTGACTGATTTAATTGAAAGCGATACCCAACTTTATTCGCAGAACAATCCCATTATTTGCGAGCTACCAAAGAAATTATTTCGAACGCCTCTGAGGATTAACTCCGATGCGTACGTTAATGTGTAATTTCATATAATTTTCTCTTTATCTCTTTCTCTTTCTCTTTTTTCATGCAGGCCTGGGCATCGCATCAACTTGAAGAAATGTAAGTTAATATAATATCATAATTTCTGTGGGAGCCACCGGCACAGCGGGCATTTCACACGACCAACCAACGCAAAGTAAATATCTGAATAATTTACAGCCATTCTGGGATATTTGAATTAATTTCTGGTGCCGCACATTCGGGGATTCTTTCTAATGGCGCGACGATCTGCAGAGAGCCAGAAACAAAAGACTCAAGACGCAAACTCGCTGATCGTGCTCCATGTTTGGCAGAACCTAATTGCGATCCGTGGCCAAGAGTGACTCTTAAATTATAGTTTATAGACTCCGCTGTGCGTTCTGTGTTCTTCTGGAGTTTATGGCTCTCGGCACGCAAGGGGTTGGCCGCTTTTCCGACACCCCCTCACCTCACATCTGTCTGCTAACGAGCGCTCGCATTCATGTAGTGACCAAAGTTAATGTGTTTCTTTTCGCCGGGACTCCATCCCTCACTCCCTCTATCTCGGCAGTCGCATCAAAGTGTAGCAGATTGCCGGAGCTCGGGCTCTCTTAATGTTTCTTTTTGCCTTAAAACATGTTTGTTTTGCCGCTCAGGCCCCGCCCCAGAAACAGACACCGCCGCCATGGCAAACGCCTGGGCTGGGTCACTGACCACAGACAAATTCGAACAACAGTTAACGCTGCCTATCGACGCCGTCGAACCTGGACCCAAACTACCATCAACTCGGGCCTCTCTATGCCATCCCCGCGTCCCCGTCCCCGTCCCCAGTCCATAACCCCCATCCCATCCACATGTAGCACACGTTTTTCCAGCTCCAAACACCCGAGAAACTGTTTTTGTTTGCCCGATCAGTTAGCGCCGAACATTCCGCCACGGCTGAATGAATGAGATGGCCTGGAGAATTGGAAAGTGTGTGCTAAGGACTGGCCTTCTACTTTTAACAAAATAACTGTTTTAGTTAGTACCCAAACGGATTTTACATTAATCATATCATGAGCAAACAAAACCTTACCAAGAAATGTTTTAATGAGTAATATAAGTATTTTTTGAAAATATTTAAATAATAAAATATAATATATCCTCAAATTGATATAACAGAATTGATTGCTGAAATTAAACTAGCTACAATTTAAATATTTATTTAAATCCCTATCTGGCTGCTAAGTTATAAACTTAACTTTTAAACAAATATTACATATAAAATATTCCCTAATACATTGCCTAAGCAATTTAAACTTTATTTTGCATTAATTCTGTAATGGCCAATCAATATTATTTCAAAGAAATGTCTTACCTTATACAAAAGAGTTCAATCAGAACTTACATTGTTTGAAATAATTATAAACAATTTTTATGAAATCTAATTAGCTACCTTTTAAAGTTGTTCTATTATTAATATAACTTTTCCCAGAATAGGTGAATCAAAATGCTTTGTCTGCGAAATAAAACCAAATATTACCTCCTAAAATAAAAGTTACCCCATGAAAAAAGTTCCGAAAATATGAATTGATTTTATTGACCTTCTGTATTTATTACCTGCATAAAGCGATCCAATTAATTATCAGCATCCGTTCGCTTTGTTGTCGCATTGCCCCCAATAATTACAGCAGATTCGCTTTTATTGTTTCGCCTAATCTCTCTGTTTTCGGTCAAAACAAATGATAAATTAAATGTGATTAATTGTAGGGCCAACTGACGGAAGCAAAGCGGCCAGCAGAGGCATTTTCAGTTAAGTTATCAAACTGACAGCGGGAGGTAAATGGTACATGTTTGCGTTCAGAGCCCAGGGTAATGCATTAAACTGCTCCGGTTGTGTTGGCAAATGTTTTAATTTGCTTTTGTGGCCTAAACCCGCAAACTTCCACTTTTCTGCGGCGGGGTTTTCGTGGTGGCCGATGCGAAAACGTTTGCAATTGACCGAGTAAAACTGAAATTGAGACCGAATTTATTTTTTGAGTTTCCGAATGAATGGAATCTCTATCAAATTGTCTGCGGTAAGAGTGGCGGGGGGGAGAAAATGTGTTTTATATTCCTGCAATTTTGCAGAAATATTTGCAAGTGCTTAGCCCGAAGGGCCATCAACGGCTGAGCTGCGTTTTAAAGAGGTTTTAAACTTTATGTGCACCATCCAGATGATCCCTTTTTTCCATTGCTCCTGCTCCTGACTATACGTGCGAGAAGCCCGGAATTTTGTACGTGCCCGAAGCCCCGAAAACGGCAACAAGTCGGACATTAAATAAACAATTTATTCGACCATTTCATGCAATTCTCAACTTCTTAAACTTCTAATCAAAATTACAGAAAGTATTTCCATTTCATTTGTGGTTGCTGTGGGGTTTTTTTGGGCTAAACTTTCGTTGCCCGCAAACAAATGAACAAGCCAAGTGAAACGTTAATTAAACTTTTCTTTCAATACAACGATTAATAAGGCGAAATTAACAAAAGTTTGTGACTGCCTAGGAAAACGAGTTTTCCTTTGCCACACAGCTGGTTATATAAGCAGCAGATATTAGCAAATAGTTGCTATTCAATTTGGGCGTGAACGTCACGAAACCAGTGTCGATTGGACAGGATTTGTATTTCGATTTGGATTTGGGGAGGCAGATAAAATTAGCTGCCTTTCCATTCACCGCAGCTGCGAGTGGCCTTCAAGTTCGGTTCGGTTTGGGCCAGTATCGTTCTGGCTCAAACCAGGGAAATACAGTCTAGTGGCGTTGGAAAACACTGGGACCCCAGGGTTCAAGGCATAAATTGCGAATATGGTTCTTTTTTTTTTTGGAATAGCCAGCCCGCGAAACGGTAAACCCAAAGAGCCAAAGAGGAGCGAGCTCTTTCAATCAATTGCGGCTGCTGTTGCAGCTGGGAGAGCAATCAACAATTGCGGTCCACGAGGAGCAGCAGAAACTAGTTTGACTGGTTGACACAGTTGGTGGCCAGTTGCCAAGATACCACCAAGCCGCCAAGCTACCCAGCCACCAAGCTACCTAGCCACCATTAATGGCAAAAAGGCAAATGGGAGGCGGGCAGGGAGATGGCCAGGCTAAAAAGTAGTTTATGGGCGCACAGTTTTGCATTCTGCTGGAAAGTCAGGCCATAGAAAGGTGATGAAAAGGTAAAATGAAAGTCAAAGCAAAGAATGCAAATTTCCCCCAACTATCTGGCGGCCAATAATGAGTTGCAACTGACGTTGACGATGACGATGACGATAACGCTGGATGGATGCTGTTGCACTTTGACTTTTGCGACTGCAGTTGCCACTTTGGCTGCCGACTTTGTTGCACCTTTTGGGCGCGAAGCTGGCTCATTACGTATTCGCGTTCGTCGCTGCATTCTGCCCGGTCACGAACACTGCTGGCCCTGTTGCCTAATTATAGCCACTTTCACCCGGCTAATTGCCCGCCTTGTCATGGTGAATTCATCAATGCCATCACTGCTATCGCTGCCATCCAAAGGCGTTTGCTGCGACCTTCCGACCTGACCTGCTCCTGATTTATCATTTCCAGCGCCCTACTTGACATTTTCGCGTCTGTTCTGCTTGACTGCATTTTATACATTTAACACAGAGAAATATTTATTGATATATTTTGTATGCGCCAAACAAAGGTTGGAAAACAAAAACTGCATTAACAAGATATCCAAGAGTTTTCTAATTTTGTCTTTTTAAGTTTTCATTAATTACTCATTTATAGACTTATAACACTATTTAAATAGGTATTTGCTTTTGAATGCATAAACATATCGGCATGCTACCAGGCAGATTGTTATAAATGGTTCAATCAGGCTCAATTATTTTCTTTTGTATGATCCAACATAAAATTTGTTTATAAATTTATAGAGTTAACCATGCAATAAACCCAATTTTCGCAGCGTTTTAATGCCATTTTTTGCTGTGGAACATTTTGCCGTGCTCTCATTTCTCCTGGAGACGTTACTAATTGGTCAGCAAAGCAGCGGGCACTTTGCTCGCCTGGCGAACATTTCTCTGGCTCATAACAAATTTAGTTCACTTAAAGTGTTGATTAGACGGAATTACATTCGAGTTTCTGAGGAAAAGTTGAAGACCCCACGCCTGAGCAGAGTAATTGCAAAATAAATGCAGCGCTTGGCGTGCACGTTTTCCACTCTGATTTTGTGTGGAGGTCGCGACGGAAGGGGGGCGAGGTGGGTGGGAATTCGAGAAGCTGAGTCCGGAGAAGGGCCTCGTTTATGCACACATGCCCGTGCACTTGAAAGTGCCAAAGGCAGTCAAATAACTGCACCTTGTGCGAGTAAAAGCCCCAACCTCGCATGGCTGCCATTAATACAAATGCAGACAGCGGCAGCCATTTTGTCCCGCAGCCCTATGACATCTCCTCAACGAGTCCTCCTGCAGTCCCCCCCACTCCAACCCCTCCCCTTATGGCATCCTGGTCCTCTGGTATTGCCCGGAGTTATGTCTGAAGCCGATTCTGGCCGCACAAAAGAGTTACCCCAGTGATGTCGGCTGTGTTCGTGCATTAATTAAATGCGATTTTCGCATATTGTTGGCCCTGTTTGCCGGAGTTGTTTTTTGCAATTATCATCATCGTCATCAGGATTTCCTGAACGAGGCCCATGGAAAACAAATTATGAGTCCTATTTATTTCAATTACATTAATTCTTTGGTTATAACAAAAATGGCTCGCACTCAAATTAAAATTTAAATTCAAAAGTTTTCTTTTAATCAACAAATATTAAATGCAAAGGTGTTTTTGTTAACAATTAACACAAAATGAAGGAAAGAGGAAAAGAGGGAAATAGAGAGAATTTCTTAAGTGTAAAAGTACGATTTTGGCAAAGATGTTCCCCAAAGACATCAAATTCCCCTCAAAAATCAAATTCAGCTCCTATTTTGCCCGTGTGCCATAATGGATGGCAAGCGAGTTTCAGCTCCTGGCTTTGTTATCATTCGTCTGTTTGGGTTCACGGTGCAGTGCCCCTGAAATCGGCTTAGACAAATGCAGAGCTTACTGGAGCGCATAAGGACATTTGCATGAGCCTTTAATTTCGGCCAGCTGGCTAAGCCAAATATTTGGGGCTGGCACAAAATCGAAGGGGGCCAGTGCAGCGAGCTGGAAGGGAATAGTTTAGTGCCTTCTGATTTCGACTCTATAGCCGCACACAAAATCTGCCAATCGAACATCATCACATTTTGCTTTCAATTTCCTCACTGTTTGCTTATGCAGCGTAAGGGTATGGGCATCGTAGTGCAGAACGAATGGAAGCTGCCACCGAGAAGCCGAATATTTTCATATTCATGGGCTGCTCTCGCATGGCAAAGTCAAAGGCAAAATTCGCATACAAATTGTTTATTTCCCACACATACCCTTACATGCCCACCATACTCACCCACATTCACATCAAGCACACCCTGCATCGGCAGCGGCAACGGCATCGGCATCTGAATCTGCATTTGCATCTGCATCTGGGCGGAAGTCGGAACTCGACTCACTCGACTCACTCAACTCCCAACTCTATTTGGCCTTCGATGAAGGCAAGCCAAGTGTGGTAGTACAGCACCAAATTGAGACAATATTTGCACACGGTTACGTATACGCCCCGTTGCACGGTGCGGCATGCTATAGCAAACGGTATGGCATAGCACATGGCATGGCATCTATAAACGAGCATTTTCATGTTATTGGCTTTGCATCGCTGCGATGAACCAGAGGTACAGCGACAGACCAACCACTGTAATAAAACCACGTAACAAAATGATTGCATTTGCTAACAAATTCGTGAAAATTTTTGCCAACGTTGACAGTTTCGAAGAACAGTTCGGCAAAGTTTAGGTATAGGGGGTGGTGGATGGGTATAGTGCCTGGCAGAAAGCTTAACTATCAATATTGCCGTGTGAAGCGAATGTGTGTCTGTGTACAGTGAACCTATGTGGAGGGGAAAAACCAATTTACCGGAACCCTCTGCCTGGCTATCAAAGATTTTGCATGGCAATGAATTTTTTTGGCACACAAAATTAGAAAATGAAAAAGTTGCCCAATGAAATGCAAAGCCCCAAACTCTTTATAAAAGATGGAATATTTTCTTTGACATTTGGTAAAAGTAATCAAATGCTAGTTTACGAGGGGTATCCTGCAAATTTTTTTAGGGCTGGTTATGTTTGTTAAAGACCAATATTAAAATATTGTAACTGGCTAGTATAATACTTATTATATAAGAAATTAGCCAATGTAAACTATTAAATTTAGTATTTGTAAGATATACATCTTTTTCAGTTCAATTTTCTAACTAAAAAAAAACTGTTCATTTTGAATAATTGAAAGGGTTTTCAAAGGCACTTCAATCTTCGTCCCCAAAACTGATTTAACCTTTGGAACCCTTACTGTGTCCTCTCTGTTTTACCGTAAGTGTGTATTTGCTTGTTAGAGAGTATTTGCCGATGACTCATTCGCTGCAACTGCGCGTAACGGTTTAATGAGTTTTTGGCCACTCTTAGCTGTCCACCACCCCCTTCCCTTTCCTCCCCACTGCCACTGCCACTCCCACTGCCACTTCCGCCCCTCCTCTGCCATCCCGATATTTGCCCAATTGATTTAAGGCGCAGCTCATCTCGCTTTTTCGGCCATGGGCGTAGTGGGCTGGCAAATGGGGGGCGGTGGATACGTGGATAGCACGCCAACACTCCGAGGTTTAATTGCGCACTCGGGTTTGAGAGCATGCTCCATTGAAGCATTGAAAGTCATATTGACATTTCAATGAGTCTCATTTACATTAATGCCAGCCCACAAAGATACGAGCAGGAGTGGAAAGGGGAGGGGAGAGGGGAGAAGGGAAGGGAAAGGGCGGGACGAAGGGAACGGAGTGTGGCAACTGTGGCTGCTTTATGGAAAAACCATACGCCCTGTGGTCCCAGTATCCCAGTATCCCAGTGTCCTTGTTGCGCCAGTTGTTGCTGTTTGTCAGCATCGTTATTCGCGCCATTATTCCGCAGCAAGTTATCTCGCACAGCGTGACTTAAAAGTTAAGCGTATTCATTATGTCCTTTGTGCCCGATGACAACAACACCTTCCATTCCAGCATTCTCGTCGTGCCTTCGTCCTTCGTTGTTCGTTGTTCGTCCTTTGCCTGTTGCCCAAAGCCTGCCTTTGTTTTATTTACTTTTCCAATTTGTTTGTCGACGCGGTGGAACAATAAAAATCCATTTCATTGTAGCTCGCTGTTACAGCCGTAGGCAGGCTGCATCCTTTATGCCTGTCATCCCCTGGCCCTCAATCTCTAGCCCAATCCCAATCCCAATCCCAATCCCTTAACTTGTGCTGCTGCACTTACTGCTGAGCTCCTTTAATGCGGCCAAATTAAAGACACTGGGATTATCCAGCTCCGTTGGAGTGCCCGCAGTTATCACTGGCAACCCGAGACTTCTCGACAAAGTTTTGGCCAACTGTCGATGCTGATTACCAGGCCAAACTTACCGCTCCGGCAGTCAACAGTCGGCTGGAAAAAAAGGATACGGATGCGGGGAGCTCGTTGGCACTCTGCTCCTCGAGTACGGCTACGTATGTGGGAGGCTTCAGCTTCAAGTGGCAGCCACTCGCATTAATAATGCCTGAAGGGCTGCTCCTCCATAAACGCACAAAAGTGTGCACCACAAGCAGTAACTTCCAGAGCGCACACAGATACGGATACGGACCCTAGAAACTCTATGGAGCGGGCTTTTCATGCACAAAGTTGGCATAATGTGGACTTTTGCTATCTTTGTTGCTCGGCAATTCATATGCCAACTGTGTGTTTATTTATGCTTACGACTTTTTGCGTAATCAAGTCTAACTTGTCAGATACCCCTTTAAATCGTTGCCTTTGGAAGAGTATACTATAGTTTTAAATGTTTAATAAGAGGTATGTTTTTTTTTATTAATTTTAGCGCTGTCAGCAGCCAATTCAAAAACTGATTTAGTTTTATTACCTTAACATAGCTTTTAATTTTTAAATTAAATTCCAACTTTTAAAACTGTTACCCTCTGGATACCTGCAGTATAATATTTGTGTTCACACATTTATTCAATAAATTCAACTGCTTTTTGTAACCAACCAAGTAGAAAGGGCAACCACAAATATGTATTTGACTTGTTAAATAAATACTTTAAATTAAAATTTTGTTTCTTGGTAAGCTCGAATGCAACCACGATATTAATCAACTATCTTTGCAAGCTGCAACCTTCAAGCATGAAATAAACTTGCAAATGTTTGCCCTGTGAAAATCTCATCAAAGCCAGGCCAAAGTATTCACTTACGCAAATCACACAAAAACCATTTCCGACACAGCTCAAATCCCATTTAAAATGAGATAACACACAAGACGTATGTGAATTTGATATTTGGCAAAAGTAAACTTTTCCTTGATTTACTTGTGGCTGCCCCCCCCCGATTCAAATGTCTTGCACAACATAATTTTCCGGTTTCGACTTTGGCATTGCCGCAGTAAAAACAACAACAACAAGCTGATATTTGGCCATGGATTTGTTTGCCCATGATGTGTGTTGCCAAATGTTGCAATTGCACATACACAAACACAAAACTTTGTTTGTTTGTTTTAATCGCATTCGACCATCGGAATGGAAATGATTGAGCCTGGCCGAGGGCTAATTACTGGACACTCTGTGTCCATATGGCATCTGTTGTTTGTTTGCCAGCAAATTATTTGTCATTGCTGCTAATTAGGCGTTGTCGTCGGGCTGCAATTGAATGGTAATGGCACTCCGTTTTCTCCATCTCCATCCCCAAACGAGCTCCAATTGCTGTAATTCCCCTGTAAGGTGAGTAAACTGGATCTGGCAGCAGAGTCTTTGATTAATGGATTAGGTGCAGATTGCTCATACGCCCGGTGTGATGCTGGTAGATGGCAAAAGTCATTACCTATTGATAATGCCCAGCCATTGTCTCGACTCTGACCCACTTAGCTGCGAACGTCTCCCAATAGCAACTGGCATTCGTTACCCATTCGACTCCTGAATCCTGAATCCTGACTCGTGAATCCTGAATCCTGAATCCTGTCTTCTGTATCCTGTTACGGTAGCTGAAATCGCATTTAGTGCTTTGCCGCTCCTTGTTTGTCTTAGTCATTAGCTGAGCTGATAGCTGATGGCTGATGGCTGATGGGTGAATCCCCTTTTAACGAAATGGACCCCCTACCCGCCCACTGTGCATGTGCATCCGAATGATCCGATTTATTGACGGCACTCTGCTTTCCCACCCATTTGACAGGATTATCCATTATCCCCTGTCGGGCCCCTTTTCAATTTACTTAAATCGCCCCGCTCCGTGAAGGAGGATAAATCACTGGCAATATTTCATAGGCAGAGGTCTGCATAAAATCCCCATAAAACTGCGACTCCAATGCGAATTAAATCGCATTAACATAATCAACTTTACAACAACTATAAAAATAAATTCAATGGGATTTGCGCTCGACTGCCGACGATTCGTTCAGATCCTCCGTCTCCTTGTCATTGTTGCAGGACCCACGAAAGACACACACGGGGGTAAATGGGTACGGGGATAGGAGCCCAACTAGGAGCCTCCGTGCGAATGGATGGATGGATGGACTTGACTGGATGTGCTAAAAGCTTGAGCAGCCAGGAACCTCGTATAGTGGCAGCACATTTCCGGTAGAAGTAGCGCCAATGGCAGCCATTGTTTTTCTGATTAAGCGCCGCCATATGTTGCCTTTCCTTATCCCCACTTGCCCTTTGGCACACTTTGAGAAATGAGTAGGTACATCAAATTAGGGAGTCTAGCTAGTCCTCATAAAATTCAATTTAAAAAGCTATTTATTGTTTGTATATATAAGCAGAGACTTATCAATTAAGATATTTTATTTTGTTTTGGCTAACAAACCCAAAAATTGAATTTCTTTCGAACATTAAAAAACAGCATTTATTGGTTGACTTTGAGTAATTAATTGATTTCTAAAATTAGCAAAATTAAAAATACTGTTTCTAGTTACTAAAGAAACTTAAAAAAAAAATATTTTAACTTTTGTATGTATATTTGTATGGGGTATATTAAAGTTTATGAACCACTCTTAAAAAAAAATTTAATTAAATATTGAAAAAGATTGACTAAGGTTTAGTTACTATTAATATGCTGCATATATTCTAACAGCTCGAAAGCCTTGTTAGTCACGGAATTTTTAAAATATTTCTCTGAGTGCATTCCCGTTTGTGGGTTTTCCTCGCTGTGAGCGATATGTGTGAGCCACAACACACAAACTTAATTGCAAACAGTGCAGCACAACAGCGGCGAAAGCCAAAGCAACGAGCACGATGACAATGCCACAAAGGAAAATCCGCAGATGAGAGCGAAGTAAAAGCTTGTCAACTGCCACCACCCACAATCCAAACCTCCCACCTCCCACCGCCCCCCGCTGCCAGCCCGTTGACATTTTTCATGAGATTTTCCCTAAGTGTTCGCTCTGCATTTGAATTAACTTGACGGCAAAAGTTAAACTGCTAGCTGCAAACGCACTTAGATCCGTACCTCGACCCGTATACACAGGATTATATGCGGTTGTGCAACTGAATCCTGTGAATCCTGAATCCTTTTCAGCCCCCTGCCCCCCGCCACCAGCCGCCCATGCACTTATTCATGCCCTCATTTCATTTACGCATTTCGTTTGTCATCCTTTGTTTCCTTTGGCGGATGCGGCGGCTCCTGTTGCTGGCCGTGGTTTCCCCTCCGCTGTTGTCCTCGCAATTAATGCGAGCAGAGGATGCCATCCTGGGTCATCCTGGACAGCCATCGTCGCGTTGACATCCACTTAAAACTTTGCTGCCGGCCAAGTGGGGAATCGATCCGGGATGTGGACTCTGGCTGAATTATGAAGGAGCTCTTGAAGCGTCCTGAAGGTTGCTGCAGCTACTCCTTTTCGATAATTGAGGGGCCCTCGAACGAACTTTTGCTCACAGTTTTCCCGGAATCCAAAATAGAAGTCGAACTCGAACTCGAACTCAAGGCTCCAGTTAGAACTTTTGCACTAATTCAGCGAATTTTGTCCCATTAATTAAGCAATTCCGGATGGCAGGCAACTCGAGCGAATCCGCCATTGATTTTGTGTCGAGCTGGGTAAACTTGGCTTAGCTCTGGCTCTGTTCCGCAATTAAGTGGAAATGTCAAGTGGCTGCTTGCCGTTCAGTTGCCTCTGCCGCCAGGATACTTGGCAGTCGGACATAAATCTCATCCCTGCGATACGCGCTAATGGAGCGCGAGCAGATCGCCGGCGGCGGGGACTCTGATTTGCATTTAAATGCAAACTCTATGGAATGTTCCACAATGCTTCTTCTAAATCCTTCGCCAGCTGTAAGTCTCCGGTTTCGTTGGCTTCTCCTGCTCAGCTGCTGCACTTCCTGTACTACTTGTTTCGCCGCTGGCGCACTTTTAATTTGTACGCCATGTTGCAAGTCAAGTTTCCTTTTCCCCTTTTCCAGGTTGAAGCACACTTAACAAAACTGAATCAATAAAAGATGTATACATATTTTAAAGCTCAGACAATTAACAGGACATATTTTCTAACAATTGGGGGTGTAGCTATGTTTATCACTTTCCAATTTGATCATTAAAAAACGCCATATACGTTTAGAAAGCTACCAGGACAAATTATTTGAGAAATGAGGTTATATATCAGGTTAAAATCTGATCTGTAAGTTAAAGAAAGTATGGGTAAGATTGTGCTATAAATATCAAGTATTTCTAGATTTTTGTGGAAATGAAGACCGTTCAGATTCATTATATTGAAGTGCTTTAATTAGTTCAGACAATTTTTAGTTTGCACCTAAGCAAAAAAATAACCATTCATAACTAACTTTAAATGCCAATCTCAGATCAAATATTATACATAAGTTGACAAAAGTTGTTATTTTGATTTAAGTAATGAAGAACCGAGTTTAGTAAGAATTTTGCAATCAGCGATTGAAAGATTGAAAGATTTTCCCAGTGAAGATGTGCCACACCATTGTATTGCAAATTTAAGAAAGTTTGTTTAAGATCGTGACATAGCTATCAAAAGTGTCTAAAATTTTGTAAATATAATGACCGTTCAGATTTTTTTTGTTAAAGTATTTTATTTAATGCGGGCAATTTTTGGTTTGGCGTATAACAAAAAGCCATTACAGTCAAAATGTCACAGTCATAATGCCTATCACAAAAGAAAGTTTATATATAAAATTGCCATTTTAGTTGATTATTTTTCAGATTTAAAAAATGAGCAACTGAAGAAGGAAGATTTTGCCAGTGTAGAGATGCCACACAACATTCGTGGCCCCTTTTCCACAGTTTTCCATATGCATTGCTCTGGACAATGTTATCGTTTAAGCTCAATTGCATTTCTCCGCTCTTTTGTTCCCTCGTATGTTTGCTTGTCTTTTGGGGGCTGCTGTGGGGTGATGTGGGGTGGTTGGGGGTGAATCGACATTATACATAGTTTGACGGGTGGGGGCTTAGGGAAAGACTTTCGGTCAGAGGTTTGCTGGCAGCTTGCATTTGTTGCTGCTTGTTGCTTTTCTGCCTCCAGCGGCGAGTGAGTGCAACAGCATCAGCAAACAAGAAAGGAAACTTTTCTGCTTTCGATTCTTTCGGCATTGCTTTCCCCATTTCAATGAGTGTGCGTTGTTATACGCTGTTGTTCTGTTGTTGTTCTGTTGTTGTGGAAACTTTTTGTCCCGCTTCCGCTGGAACGGCTGCTTCCTTTTGTCGTCCTCGATAGCATTTTGCATGCTTAACAAAGGCCATTTCAAATGGCTTTGCCTCGTACAAATTTAATTGATGCCCGGGCGAGTGGAAATTAAATTCCCGCCATCCGAAATGCACTTTCACTCGGAACTGAGGGTTTCGACTGGCTTTGGGCACTTGGCATCCGAAATATGCTGCTCCCCCGAGAATGCCATTCCACAGACTCTTGAAATTACGTATACGCCATGTGGGGGCCAACTAATGTGGCCTTAATGCAGTTTGCTGCTCACACGTCTCGCCAGGTGGATTGTTGTATATTATTTCTCTCCGCTCGGCTTGTTATCCTGCCATTTTCATTTAGTTTTCCTCCCAGCGGCGTCTAGACCGGAGACAGGCGCATTTCCGGCACGCAAGCCACCGTCTCGTGTCCTGGCAGACAATGAATTTTATTGCACTTCGTGTCCTCGAATTGGCTAATGTCGGCCTGGCACGCGACCACCATGTCTTGGCCAAGAATTTATGGTAATTTCGCAGACAGCAGACAGTGAGTCCCTTGGTTATTTGCCACTTCATTAAAACAAAACAAGCAATAATATTAATTTGCCCCAAAGGGAAATCACTCAGCCAAGGCTCAGACGAAATTCAATTAAGGTCCTTTGACTGCTAAACAAAATATTTTCCCCACCATAATGTTGATCAATTTTCATTAGCCTTTAACGAAATCTTCTTAGCTTTGCTGGTCGACAAAAAAAAACCAACTCTTGCCTTGAGAGGCTCATTAGAAGGAGGCACTGCGAAGTCTGCCACGCCCCCGGGAATGTTGCTAAGGGGCGGGCTGTGATAAATTTCCATCAAGCTTAAAGTTGACACGCTTCGTGTTCTCTCTTTATTTTAGCCACCCGCCGGCTCTGTTTACATTTCCCCTTTGCAAGCGGCCAAGACGGAGCTGAAAAGGAATCCGGAGAATGCGAGAACTCTGGGGCTGGATAATATTTCAGGTACACCTTCCCAGGATTGTGCTACTTAAAAAGTTTCCAGCTGCCGCTATTCTTTGCGGAGTGCGGCCGGGGCTGGGTGTCTCGTAAAACGCGAGTGTTTATGGCCAACCCTTTTTGGCCATGCCCAGTCGCACTTCCCGTTTTCCATTTCCCATTTCCCATTTCCATTTCACCATTTGGGGCGGTGTTCGTTACACGTGGGAAATATTTGACTGGCTTCCGGCCCACCCGAAAATTTGACAGTTCCCCCACAGTTGCGAAGCCCCACATATGGCACATATATCGCGTCATAACTTTGAATTACGATTTGCCCACGGGGGTGGCAATAAAACAAAATGGCAACTTGTAATTGCCAGCCGACACAGTGACGCATTCTTAATTAGCTCCCCAACTTAAATTATGCAGGCGATACAGAACTGCAGTTGCCGAAAATATTAATTAGTTGCGAAAACTATGCAAAAAGCACCTGGCTGTGCTTCGGTTTTTCCCTTCGTTTTCCAATTGTTGGGCCAGCAAGGTGTGAAAATTTAATAATTTCATGTGTGCTGGCAGCGCGCCTGTTTCGAGCTTGACGAACCATGAAAAGCGTCTGCCCCGGCCCAGGTGGAAAATGTGGAAAAGCGGAACGGTGAGGGAAAATGGGTGGGGGGGGGTGGATGTTGTGTGCCAGTGTGTGCTCTCTGTTTTGCCGCCCGGCAAAACAATAACAATAATAAAGTCTGGGCCTGGGTCTGGGTTTAAGTCTGGCACACGTCTGCTGCGAGCGCGGCCAAGCTGAAATTTTAATTAAACATTTTAACACTGCAATTAACACGGCGACAAGCGACGCCCGACACACGCAACTGCAGTCTCGGGTATTTCTCCAAAAAAAAAAAAACAAAAAAAAAAAAAAAAACAGCACACACACTGGATGCCCATCCTAGACATAAGTTATGGCTCCTTGGGAATGTGAATTCTCGCCCCTTAAGTTCTACGAGCATTCTAACCAGTCCCTTAACCCGCCCCAAACTCAAATGAAAAACTCATTCTTTTAATGGCTTTCTTAAGTTCAGACAAACTTACAGAATATGTTTAAACTCACAAAAATAGCGTTTAAGTTTGAAAAAAATTAAATTTAATTTAAATTTAGTTCGTTGATTGTTATCGAAATTAAATTGAAATAGGAAGTTAATATTGATTTACAATAACCTTACTGACGGCAAAATAACTAAACGTACAGCCGTTACATACATTATTACATACTTTTCATTTGTATTGACTGTATTGCCATTTTAAACAAGATGTAGGGAACTCATTTACAATATAGCTAACAAACAAAATATTTAGTTAGCTTAAAAATAGAAAAACATGAAAAAACTGACAAAAACATCATGTACCAACAAACGAAATCGGGTTTGTAAACTGTTTTATTATTACCCACTAAGTAATTTATTAGCGTTTCTAATTTATATTTTAAATTTAAATGCATACTTATTTCGATGGTTACGAAATTTTCCCCAAAACCAATTCGATTTTAAATCCTTTATACCAGTCTCGCATATGTCAGTCCGCCTGATATCCGTTTACAAGGCTCTCCACGAAAGCATTGCAGGTGCGCCGTCCCACACTGCGTATACGCAATTTCAAAAAGGACCAGAACTGGGGATTTGGCACGACGTGTCTTTCATGGGGCGAACGTGCGAATTATCTGCATCGAAATGAGCAACACAATGAACAAACAGTTTAGTTGCAGCTTGAATTCGAAATGGAATTCGACACGACCCCCTCCCTGACCAGCACTACCCCCCGACCTTTGGTCCCCTTTCACCTGGCCATGGGGCTAAGCCCTTCAGGCAGGGCCAAATCGTAATTTTGGTATGGTGTGAGCCAGTCCGTACGTGTGCGACTGGCTTTAGTTAATTAACGAACCCAAAACGCTCGCCAAATGGCCATTAGAGGGACATCAAATCGAATTTCATTAAATTTTCAACTCGAGCGAGCGAACGGCCGAACGGCCAACGGGTGGCGGTCATCCGAGCTTTGGACAGTGTCACATTGTGGCACTTTGTTGGCTGCACTAGCCCAAACCGTTCACTATTTTCCTCCTCGTTGTCTGATTAAGCTGTATACTTCAAAATGTATTTCCCAAAAATGTCGCAAGGGCCTGGCAAAAATTGTCCGCTAAACAAAGCGGCAAAAAATCCTAAAAAAGATTAAATTTCTCTTCTTTTTTTTTTCTAGCTCCATATTAGCTAGTCTTCGCGGGGCAGGAAAATGAAATTAAAAATGCTTCCCGCTGCTTTGTAGCTGCCAGTGCAATTTGTGAGAGCTTTTTGTGAAGAGTTTTTAATTAAGTCAAAGGCAGCGTTAAAACAGCCCGAACAGAAGCTTTGCCACATACTTATATAACGAGAGTGGATTTTAAGGGGAAATATGAATATTAATATCAAGAGTTCAGAGAAAGACCAAATTGAATTCTGATGAGCAATTAATACTTTTTGCATTTCTAAAATAAAAGGAAACGTTCCCAACTGCATATAAATAAATATCTAACGTTTAAACTATATTTTAAATTATGTCTTAGGTAATTTAGTTTTAACGCATCTTTTCATACCAAATAATGTATTCTGTGACCAATTTGGTATATATTTCATTTTATCAAGCCCTCAGTCGTTAAACCATTGCCTACTTTTAAGAACAAATTCAATTTTCACGCCTGACCCTACTGACTTTCCCAAAATGTTCTTCCACTTTTCAGACAGATGGCCACGCCCACAGGACCGCCCACCGATGATAATTGAATAGGAGCATTAATTGCACTGTGGTTTGTTGGTTCTCGCACCACACCCACACCAACACACATACGCCGCACACACACGCACAAACACACGGGCCGGCACCGTACACACACATCGACCGTAATCAGGCCACGTGGTGGAGCCATGCAGACAGGGGAGTTCCCCCGGTGGCCCCAGGGCCTACTACTTGTGGTCCTTGTGGTCCTGCTGCAATCATCGCTCATCGAGAGCTACCTGATTATAGTGCACGAGGACACGCCCCCCGGCACCGTTATCTTCAACGCCTCCGTCTATAAGCTCGGCTCGGAGCGGCACTACAAGATCAATGCCCACTAAGTCGGCCAACTTTGTGCACCACTTGGTCTCGGTTAGCCACAAGGATGGCCAGATTCAGCTGCGGAAGGCCCTCAAATGCGATGGCATCTACTACCCGAATCTGTTCACCTTCTACGTGGACTCCACCTCGAACCGGCTGCGCAGCATCGATTACTACAGCCTGCCGGTCCGGATCTTCGTCTCGGGTCACAGCTGCAACGAGGACAGGAGGATGGAGCAGGAGCTGCACCACCATCACTACGAGGAGGAGGACAACACGGGCTACTCGAAGCGCCGGCGACGGCGCTCCACCCAGCAGGTGATCCAACTGAATGGCAACCAGCTGGAGGAGGTGTTCCGCCACAACAGTACGGAGTTTCGGGCCGGAGACCTCATCTTTGGCGACAGCTTCGACAACGAGATGCGGCACAGGATACTGAGTCGCAAGCGACGAGCTGTGGGCTCGGCGGACCCGCTGCATCTGCAGCCCGCCCTGCATCGCCGGATCTCCGATGCCAAGCAGTGGATCTCGGAAACGTACGCCTCCTATGCCATCCACACCACGGACAAGTGGAACCAGATCTGCCTGCGGCGGTCGCAGTTCATCAACAGTTTGAACGCCTTTCTGCCGCGCTCCGTTTGCCAGCACTGCAAGGTTAGCTTCCTGGACGTGAACGACGAGCGATTTGCCATCGAGCACCAGAGCAGGGATCTGGTGGCCAGCAGGGATGTCTGCATCGCGGAGTCCATGTGGAAAGTGAGCATAACCTTTAACATCCGTTGCGATCGACGCGATATTGTGGACTCAGACCATCGCCTGAAGATCGTCTACCACCATCAGGAGTTCAACGACACGGACATAGCCCGACGGGTGCGTAGGGAGTTGCGCAACCAGTCACCCTACTTCGAACAGGCCCTCTATGTGGCCTCCGTGCTCGAGGAGCAGCCTGCAGGATCTGCGGTGACCACTGTGCGGGCCCGCGATCCCGAAGACTCACCAGTTGTATATTCCATGGTCTCTCTGCTCGACTCCCGCTCCCAGTCGTTATTTAAGGTGGACTCCAGGACTGGCGTGGTCACCACCTCGGCCAGCTTGGATCGCGAGCTCATGGATGTGCACTACTTCCGGGTGGTGGCCACCGACGACAGCTTTCCACCGCGATCCGGCACAACGACGTTGCAGGTGAACGTCCTGGACTGTAATGACCACAGTCCCACCTTCGAGGCGGAACAGTTCGAGGCGAGCATCCGTGAGGGTGCCACCGTGGGCTCCACGGTCATAACGCTACGAGCAACCGATCAAGATATTGGAAAGAATGCTGAAATCGAATACGGAATTGAGGCAGTGACTGGTGAGTTGTGGAATAATCAATACATACTATACATAAGATTATATTTTTTTGATTTTGTTGTTTATTTAATATTTTCTTTGCGTAGATGGCGCTGGATTGGCTCAGGACCAGGAGTTGCCTATTTTCCGGATCGACTCCCGCTCGGGCGTGATCTCGACGAGGAGTAGTCTAGACCGGGAGACATCGGATAGCTACCATTTGCTGGTGACTGCTGCGGACATGGCATCGGCGCAGAGCGAACGACGGACAGCTACTGCCAGTGTCCAAGTGAAGGTGCTCGATGACAACGACAACTATCCGCAGTTTAGTGAGCGAACCTACACCGTCCAAGTGCCGGAGGATCAGTGGGGCGGCACTGAGGACAACACGGTGGCCCACATCCGGGCCACGGATGCGGATCAGGGCAACAATGCAGCCATTCGATATGCAATAATTGGCGGAAATACACAGTCACAGTTCTCCATCGACTCGATGTCCGGTGATGTGAGTCTAGTGAAGCCTCTTGACTACGAGAGCGTTCGCAGCTACAGGCTGGTGATTCGAGCCCAAGACGGAGGCAGTCCCTCAAGGAGCAACACCACCCAGCTCCTGGTGAACGTAATCGACTGCAAATGACAATGCCCCGAGGTTCTACACCTCCCAGTTTCAGGAGAGCGTGCTCGAGAATGTCCCAGTTGGGTACAATATCATACGGGTACAGGCCTACGACTCCGATGAAGGCGCCAATGCAGAGATCACATATAGCATTTCCGAGAGGGATGACAACTTCCCGCTGGCAGTGGATCCTCGAACCGGTTGGGTGCAGACCATCAAGCCGCTGGATCGCGAGGAACAGGGTCGCTTTGCCTTTCAGGTGGTGGCCAAAGATGGTGGTGTACCCCCCAAATCGGCCAGCTCATCGGTGGTGATCACCGTGCAGGACGTAAACGATAACGATCCCGCCTTCAATCCAAAGTACTACGAGGCAAACGTGGGTGAGGATCAACCACCAGGCACTCCAGTTACCACAGTCACAGCCACCGATCCGGATGAGGACTCACGCTTGCACTACGAGATCACAACTGGCAACACAAGAGGACGCTTTGCGATCACCTCCCAGAATGGCCGTGGTCTGATCACCATCGCCCAGTCGCTGGATTACAAACAGGAGAAGCGCTTCCTGCTCACAGTGGCGGCCACCGATTCCGGAGGTCGTTCTGATACGGCCACCGTTCACATAAATATTACGGATGCCAATAACTATGCTCCTATCTTTGAGAATGCGCCCTACAGCGCTTCGGTGTTCGAAGATGCCCCCGTGGGCACTACGGTGCTAGTAGTATCAGCCACCGATAGCGACGTGGGTGTGAATGCACAGATCACTTACTCGCTGAACGAGGAGAGCATCAACGGCTTGGGAAGTCCGGATCCGTTTTCGATTAATCCGCAGACGGGTGCCATTGTGACTAATGCTCCGCTGGATCGAGAGACCAGCAGTGGATACCTACTAACTGTTACTGCCAAAGATGGAGGTAATCCGTCTCTGAGTGACACCACTGACGTGGAGATCGGGGTGACCGATGTCAATGACAATGCACCCGCATTCAAAAGCCCTCTGTACCAGGCCTCCATTTTGGAGGATGCCCTTGTGGGCACTTCAGTCATCCAGGTGGCAGCCAGTGATCCGGACGTAGGACTTAATGGACGCATCAAATATCTGCTTAGTGACCGTGATATAGAGGACGGTTCGTTTGTGATCGATCCCACGTCGGGTACTATTCGCACCAACAAGGGATTAGATAGGGAAAGTGTGGCTGTCTTTCACTTAACCGCTATTGCCGTGGACAAGGGATCACCACCGCTGTCCAGTACCGTGGAGGTGCAAATACGACTAGAGGATGTTAACGACTCACCACCAACATTTGCTTCGGACAAGATCACTCTCTATGTGCCGGAGAACTCGCCAGTGGGTTCTGTTGTGGGTGAGATTCACGCTCACGATCCAGACGAGGGCGTCAATGCGGTGGTACACTATTCGATCATCGGTGGCGACGACTCCAATGCCTTCTCTTTAGTAACTCGACCTGGCTCTGAAAGAGCCCAATTGCTGACCATGACGGAACTAGACTATGAATCCTCGCGAAAGCGGTTTGAGTTGGTGGTCAGGGCTGCGAGTCCTCCGTTGCGTAACGATGCCCACATCGAGATCCTAGTCACGGATGTGAATGATAATGCCCCGGTGCTAAGGGACTTCCAAGTGATTTTCAACAACTTCCGCGATCACTTCCCAGCGGCGAGATCGGAAGGATTCCTGCCTTCGATGCGGATGTGAGCGATAAGCTGCACTACCGGATACTATCGGGTAACAATGCCAACTTGCTACGTCTGAACAGCAGCTCTGGAGGATTGGTGCTAAGTCCGCAGCTGAACACCAACGTGCCC
This sequence comes from Drosophila gunungcola, assembly GCF_025200985.1. Taxonomy (NCBI): domain Eukaryota; kingdom Metazoa; phylum Arthropoda; class Insecta; order Diptera; family Drosophilidae; genus Drosophila; species Drosophila gunungcola. The sequence continues at coordinate 1,846,903 of NW_026453171.1, forward strand.
AAATTTGCCACCATGGAGGTATCCGTATCGGATGGCATCAACGAGGCCAAGGCGATTATGCAGCTCTCAGTACGTCTGATCACCGAGGACATGCTCTTCAATTCGGTAACAGTGCGATTGAATGAGATGACAGAGGAGGCTTTCCTTTCGCCCCTGCTCAACTTTTTCCTGGACGGCCTGGCTGCGATAATTCCCTGCCCCAAGGAGCACATATTTGTGTTTAGCATCCAGGATGACACGGACGTAAGCTCTCGAATTTTAAACGTTAGCTTCTCAGCCCGCCGACCGGATGTGTCCCACGAGGAGTTCTACACGCCGCAGTATCTTCAAGAGCGAGTTTACCTAAACAGGGCCATCCTAGCTCGCTTGGCCACCGTGGAGGTTCTTCCCTTCGACGACAATCTCTGCGTGCGCGAACCGTGCCTGAATTTCGAAGAGTGCCTAACTGTCCTTAAGTTCGGCAACGCCTCTGAATTCATTCACAGCGACACAGTGCTCTTCCGGCCCATCTACCCGGTTAATACCTTTGCCTGCTCCTGTCCGGAAGGCTTTACGGGCAGCAAGGAGCACTACCTGTGTGACACAGAGGTCGATCTCTGCTACTCGGACCCCTGCCAAAATGGAGGAACCTGTGTGAGGCGTGAAGGTGGCTACACCTGCGTATGTCCATCCTCGCACACGGGTCTGAACTGCGAGACTGGAGTGGGACAGCTACGTCCTTGCCCATCGGAGACATGCGAGGGCGGGTTGTCCTGCCTGAGTAATTATCCCAGCTCCCAGCCTCCTCCTTATACGGCCACCTGTGAGTTGCGAGCCCGTGCTTTTGGGCGCAACTCCTTCCTGACCTTCGAAAGTCTTAAGCAACGGCATCGCTTTAATCTCAAACTCCGATTTGCTTCAGTCCAGGAAAATGGTTTGCTCCTCTACAACGGAAGATACAACGAGTTGCATGATTTCATTGCCCTGGAGGTCCATGAAGGTCACGTGAGCTTCTCCTTCTCTTTGGGCGATCACAGTGAAAGGGTTTCGGTGCAGCAGGAGGCAAAGGTTTCCGACGGAAAATGGCACCAGGTCGAAGTGATCTATCTTAACCGCAGTGTCACCTTAGTGCTGGACAATTGCGACACTGCCATTGCCCTTTCGGGACAACTGGGTGACAGATGGAGCTGTGCTAATCGCACTACTTTAAAGTTGGACAAACGCTGCTCACTGCTAACGGAGACCTGCCATCGCTTCCTGGACCTAACAGGACCATTGCAAGTGGGCGGACTTCCTCGCATTCCAGCCCACTTCCCGGTGGCCAATCGCGACTTCGTAGGTTGCATCTCGGACTTGCGCATCGATGATCGGTTTATTGATCTGAACTCATACGTGGCTGATAATGGAACTCTAGCGGGTTGTCCGCAGAAGGCTCCGCTCTGTCAATCCGAGCCTTGTTTCAATGGCGGCACCTGTCGCGAAGGCTGGGGAACCTATTCCTGTGAATGTCCCGAAGGATATGCGGGTAACAGCTGCCAGGATAATATACCAGCTCCTTGGCGCTTCTCGGGAGACGGAAGCCTCAGCTTCAACCCCCTTCTGCGACCCATTCAACTGCCGTGGACCACATCCTTCTCGTTGCGCACGCGTCAGAAGGAGGCTTTTCTCCTCCAAATCCAAATAGGACAGAACAGCTCGGCGGCGGTTTGTCTAAGACAGGGAGTCCTCTACTACATCTTTGATGGGGAACCCATGTTTCTTGCTGGAGCCTTTCTCTCCGATGGCGAGTGGCATAGAGTCGAGATTCGCTGGCTACAGGGCTCTGAGATTCACTTCTCCGTGGACTACGGACAGCGTTCCGGATCGGTGCCCATGTCACAGAAGGTTCAAGGTCTCTACGTGGGCAAGATTGTGATGGGCAGTCCGGATGGCAGCATTGGAACAGTTCCCGAAGCCTCTCCCTTCGAGGGTTGCATTCAGGATGTGCGTATTGGTGCGGGCCAATCGGTTCTTTCACGTCCAACAATCCGGGAGAATGTCGAAGATGGCTGCGAATCACGTGCCCAGTGTCCGGATCACTGTCCCAACCACTCCTCCTGCCAAAGCACTTGGGATCTGTCCACCTGCGAGTGTGACTCAGGATTTGTGGGTTCGGACTGTGCCCCCATCTGCACGGTGAGGCCGTGTGCCTCAGGAGTTTGCCGGGCAAACTCTAGTTTGTCCCGTGGCTATGGATGCGAGTGCAACAGCAGCTCCCGACATGGCGACTATTGTGAAAGGGAACTCCAGCAACCATGTCCCGGCGGCTGGTGGGGCGAACGGGTGTGTGGGCCTTGCAGATGCGATCTGGCCCAGGGCTACCATCCGGATTGCAACAAGACCACGGGTCAGTGCTACTGCAAGACGAACCACTACCAGCCGCCCAACGAGACCGCCTGCCTGTCCTGCGACTGTTACTCCATCGGCAGCTTCAGTGGGGCCTGCAATCCGCTGACGGGACAGTGCGAGTGTCGAGAGGGAGTCATCGGTCGGAGATGCGACTCCTGCTCCAATCCCTATGCCGAGGTCACTCTCAGCGGCTGCGAAGTGGTTTACGACGCCTGTCCGCGCTCCTTCGCCGGCGGCGTCTGGTGGCCCCGGACTCCTCTGGGTGGAGTGGCCATCGAAGGATGTCCGCCACCTGCTCGAGGCAAGGGACAGCGTAGCTGCGATGCTCAGTCGGGAAGTTGGTACCCGCCGGACATGTACAACTGCACTTCGGAGCCCTTCGTGGAGCTGCGACGTCAACTGTCCCAGTTGGAGAAGCTCGAGCTGGAGCTCAACTCCTTTGTGGCCATCAAAATGGCCGAGCAGTTGAGAAAAGCCTGCGAGACGGTGGACAGAAGGGGTTCCATCAAGGATCAAAAGACACCAGGAACCGGACGTCCCAACAGACGATACAAAATGGAGTCATCCTTTCTGCTGAGCAACGGGGGAAATGTGTGGTCCCACGAACTGGAAATGGACTACCTCTCCGACGAACTCAAGTTCAGCCATGATCGCCTTTACGGAGCGGATCTCCTGGTTACTGAGGGTCTGCTACAGGAACTCATCAACTACGAGCTCATGCAGAGCGGCTTGAACTTGTCGCACAGTCAGGATAAGTACTTCATCAAGAATCTAGTGGACGCGGCCAGTGTTATTTTGGATCGGAAATACGAGGCAGAATGGCGAAGAGCCACAGAACTAATTCAACGTGGACCGGACGATCTGGTGGATGCTTTCAACAAGTATCTTGTGGTTTTAGCTCGCTCCCAGCACGACACCTACACCAGTCCCTTCGAGATAGTGCAGCCAAACATGGCCCTCGGTCTGGACATCGTGACCACGGAATCTCTATTTGGCTACGAACCGGAGCAACTAAGTGAATATCACCGTAGCAAGTACCTCAAGCCAAACGCCTTTACCACAGAGAGTGTGGTGCTGCCCGATACCAGTGGCTTCCTGCAGCATTCGGCACGCCAGCGGCCAGTGATCAGCTTTCCCAAGTACAACAACTACATCTTGGATCGATCGCAAGTTCGATCAGCACACCAAGGTGTTGGTGCCCCTTGAGATGTTGGGGATTACGCCCCCGGAAAGCGATGAGGTGTCATCACGACGTGGTGGTGGCCACGACCATCGTGCCATCGTGGCGTATGCGCAATACAAGGACGTTGGTCAGCTGCTGCCCGATCTGTATGATGAGACCATAACCCGTCGTTGGGGTGTGGACGTCGAACTGGCCACTCCCATTCTCTCCCTCCAGATTCTAGTGCCTTCGATGGAGCGAGAACAGGAAACGCAACGATTGGAGATTCCCTTCGCGAAAGATTGCGTCAACCTCATCGTCTTCATCTGGCAGCACAGAGCAACAGTTTGTGGAGGTGTTCGATGTGCCTAAAGCTCCGACAAGCAGTAGCGAACAACAGATTGAGGACATACGGATAACAGCCCACGAAATTCCACCACCAGTTTCAATTGAAGAAAAACCAGAGTCTTCGAGTCACGAAGATGGCGAAGAGCGGGAGCCACACATCCACCTTAACCCGGACGACATAGAGTTCCACGGCAACTCTGGCGAGGAGATCATTTCTCCGGACTCTCCCGAGGTGCTCAATCCGAACTATGAAGGCGTTAGCTCCACGGGAAGCGATGAGCAGCCAAAGGGTGAGAACGAAGCCGTCTACAGAGATCGACGTTTGGTCAAGAGGCAGATCGAAATCACCTATCCATCGGAGCAAATGCAGCAAGGGGAGCAGGTGGTGTATAGATCCCTGGGTTCCCCTCATCTGGCCCAACCCATAAAGCTCCAGATGTGGCTGGACGTCGACTCCGCTCGCTTCGGACCGCGTTCTAACCCCCAGTGCGTGCGCTGGAACTCCTTCACCAATCAGTGGACCCGACTGGGTTGTCAGACAGAGATTCCCGACTTCGATGGCGACTTTAATCCGGCGGCCCAGCAAATAATCCTGGTTAACTGTAGCTGCACCCACATTTCCAGCTACGCAGTGATCGTGGACGTAATTGATCCAGAGGACATTCCGGAGCCTTCGCTCCTAGTACAGATCACCTCGTACTCGGCCTTCCTGGTCTCACTTCCTCTGCTTCTGGGTGTTCTCTTGGCCTTGGCCCTTCTGCGTGGCCAGCAAACCAACTCGAACACCATTCACCAGAACATCGTGCTGTGCGTCTTCTGCGCCGAGCTGCTCTTCTTCGTGGGAATGCAGTCGCGACGGCAGCTTCTGGAGAGCGAGTTCCCCTGCAAGTTGACGGCCATCTGCCTGCATTACTTCTGGCTGGCGGCCTTCGCCTGGACAACGGTGGACTGCGTCCATCTCTACCGGATGCTCACCGAGATGCGGGACATTAACCACGGACCGATGGGCTTCTACTTTGCCATGGGCTACGGCGCACCAGCCATTGTTGTTGGGCTTTCTGTGGGAGTTCGGGCTCACGAGTATGGAAATAGCTTATTGTGAGTATTCTAATGGCATTAACAAACTTAGGAAAGTAGTGTAGGATCGGTAATATAAGTATTAGTGGAGAGCCCATAGATTTATTAATAGCATTACCAGAATCCTTCACAAGAGCTTATTTTATATTTATCCCCTGCAGTTCGTTTATAATTTTATTAAAGATACAAAGCAAATGTATTATAAAGTAGTATAAATACCTTTTAAGGCATTGAATATTAAAACAACTGAGTACGTAGACTGTGTTCCTATTTGAAATCATTCATTCACAAAATTAATTCCGTAACTTTGTCCAAAATAAACTAAAATTTGAATCATCCCACAGTAACGATAGAATTATTCAAGAGTTTAATGAGATTTAATTTCGCCCCAAATTAAAATCTTACTAATTTTATGTTTTTTTTATTGAGTGATTTAATGGACCTGATTTAGATATTTGCGTTTTAATATTATATTGAGATAATAATCTTAAATCTGTAACTTTGTCCAAAATAAACTAAATGTTAAATCCCACAGTATAGTTGGAGTTTGTACTATTTTACAAATTCAAGGCTTTTTAATTCACTTATTAATTAAATGTCTTTCTATTTTTTTCAGCTGCTGGCTGTCTGTCTACGAACCTGTGGTGTGGTGGCTTGTGGGTCCGATAGCGGGAATGTCGGTGGTGAACCTGCTGATCCTGTTTGTCTCCGTCAAAGCCGCTTTTACGCTCAAGGATCACGTGCTCGGATTTGGCAACTTGCGAACCCTTCTGTGGCTATCGGTGGTGTCGCTGCCCTTGATGGGGGTGATGTGGGTCCTGGCGGTGCTAGCCGCCTCGGAGCACTCCCAGTTGCTGAGCTTGCTGCTCTCCGGCGTGGTGCTCCTGCATGCACTGTTCTGCCTCATCGGATACTGCATCATCAACAAGCGGGTGAGGGAGAACCTGCAACGCACTTGCTTGCGTTGCATGGGCCGCAAGGTGCCCCTTTTGGACTCCTCCATGGTGGTCAGCAATAGCTCGCACAATGTGAATGGAGCGGCGAGGCCGAGCAATTTCCTGGCTGGTGGATATGATACCACCACCCGTCGGAATATAGGCATCAGTGCTAGTAGCACTACCTCGCGAAGTACGGCCAAGACGAGTTCGAGTCCATATAGCGATGGACAGCTAAGGCAGACCTCCACATCCACCTCGAACTACAATTCTGCCAGCGATGCTCCCAGTTTCTTGAGGGGATTCGAGTCCTCCACAACCGGCAGGAGTAGGGGTGGCGAGGAGAAGCCCTCGCGGCGCCAGCGGAAGGACTCAGACTCCGGCTCCGAAACGGACGGAAGATCTCTGGAACTGGCCAGCAGTCACTCCAGCGATGATGACGAATCCCGAACAGCTCGGTCCTCTGGCACACATCGCAGCACGGCCGTAAGTTCGACGCCCGCCTATCTGCCCAACATCACGGAGCACGTGCAGGCCACCACTCCGCCGGAACTGAACGTGGTGCAGAGCCCCCAGCTCTTCCCGAGCGTTAGCAAGCCCGTGTATGCTCCGCGCTGGTCCAGTCAGCTGCCGGACGGCTATCTGCAGTCGCCGCCCAATATTGGTCGATGGTCCCAGGACACGGGATCCGACAATGAACATGTTCACGGCCAGGCCAAGATGACCATCTCGCCCAACCCGCTGCCCAATCCTGATCTCACGGACACCAGTTACTTGCAGCAGCATCACAATAAAATAAACATGCCACCCTCGATCCTGGAAAATATCCGGGATGCACGCGATGGCTACGAGGACAGTCTGTACGGACGGAGGGGCGAGTATCCGGACAAGTATGGCTCCTACAAGCCACCCAGTCACTATGGCAGCGAGAAGGATTATCCCGGTGGCGGTAGTGGCTCCCAGACTATTGGCCACATGAGAAGCTTCCACCCGGATGCGGCCTACTTGAGTGACAACATATACGACAAGCAGCGAACGCTGGGCAGCGGCTACTTGGGCGCCAAGTCGGAGTCGCCTTACCTGTCCAAAGATCGCATCACTCCCGATATCTATGGGTCCAGGGACGGTCACTATAGCCTGAAGAGGCAGCCCGCCTATGCCACGGACTCCCTGCACTCGGTGCACTCCCTGCTGAAGAACGACTACCACCAGCAACAGCAACAGCAGCAGCAGCAGCTGCAGCAACAGCAACACCATCTGCAGGACAGACTCTCCGAGGGTTCGGATAAGAATGGCTACCACTTCCCGTACACCGCCGAGGAGGACCACCTGCCCGCCAGGAAGCTGAGCCACACGCAACCGCCCTCGCTGCACGGATCTCAGTTGATGCAACCACCCGGCCTGGGTCTGGTCAACGATGTGAACAATCCGGGCCTTCTGGCGCGGCACACGATGAACGGAGGGTCGAGACACAGTTCCAGAGCCTCCTCACCGCCATCCAGCATGGTGGCCCCCATGCAACCACTTGGGCCACTGACCAGCATCACGGACACTGAGTGAGTTTGGCCAAACAATCGGGAAGACTTTCATTTTCTGGTGTGTCACAGAAATCTCTGCAGTTTACAGGGCTTTAGAACCCCAATTTCCCATGACTTTGGAAACCTTCTCACAGATAAGTTACAAAAAAAAAACCCCTGACTTACTGTGCCATCATATTTAACATATGGTTTTGGGAGATTTCTGTGACAACCAAGCTTTTTTGTTGCCTTCGGCATCGGTTTCGGTTTTGATTTCTGTTTTTGGTTTCTGTTTTTGGTTTCGGTTTTGTTGTGGTTCTGGTGGCCAGTTAATGCTTCTTGTGCTCCATGTGCAGCCCATCCAGTCTATTGATTTGATTTTTCTGTTGGCCTAGATGATTAGTTTTGGTTGGAGAACTGCTGTTCGTTTTCCACTTTTGATTCCAGCAATTAATCTGTGGTCCTTTGTTTCTGATTCTCTTTTCTTTATGGCATTCGAATCAACAACTACAATGACATAAACCCTTTTGTACCATTCAACTTTTCCCACAACAATGAAAACTGAAAACAATGCAAATGAATATGGTGCAAACTACATCTCTCTCTCACACTCACACTCACACACACACACTCACTGCACACTTACACAATCACAAACACTCTCATAAACATTTCTCTGTACGTGTACATGTCCATATCCTTTCAGCTGGTCCTGGGAACGTTTGAAGCAATTCTAATTTGACTATCTTTCACTTCTATTCTCTCCAATATCGTGCTTTCACTCTCTCTTTTTGCTGTTTAACAAATGAACCCAAAATACACACATATGCATACCACAAACACACACACTTATAAACGAACAAAAAAAAAACCAAATGCAAAATGAAAATTCGACGTAATGCAAAATGCTATGGCGGCTCGAGTACCATCCGTTTAAACCCAAAAACCCAACCAAATCAAACAACATCAACAACAACCACACAACTACAACTACTACAACTACAACAACTACAACTACAGCTCAGAGGTAAACCACAAGTAAAATGCATTTTCAAGTTTCACATCACATTTCCCATTTTCCACTTTCCATCATCGTCTTCGGTTAGCTTTTTTGTTAATTTTCCGTAGTTCGAGTGTGCATAAAAGTGATTCGATTCGATTCGATTTGATTCGAGCTCTTAAACTTATTGAAAAGTGCACCTGTTTTAGTTCGATTTGACCATATTAAATTGAATGTAAATATTAAATATTGATCTTTTATTATTTCGCCCCCATGTTGCCGCCCCTGAATGTTTATTTGTTCATTAGTTTGATTATTCCAATCAGTTGAATTTCACACTTTCTAATTTGTAATCCGAATGTTCGAGTTTCGTGCTGCATTTTGAGTTTACGCATTTACGACATTTAATAATTCTCAACTAACAACTGTAAACATCAATATCCATCATGTCCCACCATTCCCACACTTCACCCCGCTACAAAAACAGACCTGATATACAACCTGATATACAACCTGATATACAACCTGATATACAACCTGATATACAACATCTCCACAGTTCGACATTATTTGGCTGCATCGCAGGCAACAGAGGCAACAGTATCCCTGGTCGCTAACAATATGGTACATGGCGTTAAAAGGACTCATTTTAGTTAGCCCCCCAGTTAGTCTTAGTTAGATCAAGCTGCCCAACTTAAAGCTATTCAAAAAATCCAATCAAAGTGGCAAAGTGAATTAGCAACAGATTGAAACACTTTAGTTATGTTAAATATAACCTTAAAACAAAGTCCCCTTTAGCTGTAATTTTATCTCCTGAAATGGAAGAGGTATTCCTTTTAGGCTTTAGTGAACTGTATTCGATTATGGCTTAAGACTCTGTTTAAATTAAAAAGCTGTTTAAAAATAACTTAACTATTTTATTTTAATCTCCCATTTGAAAAACACCTTAAGGTCTTTAAAGCCACACTCAAATTCAGCACATTTAAGTCTACTATGAACACTTACTCTCATGTAAGAACGAGCGGGAATTAGGAGACCCAACAACTATGACGCCCAATAATGTTTATGATTTACCGAAAAACACGCAGAAACCATTTACTCTTGAATAACTTGGCAAATTAACTGGGCTATGGCCAAATAACTTTACCACATTTAAACACCTCACGCAAACACAATGTACCTCGAATACCAACGCACCAACACACACTCACACGTGGATTTATATTTGTTTTTCACTTCGATAATTTAGTTGCATAAATTATGTTTTCGCTTGAACCTAACTATAAATTAACAACACATATCCGCATGCAATTTATGAAGCACCCTGGCATGCCACAAATTGAAACTTATCAAAGACTTGCACTTCGTAGTGAAGCACGTAATTTAGTGTAGTGTAGATGGAAATATAGAAGTACATACCCGTAGCATCGGCAGATTGCAACCTCACTAATGGCAACTTTATGTCGCAAACAGGCGGAATATTGATGATGACGAGACCACAGTGTGACGACTATCCCAGCAGCAGAAGCAGCACCAATTGAAGATGCAACAAAGGCAACAGCAGCAGCAGCAGCAGCAGCAGCATCACCTGAAACAATTGCAGCAGCAACGCACCAAACAGCAGCAGCACCAGCAGACGCAATATTTTGCCACCATTAGACGTAAGCCGCATTACAGGATCCATACGGAGGCGGAGGCCTGAGCCCCTGGACAAGATCCATTGCAGCTGCCATAGGTCCATCATTAGAACCTTGTACATACACGCACCCACTTAATTTTACGTAAACACAGCTTAGCATACCTACACATACTCGAACGAATATGGACATTAATATTTATTTACACGATCCCTTAGCGTTTACATAATTTAAAGCGCCAGTTGCATTTCGTTTGTAACTGCATATTAATCGTATGCAGACACAGACACAGAAATACTCAGCTTTAGCCTTTTGTATGTATTATAAATTATAAATTATAACATGTAATTATGTATTAAAACAAGAGTCAGACTGATTTTATGCATTTTACGTTCTGCTATTATCTTTAAGCCCCACACAAACATTCAGCCAGATAGTTCATGCATTTAGGTCCAATTAAAATATGTCAGGTCCCCATCCCCTAGCCCATAGTCCGATATAGAATCGGTGTAAGAATAAATGAAATAAATTACGGGCTCTCATTGCGTCATTAGTTAGAGCAAACTGCAAGTAAACAAAGTCTAAGCTAGGAGAACGTTGTGTGCCTCGAGCTTTTTATGCCAAATTAATCGAAGTCGAAGGGAATTTGTAAATGAAAAATAATCTGCGAAAAGTTTGCAATTCATTTGCCTAGCATCCGCACACGTTGCCATTTAGTTTGGGAGTTAGTTATAATTGATAGCATTTACTATCCGTACGAATACGTTGCGCATGTACAATATTAAACTCAATATACGCAGGCAAATAAAATAGATTCAGGACACTCGCACGTATTTATGCGAAATATAGAACACACAGGCGACACACACAGACGAGCGCAGCATAGACATATCCTGCAATATATACTCGTACACATATATCTGTCTATTATATCGAAATCCTGGCTAAAAAAAAGCTTGCTCAATAGTTTGATCCACGACTCAGCAATAGCCACTCATGTCCCTGAAAACTGTGTACAATTTATAAATAATTCATAAGGTTCATAAGCGGAACCTACTGCATTTGAACTCCACTCAACTGCCACTCAATGTGGTCTCTACGTAAGCTATGGATTGCGCTTAAATGTGGCACACATTATACGATATTTATGTGAATTGACTTATTTAATTGTAAATTATACAAGTATATCAATATGAATAAAATGTGTAAAATATATGGAGAATAACCTTGCTTTTTACTTTGTAAAGGTGCTGAAACTTTCTGGTTTGTATAAATAAATATAATGCTCTCTGGCAATAAGTCAACTTTCTACAAGGATGTGCATAAAAGCATCATATAGCATTTATGTCCCCATAAATTTAAACTTCAAGACATTAATAATAACAAATAAATGCCATGACAAACTTAAAGACACTTTTGTATGGGCTTACATTATAAAATTTCGTTCTCAAAACCATACCAATTAAATATGATTTTAATTTGGATTGCTCAATAAATCTTAAAAAAAATTTCTTAAAATTCCATTAAACAATGTTTCTATTTTAAGATCAAATAACTTTAAACTTTTGTGCAAAGGGTAGAAAATTCGTTGGTTTACCTTCATTAAACTCCCATTAAGTTATAGAAAAATGTATTTATCGTTTTACCATACACCTTTTGCATATATTTTATTATGGGAATACAATAATTTCAATACCATTATGTGTATATTATGTATATATGTGTGTATCTGTATATCTATGTTAGTATCCTCAGAAGTACGGGTATGCAGATGTGTGTTAGTGTTTAAAAACCATCATTGAATAATATATTGAATTATTTTATTTTGACGTTCTTGTATACATTTCCTAGTTGGGTTATTCATGTTGCAATTCAAAGGGAATACAAATAATGCCATTGTGTTTGGAGTTGGAATTGTTTTCATAGGGTTTACAAATATTTGGGTTAGCTGAGTACACAATGCAATAATCAATATGCTAAGTATTGGTTTAAATGACAACAATGTAGCGCAAACATTTTTGCGTTATGCCTATGCACGAATTCATTAACAATTGTTTCTCGTTTACCTTTGTGTTATATGCTTTGATTTTACTCCGGTTTAGATTTAGATTTAGCTTTAGTTCGGTTTAGTTTAATTGGGTTGGATTATTTATTTGGGGCTTGACTAAAAGCGAGTCCACACACGAATACAAAGACAAATACTCGAAGAGGTGGTTATGCAAGTTGTATGATTAATTATTTTACAAAACAGTTCGAATGCCAAAAAGACCAATCAGCGACCTGGGTCGCTGGCTTAAGGCATTTTCGTATAGAATCTCCTTCTCCTCCATAATCTTTCCATAATCTTTCCATAATCTTTTACCATAACCCAGTTTCCTTCCCCTCTCTGGCACTTAGCAACTCGTTGTGCATTTCGTGTGGTTTTTCCTGGCATTTTCCTGGGTGCGGGTTCGGTTTTCCATTTTGTTTTGCCTTCGTTTTTGGGTATTTATAATACAGCGATATGCCTTTAATTTAATCGTAATTCAAGTGAAACTCTGCTTGTACACATATTTAACATTAACGAGCATTGGCAAATACATATATATATATTTATATATATATTCAGTTACATATTCAGATTCAGCAGTTTTAGCCCCCAAAGTCAAAGTCCCTGTCCTTGTCCCCGCCTAATCTTCGTTCAAATTTAGTCGCGGCAGCGGTTTGTTGTGTCTTTAAAGCGTTAACAAAGGAAAGCCTTGTATAGTTTAGTATAGTATAGCATATACCATGAAGTACACAGGTAGAAAAGTGGGTGGTGTGTGCATATAAAAGGGGGTGTTTGGGTGTCGGGTTTTGGGTTTCGGGTTTTGGGTTTTGGGAGGGGCTGGCAAATTAAATGCACCGATCTCTCAGCTGGCTCGGTGGGTTCAAGTAACTCGCAGTCCGGATTCAGTTCGCAACAGTCTTGTGGGGGAAATCAAAAAGTGGGCGGTGAGGTGGGGGGGAATTCAACTTCGGTTGCCTGACCTCGAGGGGGAGGGGATCTCTGTGGTACTAATCTCCTGCGGGTTATTGTCACTCTGGCCCTCGAAAGGTGTTCGAAAGGGATGCCGGGTAACAGAAAACTGCAATTACCTCTACGTAGTTCTGGGTCTGGTAGTTCTATAGTACTCTATGCGATACATGTATATTTGATGTATATATTTCTTTTATCATTTGCAACACATTAAAATTTTCCATTTCACTACATAAATACATACGTACATAATAATAATAATAATCATAATATTTAATAATAACGGCTTACCTCTCAGCCGGTTTGTTTGTTTGTTTGTTTGTTTGTTTATTTGTTTGTGTTTGCTAGAATGCTCCAAGCCAGGGATTTGGCGTTTAACTATATCCGTTTCCCTGTGTGTATGTGTGTGTGTGTGTGTGTGTGTGTTCAGTGCTCTTTGCTTGTGTGTATCCATACATATACATGGGTGTGTGGAGTGTGAAGTGGGGTGTGTGGGATAGTGTATCTATAGTTAGTTGTCTGTCGATTTCACCGATTCGCTAGCCTTGTGCGTTTCATCAAGCATCTCAAACTGTACAGTTTAGCCAGCGTATATACATGTGGATGTGGAGAACGGTTCAAAATACTCGTGCTGACTGACCTCTGACCCCGTTGCATGGGGCCGCAAATCAAATGACTTTAATCAGCACTCGGGGTGCATGCTTAATTAGTGCCGAATCACCGTCAAATCGGACTTTCGTTAAATTCTTTGCTCTTTTTCAATTTATCGATCTCTCAATTCGAATAAATTCACACACTCAACAAATGGTTCCTCACTGCGGCAGCCGATTAAAATACAGGTTACAAATTACCAATTACCAATTACCAATTACAAATTACAATTCAAACATCGGATTAAATAACATTTGACATTTACACTGAGGCGAGCGAACGCAAAGGATATACATACACATATCGTTACAAACACAGTGCCACACCCCTCACGAAAAGGGGGAGGCACGCCTATATATCATCATTATCATTATCATTATCATTATCTTTCCATCGGTATCCGAACCGTCGTCGTCGGCTTACTGAGGGATTAGCTGCAATCCCCTGTTTAATGCTGACTAATTAGCTAGTTTTCAATTCTGTTGTCTATGGTTGTTACGGATGTGGCTGTTGTCGTGCAGTAGGATCCTCCCGTCCTCCAATCCTCCCATCGGAGCTCTAACAGTTGCAGTTGGCATTGGGCGTGCCCTGCGGCTGATCCGTCAGCCGCTGGCCCTTCTGACCACCGCCCACTAACGTCGGATCCGCGTCCAGGCTCTCGGACATCTTGTCGCAGATGATGTCCACCAAGCGCTCGAAAACAGCCTGAAAGTCGGGGAGGGGGGGAATTCATACGGTAATCTTTGAGTAAGGCACTCATCACCATCACTGCCCGCCCACTCACCTTGACGTTCACATTCTCCTTGGCGGACGTCTCGAAGAACTCCACACCCAGTTGATCGGCCAACTGGCGACCACGTTCGAAGCTGATCACCCGTTGGTCCTCCATGTCGCACTTGTTGCCCACCAGGATCACCTGGGCGTTGTCCCACGAATAGGTTTTGATCTGTGTCACCCTGGAGCCGGAATAAACACACGAGTGTTAGATAAGGCAATTTATCCTTTCGGTTTTTTAGAAGCACTTACCAATCCTGCACCGAGTTGAAGCTGTCCTCGTTGGTGACGTCGTACATCAGGATGAAGCCCATCGCACCGCGGTAGTAGGCTGTGGTGATGGTGCGGTACCGCTCCTGTCCAGCCGTGTCCTAAAATAAAACAATTCATTTTAGTTAAAAAGCAAAAATTAATAAATTAAAATTTAAACTCAAATGTGCGCTTTAAATGACATCTAAGTATATTACTTAATAAATAGTTAAATTTTAAAAATCTATATTTTAATGGTTTTACCCCACTTTGAATAAATATAAGATCTCTGAATGAAATCAAAGTTATTTTCAAGAAAATGATGTATGTATGTATATAAGTTAAGTTTTAAATTTTTTAATGTTAAAAAGCTTTTTTAAGAAGAAACTATGCTATAATTTTTTTTGGATTTCACTTTATTTAAAAAGTAATGAATTTCTGTATTCAAACAAAAATCTATTGAAAGTGGTTTGAATAAGAAAGAACTTTACAACCAATATTATTAAAGTTAACTTTTAACAAATTTAATTGAACATATTATGTGTCTCAAATTAATTAATCCTAAAGATACTATTTAAGCAATTCATTTATCTTAATTGATGACAGAAAACTAGACAAGCACCCGGAACCCCACTCGCACATCAAGGACTCTCGAGAGGGCGCTCACCTGCGCCTTTCAGTCGTGGCGATGCCCGATCAATAAATCAATGTCTCAGCTTTCCGGTTTAATGCTCTCCTCCGGATGATTCATTCGCCCTCACAAAACTAATCGAGGTCAAACAAGTTTTACACATCCACATCTCAAGTGCCCATAAAAGTAGGCAGCACATTGTGCGACCCGGATATTTATATGTTGTCGTACTCACCCAGATCTGCAGCTTTACGCGCTTGTCGTGCCGAAAGACGGTCTTCACCTTGAAGTCAATGCCCACCGTGGAGACGAAGGCGGATGTGAAGCTATCGTCGGCGTAGCGGAAGAGGAAGCTGGTCTTGCCCACGCTGGAGTTGCCGATGATGAGCAGCTTGAACATGTAGTCGAAGTTCTGGTCGGCGGCATCCTTCTGCCACTTGGGGTCCCCGCCACTCGCCATTATGTTTGCTTAGAGCGGTTTGCTGCTGGAAAGATTGTAATTAAGTCATAGGTTAGTTCATATTCTCTGGGGATTATGTTTAAGGAACAAAAATTAAATAAATGATAGATCTGATCGGGGAAACACCTTTGATATTTCTGTCAACTCGTTTAAAGGATTCTAGAACCTACCCACAACTCAGTCACATAAACACATTCGCCTACGGAACAGTGATACTACTGCGACTTGAAAAATAAATTGGAAATCTAAAGGGAGCGGAAAGTTTTGTTTTTGGATTCGGTTTTTTGGTACGTTACTACGTTTGCAGATACTTTCTTTACTCCGCCATTGTTACACTCAATGCAAGTCCGGATCTATTGACCGAAGATGTTTGACACCGCATTGGGCACTATTTTGGGACTGGTGGTGCAGCTGATTTGCATGGTAATTGGCCAGGTCCTGGTACAGATGGTCCAGCATCCACTGATCACGACGGGACTTTGCCTGCTGGCGGGATTAGCCTACCAGGCGGACCAGGAGTCACTCAAGGAAGCCTACCAGCGGGTGCTGCTATGGGTGAGATTGCACCTACGATTTGGGCGGTTGAACAGCTTCTACTGGAAGCATCCTGGTGCGGGATATGCTTACGACATGGATCACGGTCCGCACACCTGGTTGGCAAAATCCGGGGCAAGTAGCGAGTTTCTGGAGGCAGAAAACCACTTTCAGAGCCCCGTCAACATCGATGAGAGCCAAGTCCAACGCTTGGCCATTAGGGAGTTGCTGAACTGGAACCACTACGACGATCTTCCAGCCAGCATCCAGCTGGAGAATACGGGCCAAACGCTGGTGCTGCGGGCCCAGTTCCATGGCAACGCACCCACGATCAGTGGGGCCGATCTGCTGGCCAGCTACACGTTTCTGGAGGTGCGGTTCCACTGGGGCTGGTGCAACAGCGAGGGCTCGGAGCACACAATCAACCACCGCAAGTTCCCGCTGGAGATGCAGGTGATGCACCGGGCGGGATCAGGGGTGCCCAGGCCCTGCACCAGTAGCTATGACCTCCTGATGATCGGGTACGTCTTCGAGCTGTCCGCCCACAATCCGTTCCTGGATCCGCTGGTGCAGAACTTGCGGCTGGTCCAGAAGCCGGGCAGGCGGGTCCAGATCCCGCCCTTTCCCCTTTCCTATCTGATGTACGTCTTCCGCACCGGGTTCTACTCGTACGGCGGGTCGCTGACCCACCCGCCCTGCTACCAGGGCACCGAGTGGTTCATCTTTCCCGAGTCGCTGGCCATCAGCGACTTCCAGCTGCGCCACTTCCGCCTGCTGCTCGGTCCGGACGGGATCTCGCCCATCACCCGCAACTGCCGGCCCGTGCAGCACATGGGCAACCGGGTGGTCAACCTCAACTGCTTCTGTCCCTACAATGCCGCCCAGCTGGCCCACCTCCACGTGGAGCTCTGCCAGCAGCAGCGGGCTCAGGAGGAGCAGGAGCAGCAGCTGGAACTGCAGCGGGAATTGGAGCGGCAGCGGGAACTCGAAAGACGAAAGGAGCGGGATCGGAAACTGGAACATGAGACGGCGGCCATCGTTGCCTCCGACGACGACGAGGGCCAGTTGGTGGAGACCATCGATACCACGACCATAATTACAAGTAGCAGCAACACTAGCATCTGCATGACCACCTTGATGCCCAGGATTCAGCCGGAGCAGAAGCCCCAGATGCCTTCGTCCTCCCCAAATGCCAGCCAGAGTTCGCTGCGCAATCCTGGCGTTGTGATTTTCAACAGTGTCAATGAGACCAAGTGTGCAGCTCCGGAGGAGCTTCCCATCCGTGATAACAGGGGACTGGGATTGGGCGGCCAGAATGGCTGCAAGGCCGATGCCATTTGCGGCATGGGCGATGGCGTCAACATTGGGGTACGCATCGAGCTGGTTGAATAGGATTTGCACCATTACTAACCATCCTGGATGCCCATAGACACTCCACTTCTTGACCAAGCTGCACGACGAACTGGAGGGCCAACATGGAACACCGGTCAGGGCCAACTGGGGGCCAGCTGCTGCTCTGTGCGATGGGAACCAATTGAATCGCGTGCGCGTGGATTAAACAAGTTTGCGTTTATATTTTCTGAAGCATAGCCCCCCGTTCCCTTGACTTGTGACCCCAGGGAAGGGGAGTGGATGGATATGGTTTGGTTTGGGAAAGGACACACTTGACTATCCCTGTCACGTCACTGGGAGAACTCAAAGAGAAACTACTTGGCGGGGGAGTGGGCTGGTGCGGCCTTGAAAACATTCAGCCTTGGCTTGGCCAAGTGACAACAGTCTCGGCTTACAGTTTGCCATTCGGGATGGCTGCCTGTTCGGTGGGCTGTTTTCCATATGCACGGCAGCGAGCGACATTGTGTCGATAATTTGTGTATATAGCCAACTCCTGCTTCCGTTTCCGCTCATCCTTTTGTCCACAGACCGCCTCCCTCCCCCCCCCCCCCCTCCTCCCCAGAAGCCCAGAATCAAAAGTTGCGCAGCGGCAAAGTGCTGTCAGATTGCTGATGAACGACTTGAAGTAACAGACCCGACCGAGTGCGCGCGTCATCGTCAAGGATTTGGCTGGCTGGCTGGATGACTGGCAAAAGGACGGGCTCCGCTCCTGTCAAGCCTCTTCAAGCCCAGAAATATCCTGGGGGGGGCCCGAAGCAAGGGGCACCACGAAGTGGGCTGCGACGGCAGACGGGCTTGAGTCAATTGGCACACGGCTCTTATCAGAGGCGGTGTGTGGAAATGTTTTTATCTGCTCGGCTGCGTGTAATTATCGATTTTTTCTGTTGTTTTTCCCTCTGCATGGGGGTGGCTGCTGCTCATCCCCCTGCCGATGAACGGCCCCCATGGCCCGCCCCCTTAAATGCTCTTTCATGTTTCAAATTTCCAATGATTAAGCAGCTGTTGAGCGGACGGCAGCTGCGGGCTAGTTTAATTATTGATAAGAAACCCAATATTGGCAAAAACCTGAGCTCAAACTTGGCTCTAATGGTTTCCGTGTAACAGTTTTCAAAAGGAAATCGTCTAAGTTGAGTCTATACTTTGACAATTTCTGGCTCTATATTGCAGTTTCATAAGTTACATTTTCCTGTTACAGCCAAATAACAAAAGCATTACAAGGTAAGTAAATATAGGACTGAAATCGGTATATTTCAATTAATCTTTGTCTAAGCAAATATGGTATTATTTCATTTGCAAAACTTTGTTGCTCTTTAGGGTCAGATAAAACGTATATCTAATGTCAATAAGATAATAACACAACCGCTTGAGCCAAAAACACGAATATACCAACATATCTATAGATATAGTATACTATACATTTTCAATGAGGTTAACCGAATTGTAATTTATTTCAAAGCAGATTGCTAGCAAGGCAAAATGAGATGGCGCAGTTAACATTATCCACAATATGGAAGTTATATTGTAACCCTTTTGCGCCGTGCAGGCTACTTTAGTATTCTGTGATTTGAACCAGGAATAGCACACCCCCCGTTTGGTCACTCATGGCGTATACCTAATGTGTCAAATGCACTCACTCTGTCTTGAGGTTGCTGCGGTTGCTGCGGTTGCTGTTTTTGCTGCTGCAGATGTTGCAGTTACTGTTGTTGTTGTTGCTGCTGCTGATCCTGCTGCCACGCGAATATATCCTGCTGTTGTTGACGTGTGGGCACATACACACAAATCGATAATGGCAAACGGCAGCTCCTTTCGCTGGGGGAAGGTGGAAGGAAAAGGTCTCTGCTCAGCCTTGGCACTGGACTGACATATACGCCGCGATTCCGCGTCGTTGGTTGCCTCGATTTGTTTACGGTTACCCAATCAATTATTCACACGACCGCGACACACTCGTCTGGCCAGGATTTGGCTGGCTATGGATGTGACTGTGGCTGCAGTGGCTCAATTATTCAGCGGAGGCAGATGCAGGGCCACTGTATTAACTTTTCGCTTCGACACGTCGACTCCAAAGGACACACAATTTTTCGTTCGCTCTTAGGCGGCGAATTGACTGCTGCGGCGAAAACGGGCCAGTTTTGTATACGTTTTCATAATTTAACTGTTTCAACCTGGCTGACTGACTAACTGACTGGCTGCTGCTGCCCACACAGTTTCCCTGCTGCTGCTGCTTCTGCTTCTGCTTCTTCTGCTTTTCCTGCTGCTTTTCTCGAAAATCGATGGGTCTCCGTGCCTGGGTAGTCCGTGTGTGGGCGTAGCTTTCGCGGCGATTTCGGGGGGAGCTTTCCATTCATGCGCCGGACATGCGCACTCAATAAGCTAGAGTTCTACCAAACACTGGCACATCGCTCTATTTGAAATCCTATCTGGGCGCCAAGCCTTTTTATCCACTCTACGAACTTTGAGAATTTTGCTAGCTCAGGTATTTTTGAAAAACAAGATAATATAGTCGACTTAAAAATACAAAGATTGGGACGTAAAGCGGGCAAGTACGAAGAATCATTAGATTGCCAAGCTTTCTAACAAGTGTCTAGAAGCTATTTGAATTTCTGCAAAGAAGTTCTTCAGAAAACAGGTTGTCTATATATTTATTATTAATTTAATCTTTTTTCAGACTTTCATTTTAAGCCATAACCTTCAGAAAATATCATTAAGCTTTGTGACCTGACTCTTGTCGAAACCTTGAAACCTGATATCAGTTTATGGCCCGGAATATAAAGCGAAATCAAATCAGGGTTCAAAGATTCTGAGTATAACGAGTTTAATGACCAACGATTAATAATGATTTTACCACCTACAGTTTGCTATTTCCGGCCAGCAGATCTCGCACCAATCCGACGGCGTACTTAGCCGTTCCCGGGGCCGTGGTCACGCCATAGCCTCCATGACCATAGTTGTGGACAATCTTCAGCCGCCTGCCGTCCGGATTTGTGATTAGTTCGGGCTCCACTCGCACAACCGAGCGGTGAGGACGCAGACCCACACACTCCCGGACGATCTCCGCCTTGCGGAGACTGGGCAGCAGGTCGTAGCAGCGCTCCCGAATCGCCATGCTGTCGTACTTGCACCACTCCGTGTTGTAGCTGTCGAACTGGCGACAACCGCCCAAGGTGACCGTTTCGAACCCGGGCAGCACGTAGGTGTCGTAGTCGCCGTAGAAGGCTGTCTTCACCCACGGAGCCCGCACCTTGAGCACCTGTCCCCGGATCGGCACCAGATGCTGATCGCTACACAGCTCTTTGGCTCCCATTCCGGTGCAATTGAGCAGCACGTCGATGTTTTGCGGCACCTCGAAGAAGTTATTGACATGCTGACGCACCACCTCGCCTCCGTTGTCTAGAAATCTAGGAAAAAAAATTATGAAATACATAAATGCAATAAATGCTAAAGTTTATAATTTTGTTTGATTCGGTTTAGTTCGCTATCGTTACCCATAAGAAATTAATACACATTATAATTCCTTTTTTGTCCCAACTATTCTAATATATACTGAAAATAGAGAAATAAAAAAAACCCCAATAACTTGCGGTAATGCAGATCTCTACTCACTTTTTTGTGGCATAGGGCAGAAAGAGGCGGCTCTCCGTGAGGCAGGTGGTGAAGAAGGATCCGTACTTCCAGCCGCCGTGGCAAAGCTTTAGTTCCTCCTCCGTGGCTTGCCGGTAGACAGGCAAAAGTTTCTCAATAAAGTGGTTCTAAGGCGACAGCAAGTAGAAAGTTAAACGAATTAAGCTGGGTGAGATAAAAATCGCTGATAGAGGCCAGCCCAGTAACATACCCGCACGATGGAGGGGGAAGTGCGGGAGTAAATGTACCCGGATAGTTGGCACACGCCCGCCAAAGGAGCCTCCTTGGAGCGACGCAGTTCATCCCAGTAGTTGAAGGCATCCGTCATCCACTTTCTGGGAAGGAAATTAGGCTATAGAATTATATGTGACCAGGGGAAAATCGTGTACTCACTGGGTAATTTCCTGGGTGGGGCCCATGAAGCTTGTGCCCGGACGGAATATCCCGGCCGCCACATAGCTAACCGTGTCCTCGTTGAAACGATCCGCAATAACGGAAACCCGCGCCGTTGGGAACTCCTTCTGGAGTTCCAAGGCGGTCGTAAGACCGATTATGCCGCTGCCCAAGACTCCGAAATGCATTCTGTATCCGCTGTGCTCCGATTTTGATAACCCAATTCCGATGGAAGGCAGTCCCGTACTGAGAGCCGCGAACTGCGGCGCGTGTTTTTAAAGGTACTTGTGGAGATAGTAGCTGCAGCTTATCAGCCGGTAAAATTCGCTGCCCATCGCGCCTCCAGAGATAAACTTACTACTACTGCCTATCGCAGGTGCAATAAACGCTGCTCGCATTGTTTTTATTATGGTTGAGTACAGTGTTTAACGGCTAAAGTTAACCGAAGCGTTCTGAAGCGATTTGAAAAATTACGAAAAGGTAAGTAAAACAGAATTACAATATCAAGGTTTTTATTTACTACAAATTAGTTTTTAAAGCAAAATGATGATTAGGATTAAACGATTCCCTTAACAGATTTAAAAAAGCAATTGGAATCAAGCAATTAGTATTCTATTGATTTTACCTTTGTCTAACTTTGAGTGATGTCTTTATTTTAATTCCGCCTAACGGATACCCACTGTACAATTAAAAGTACATTGTTAGATCAGCTGTTAACACGCCACCCGCAAGTCGGGTTTTTTGTGCAGCTCACAACAATTTTCCCAAAGTGCTGTCAGAATTAGTTGTCAAATGGTACAGCCAAGTTGGTTAGTAATATACATTAACAAATACTTTCCGTTTAAATCGTTCTCTTTTCAACCGGCGCTAGAGCACTTCCACTTAAATAAATACCAACAGCGCTGAACAGCTGATTGCGGTATTTTAAGTTTCATTAGTTGGCCTGCCGACACTGTTCAACACTGCCGCGAGGGTCACACTGTCCGCTCAGATATTTATTTTTCTAATAACATTTGCTTAGTAAAACACAAAAACGAGGGATTACAAATCGAGCAGCAACGATTTCGGCCAAGCACGAAACGGAAAGGATAGCCAGCGAGCGGAGCAGCCAGGAATTGAGCAGGAAGCGGCAGGAACACCAGTACGGATTTCCCCAGGACAAGTAGTATGTCTTCGATGTCGCCCAGCGAGGTGAGTTCCCTTGTGGTCTACAGATTTCCCATGTTTATACGAATGGCAGGGGCACCACCTCACAGCTGGGCAAATGTTTACAGTGCCAGAAGGTTTGCCTTCCGCAATCGCACGTTGAGTTCCCCATTTCGACAGTAGGTTCAACGTCATCTTATCGTTCCAGCAAGTCGGACTTGAAAAAGTGACGCAGCGCTCTGCGATGATAAGCCCGTCCAGCTTCCTTCTTGAGCCCCCATTTTGATTATATAATTGAATGCCTTCGTCTGCGGCTCGAGGTCATCTGACCCCGGTCGCTAATTGCGAACCCGGCAATCGATTCGCTGTTTGCGCCACCCACCGGTGACCTCCGCCTCCCACTGCCGAAATGTTTACACGGCATCATTTGCACTTTCCTTTTGGCTAAATGACTGTTTACGCCACGTAAACAATGCACTTGCATTGTGGCCTAAACCTTCCATCCTGGCCAGCTCATCGCCCTCTGGGGTGCCACCAACCAGAGAAGGGAGTGCCTAGATGGCACAACTCCCCAAAAGCTTGTAAATTTGCGATTGTTGGTAATCAATTATTGAGACTTGGAGTTACGAAAGCATCTAAATGCTAAGAGAGCTTAGTTAGATGAGTTTAAGTAAGATGCACTAGTTACAACGTCCTATAAAATACCTTAATTATAGAATTCTTGTTGTGGAGTTACAAAAGTTCCATAAATATAAGTTCAAACAGTAGCCCTTAAATACAATGCTAAAAGTTACTAATTTTTAGTGATTCTTTTGACTTATTTTCATTTAAGTCTACAATATTACAACTTTTATTTAAAACATTCTTTTATGGAATTATTTTAGGTAAATATCCTCAATAATATTATTATAAATTAATTTTGAGGTACCCTCGTCGTATGTCATGTCTTATTCTTTTTCTATGGTCATCTGTAGGCAATCTGTGCACACTACCTTATGTCACTGTATCGCATCTCCCCGAGTTTTATCTCATTTTTGCATATATGTAGCTCAAAAATAAAAGCTATAAATTCCATTAAAACTCGCATATCCACATTCCAGTTATATTTTATGACAAAGATATAAAATATTTACATTCTACCTTATATAGAATAAATGTTTATTGAAGAACTTGCTGCTTTGTGTTGGATGCCTTGCGTTGGCAAATACAAAATTTACCATTACCATCACTGCTCCCAAGCTATATCTCTCGTATATATGGCTCACTCGGATCGCTCGCCCGTCCGCCGAAAATAGAAGCTCAACGCCAGTGACAGCGCTCGCATTCAGTTCTCGATGCCACGCGAATTCGCACGCGCCGCTCTGCCAGATTCTCCGTGACGCGAAATTCATAATCCGAAATACATTAAATCGATTCAAAATTTCGCAGGTTCAGCATTAGCAAACAATTGATTACCGGTGGCGCACAACTTTTCCCAGGGATCCCCTTAACACTTGTCAACCGTCCCCCCAACTGACAATTTTTTGGCACGCGCTAAGCACATTAATTGCCGGCGCTCCCAGCCGCTAGATACGCATTAGGACTCTAAAAATAAACAGCAAGCTATAGCCAGAAGTCCACAGAACCAGTTTAAAATGTTTTGAAACAGAGGAATCTACAGTCAAAGTCCTATAAATCGAACTAAGTCTTTAACATGCTTGATCTCTTTTATATACATGTTTAACACTTCCTTATTCCATTCAACCTTATTAAAAACTGCGTTCAAGTTATCGGAGCCCGACTGTAGTGGAAAATCAAGAAGTACCAAGCCTCCCAATTGATCGGGCATCATGAAATATGCATGGGCATATTTCGCGATCCAATCACAAAGAATATCAGCCATAACAAAAGCATCGCCATAAGGAAGTGATTGCCTTGTTAGCACTCCCCGCGACCATAAGCGATTAATGGGGGAGTTTAAAAGGCAGTTATTGAAAGCCATCCATATGGCAGAACAGCAATTTATCTCTTCGAAAGTATACTCTTGATAAGGTCGCTAAAATGGGCGGTTTATTGAAGTCGCTGACCTGAGAAACGTGATCGCTGACCGGTAGATTTAAAAAGATAGAAATTTACCTGCGCAATTTTAATGCGATTTAAGCGAATTGCCACTTACCCAGGCCATTTTCCAATCGCCTTTCCATAAAGAACGCCATAATCGCAGAGAAACAACACCTTTGTGTTTAAATCGCTTGCAATATGTGATACATTTCATTTAATTTCAATTTAAGTGCTGCGATTGGCGTTGCCTTTTCCTCTAAGCAACATGTATCTCATATTAATGTAATTTCATGCGCCTTTCACGTGTCTGCAGCAACAACACGTCCTCGTTTCGATGGCTTACGTTTCGAAGTGTTCTTTTTAGCTATATGTTTGGGTATCAGCGGCAATCGGCAAAGGAGATGCTCTCGAAGCTGCCTGGAACTCGTTGCTCATCCGCCGCGAACGTGACACATGTCGACTGCCACTCTCTTCGACCGGATGATAAGGCCAAAACTGGCGCATCAGGTTTTCGTTTATTTATAACGCCCCAGTACACGATCTCTGACGTCACAATTGTACGGCGATGACGTACTAGATGGTTTATCGACCGCCGGTGAAGGGCAGGGGTGGCTCATTTGGCAAGTTTAAGGTTGCAGCGACAGTATAATCAACCTCAAACCCCAGTGGTTCTTCCGCTTTCACCTCTATTGTAATGCGCTTAGCATTTCTCCGGTTCAGGAAATCGCTTTATATGGCTTTGGGGCCGGGCCCTTGGGCCCTTCCAGTTGCATAATTTGGTCAGAGTGGCGGTTTGGCTTGTTTATTTTGGTCTGGCGTGTGATTCACAGCCCAAGGTTGGCCAGCAAATGCGATTTCCAAACTGTTTTCGAGAGGTGTGATTCATGCCCGCCCCCCACTTCATTAAATTTCCCCATCTCCCATCACCACCCACATCTCAGATGTTTATGTCTACGCTAATCGTCCTTCACCCTCTGGCTTACCTCCAAATTATTGCGGTTTTATCAGCTGCTAAAACGTTTATCAGCCCCAAAGACGTCGTCTATGGCACGCTTTAATCATCAGCAGCGACCAAGGAATTGTGTTTACCCGAATAATATTCTCCGAAAATGAGAAATAAATAAATAAAAAAACAAAAACAGCCCCCTTCCGCTGACCCCTAAGTCTGGCAGTTGCTGGTTTATTTGTTTACACTCTGCTTGGCTTTTGTTGTCGAAGAATTCTTGAAGTCCATTGTTTAGCTGTTGTTTCGTTTCCCCGTTGGCCAAAATTTCCCTGCCAGCGTTCTTCTCCTAGACTTTGGCATTCAATTGCAATTTATTTATTTATTTATTTCCATGTGATTCAAGCGGCTTTTGTTTTGCTCTCTAGATTTGATTGAGTCTAAAATAAACGGCATCTAATCCCCCGCAAAGCGAGGCGCGTGTTTATTGGTCTGGCCTACTTCAGTGCTCAGTATTTCGCATTTGGGAGGCCTTTGGGTCCAAGCACATTTACTATCTGGCCGCGGAACTTAGCTGCTTTAATAGACCCGCTTTAATTGGCTTCACTAAGTGGTTGTCGATCTGTTGCTTCGTTTAGAACTAGTTTTGCTGTAAGTCAGCGTTTAGCTTACATAATCGATCATCGTGTAGGGCGCTGTTTGATTGCTTTTAATCACGAGCAGACACTCGTCTTCATTTCATTGCAATATGCCGAAGATCTTTTTGTTCCATCAATTGAAATGTATGCCCCATTGACGTATGCCTCCGTCTTGAGCACTTGTTTCCCTCTTGTTTGAGTATCTGCACTGAGCAAAATGGCATTAACAAGCCAAGAACATTAAACGTTTTTAAATTCCCTCAAACTTAATTGATGAAAATAATACTTTAGAAATCTACTACCAATCATCCTAGCTTTCTAAACAAACGCCAATAATCGATTTATTGGCCATAGAGAGTATAAAAGCACTTAAATTAATTAATAAATTTAATCAAACTGGAAAAACATAAAAGGTTTTGAGCAGATTTAAACTAGATTTGTTGAATTGTATAAATTCGAAATTGTAGGACTATCTATTATAGTCCTAAAATATGTGTTTGTATTGTTACCAAAGTTCCTAAAAACTGTGAGCTTTATTTAAAGAGTTTTCCCTCACTGTATTTATATATAGATATACCTATCTGTTTGCCTGGGGGTGTAATCTAATCGGGGACTTATCAGCTAATGGCTGCGTGCCAGGGAAGTGCTCTGATAAGGATTTTTGCCAATACTTTTCGCGGGTAGGCGGTGGGGTACGGAAGCATCTCGTGATTTGGGAGACTCAGCCACAACCCGATTCCGAAACTTAAGCACAAAACCAGCTGTGCTGGCAACTTGTTCAGGTTAACAAACTAGTTTGGGCCGTTTCGCTGCACTTGCGAATGTTCATTTTTGATAGTGCAAAACGTAATATAGATCGGGTGAGCGGGGTGGTGGCGGTTTGCGGGTGGTGGGTGTTGTTTGTGAGGTGCCGAAAGCACCGACGACTACGCACACCGAAACACGTCGCTTCGTCACTCGACTCGCCCTGCAGTCTCTCCCACAAATTTCTCGGCGCTTTCCTGCAGTCGTCCCACGAACGTTGGCGCAATTGGTCGACAAGAATCGGTCCGCGAATATAATGACTGCCAGGCCCCTCGCCCACACTCGCCTCCTGGGAAAAGCACTTGCATATTGAAGTGTAGCAATAACTAAAACACAAAATTGGTCATTTAGCACTCTAGCAAGTCGTGAAATATCTGTGAAATATTTAGACAAGAACTGTCGTTGAAACTAGTTAACAACTGTGAGAACAACTGAACAATAACTACAAAATGCTGAAATTATTCAAAAAACCCAAAGACAAAATACCCAAGTCGGAGATCATAACCGAACCCAAAGAACCCAAAACGCCGCCGGTCTCCAAATGCGGCAAACCCCTGCAGCTGGACAACTCGCGCTGGGAGGCAAGTATACATCCATCGGTGGGATAAAACTGAACTGAACTGAACTTTAGCCAGATATCACGTTCGAACGGCTGGTCGAAAAAATATATAGTGGTGCCATTGCGTCATGGGTGTGTAGTGTTTTGAGTTCTCAGAAATCTCAGTGATTCCGTTCTTCTGATTTCGAGGGGGTTCTCCGATTTGTTTTAGGTTTTTTTTCTGTTGCAAATTTCCTGCCCTTATCGATCAAACCGTTTATCAGCAGCTCAAATGTGTGGGCAGAACGGGCGAAATTGACTTCGTACTTGTTTTTGTTCTCGAAAATGGCCCTGCAAGTGGGAGTGATTCGATAAGGTAGAGCCGAAAGACGGAAAAACAATCGACTGTTCTATACATTTCTGTGACATTTGTTTTTATCTTATCTTGCTCTGTGTTATATATATATATCTGCGTATTATGTATACGCCATATAGCGTATATTGGCGTTTTGTAAGCCAAAGGAGAAATGGCGCAGAGATAAGGGGAGCGGAAAAAATAAGTTTTGAGAGCTCTTTAAGTAGAATGGCCCAGCTGAAGGTGTGTTTGGCGATAAGATAGGCCAAGAACTTCACAAGTCATTGACTATTCAAAACCCTTTGTTGGTAATTTCGTCCCACAGCGCCGCCTGCACAAAGAGCTGA
This sequence comes from Drosophila gunungcola, assembly GCF_025200985.1. Lineage (NCBI taxonomy): Eukaryota > Metazoa > Arthropoda > Insecta > Diptera > Drosophilidae > Drosophila > Drosophila gunungcola. The sequence continues at coordinate 1,875,457 of NW_026453171.1, forward strand.
TGTCCTTGATCAAGGAGCCGCCACCAGGGAGTTACCGTGGACACCGAAAGCGTACAGCAAAACTTATCCGAGTAAGTACGGACTACGGAGCAGAGTGGGCCAAGTTCAGCGAAAACTGAAACTGGTTTAATTCAAGCACATAATACGCAAAAATAAATGAGCTTAATTCAGCAACTTGCGTCGAAAACAAAGCCCACCATTGTTGCAGGCTGACACTCATAACTCTCTTTGGCTTACAGATGGAAAATAAACATTAAAGGTTTCGAGGGCACACTTTACGAGGGCGAGGACTTCCAGCTGCTGTTCAAATTCAACAATAAATATCCCTTCGATTCGCCAGAGGTAATATTTCAACTGAACAAAAAAAACAGCGATGATGGTGGTCTTAATCTTTTTTTTTTTTGTTTTTAATTGCCAGGTGACCTTCATCGGCAGCAATATACCCGTGCATCCACATGTCTACAGCAATGGACACATCTGCCTATCCATTCTGACCGAGGACTGGTCGCCGGCGCTGTCCGTGCAATCCGTGTGCCTTAGCATAGCTTCCATGTTGAGCAGTTGCCGCGAGAAGAAGCGTCCGCCGGACAACACGCTCTACGTAAAGACCTGCAATAAGAATCCCAAAAAGACTAAATGGTGGTACCACGGTGCGTATTCGTGATTTCTCACTTGCAGCTCGCCGTAACTCAACTAATTGTTTATTGCAGACGATTCTGTTTAGTTAGAGGTGCAATTTATGACTACTGCCTGCTGATGTCTGCTTTGCGCATCCACCCACAAAAAAAAAAACCAATAGCAATACAGAAGTAGAACACGGCGAAGAAAGCCCCAGATACCCCAGTGTTATGGGGCAGCGACCAGTAAAAGTGTACACTCGCGAGTGGAGCAGATTCGCCAGACAGCCCAAGTGCACTCGAATGCAGACGCAATATGCAACAAAGCGAATCGAGTCAACGAGGAACCTATCAGTAGAGTTTGGCAAACAATCATAGCGCATGCAACCGATACTAATTATAGCTATGTATAATCAACAAAAGGCGTGTGCGATAAAACTATTATTAAATGTTAACATTTTAATTAGATTGTTAAGACCAAAATTTATGTCTAAATTAAATGTTATGCTACCATCTAACTACTAGGCGTATGTAAACCAACCAACCGACGTGAACGTTTGATAGTTCTGGCACTTATCGCCAGTCGCTGCTTCCACATTCCACGAGCATCGTTTGAGGCATCCGGCCCCAGTAGCGTGATCCAATCCACATATGAAGCTTCCTACCCAGCTTATTTTAATTGTGTATATTTAATCATCCTAGATGCATTGCGAAACTCATAAGCTCATAGTTAAGTTTACAACATTTCAAATGTATTACAAGCCATATACCCTAATCGCTCTCATTGTCACCAGTCCGGCACTCTGTAATCTTCCCTCATTGCCCATTGCCCATGCATAGGTCGCTAAGTTAACCAGTTTATGTACTTGGCTAGGATAGTCCATCTGTGGCCAAAATCTCGCAAGTGGCACGATAGCAAAACACATTTACCTCTTACTGTGCAAGTAGAACTAAGGATGTGACGAGGTACTCGTCGGACTACCATACAATTAAACTGTAATCTGTGTAATGTAAAAAGAGCCCAATTAAATCCAATGTATGTTTATCTAGCATATGTGCTATGCCTATAAATATTTACTGTTAAAAAGTATTTAAAATAAAACCAAGTCTGTAATCAAAATTAAACCCCTTTTTTTATGGGACCAAATATTTCAAGCTTCCTAAAGCAGCTTACTGCTTCTTTAGGTTTTTATTAACTGTTACAATTTCTTAAACTTGAAAAGTAGTAAAAAAGACTCCTTTACAAAACTCGATTCACCAACTTATTGGCTAAAGGAGTCAATTAAACGAATTCAAGTTCAAGTTAAATAAGTATGAAAAATGTATACTACTAAAAAAGTTATGATTTTGTTTGACTTGTTTTTTAAAAACAGCGTAGGGCTTACCACGGTTCATTTTCTTCATCCTTAGGAAACGCGACATAACCTACGATATAGCATTTATTTCATTTAAAAATTAATTTAAGCAGATTATGAGTAAACTGAATGAATTCATATAGGACACATTTGTTCAACAAAAGTAAGCGTTCTGTGCTCTGGTTGTGCGACCATTTCAAGTTCCCATCTTGCGGGGTTATGTGCCTGTGGCCACTCCCAACGTGGCCGTGTAATACAGGCCCTGCAGAGCCTCCTGGAGCGCCCGTTCGCAGGCCAAAGTGGAGGTGAATCCGCCGGCGTTCTCCTGCGGCGTCTCCGACCGTATATGGTTGATGTAGCCCATGGTCTCGATGTCGCTGGTGGGCGGCATGGCGGGACCTTCGCTGAGAGCAATCAGCGGCTCGTAGACAAAGAGGGGGCCTTCCTCCGACTTGGGCACGGGCAGCAGGCTGGGATCGGCTGTTTGGCCGAACTTGATGCCCGTGGAGAATTCGTTGGCCGGCTTCGGGGGCGGCAGTTGCTTCTCCTCCTCGCGCTGCTTCTCCGCCTTTTCGGCGAACTCGGTGACAATCTGGGCGGCATCCTTGCCGCTGTACATTAGCTCCTCGATCAACGCCTGCTTGTCGCGGGCCTTCTTCTTCTTGTGCTCGTTCTCCAGCTCGTCGAGCTCCTTCCGGCGCGCCTCCTCCTGCACCTTCTCCAGCTCCAACATCTCCTCCAGGGCGTACTCATCGCGGCCCACGCGCGTCTTGTTGCGCTGGATTACCTCACGGTTGTCCCGCTTGTAGGCCTCGATCCGCTTGTTCGTCTCGATGATCTCGATGTTGTTGCACAGATTGTACACAATGTCCTCGATCTCCTCCAGATAGTCGTTGTACTCCGCCAGGGAGCCGAAGTCCTCCTCCCGTTTGTTGTAGTCGCGCAGGATGCGCCTGCGGATGTCCACCTCCTTCTCCACCATGGGATCCTCGAATAGCTGGACGCGGAAGTTATTGCGCCGCAGGGGCACCATGCACTCGGGACAGGCGCCAGATCCTTTCAGGAACAGCAAGTCCACGCAGGACTCGCACAGTGTGTGGCCGCACACGTTGACCATCAACTTGAGCGACGGATTGCGGTATTTGGTGGTCTTGCACCGCGGGCACGCCTGATCGTCCATGGCGAAGGATTTGGAAGTGCTCTACTCCCCGTTATCCTGCTCCTAGAACTTACGATGCCGCCAGGGATCGCTTAAAATCGGTAAACAACTGTTTTAGAGGTGGAAAACACCGGTGCTTACATCGGTGCTTACATCGGTGCTGATATCGATGTATCGATTTTTCTCAAATTATCGATGACAATCGATTTCGAAACCGAAATTTAAAATTTCCCACAGAGATCCATCCTCTATTTTATCCAAATTTGAGAAACGTTGACAAAAATCCAGATCTGCCACCATAAGTTACATCTTAAAAAATAGACCCTCAAAAACCGAAATAAACTGTACAGCTTTTTATTGAATATGGAACATTGAATAATCCAACCAGCTACTTGCTTAAAAATCCGCCGGTAGAAGGAATTTATACGGATTGAACTTTAAAACCCAGTTATATGAAAAGCGGGCATTGTATGGGAAATTTGCAGCGTGGCCAGGAAAATGTAACTTCAATAAAAGGTTATTATTTTCCTTTTCCTTATATATATATATACATGTATCCCACTAATTTTATTTCCTTATTTTCAACGTTGCTATTATTTTCCAATTAAAAATTCTTCAAGAAGGCAATTTGAAAATCATTTTTTAGGCGGCGAACGAACATTTATTAAATTATTTAGTCGACTATTAAGTAAACATAACATAAACATAAGTAAACGAATTACGCATGTGCCAATGTTAATTCATCAAATCCTCGGAACGTGTTGTTGTATGTTGTTGCTAAAAATAGTACTTGCTTCAATGTTGCTGGGCTAAGGGGATTGGTAGCAGATGATGAAGTGGTGCAGAAGGTTAAGCTTTTAACCAACGCAGCTATTCCAAGAAAGTTAAAAGGTGGAATATGGTGACAGGTAAGGAAATTGGCGAGAAAATAACTTACATGCAAAGCCAGTTTGAGCACAGATTAACAGAACTTACTAAATATAATTGCATTTAAGGCAAACCTAAAACAAAAATCACAAGAAAATAAAAGGCATACATATTTATCTGTATTTATTTTTTGTATTAAGACAAAAGTCTTAAAACCTACTTAGATTTTATAATTCAAGAAAAATAATTGTAAAGTTTTTCAACAAATACTAAATAAATTAGACTTGTATGTTGTTTGCAAATCCAGGTATGTTCCACTACGTCACATCACATGAACTATTATAACTAAAGACACAAAACGACACTGAACTCAGTATGTGGGATAAGTAACCCATTAAATCCCGAATAGTGTCACCTGCGTTTTTGCATCACGTGAATGCAAGGTAGTGGCCGATTCCCGGATCCTTGTAATAAAATTTAAGTATGCCAACTAAAGCGGATTTAATGAAAAAAAAAACAGATGGATACAAAGTCTTAAAAAAAATAAATAAATTTATATATAATACTAATTTGTAAATCTTAAAACAATTCAGTTATCAAAGAGTAGAGTTAAAAAACAACTAATTTTAAATAACTATATATAAACAAAAAAAATTATCAAAAAAATTTAAACGCCCTAAACAAAAAAAAACGTTAAACACAAAATAAAAAAACTTTAAAAACAGCTCATTTCTTTCTTGCACATTTTATGCTTTCTCGTGCAATTAATTTTTGGAGTAAGCAAATGGTTGACTGAGTGCTCCTGTTTTTCCACTTTACGATTCTGCTTCTCCTGGCGAATGCTTGACCTGGAAAAATATTAAAATTGTCAGACACACGATGAAGATAAGATTCAAATATAAAAAAGTTATTGAAGAGTCAGCGAGCTTGCAATGTTATTGACATTCGCTATTTTCCCCACGCGCCATTTGGTGATTCCTTTTCCCAAAATTAAAAATCTAATCTAATACACGCGCTTGTTAGTATATTTGCAAGGGATTTTAGTGAGGACTTGTGGAGTCTTTTACTAGGTTTTGAAATTTCTAAAACGGGATAAAAGTAATTATTTCACTGAAACACTATTTTTAAAGTTTTAAGGACCAAGAAATTAAAAATTTAATTTTTGTCGTATAATTCAAGCCTTTTTAAACATTTAAATGTTATTTAATTCGAATGCCAATATGAAACACATTTTTTCACACAGTAAAATTTTAATTAAAATGACAAAAAAACCAATTAAAAATTAAGAGAATTAAGCCTTTAAAAAAATTTTAAATAAAATTAAAATTAAATTTTAATTTCAATTTTAGTCACTATGGCAACTAGGTAAAATGTTAAAAAAAAAATAACTTCTTCCTTCGTCAGTAAAAACTTCTGGCCTTAAAATTGATTTCAGTCTTTTTTAACTGTTGAACTTTTATCACTTTGTATTTAAAATTGCATAAATTTTAAAGGTGTGTTATACGGGACTTTCAAAAAATTGTTCAACATTTGTTCAAATATTCAAATATTGAACTTATCTTTTTTTTTTTTAAAAAAACAGGAGTTTGCAAAAATTAGTCAAAATTTCCATTTGTTTTTATTTTTTAAGTTATATTGAACGGTTGAGAGAGGTTTTGAAAATGAAAAATTCGTGTTGTAAACGTCAGGATAAAATGTTGGATAAAATAAAAAAATTAGATCAACCAAACTTCAATTGTGGTTGACTTCCAAAGAAAATATTTCACATATTATAACTTTCACTTGATAACCGAATTTGATCCTGCAGTTTCCGCTGGCTTATTCTTGATGGTCACGTATAACTCTTGCCGATCTGTTCATGATCATGTTTGGTGCGCCACTGAAGTCCCAAAAAGCGCAGAATGTCGGTAATACCCTTGACGCCACAAAAGTTGAGAGATATACATATGTATCTGTCTTTATATATATCTGCACGCTGTCAAACTGTACATAAAATGTAATTAAATATATGACTAATACTAATGCAAATAAGAAGTCATAAGTAAAGAAATAGCATTATGCTGGCCGAGTCCCGACAATGTTCTTTAGCTTTTAAGCGCAATACGCTCTACAAATTGCTGACTGGTCAAAATGGGTATTTAACCCAATAAAGACGCGCGAATAAATGTCTCACAATTTTAATTCGTATTTAATTTTGGTTTTTTAATATTAGCAATTCAATCAGTCAATAAAAAAAACGTACATAAATTAAAGTTGTATACAGCTAGTGGCAAAATAAATTTTCATAAAATTATTGAATAATTATTAAATTATAATTTTTATGAACCCTAAAATAAGAAAAGAAAAACCTATATACAAGAACCGAAGTAGGAATATTAATAGTAAAAAATTAATTAACCCTATTTAATTATTTCAAGAGAAAAAATATCTGCCCTTTAAACTGTTTACATATATATTCCTTATTGAAACGGCATTAATAATTAATTAATTTTGTAATCCTTCTTAAATGGGTTAACTTCAACTACATAACTTATTGAGGCATATACCAAGAAAAATTAAGATATATATGTATATATTTATGTCTGTATAATGTCCATGCACATGCCCCTTGGAGCTTCAATGAAATTGTAGCTATTTGTTGAAGCTTGCCTTCAGCGAGCTGCTAAATGCAATCCTAAGCAAAAACTCTACCACCAGACTAAATTTTGACAAACACTGATGGCAAGGCAACCGTGTGAACACTTACGATTATATAATGCCAGAGGAATAGCCTCTCGGGACTCTCATTTCAAACCAACGCACTTGGGAAAAAAGCATTTTTAGAACTTTTATAGTTTATCGTTGAGTAATAATATTCCCACGCCGCCACTGTTTCCTGTTTTCCCTTACTCTCCAGTATATATATAAATTTGTTTAAATGATATAGACGAGCTTAAATCAAATCAGACCATGATAAGGTAACCTTAAACCCAGACGTGGAATTTGCACAGGTTTGCAAACGAAGCGTTCGCTGAATTCCCAGAACTTGCATTTAACTTATTGTTGTCAATTTACTTTAATCTTTTTCTTTTATTTAAATGAAATAATTTTTCTTGAAATAATGTTTAAGGGGAGTGTTCAAGACCCCCTCATTTCCAACTTATTTATGGCTTTCTTAACATATTTACAGAGATATGATCCTTAAATGGGTTAACTTATATTAAAATAACCAAGATAACAATATATGTTTTAAACCTATTGTTTGCTTTGAGATAAAGAGGCCGCGGTCGAAGTTGTTGTTGATGTGGATGTGGCTGTCAACTTGGAAACGGGACCAATGTTAACCACCCGGCGCACGGCAGAAGCTCCAGAAGATGAGGAGGTTGTTGTTGAAACGACAGCTCCGCCAGGTACACGATTCGCGACCATCTGCACCGGAACCTGCTTAAGTCCGGTAGCGGATTGGTAATAGATATTACGTATAGGGATCTTGCCATCGCTGGAAACAGTTTTTGGAGTTCCCCTTGCGTTGCTATTGATCACCTGAAACTGGGGATAGGTCTTGTTGGCCACGTTGCCGGCTTGACGGAGAGTTCCTTGCGCAAGGCCAGTTGCCGTCGGCTTGATGGTCTGCACATTGACGGTCTTAACACCGGTAACCAGAGATCCTGTGGCAGGATCCACCATCAGAGGACTGTTGGATGTCGTGGTCGTCACTGCTCCAGTTTTTGGGTTGCTCACAATCCTTATGGGCACGCGGTGAGCACCAGTCACCATATTTCCCATTGGTTTCATTGTATTTCTGTTGAGATATACCACTTTATTTTGTCCGGCAACTGTTCCTCCAGGCGACGGGGTAAACAACTGATGGAGGCCCTTGTTAAGCACAATATTGCCTGGCTTGTTGGCGCCACTAATGCTTCCACTGTTGGTGACAATGCCTGGGGGTTTATTGGCCTCCTTAATGATCTTCTGGCTAATTATTAGCGGGGTCTTATTGGCGGGACGAATGGGGGCTGTAAAAAAAAGGGTTAATTAATAAAAATAAACAGAGAATCGATCCTGGGTCAAACCTGGTTTAACATCCTTATCCGCCTGTTGATGCTCGGGAATGTTGCCTTCGTTGTCGGCAAAAACAATCGGCATGTCGATAATGTTGGCCAAATCCAAATTCCCCGAAGAGCTGCTGCTTGTTGTTGTGGGCACATTTTTGGTAAGGCTGAGCATTGTCATTCCATTGGCGTTTTTGAACACCGTATATTTCTGTTGTCCCGTCGTTGAGGATGACGATGTGCCAGCTGCACTCGTAGATGGGGCCGCTGTTGCAAACTGCTGCGTTTGACCAGTGGGCGTTTTCAGCGTAAATATCTGCTGGCCAACAACCGTTGAGCTGGGTAGCGTCTTTACAATGCTGCCAATGGTGGCGGTGCTTCCTGGTCCACCGCCAGCCTTGTTCATTGTGTAGTTGATGAGTTTGCTCTGCGATGGAAGCGTTTTGATCTGGACAAACTGGTTGGATGGAATCATCTTGATTTTGGTGCCGGCTGCTAGATTGACGGGCGGCAGCTGCTTCCCCAGAACACCTGGATTAATCACCTTGGGGATGGCAACGGATCCTCCTGCAGTCGATTGTACGTCCTCGTAGTCCAGGGCATCATCTAGTATGAATTCAATGGATTGGTTTAGTTCTTCGCTGCTCAGTTTCGGTTTGTCTGAATGAGGTGCACCTTTTTGGCCACCAGAGCCAGCCGAGCCACCGACATTGGGAAGAGGGCGAGTGCGGGGTCTTCCAACTGAAGGGGGAGAAATGTTAGTTGATGAATCGGGGGTGGCAGCCACAAGTGGCACGTGGGGAAGACCCATGATGATTTACCCTTTCGCTTGGCAGCAAACGGATCAATGAGGCGCGGTGGCTTCGGCTTGTGAACGCGGTCTTTGGATTTTTATTTTGATTGGGAATGGTTATGTGTACGTGGTTAGAGGGTTAGCATGCGGGATGGATAGTAGGATAATGAGGTTGTGCTTGATAAAACGATCGAAATGTGAATTTTGGTACTCACTGTGAGGCACAAACTTTGACTTGACCGGCTGACCCATTGGATCGTCCTGACCACCGTCAGCCTTCCTCTTGCGCATCTGCTGAACAGCCTTGTTTGCATTTCCATCGGCAAGGATGTGAGTTGACTGCTTCTGCTGGCGCTGGAAACCTTGATGGTGCATCAGCGACGTTGGCATGCGGGGTCCAGGCGGATTGCTCAGGGTTCGATTTACAAAGTCAAAGACCTCCTCCTGTAATACGAGTTGATTTTAGGTTGATATGTTTTTAATCCTTTCTCCTGTCAACTTACCACCACCATAGAATCCACCATGGTCTGTGTGACGCCCTCTATGCGCCGCTTGCTTTTTGGAACACGGAGAGCATCATCTGCACTGCCAACCACCACCATTGAGGATTCTGACTGCATTCGCTCGCGCAAGCCCTCCATTTCCTCCTGGCTGGTGCGGGCTGAATTCTGCCCTATAACAAAGAGTATGGGCGCCTTAATGTCCAGCATGCGATCGTCGGGCGTTCCACGCGGTCCACGCATAGTGTTGTAAGCGAATCCCATGCAAACCACGCAAGCCACACTTTCCGAAAGTGCAACCTGCAGAGCCAAGGCCGCTCCAGCATTGAAGCCGACGAGAATGATGCCACGATTTGGATTATCCGTGCGCAATTCGTGAATTCTGACGCGTGTGAGGGACACAATGGTCTCAGGCCACCTGGTCCAGGTTCTGATTACCAATTCTGTTGTCTGAAGAAGAATAACATGTTGTTATTTTAGCTTATCATGATTTCTATAGTTATAAACCTACTCGTATTTGGCAGCGTGATCTGCACCACCTGGGTAATGGTGGCCAGTGCTTGGTACCACTTCTGCATGCGGTCCGAAACTGGGCCGCTGGTAGGCATCGTGGGCAGCACCACCATGATGGCATTGTGCGCAAGCTGACGCCCTTTGGGCAAGATGTTCGGCTCCCATCGCTTTTTCATCACCGGTGCCAGTAGTTCCTGGCTATTGTTTAGCGGTCTGCTGAACAACATCTTGTCGATCAAAGTAGGCAACTTAGTCTTCAGCGTCTGTAGAATTTCCAGGTAAGAGGCCATGTACGAAGGCGACAGGTGCTCCATAAGTAGGGCATGGATCCACTGTGTAATGCGCGACTCCCAGGCCACGCTGGCCAGAGCTTTGCGCATCCTTGAGGCGGACTTGTCTGCACTCACGCGTCGGTGTATGGCCTCGTGCTGGCGTTTATCGTTGGCCAGGCGAGCCAACTGATCCTGGTCCAGAATGGAGCATACCTTCTCGAATAGCATTTGCTGCATGGGCGTCCAACCAAATCTGTGCGAGAATTATTTGAATTACAGAGTATTCAAATATACCAAGCCAAGTACTCACTGATTCACGCGAGCCACCCAATCTTGTTCATCCGAATTGTTGTTCTTAACGTACTTTGCAATGCGGGCGCACTCAGTTCATAGCCTCTTTGGCGGCAATCTCGTCGTATGGCGGCACATGTGCCTGCTGCAATTCCGCCAACTCCTCGTGCTGTGGATATGTGTGACAACTTGGACACTGCGGTGGGTGTCGGACCAGGATATTCCTGGTCGGCATGAGGCCATTGTTGACCTCGCTGCGGACCGGTGGATCTCGCATATAGCTGTGTTCCATTTTTTCGCCAAAGGAGGACTCGCTGGGCGCCGAAATGGTGCTGGACTGGTTGAAAAAAAAACAGGACTATTAGTGTTTGCTGAAGGTTAGGAGGAACATTAATAAGATGAGTGAGCTGGCGTGGGGACTTGGGTGAGCATGCAGTGCTGGTTAGTGGTGACAGGATTATCATTACACTCTCGGTTGGTGTGGCGGGCGATGTGATGATCAGGGCCGGCGACTTAATCGCCGGCGGAGCCTTGGGTGGCGAGCTGACTTTGATGGATCCTGTCATGGAAGCTGCGCTGCCCAGGGAGCCGGCCTTCACCACATAGTACGAGGCACTTGCTCCGCCCACTGGCGTATTGTTTGTTTTTGTTGCGGTCGCCGCCGTCGTTGTTGTTGTGTGTGTATGTGTGGCGTATGTGTTTTTGCCAGTCCCAACGCGAGTCAAGAATTTGCTCGGACTGTAGGTGATTATTGAGGAGGTGGTGTCCTCCGTAGATTGGGTGTGATTCCCGCTGGTGCTCGCCATTTCCTTCATATTTAATGTTGAATTTCAATTTTTACTGACTGCCTTAGTTGATTTTCTTCTTCTTCAACGTTGTTGTCGCACTTGCGGCGCTCGAGAACAGCTGAAATGGCCACAACCCCCTAACCTTTGGCCCGAACAAAAGTCACACGCGCCTCGCACTGATTTTAGCCAATTTTACCAGCAATTCTTATTGATTTTCTGGTATTCTTTAGAGCACTACGCGAATTTTCTTTCTTGCTAAATATGGCGTGCCTAATGCAAGGTTGCCACATTTCTGGTTGAAATGTGCGATCCGGCAACTCTGCGACTGCCCCGAACCTCAGGCCCCGCGGCAATATTTACGTTATTTCACAACAAATGACCAGGCAATCGAATATGTAAAATCAAGGACTTGTGGAGGACTTGTCCCGCTAGCTAGAACACTACTTACACTCTCGCTGGGCGTGGGACTTGTGGGAGGCACCAGCTCCTTCTCACCGTCCAGCGGCTGGGCCGCGATTTTCTGTTCCTCCTCCTGCGACACATTTTGCGCTACATTTCCGCCGCTCTGCACGAAATTGTTGAAGCACTCAAAGAATGAAGACATATTCCGATGTGCGTTTAACCAAAACAGAGACTTATTTATTTTTTGGCAATAAAAACTCAACAAAAATAAGCGGAGCGTCAAAAACCGAGTGATAGGGGCTAGCGTTGCCACCTCGATCGGCCGTTGACCAACACCGCGGCGTGAAAAAACAGCTGATCAAATTTGTTGAAGAGGGAAACTTTCTGAAATTTCCACAAATTTTTGGAAATTAAAGTTTACTAGGACTCTCTGGCGGCATGGACGAGCTGCAGCAGTTGGAGTACCTGTCGCTGGTCTCAAAGATCTGCACGGAACTGGACAACCACTTGGGCATCAACGACAAGGACCTGGCCGAGTTCATCATCGATTTGGAGAACAAGAATCGCACGTACGACTCCTTTCGCAAGGCTCTACTGGAGAATGGCGCCGAATTTCCAGACTCTCTGGTCCAGAACCTGCAGCGCATCATCAATTTGATGCGTCCCAGTCGTCCTGGCGGCGCCAGCGACGAGAAGCCCGTTGGCGATAAGAAGGAGGAAAAGAAATCGAAACTGATGAAATTGTTTCCCGGCCTGGCTTTGCCCAATGACAGGTACAGCAAAAAGGAGGGTAGCGAGGGCGAGGAGGAGGAGAAACCGGAGAAGTTGCGGCCGGAGAAACACAAAAAATCCGACATGAGCGACGTAGACGCAGCCATGTTGGAGCTGGAAGCTCTGGCGCCGGGTGAGGGCAAGACACAGGTTAAAGAGTCCAGGGAAACCAGTTCCAGGGATCGTCACAAGCGGAGGAGCAGGGATCGTGACCGCGACACCAAAAGACGCAGTAAATCGCGGGAGGACAGACACTCAGATCGCCGCAGGAGCAGATCACGGGACAAGGAACGCCGTCGACGCAGCAGATCCCGGGAAAACCGCCGCAGGAGCAGGTCTCGCGAGGATCGCGATCGTGACAGGGAGCGTCGTCGCAGGAGATCAAGCTCAAGGGACCGCCACGAACGCCGTCGACGCAGTCGCTCTCGCTCCACAGAACGTAGGGACAGAAGAGATCGCTCCAAGGAGCGCGATCGCAGCGAAAAAATGCCTCCACCCTCCGCTGCAATGACCGATGATCCCGAAGCGGGCAAGATCTATTCCGGCAAGGTGGCCAACATTGTGCCCTTCGGCTGCTTCGTGCAGCTCTTTGGACTACGGAAGCGCTGGGAGGGATTAGTCCACATCTCACAGCTGAGGGCCGAAGGTCGGGTGACAGACGTCACCGAGGTGGTCAGTCGGAATCAGACGGTTAAAGTGAAGGTGATGTCCATCACGGGCCAAAAGGTTTCGCTGTCCATGAAGGAGGCTGATCAGGAGAGTGGAAGGGATCTCAATCCGCTGTCACACGCGCCCGAGGACGACGAGTCATTGAGGGATCGAAATCCAGATGGACCCTTCAGCAGCAGCACATCCATGTTGAACCTGCAAGGCAATGGCTTGGATGGGGATGAACACGAGTCCAGAAAGCGAGTGACAAGGATTTCCAGTCCCGAACGTTGGGAAATCAAGCAGATGATCAGCTCTGGTGTGCTGGACAGGAGTGAAATGCCGGATTTCGACGAGGAAACGGGTCTGCTGCCGAAAGATGAAGACGACGAAGCCGATATCGAAATAGAGATTGTGGAAGAAGAGCCTCCCTTCCTCTCCGGTCACGGCAGAGCTTTACATGACCTCTCCCCCGTGAGGATTGTTAAGAATCCGGATGGTTCCCTCGCCCAAGCCGCCATGATGCAGTCGGCCTTGTCCAAGGAGCGTCGCGAGCAGAAGATGCTGCAACGCGAGCAGGAGATGGAAGCTCTGCCCACGAGCCTCAACAAGAACTGGATCGATCCACTGCCGGAGGAGGAGAGCTCGCGGAGCCTGGCGGCCAATATGCGTGGAATGGGTGCCGCACCGGCTGAAGTTCCAGAGTGGAAGAAGCATGTTATCGGCGGTAAGAAGTCCTCCTTCGGCAAGAAAACCGATCTTACGCTGGTCGAGCAGCGCCAGTCGTTGCCTATTTACAAACTGCGTGATGATCTAATCAAGGCGGTTACCGACAACCAAATACTGATTGTCATTGGAGAAACTGGTTCCGGAAAAACCACACAGATCACCCAGTACTTGGGCGAATGTGGATTCACTGCCAGAGGAAAAATCGGCTGCACCCAACCCAGAAGAGTGGCTGCCATGTCGGTGGCCAAGCGCGTGGCGGAGGAGTACGGTTGCAGGTTGGGCCAGGAGGTCGGCTACACCATTCGTTTCGAGGATTGCACCAGCCCGGAGACCATAGTTAAGTACATGACGGACGGTATGTTGCTCCGCGAGTGTCTAATGGAGGCCGAGCTGAAAAGCTATTCGGTGATTATGTTGGACGAAGCTCATGAACGGACGATTCATACGGATGTGCTCTTTGGTCTGCTTAAGACAGCCGTGCAAAAGCGGCCGGAGCTGAAGCTGATTGTCACATCGGCCACCTTGGATGCGGTAAAATTCTCGCAGTACTTCTTCAAGGCGCCTATCTTCACAATTCCCGGAAGAACCTTTCCCGTGGAGGTTCTGTATACGAAGGAACCGGAAACGGACTACCTGGACGCCTCGCTGATCACAGTGATGCAGATCCATCTGCGAGAGCCACCTGGTGACATTCTGCTTTTCCTCACTGGTCAGGAAGAGATCGACACGGCATGCGAGATCCTCTACGAACGAATGAAGAGCTTGGGACCAGATGTCCCTGAACTGATAATACTGCCGGTGTACTCCGCTTTGCCATCCGAAATGCAGACTCGTATCTTTGATCCTGCGCCCGCTGGAAGTCGAAAGGTTGTAATAGCCACCAACATTGCTGAAACTTCCCTGACCATTGACGGCATATTCTATGTGGTCGATCCAGGTTTCGTGAAGCAGAAGGTGTATAACTCAAAAACGGGCATGGACTCGCTGGTGGTTACTCCGATTTCACAAGCCGCCGCCAAACAAAGAGCGGGAAGAGCCGGGCGAACGGGTCCTGGCAAAACCTATCGCCTTTATACGGAACGTGCGTATCGAGATGAAATGCTGCCCACTCCAGTGCCAGGAAATACAGCGCACTAATCTAGCCACCACTGTACTGCAGCTAAAAACTATGGGGATAAACGATCTGCTGCACTTTGATTTCATGGACGCACCTCCAGTAGAATCCCTGGTAATGGCTCTGGAGCAACTGCATTCTCTGTCAGCGCTGGATGACGAAGGCCTGCTTACTCGGCTGGGCAGACGCATGGCCGAATTTCCCCTTGAGCCGAATCTCTCCAAGATGCTTATCATGTCCGTCGCCCTGCAGTGTTCCGATGAGATTCTGACTATTGTTTCGATGCTTAGTGTGCAGAATGTGTTTTACAGGCCAAAGGACAAACAAGCGCTAGCGGACCAGAAGAAGGCGAAATTCAATCAGGCGGAAGGTAAGTGCATGCCCAAAAGCTTCCTCTTATGTAGTTCAAGTTTCCAGATTACGATTACTAATCCTTTCTTTACAGGTGACCATTTGACCCTGCTTGCTGTCTACAACAGTTGGAAGAACAACAAATTCTCTAATGCCTGGTGTTACGAAAACTTCGTGCAGATACGAACCCTGAAGCGCAGCCAGGATGTAAGAAAACAACTGCTGGGGATCATGGATAGGCACAAATTGGATGTGGTGTCCGCCGGAAAGAACTCTGTGCGGATTCAGAAGGCCATCTGCTCGGGTTTCTTCCGCAACGCAGCCAAGAAGGATCCGCAGGAGGGCTACCGCACCCTAGTCGACTCGCAAGTGGTGTATATCCATCCGTCGAGTGCTCTCTTTAATCGCCAACCGGAGTGGGTCATCTACCACGAGCTGGTGCAGACCACTAAGGAGTATATGCGGGAGGTGACCACCATCGATCCCAAGTGGCTGGTGGAGTTTGCTCCGTCCTTCTTCCGCTTCTCGGACCCCACGAAGCTGAGCAAATTCAAGAAGAACCAGCGCCTGGAACCGCTGTACAACAAGTACGAGGAGCCCAATGCCTGGCGTATATCTCGCGTCCGACGGCGTCGCAACTAATGGACTAAACCCGATTATGTGTGTAATTGTTTGTATTTTAAGCGCTTAGAAATATAGTTTAAGTTAAAACTTCAGTAGCCTTTGCGACCGCGAAAGCGCTGTCGGTTGTCCAACTGAAAGAAATGCCATAGGTTAGATGGAACGTTGATAAATGGATTAGAGGGACCCACCAGGGAGCGCTTGCACTCGTAGAAGGTGTTGCGGAGCACCTGGCACTCTGGTGGCACGTTGTTGTCCTGGAGGCACTGGCGCGGGGTTTTGCCCATTCGGCAGCACTCGCTCTCCAGCAGGCACATCTTCAGGTCCGCCCGCACTCCCGCACATGCTGTCTCATCCGCCAGCCTCTCGTTGCCCTCGTAACGCATCATTTTCGCTTGATTCGGGTATTTTAATATATATTTTAAATATTTACTGGATCAGTTACAAAACCAAAGGCAGCTGATAACTACCTGCCGGGGTGTTGGTAAACGTGTGGTGTCATAAACAGCTGTTGGCATGGGCGTGGCTAGGGATCATCCATAGAGCCACAACTTAAAAGGGTTTTACTTGAAACTATACATTACAGATTTCTAATAAAAAAAATACAAATATTTAAAAGTTCTATGTATTCAATCTTAATTATCTAGCCCGTTAATACCAATCTCGAAGGAACATAGATTCCGAATTACATTTGTTAGTTTACTGCTAATTGCAAATCCCTCTGGGATTGTGTTTTACTACACCCATGCAACCTAAGCAACTTTTTACGATATCCAACACTGTTTATATTGCATTTGTTGTCCTCCGCCCGCACAAACACTTTTACGCTTGAATTTATTTAAATGTAGCTACAGAAAAAATAAATTAAAAAACTAAAAATGACCTACGACGAGCGCAGTAGTGATGGCAGCAGCTCCAGTGAAACGCCGGACACCTACGCTCATTTGCTGAATCCCAAGCCGGGTCAATCCCAGACGCCAGCCACCACCATGCCGAAGCACATTCCCTTTCCAGAGCACGCCACCACGTCCGAGTGGCTCAGCGAACTCATCATGTGCGCCTTCACCATGGGCTCCGCCATCGTGCAGTTCATCAACATTTACAGGACGAACTGGTGGCTGCCCCAGGCGCACACCAGACACATGGTGGTGGGTTTGCCTGGGATCCTTACCCAAATCTACAGAACATTAATGCGTTTCCCTGCCCACAGAACATAGAACTGATAGATCCTTATCTACGCTATCTCCTGCTCATTCTCAACTCGCGAAGACTGATTTACTGCTTGCTGCTGGTGAAGATTAAGAAGGGCAACGAGAAGAGCCGTCATTTCATTCGACTGAGCATCAAGTATGGATTCGGAGGCCTGGTGCAGCTATCGTTGG
This sequence comes from Drosophila gunungcola, assembly GCF_025200985.1. Classification (NCBI taxonomy): domain Eukaryota; kingdom Metazoa; phylum Arthropoda; class Insecta; order Diptera; family Drosophilidae; genus Drosophila; species Drosophila gunungcola. The sequence continues at coordinate 1,892,661 of NW_026453171.1, forward strand.
GTTTCTGCGCCATGAAGTTGTACCAGCAACACACCTACATGCTGCTCCTCTTTCTGTCATATCCGTAAGCATAAAAACAAATTTCTCATTAGTAGGCGCTTAAAAACCTTTTTTATTAGAGTGGTCATCTACCTGTTGATCTTTGGCTTCCAGCTGGAACCATTCCTCCGCACCAGATTCGAGCTGCCTGGCGTGTATATAAACGATCTCCCAGTCCACAGCTGCACTACCAATGCTGTGCACATTCGGGACGAAGTGGAGACACTGCGTCATGACTTCAACAAGCGTTTTAAGCAGCTCATCTTTACCTCTATGCTTAATGCCTATTACAGCGGCCTGGTGCCCTGCTGTCTGGCCATCAGTGTCCAGTACAACGTACTCCGAGCTGCCCAGCACTGCATCATCGTGTGCCTGGGGGCCTTCAGTCTGTGCGCCGTGTTCTTGTACCCCGCCAAGTACAGTGATACCTTGCATCGGGCCACTTTGCACTTAGGCTGCTGGCAGCGCATCGACCGAGAGCCGGCGCCCTCGCAGTTGATTGTAGCCGCAAGTGCCCTCGCCTGGTCGAAATACTCCTCCTACGGTCACGGAACCGTGGTGAAGCACAATGGGGGTCTATACAGGAGCCAGGGCGTGGTCACAGTGGCCACACCGGGAAACGCCAGTCATGTGCGATTCTATGTAAGTTTCACAGCGTATGCCTTTCCTATCCTTGTATCTTTATTTAATTTCATCAAATTGTTTAAATTATTTTCGTGTTTTCTTCCCAAGCATAAAGGCATTTAATTGTAGTCGATCTAATAATTTAAAGGTATTTTTGAATTTTATAGAAACTCTTCCACAACCCCACTATCATCTACTCCACGTTGGCCATCCTTCAGGCTGCCGTGTTGCTGGTGGAGATTGGATCTCTTAGCGCGGAGAGTGTCGAGTGGCACTTCGTGCTCTCCATCAGTTTTGTGGCCTTTACCAGCATGGGAGCCTTCTTCAAGCTAGTGCGGGACTATCTCATCACCAAGGACCTTTACAAGGCGGAGCATGCGGTGGCACCCGATCAACCCTTTCGACTACGCATGAGAGATGCATTTATGTAATAACGATCCAAAGAATAACAGAATGGCTTTTATTCGGCAGAGCTCTTGCTCTTGTCATCGGGCTTTTGACAGGACACGGCGAATACCCAGGAGCTTCCCTGCTTGTGGTCGCGCACCTGTATGCCGTGCTGTTGAAGCAAACTCCTCAGCTCATCACAGGCGGCCAAAAGCTGGGTGTTTTTAACATCCCCAGAGGTGGCGTTCTCCCGCATCCTCCTTCGAACGCTTATCACATCGTCCACTAACAAAGATGGATCGATGCCGTGCTCCGAGGAGGATACGTCCTCCTGCACCGATTCTCTTTCCAGCAACTCCGATATCCCAAACGTGACAATGGCCCGGTTAATAAAGTTTCCAGTTGCCAGAAGGAGATCCATGCAGTAGGCCGGCTCCTCCTGGGCGTCCACCTGCTGCTCGTTGATGCACCGACTTATGCTGCTCATCTGATCCATCAGTACGCCAATAGCACGTGCGGTATCAAAGTCATCTCGCAGGCAATTATCGAACTCGGTTATGGTGTGGGCCAGTTGAGACTTTAGTGCGCCTTCGTCCATTAAGTGGACCGGCTTGAGGAACTGTGTGTAGGCACTCAGGTCCGCATGGAAGTTCTTGAAGCGCTGCAGGGTCTGCCGAGCGGTCAGCATTAACTGATCGCTATAAGGCATGGCATTGCGGTAGTTGGACAGCAGGCAGGCCATCCGAAATTCGTCGGCGGAGTACTTCTTGAGAAGATCCGTCACGGAGATGGTGTTTCCCAAGGACTTTGACATCTTCTGCGGGTCACCAACCATGTGAAGCTGTCCGGTGTGCAACCAGTAGTTTACCCACTGGTCTGTTTTGTATCTTGCACAGCACTGGGCCTCCTCGTTCTCGTGGTGCGGGAAGCGCAAATCTAAGCCGCCGGCATGGAAGTCCAACTGGCGGCCAAAGAACAGACCCGCGATCGCACTGCACTCGATGTGCCAGCCGGGACGTCCTTCGCCGCCCCAAGGAGCCGACCAGGTGGGCTCGCTGCCACTCTTGCGCGCCTTCCACAGCGCAAAGTCTGCCGTGTTCCTTTTCACAGAGTCCGACTTCTCCTCGCTGAGACCAAGGTTCTGCAGTTTTCCATAGTTTTGGCTCTTAGACACATCGAAGTACACAGATTTGTCTGACGTCACATAAGCCTGCTTCTCGGCAATCAGCTGCTGGATGAACTGTACTATGATGGGCATGGTGGTGGTCACATGACTGCGCACATCCGGGGGCTGAACGTTTAGGCGCAGCATGTCCTGGCGGAACTCTGCCTCATAGGCCCGCGCCATCTTCTGCCAGTCAAGGCCGGATAACTGGGCCCTCTTGATGATCTTGTCGTCCACATCCGTGATGTTCATTGCCGTCACTAGATTGAGCTTGAAGTAGTCTCGGAGAATGCGCTGCAGGATGTCCACCTTGACGTATGTGCTGGCATGACCCAAATGGGCAGAGTCGTAGACAGTGGGTCCGCAGGTGTACCAAGTGACCATTTGAGGATTCCGTAAGATCAGTGGTACCTTCTGGCGCATGCCATGGTTGTAAATGTTGATGCCCGTGTGCACGCCAGTGGGCTTTCGCCATTTAAAGGGCCTATTCGTATGGGAAGCTTCTTCCGAGAAGTTACGCCGACATTTACGAACAGATAGGGATGCAAATTGTCCGTTGAAAGTCCGGAGTACAGCCCTGCTGTGTAAATAATTCGAGGTTACGACTATAAATACTCCTGGCAGATAGTACTCACAGGCCGAACATTCTGCAATCTATAAAATTTTGTCAGAAGCTTAAAATAAATAAATAAAGAATAACAATAACATCTGATTGAAAAAACGAATGTTGCCAGACCGAAGCTTTTTGGCTCAAAACAATAGGCTGCATTTACTAGATGTACCAATTTTAGTGAAAAATTTGATTTTGGTCAGATGCGTCAAATATGATCTTTTAAATAAAATTACAATTTTTATAAAAAATAGCATTGATGACATTTTGAACTTTCTCAACAGGTATTTTAATTGCTTTCCTACAAATATAGCCGCCATACTGCACAGAGCTGCCACCTGGTCTAAGGCAAACGAAGCCGGCAGAATGCAGTGGCTTAATATGAAGCTTCGCTTTGTAAATTTAATTTGTATTTTAATTAGCTCAACATGGGCCCAGTTAGGAGGGGATCCCAATGGCTATCTCACCTACTGTCCCTGCATGGGTAAGTTTCGATTTTATGCCACCTGGAAAACCCATTAAAGCCCGCTATTTAAAGGACGCTTCGGCAACCAGGCTGACCACTTTCTGGGCTCATTGGCCTTTGCCAAGGCCCTAAATCGCACCCTGATCCTGCCGCCGTGGGTGGAGTACCGCAGGGGCGAGTTGCGGTCCCGCCAGGTGCCGTTCAACACGTACTTTGAGGTGGAACCATTAAAGGAGTACCATCGCGTCATCACCATGGCGGATTTCATGTGGCACCTAGCCGACGACCTGTGGCCGGAGTCAGATCGGGTATCATTTTGCTACAAGGAGCGCTTCAGTCTGCAGCAGGAAAAAACGACCCAGAAAAGCCCAATTGCCACGCCAAGGATGGGAATCCGTTCGGTCCGTTTTGGGACACCTTCCACATCGACTTTGTGAGGTCAGAGTTTTATGCGCCACTGCATTTTGATGTCCACCACAGCAACGAGGCTGCCAAGTGGCAGAACAAGTATCCGGCGGAGTCCTGGCCTGTTCTTGCCTTCACCGGAGCTCCTGCTAGTTTTCCTGTCCAGCTGGAGAACTGCAAGCTGCAGCGTTATATGCAGTGGAGCCAGAGATACAGGGACGCGTCTAAGGATTTCATCAGGGAGCAACTGCCACGTGGCGCCTTCGTTGGCATACACCTACGCAACGGCATCGATTGGGTAAGGGCCTGCGAGCACGTCAAGGATAGCCAGCACCTGTTCGCCTCCCCGCAATGTTTGGGCTATAAAAACGAACGAGGAGCCCTCTATCCCGAGCTTTGTATGCCCTCCAAGGAGGCCATCATCCGCCAGCTCAAGAGGACCATCAAGAACGTGCGCCAGACCCAGCCGGACAATGAGATAAAGTCTGTTTTCGTGGCTTCCGACTCTAATCACATGATTGGCGAACTTAGCACGGCGCTTAGTCGCATGGGCATTAGTGTACACAAGCTGCCAGAGGACGATCCTTACTTGGATTTGGCCATTCTTGGTCAGTCAAACCACTTTATCGGAAACTGCATATCTTCTTACTCCGCTTTTGTAAAAAGAGAGCGAGACTCTCACGGTTTTCCCTCCTATTTTTGGGGATTTCCTAAGGAGAAGGACCGAAAGCATTCCAATGTGCACGAGGAGCTGTAACTGATCAACAGGAAACTCTACTTAAATACTCTGGCAGGACATTTTTCGGTTTTCATTTTCAAGGCATAAAGTTTAAAACGAATTAAAGTTATTTTTCTTTTCATAAAAAATTGTCAGTATAATAGTTATTAATTATTTAAAATTTGTACATCACTTTTAGATTTTAGTTCCTGTGCAAGATAAAAATTCCAATTTACAATGTGTTTTAAACAAGGTTTTTTACAACAAAAAATATTTTGTAATCTTTTGATCGAATTTAGATGTTTAAAATAAAATGCTATTAGCTTAACTACTAAACATGTTTAATTCAGTGACGAGCTAAGAAATATATTTATCAGAAAAGCTAACAATAATTTTTTCTAGATTTAAATCGTTAAAAATGTATGAAAACCGTAAAATGCCTTTTAAAAAACTCTTATAGAGTAAATATAAACTATAAAAGTATATCTCGCATTTACCGAGACATGGTTCTACAATCAATTGTACTTATAAATTTATTCAAGTTATCCAATCCACGCACTCTTGAAAATAATTTAGATCGTATTTCCATTGCCCCGAGGCTAGCATTTTTTCATCATCATTGCAGTTTTGGGGTGTGGTGCGTCTAGTGTATCAGCTTCTGGGAGCGGGCCAAGTCTAGTTGCGCCGAGGAGACGTTCGTTAGGCCCTCGCGCACCGTGCTGAGGTTCTCCTTCCAAGCCTGCAGCAGATCCCGCAACTGCTCCCACTGAGGCGCTCCGAAGGTGCGGTGCATCGTGGACGAGATGTGGACCTTGTGGTTGGCCTGATCCAAGCGGGCGCGCACCAGTTTCGTTTTCAGGACCTCGATGACGAAGGGCTCCACCTCGTCCTCGTTGATCTGCAGCTCCTTGGTCAGCGTCTCAAAGGTCATTTCAGGGCTGCTCTCCGCCAGCTGCATAAAGGTCAACAGTCGCATCTTCTTCATATTCTGCTCATGGTTCAATCCCTGAGAGTTAACGAACTCCCTGTGGTCCTCGTAGAACTGTACGTACGCTGGCAGCTTCTCCGATACGAAAATGGACAGCAGGTCGTGGATGAGGTCGCCCTCCAAGAACCGCACGGGCTTCAGGGCCAGCAGAGGATCCAGCAGGAATGTATTCGGGTCGGCCAGAGCGGTCACAATGCACTTCATCGCGTCCTCGCGGGCCACACAGGCATTGTCCGCCGTGTAGGTGCCCAGCAGCTCGATCATGACCTTTGAAGACAGCTCCAAGTTAGTGTCCTTGGTCACGTCGTGCAGCAGGCGGTACAACTTCTGCATCTGTTCCGACGACGGCGGGCAGTTGGCAAACTGGGACTTGAGCTGATCCACGCCGGTGAAGACCTCCAGCACCTGCTCACACTGTTTGGCCACCTGGACCAGATGGTAGTAAACGTGGTAGCGCAAAGGTGAGGCGGTATCCAAATTGTTGAACAGACGCCACAGCGACTGCAGGCACACCTTGCCCAATGGATGGTTCGGAGCCTTGGTCATCTTCTCGCAGTAGGCCAGAACAATGTTCTCCCCGCGATCCAGAGGTATCTATAATATCGAAGGGGTTTATATGGTGTGTATGTTGTACGCTCGATTACTCACCGTGATCATGATGGACACAATGCTGTTCAGGATGCCGTCAATCTGCGAGGGCTCCCCGTCTTTGAAGCAAACGTCGCAGACGCCAATGATCTTGTGCAAATCATCCTCCACACCTTTGTTGGACTTCTCCGATGAGATTTCGGCGCCCAGCTTCTTGAAATACTTGCGCAGTTCCTGAACCTATTTAAAAATAATGGAAAATATTAGTTTTGTTTTGCAGCAAGAGGAAGACATAACCTCAATTCTGGCCAGGGGCCGCCCAAAAACATGGATTGAATCGTTCACATGAACTTTACCTGCTCGTCCAGGGAGAGGTCTATGAAAACCGGATGCGAAGTCATGGTTTTGATAAATGTTATTCCACTTATTTAAACAAATGCAGCTGAAAATAACACGCACACACGTCTTCGGCACTTTGACAGCTCGAAAGGAAAGAGAGCGACCAGTGCTGTGGGCCTGGCCCTTTTTCCGCTAGCTAGCGATGCTCTAAAAAGTGGCGAAAATAAGTCGCTACCAAAAGAATATAATAGTAATAAAAGTAAAAAATTTAAATTGTTTTACCTTTAATTAAGTTAATACAAATATTTATTTATATTTTGTGTGTATAATAAGCTTGACATTAGACGTAGTGTTTTGACGGAATTATAGCTAATGGGGATATGACTCTATATTGTTGGGTATCGGTTCTGAAAATTTTCCTCGTTCATTCCTCATTGTAATCATCATAGGTTTTTTTGCTCGCACTAACGTAAAATCGTATAGTTAAAACAAAAAATGAGCAATGAATGAGGCCAACAATGTAGTGTCATAAGCCCATGAGCAAAATTGTATTCAAAAAGTTAAATTTTGCTCATTTATTGGAGTTGACGGAAAAAAGGAATAATAAAGCGAGGCTTGCATGTATACGAAATATTGTTTACCATTTTTAAGGTAACAACCGAAAACCTTTAAACGTTAAAATTAGCGGGATAAACACAATATAATAAGCAAAACAATGAAGTTTGAATTTGACGTTAAACTTATAACCAAAAAAATTTCAAGCATTATCCATATAGTTGTCTCTGTCTCTGATCTTCAATGAATCCATCAATGAATGAGGCGAACAATGTGGTGTCATACCCCTATAAAGAAGCACTGAAAAGAGACAGAGTTGCCGGACTGTGTAATCACAGTATTACTTTTCCAGCACTGAATAAATCACTGTGACTGTTTCATGAAATCGAGATACCCGTTAAAAAAATTTACTTTCCCAGAAATATTAAGGCCACATTCAAATATTTTATTTCTTATTTATTTATTTTTATAAACATTTCTGTTCTGGCAAAAAATTCAAATCACATTTTCTCATAAGTCTGGCAGCTTTGGTGTGCGGCCAAAGAGCGCCGGGCACACTGTTACAAGTCATAATACTCGCCAAAATTATATTATATTTGTATAACGGACGAGGGGAGCACAGTCGTGCCAGCTAATCGCGGCGGGGAATTATGAAATACACGGCAGATACGCAGCGCGCGGTTTCTTAGGGCCACAGATTCCGCGGAAGGCGGCACAACAGTTTCTAGTCAAACACTATCCCAAAGTTGAACTCGTGATTACATGGCCACCTCGGATTTCGTGCTGGGCGGCCTGGCCTCCGTGGGCGCCACCTTCTTCACCAATCCCATCGAGGTGATCAAGACCCGGATCCAGCTGCAGGGCGAGTTGGCTGCCCGGGGCACATATGTGGAGCCCTACAAGGGAATCGTACATGCCTTTGTCACGGTGGCCAAAAACGATGGTATGCTGGGCCTCCAAAAGGGTCTGGCGCCCGCTCTGTACTTCCAGTTCATCATCAATTCCTTCCGGTAGGGCCTCCATTCCTCTGTACTAAAATGTACTATTAATACTCCTGATTTTCCATTCCCCAGACTCAGCATTTATTCGGAGGCCATGGAGCGGGGTTGGATGCACGATCACAAGGGCGAGGTATCCTACGGCAGGGGACTGATGTGGGGCGCCATCGGTGGCGTCGTTGGCTCCTACTGCTCCAGTCCATTTTTCCTGGTACGCAAAACATGCGGATGTCGCAGGAGGTTACATAAACAAAGACTTATCTGAATGGGTCGCATGCTCATTAGCATTTTGGACTTTCTGCAGATAAGAGTCTCAATTGACAACTGTCTATCACGATTCAAGATATGCAGTAAGAAAGATATCATATCTAAAAGAAATATAAAAAAACCGATGTTTTTCTGACGTATTATATTTGCAATTTTGTATATTCAGGTTTTCAAGCAACTATTTATTTATAATTTACTATTTACTACCTAATTTGTTTGTCCACATCTATTGTAAACGAGAATTCTATTTATTAATTATATTCTTTCGCCGATTCCAGATCAAAACGCAGTTGCAGTCACAGGCCGCAAAACAAATTGCTGTGGGCTACCAGCACGCTCACACGTCCATGAGCGACGCCCTGCGACAGATCTACACCAAGAATGGCATCCGAGGACTCTGGCGAGGATCGGTGGCTGCGCTGCCAAGAGCTGCCCTGGGATCGGGAGCCCAGATTGCCACCTTTGGCAAGACCAAAGCACTGCTGGTGGAGTACGATCTGGTGACCCAACCCACGTTGAACTCCTTCACGGCGGGCCTAATAGCGGGCTCCATTATGTCGGTGGCCATAACGCCGCCAGATGTGATCACCACCCGACTGTACAACCAGGGCGTGGATGCCGAGGGACGGGGCCTGCTCTATCGCGGTTGGCTCGACTGTTTCGTCAAGATCGTGCGCTCTGAAGGCGTCTACGGTATGTACAAGGGCTTCTGGGCCAACTACCTGCGCATTGCCCCTCACTCAACTCTGGTGCTGCTCTTCTTCGACGAGCTGATCGCCCTGCGCACAAAGTATATCCGTCAATGACCCCAAAAACCTGTGGTTAGGTAGTCTTACTTTAAGTACAAAATTGTTTGACTCGTTTGTAATACCCACATTTTTATATATATTTTGTTTGCTTATTGTAAGGCTTAGTTCAGATAGACAAATTATGTGTGAAAAATAGCAAAGACGACCATAATCACATCCTTTTAATAAAAATGTACTTTGTTTGTCTGAACTTGGCTTTAGTTTGTAGCGTGTAGCTAAAAATCCTAGTACCAATCTCCTAGTATAGCATAGCCCCAAAACCAATTTGTGCCTGCAGTAAGCTAATCTTAGAGCTGTTCCTTTACTCAGTAAGTGTGCAATACTTTGGTGAAATAAACCGTTAAATTGTTACTTTTTAACATACCTTCTGCTGCTTATCGCAAGTTGAGCGTTAGTAATCACTAGATTGTGATACAGAACGGTTGTCGCATTGATGGCTACGTCGGATTTTGTGCTGGGCGACGTGGCTGCCATGGGTGCTGGTGTCTTTACCAATCCCGTGGAGGTGATCAAAACTCGCATCCAACTGCAGGGAGAGCTGGCCGCCCGAGGATCCCATGCCCAGCCCTACAAGAGCGTATTTCAAGCCTTTGTCACAGTGGCCAAAAATGATGGAATCTTGGGCCTGCAGAAGGGATTGGCTCCAGCTTTATGCTTCCAGTTTGTCATTAACTCCTTTCGGTAAGTGTTAGCTTTGATGTAGCGAAGGTGTTCATAAATTCAATTCAATTCGGGATTATTCACAGCTTGAGTATCTACACCCATGCCGTGGAGAAGGGTTGGGTGCACAACAACAAGGGCGAGATCTCCTTTGCGAGGGGCATGTTTTGGGGCGCCTTGGGTGGCGTTGTGGGTTCCTACTGCGCCAGCCCCTTCTTCCTGGTAAGCGATTATGTAAATCAAACATTCAAAGTGTCTGCCTTGGCAGACATTTGACAATGTCTAGCCCAGATAAGATAAGACCGCCATTAGCTGATAGACACTTTCCGTTCCAAATCAAGACGCAACTTCAGGCGCAGGCCGCGAAGCAGATCGCCGTTGGCTATCAGCATCAGCACGCCTCGATGAGCGATGCGATAAGGCGGATATACCGGAAGAACGGCGTCTTTGGACTCTGGCGGGGATCCATGGCCAATGTGAGCCGTGCCACGGTGGCCTCCGCCGTTCAAATTGCCACCTTTGGCCAGGCTAAGTCTCTTTTAAAGGAAAACGGCGTGATAACTCATCCAACTGTTCTGTCCTTCTGTTCTGGTCTAGCAGCTGGATCGTTTGTGTCAGTGGCAATCACGCCACTGGATGTGATCACAACTAGGCTATATAATCAGGGAGTGGATGCCCAAGGTCGTGGGCTTTACTACAAAAGCTGGCTGGACTGTGTCCTCAAGATCCTGCAATCGGAGGGGTTGTATGGGTTGTACAAGGGCTTCTGGCCCATTTACCTCAGGAGTGCTCCTTACTCCACCTTGGTGCTTTTGTTCTTTGACGAGTTGATCGCCCTGCGCGAAAGATACGATCTTCACTAGCTATCGATCCGGACTGTATGGGGGGTTTACTTTTTGAGTTCAATAGCAAAGAAGATATATGCCATATTATATTTTCTGAATGCTTTTATTTTGTTTGTCTAAACTTGGCTTTAGTTTGTAGCGATTATTTAAAAATCCTAGTCTTAATATCTGTGTTTAGCATAGCCCCAGAACCAAACTGTGCCTTCAGTAAGCTAATCTCTTAGATGTTCCTTAAGTAACTGTGCAATATTTTTGTAAAATAAACCAGTTAAATTGTTACTTTTAACATGTCTGTTATTAAAGTCTGAATATGTAGATGCCATGGGAGCTTGTTTCTTTACTAATCCCGCGGAAGTGATAAAAAAGTGATAAAAAAAAACTGCAGAAAGAGTTTGCCGAGGATCCCGGATAATGAAGCATTATTTATTTTAATTCCGCTTAATATTTTCTTTTTAAATTAAAATATAATTAATCTTGTGTTTTTTATATTTCTTTTTTTTTCAAATTCAAATTACATTTATTTAGAGAGCGGACTTATTGATACAAATGCCATGGGTTATGGCTTACCGGGGGTTGGTGGACTTTTCACCAAGATCCCTCGAACGGATCGTTTTTGGCCCATCTACCTCCTAATATAATATTTAAATTAAGATTTGTGATTTTTGATAAATTGCTTTATCAGCAGAACAAAAATTAAATTATTTCGTTTGTACACGTATTTTTATACCCTTGCAGAGGGTATTATAATTTCAGTCAGAAGTTTGCAACGCAGTGAAGGAGACGTTTCCGACCCTATAAAGTATATATATTCTTGATCAGCATCACTAGTAGAGTCGATCTAGCCATGTCCGTCTGTCCGTCCGTTTCTACGCAAACTAGTCTCTCAGTTTTAAAGCTATCTGCATGAAACTTTCCCAAAAGTTGTCTTTCTATTGCCGGTAGTATATAAGACGGAACGAGCCGAATCGGACGACTATAGCATATAGCTCCCATAGGAACATTCGGAAAAATAAATAAAAAAATATTATAACTTTGGTGTTTTTTAATTTTTTTTTAGTTCTTCGATATATAGTAATGGTTAAATATTTCAGAATTACGGTTTAAATTTCATCTAAATCGGACGACTATAGCATATAGCTCCCATAGGAACAATCGTATAGCTGCCATAGGAACTATCAAAATCATAATAGCTTCAATATTTTTAAACTTACACGAAAAATTTTAACGTTTTCAAGAGTATTTAGTTTTTGAAATAGCTGCAAGGGTATATGAACTTCGGCTTGCCGAAGTTTGCTTCCTTTCTTGTTTTAATTAAATTATAAAAAGGCAATATATACACAAAATAACGATACTTTAAATGCCATAAGTATTATTTTTTAATTTCAAACTTTAATGTTTAAAAAATAGTTTGATCAGATGTTTTCTCTTTTTTTACGAACAATACTTTCTAGAAGTGAAAACAAAACTTAAAAAAAACATCTGTACCATCTGTGGCTCATTTGGTCGTAAACCACAAAATAAATTGAAAAATAACGGACTTATAGTAACGAAACAGTGCAAGGGCTGCCATCTGAGTGTGACCAGTTAACGGGGTTCCCCGTTTGGTATACTTGGTTGCACTCGCAACGGGCACACTGGTATCCGAACAACTGCTGTGAAAGTCGGCGGCGTCTCATAATTTTTATTATAAACTAATATTTTTGTGGAAAAATGGCCGCACAGGTAACTCTAGTGCAGCAGTTCTTTAACGGCTACAAGCAGAACGTCGGCCGAGCACTGCGCGATGCCTCCAAACCCTGGACAAAGGCCTTCGACACCGTGGAGGAGAAGACCGGCGTCGACAGGGTCAATATTTTCATGGGTGAGTTGTCGTTGTCCTGACGACGTCATCGCATGTCCTTCAGGTAGCTACGTTCCCTATGGGTCCCATCTGACCCCTTTGGTAATTGACTGCGTAACCAGTGAGATTCATCAAGATGCAGTGGAATATTTTGGTACACTTATAAATAGCAACCTGTTATATACATATAGCTATGAGTTCTGGGGGAGCATAGAAGGGGTCTTAATCACAACCTGGTGACCAATTAGGGAATTAATCACTCGACTTAAATGTTTAAGCGCAATTGAAAAGTTTTTGTTTTATCACTAAGCGCGCACCAATACATCTATTACCAGAGCAGTTGCCATGTGATGTGTGCGTGTAATCAGCTACGTAGGCAGCTGCTGCTGTGTGCGTCTGTTATCCACAAAAGTTTCGTGTTTTGTGCTTTTCTTTGTTTACTTTACCGAAAGTACACATTTTCTCAGTACGCGGTGAGCAATCCATTTGGCGCATTCCATTGTGATATATCTACGGCCCAATCTGATCCGCGAAAGTCCAGTTCGGCGGGGTCAAAAGGTCTGCGATTGAGACGTGGCGCTCAACACACGTGGAGAAAGTCCACACACCGGTGTGTGTAGATCGATAGATAGAGCTTAAAGTTCGGTGGAAGTTCTTCGGAGTCCGGAGTCTCCGATGTGGCTCTGGGAGTATATTATGCGAATCAGACACCGACGGGAGACGCAGCGCAATGTCAGAGTTCCCCTGGTTTACCTGGGCACAGGTGAGTGTGATCCTGAAAACGCGGTCATAGTGCAAAAATGTGGTATCTTTCGCAAGTCGAAGTTTACATACCCTTGCAGTGTCGACAAATATTGATAATTACACTTAATAATCCGACTAAAAAAAACAACAATCGTTAATACTTAGGTTTTTTTTATCGGTTATGATTAGAACACAATGAATGAAATCGCGATTTGCATGAGTTTATTTTGAAAAGCATTGTAGATGACAATTGGTAAAAAAATATAAATATTTTTGAAGTCTATAGCAACTGTGAGCATGCAAATTTTACAATCTTTCTAAGCCATGACCAATCTAAAATATATATGTATGACTGATTGTTTCTATGGCTTCTACGTGTATGATATAGCCGATTACTGCTCCGAATAACATACTAGCTGCAATAAAACAAAGCTTTTGTGAAAGTATCCAGTTAGCTATACAATTTCACTGCAAACAGATCGACTTGCCTGTGACCTTCGATGCTGATCAAAATGTAAATGTATGGGGTCAGCATTATTCTCTTAGCCCAGTTGAAGTCTGAATTATATTACCCCCTTCAAGGGTATAAATATAATTAGCAGCCGTCTAGCATGAATGACATCATACATTTATGGCAAAACAACAGGCCGTAGTCCGTTCATCTGGGCGGGCAAAATGCAACTGGCCGGGATCAGAAGCAGGTCGAGACATCCACTGACAACAGCTAAGGGTTTATAATTAGCCAACGGCATGGGACGGTTTAGGAATCCAAGGGATCCCCGCAGGGGCGCCCTTAAGAGGGGTTCAGGTATCTGGCTAAATTCCCTATTAATAGTTGGTCTTCTTGCTAAAGTATGTAAGTTTGGAGTCCCTTTTTCCACCCCGCGCCTTGTAGAACCGGTCCTGCCTCGACCTGGTTATAGCCAAAGGGAAACTACGCCATTAGGGCAACGGCAATAGACCAATTAGACGGCAAACATGACGGTCGAGGGATTGGAGAGCAAAATAGTCGAGCTGTTTGTAGAGAACGCTTTCCTGCGCTATGGTAGAGCTCCAAAAGTCTCAAATAACGCTTAATTAATAAGGTATTATTTACTACTCCCAGGTGCTGCTGGCTTCTGCGCCCTCTACCTGATCTTCGGCTATGGCGCCCAGCTGCTGTGCAACATCATTGGGGTCCTGTATCCAGCATACATCTCTATCCAGGCCATCGAGTCCAGCACAAAGCAGGACGACACTAAATGGCTGATCTACTGGGTCACCTTTGGCATCTTCACCGTAATTGAATTCTTCTCGGGCCTGCTGACCTCGATAATACCCTTCTACTGGCTGTTGAAGGTAGGTTTTAAGTGATTTTGATTGGCTTTCTTATGATTTTATACGTTATCCACCCATTTCAGTGTGCTTTCCTCATCTGGTGCATGCTGCCCACGGAACAGAACGGATCCACCATTATCTACCACAAGCTGGTGCGACCTTACTTCCTAAAGCACCACGAATGTGAGTGAAATGTTCTCTTTAAACTTAAGTTTAGCTAATTGTCGGTAATTTTTTCCCCCAATAGCCGTCGACAGGATCATCGACGATGGCATGAAGAAGGCCGCTGGAGTGCTAAAGCACGACTAGGATGGAAACTCCGCCTACAGCTCGCTTGCCCATGCATTTGGTTTAGGGCCTAATTCACCACCTCACCTCGTATCGGTTACGTTTTGCAATAAATTTTAAATGTGTATTCATTTTGTTGTTGATATGAAGAGCACCAGTGGTCGCTGAGCAAGAAGAAATTTCCGCTTGTTAAACGTAAAACGAAAACGAGGGTTTTTATTGATTAACTGCGATCATTAAGCGGTTGATGATGACTCCGCCTTTTCTGATGTGGCCTCCGCTTCGGCGGCTGCTCTCCGGTTCCGCCAGGCGGTCATGTAAGTGCGTGGGTGGATGGGCAGTAGTCCAGCGATTCCCAGGAGCTCTGCAGCCGGCGTGGACAAGTGAGCGCCTTTGCCCAGCCAATAGCGAATCCTCTCGGTGTTCAGGGCCACCAATCGCTCGTTGAAGTCGTTGGGCAGGGGATCGAAGGAACCAACCTGCTCGATTACAGGCTGGTGCTGATTCTTACGCCTCTAAAAGCACAAATATTCAAGTTTATAAGGATTTGGTTACTACTTTATTCGGTTGAAATCACACCTCCATGACTACAATGTGGTAAAAAGGGCGGTTGGTGCAGCCCAGCCGCACGAAACGTATGATTTTGGCCGACCTCGCATAGAAGCGGCCAATGCCACTAGCTGGCGAAAGAGACATCTTTTTATTTAATACCTTGATATAAAATTTATGAAATAAAAAAATGTGAATTGTTATGCAAAGCGTGACCGTTGAGGGAACTTTGAAAAATACCCAAAGAAAGGGTCACGCTGGAATTGGCGTTGCCACATCTTCGATCTTTGGTAGTTCCCGCCACTTGACAACCCTGGCCCGCGCACACACAAGATGGCGTCAGAGAACGAGAAGCACGAACACTAAGGAATTTGTTCAGTGGTATCTGTGTCTGTGAATTATATTGAAGGAAAAAGAGTGTTTTGTTTATAAATTTAATTGCAAAAACTGCACATAGTCACACGGGGCGCGTGCACATACATCGACGCACACGCACACCCACGCCCACGTCGCCAAACCGAGTGTGTTATCAATGAAGTAGTGCCCCAACAACGCCAACTACATTTTTTTAGCGACCGAGGGACGGAAAAAAATGGCGCCCGCAGCCAGAGCAACTTGACTTTCTTTTCGGTCTATATAGTAGTTCGCCCCCGTCTCGTTGCGGCGAACGAATGCGGTGATTTTCGTCGTGGTTTTCGTCGCAGTGCGATAGCCCCCAAAAAAGATTGAAAAAGTGCTTAAATACCCAAACGACTTGAATTTGTTGTGTATATTTTGGCTTCGAACACAGCCGCAAAAATACCATTACCAATTTCCACTTACTACTACTAGAGGAGGCTAGTATTTTGTACGTGCTTTAGAATACATACATACATACCTACATATACCACAAGCAAGCGAGAAGTGCAATTACATTTGCGTTTGGAAATTTTGCGCTTTTTTCTCTTCCGTCCCCCCCGAAATTCCCGCTCCCCTCTCTCTCTCTCTCTCTGCCTCTGCCCCGCCCCCCGCATTGTGCTAAATAATGTGCGCCGCCCAGAATCCGCCGCCCTTCGGCTATACCTGGGGTTTTGCGGACAACGGCAGCCGCGCCGAATCGGTACTGGAGATATCACCCAACATCAATTACACCACGGTCGGCGGAGAGTCGGTGAGTTTATCACTAAGTTCTTAACTATAATAAACCTTTGAAAGCTGCCAGGATATTCCCTTTGCCGCCCCCTTCCAGGTGCATTTACATATGTGTGTGTGCATTGCTGTTGCTTTCCCACACGGAATCGTGTTGTGACCACCAACGCATACACACAAACGCTCACACGCACTGCGTTACACTCGCACTCGTTCCATTCCCTCACCAACACTCGCTGCTTTCGGCAACGAACTGTGTATGTATACGGGCCGACAGGCATTCACGTACGGTATACGTGGAAAACGAGCAACTACTGCGAGATACAGACGTACATACATACTACATGTACGATGTATATGCATGCGCCACACTTTATGTAACTGCGTTGTCAGGCGAATATATGGTATTGGAGCGAGTGTGTTAGAATTCTTTTACCATACATCCATACTGTTTTTTTCGTTTCCATTTCATTCGTAAACATTCATAATTTGGTATTTGTAAAGCAAATGCGTGCACACACTCGGCCCTGTGTGTGCGAAGAAATTCCCAAAATAAAAACACGCGCACCTGGCCAATAAGTAAATAAATAATATGACCCCCCATCCAATTTCGCCCAATTAATTAGGAAGGTCGTGAAGTTTTCAGCAGTCTGGCAGCTGGCAAAGGCAATCGATGCTAATCGATATTTTTTTAGACTATGTATCGCTAACCCAATTTCAGTTCTATTAATACTTTTTGTTTTCCCCTTGTTTTGGCTTTTGTTTTTGTCGAGAGTTTATTTTGGAGAGCAACAATTTTTGTTGTGCAATTCACAGGAGAAATAATGTTTGTTTTATTTTTTTTCGCGGGCTCTTACACAATTGCAATCGTCAATCGCGTCTAATTCGCCGCACTTGCGCGCCCGTTTTCTCCTTATGTGTGCGTCAGTGGCGAATTCGCCGCGAATGCATGTGTGTGTGTATGTACGCATACACGCCCAGAAATGACGTGTGCTCTTTGGTGTGCGTTGCGTTTTACGTGCGTGTGTTTTGATTACTTTTGCCGTACTGTTTTGGCGCCCAACACACACACTCACATGCCACGATGTCCAATTGCACACGCACACCAAAGAGTAAAAAAGGCGCGCTTTTCGCAAACATCCCCCTCTCGTCATCACTCCCACCCCCTCTCACTCCTAATCATCTGTTGCCGCCCTACTGGCTGCGCAGGTGTAGCGTGGTTATTACTGTTCATTGCTTATCAATCAGAGCGAGCAGCGGCAAAAACAACAACTCCATTAACTGCTAACTTTGAGCGTAGCTTGCAGCTCTTAGTATAGCGAGTAGCAACTGTACTATCTCCTTAGTTTAAGTACGCCAAAAAAAGCTTAACAAGGTGGGAATTTCATTGAGAAATTTAAAATCAACTTTGAAAATAGAAAAACATTTTAATTTTTCAAGATGCTAGGCAATTAATAAAAGTTTTAACATAAATATTTTTTAATTTTGTAATTACACTTTGATAAATACAAGTCAAACAAAAAAAATATCAATAATGGTTTCATAGTAGTTATGTTTTGTTTTATAACTTAGAAATATTAAATTACTAGCCTTATTAAAACCTTTTGTTTTAGATGCCCTATTTGCTATCGACGGATGGATCATTAGCCGTTCAAAAGGATGTTAAAGGACTTACAGCTGGCGGCAAAAATAATGTTGTGCGTCGCATGTTCGTGGTAAACGATCCTTCATTTCCGCCTGGAACACAGAGGTGCGTTGGGGCTCCATCAGTCAAAATCCCACACAAGCTCTATATCCTTTTATCTATCCCATTGCAGAGTTATAACCGCCGGAGGAGCATCGACGGTGGTCAAGAAGCAGGACCCCAACCAGCAGGTGCTGAGCCTTGACAAGAACTGTAAGTGAATCGATTCAAAGCGAGCCAAAATCCTTCGAATCGAATCAGTGTTGCACGCATTGCTGTTACTGTGTTGTTATTATCTATATATTTTGGGTTTTCTGTTAATCAATTGTTTTTCTCTCTCTACTCCCGTTTATTTTTTTTAATTTTTTTTTTTAATTCTCGCTCGATCTCGCTCGCCCTTGAATTCAACCCGATAAACCGAACCCGAACCCGAAACCGAACCCCAAAATCCACCATCTCCTCCAAAACTCCTACTGTGCTTGTGTGTTTGCCCGTATTGCTATTGCACCTGATCCACCACCGCCCCATCGATCATCTCGCTAACTGCACCGCACAAACACAACATCACCATGTCACCATATAACACCACACACCTCATCACTTGGCGGGCGGCGGGCGCGGTCTGATCGAACCTTCTTCAATCGAAACGAAATGCAACAACAGATCTGCTGGTAGATCCGGCTACGGCCGTAGCAGCTGCAGCCGCGGCTGGTGGGGATCCGGGGCTCGCCCACCACCACACCTTGACCAACGGCAGCATCGTTGATGCCAAAACCGGACAGACGGTGCTAACCGCCGGCTCTGCGGCGGCCAAGTCGCACTTCAGCTCGATCGGAGCACTGCATCTCACGCAAGAGGAGTGCAACGAGATCCTGATCAAGCGCGCCATCGCTGCCGGCCACCATCAGACGCACACGATCACCGCTGCCGACGGATCCCATCACCATGCGTCCGGCGGGACACCAAGTAAGCATCTCAAATCTGTGTTTGTTACCCCTGCTCCAGAGCCTCCTGCCACCTACTCCTTCACACACACAATTGAAGTAACCCCACCGTATACTACCCGGCATATTGGCACATACTCGGTTCCGGTTGCTTTTATCCGGTTGCGTGGCGTCATTACGTTTTGCGTTTTGTGATCATAGTTTTTGCCATTTGGTTTGGTTTGCCTAACGTTGTTTTAAGTTTGTTTAACCGATGAACCCAATTATTTTGTTTTGCATATTCTGTTTGTTCGGATCTTTTATTTTTTTTCCTTTTGTTTCTTCTCTATTTTTTTGTATCTTCCTTTGAATTCCATTTGGCTTTTGTTCCGTCGGCGGTGCAACAACACTCTTAGGTGACATACTTCCTGGTATTTCAGTTCAAGTACAGAAAGTAATACAAGGACTGGAGGATAACGAGGACTCGCAGGGCGAAGCACCCAACTTAAAGTTGGAGCCAGGCACATTGGAGTTGTCCCCAAAGACCGAACTACAGGAATCAATGCATTTCAGCGAAGTAAGCCAATGCAAATATTGTATTTCAAATGATATTATTAATGGGATTCGTTTGGTTTTCTCCTTAGACGGACGCCACCATCAAGAAGGAACGCCCGTACAGTTGCGACGAGTGCGGCAAGTCCTTTCTGCTCAAGCATCATTTGACAACCCACGCACGCGTGCACACAGGTGGTTGTTCTTGTTCCTGGCAGATTACCCACGTCCAACGAGCGGGTCTAATCATTCTGTTTGCCCCACAGGTGAACGACCCCACATCTGCACCCACTGCGGCAAGAGCTTTGCGCACAAGCACTGTCTCAACACTCACCTGCTGCTCCACTCCACGGAGAGACCTTATCAGTGCCAGGAGTGCAAGAAGAGCTTCACCCTCAAGCACCATCTTCTGACCCATTCGCGGGTCCACAGCCGCGAGCGACCGTTCGTCTGCCAGGAGTGCGGGCGCGCCTTTCCGCTCAAGCGGCACCTGGTCACGCACAGCAAGTTCCACGCCGGTGAGCGACCGTATGTCTGCGAGGAATGCGGTGAGAGCTTTGCCCAGGAGAACCACCTGATTATGCACTCGCGGTGAGTTAAATTCATAGAATCCATGTTTCCCGAACTGACCTCTAAAACTCGTTTTTCGTACAGCTTCCATGGTTCATTGAATCCATTTGTATGCGCTGACTGCGGAGCATCGTTTCCACGCAAGTTCCAATTGGTTAACCACGGACGTATTCACGGCAAGATACCGCACTCCTGCACTGTGTGCGGCAAGGAGTTTCTGCAAAAGCGAACGCTAGTTTCACACATGAGGTGAGCCTTTCGAATTGGCTAGATGTCATAAATCAATCTCTAATCTCGAAATTTTCTCATCAGACGGGTACACACTGGCGAGCAGGCCCATCCTTGCGTCAGCTGCGGAGAGGGATTCCTCACCAAGGCTGAGCTTCATCAGCACGTGAGGACGGCGCACAATGGCGTCAATCCCAACACGAGCAGTGCCACCATCATAGCCAATCAGCAGGTATGCAGCTTAAGCCTTTATTGAAACTAAAAATAAATATAAATTAACTGGCCTAAATTAAAAACTCAAGCAGCTGCAACAGGCCCATCATCATCAGGCCGGCCACCAGACGCATCCGCAGACCATAACCGTGGTGAGCAATCCGGGTAACTCTACGCTACTGACTGTCTCCACCACGGATGCCAATGGCGTGGCACGTCCGCAGTTTGTGTGCCGGTAAGTGGTGTTCATAAAGTTAAGGAAATCGACCTAAACCCTATCTTATCCTTGCAGGGAGTGTGGCAGCGCCTTTAACAGCCGAGAAGCCTTGGCTCTTCACTTGCGCCTTCACACTGGCGATAAGAGCCTGATGACAGATCTGTGTGCCTTGACAGCCGCGCTGCCGGGACACTTTTTGAGCACGGCCAGCCTGAATCCGGGCACCGTGGTCACGGCCAACCCGAATCTGGTGGGCCAGAGCCCTGTGCCAGTGCAGATCATATCGTCCACCGGTCAGGTGATGTCGCAGACTACGCTGGTGCAGGCCGCCAACTCAACCCATCCCCAAGCGGTGGTCACCGCGGTGCCTACGATGCCGGTACACGGCCAGCAGCAGCACCTGCAGCACGTGGCCCAGCAGCAGCAACAGCAACAACAGCAGCAGCAACAGCAGCAGCACGTTGTGTCCGTGGCGCCGGCCAACAAACCGAAGTCGCACTTCTGCGCAAGCTGCGGCAAGGGATTCGCTGCCAAGCACGGACTCATGCAGCACAATCGCCGGCACCCGAACGGCGGCTGCACAGTGCGCACCCACGTGTGCGAGTGCGGCAAGGCCTTCTTCCAGAAGAACCACCTGATGCTGCACCAGCGCCAGCATTTGGAGACGAAGCCAGCCATATCGCAGCAACAGGTATGCTAGACTCCAGTCCCAGTCCAGTGCCTCTCCGATAGCCCGATAATCAGAAAATCAGTTAACCCAGATAACCTGATATCCCGTCACCCCGGATCCAATCCGATCCGGACCGCTCCGTTCCTCTTTTAAATGCTTTGATTTACACTACTTAGTTAGCGTTAAGTCTAATTCTAGTTGGGAGTTAGTTAGGCAGCCCTAACGTACATGTAAAATACTAAGCACCTAAGCAATGTTATCAATTCAACAATAAACGATTCTTATTGGCATCCCCTAAAAGGCTTTGTCGGTCAGTCGGGAAACAGCGATCTGTTTTAGCTTACTCTAAGTTAAATGTTCCATTTGTTTTGCGTGTCCTTCTCCTTCTGCAATGCCCGCCCATCTAACCCATCTATATATACCACTGAACCAATGAAACCGAATCTGAAACATAATCGCATTACCTTTTCCAATACTTTGCAGCTTGTTGTACCAACTACTTCTTACTAAGAATTAAACGAAACAGAAAAACTGAAAAAAAGTTAAATAAAACCACAAATGAACATTAAAACCTAATCAAACAATAACAAACTCGAGCGACATCCGTACGCACAAGCGCACATTTGAATTTAAACCCAAATTCAGATTCGAATGGTATTGGAGTCTTTGGATTCGAACCGCTCGGATTTGATGTTGTGTGTGTGTGTGTACGGGTGTGTCTGCCACTGTGAAGGAGTGTCTGTCTATGCGTGTTCTCTCACCAAATCTTTAAATCAAACGAAACCCATAACTTTGCAATGAATACAATCCAATCGTATCGTATCAAATCGAATTCCATTCAAAGGCTTCAGTTTGCGCGTTTAGGTGTGTATGAAATATCCAAATTACCGCTAATTGTCTATAAGTGTTTATATATATCATGATATTATGTATATCTTTCGTTGTTTTGTTGTTTTTATTGTGTTTGTCGTATGCTTAGAAAGTATCCCTAACTTTAATCGACCGTGCCTGCGTCTGTACTCTATCTCCTTAATCATCTTTAAATGTTTTGTTTGCTCCCTCTCTTTACTTCCCCTTTTCCCCGAAACTTGCAACACGTTGTTTGTCGCCTCTTTGCCTGAGCGTAATCTTTAGTTTAGTTAATATTATTTATGCATATCTAGTCGCTTAGTCGATAGGCTGACATGGCCAAGAGTTTCTTTCCGGCTTGAGCTTAACCTCTTTTGCCCTTCCCCACTTTTACAGGAGGCTTCTGCCCAGCAGCAACTTGTGGCTGCCAACGATCAGCAACAAGTGCAGGTCCAGATAATACCCGATGGCCAAATTCACGGCAAGGTGATCAAGTACGAGATCTGCCGCAGTGTGTTGCCGGAGGATCAGCATCAGGAGCAGGAGGACATGAGCGCGGAGTAACCGGGAGCGATTGTAAATACGTGGCAAGTGCAACAGCAACAGCAACACACAAGTAGCAATAGCATCAGTGCATTACATAACACCAGCACACTCGGACAGACACAGGCAGATCCCTCCCAGAAAAGTCCTCGGAGTGGAGCGCATGCGTCGTGAGCGATTCCCTTAAGTGTAATATTTTAGTTAGTCTTAGGTTACCGGATAAGTAATCGCATTGTACACATAATAGTTAACTAGCGTTACAGACATGAACACACCTTATATAATATATATATACAGACATATATAGATTTACGTATATAGAGTATCTGTTAATTTTTGCGATGCCTTGGTCGCATCTAAAACAACAACCTGTATGAGTTGCAAGTTTTAAAGCGTTACGTTCAATTGGTTTTACGCATTACACGAGTTTTAATAACACAACTTATACACAAACTTATATTCAACTAGACGACAAATATTTATGCTTAAGTGTAAACTGTATACATATTAACACGAAACATAGACGATTACGGATACTTCTAGACACTAGCAAGCGTTGCACTTGAATACGTAATCCAGACATGGAGTGGGCGTTTGCGTGGTCGCGGACGTTGGTCTGGGTACTCCTGCCCAGAATATCGCGTTGGTGCCGGCAGCACATTTCGAATGTACATACGAGAATCGAAGCTCGCTGCAACTCCAAACAACTGAAGAACTGGTCTGACAGAGCGGAGAGATTCCAGTAGGAGTCCGGGGGCTGAGGAATGTGGAGTAGGTGCCTGGCACGAAAACTAGCTAACACAGATATCCAGATAGCGTAGGTGACTGCAATTGTTTGACAACCCAAAACGCAGCCTAGCAAACTAAAAACTTTAAAAATTATTCAATTAAATTAGTACACAAGATGCAGCTACACGAACAGACACTCTTATAACCGACCCACATCATCCAATGCACGCTTGGCGACGTATATCACACTGTAAAAATTCTATGTTAAGTCTTAGGAACGCATTAAAGGCAGACGGAACATAATTGGTAATTATCGTAATCTGATAAATGAAACAATAAATAATGAACATACACTAAGCATATATTTTAATATGTAAGCCTTAAAGAAATACAAACGGAAAATATGAATTATAATAAACAAAACAACGTGTAATTGCAATTACTGCCGAATTGTTGCTGGACGGAAGAACGTTCACCTTGCAATATATTTTATGGAGGGGGGTCTTATCTAAACTTTATTATTAACCCGCCAAGCATTGTTTTATCTCCTGATAAGAACAGCGCCACATATCGTGCAAACCATGGAATTTCGACCTAATGACCCTACCGTCTTGCCTACAAATTGGTTGTAATATCAATAGAGTCCAATCAAAACGGAAACTATTGCGTTTTATTTTACTTGGATACCCGATGCCATAGGCCCTACGGTTTCGTCTTGCAGTGTACCGCTCAAAGAACTTTCTTTTGTCAAGAATGAATGAATAACTTATTTATAGATTTGCTGATTAAACAAACAAACGCAAATATTTGCCATATTGTCAGTGACTCAACTTGATTGCACATTTTCATCAGTAAATTGTTTTGGTATTTAAGGTTTAAGTGTGGGAAAGGAAGTATCAGTAATGAACAAAGTTTGTATGCAAATTTCGCCAAGGCAAAAGTAAAGCCAGATAAGATATCACTGAAATGTGTGGAAGTTTAACACAAATTTTTGTATAATTGTTTTACCTTAGAGAATATATTAGGCGAAGCTTTTTAGGGGTCTCCAAATGAAATCAAAGCGCAGACACATTGGGCTAAAGGCCTTTGAGTTTCTTCCACAAACAACGGATGGGCCCGAGCACATCGAAACTGTCCAACATGTATAGCTAACCGTAGTCATTACAATTAATACACCGCCGTAACTTTTAATTGTTTATAATTTTTTCGAGTGAATAATATATTCGCCAAGCTATGTACGTGACTGGGCCTCTTCATGCCCATATGGGAATCGATTGAGTCAGTTGGATAAATCGGCCGTAAGAGAATGTCGTTTGCAAGTCTGCCCTAAAAGTGCATTGTGCAATGGTGGGGGCAGTAGGTTGTAAAAAAAAAAACATTTTCGGAGATCTCGACATTTCGGCCAACTGCCAAATAAGGGCTGACATGGACACGTTACCTTGATGTGCATTTCGGCTTATTGTTAAATTAAAATTAATTGAACTTGAGGCTACGCGACAGCCGAAACTTGCGCATAAATTTCGAGCACGCCTCTGTAGCCGTTTCGGTCTCAGAATTTAATTTCAATTCCAAGGAAACGCTGTGAGATGAGATGTCATCATCCCCACACCCGATACAGCGATCTGCTTGAATGTGACTCCCTAATTAGTCAGTCCCCAATGTTTTACCGACGCACTGCACCCAGTGGCACAGTTCCCAATTGCCATTTGATCTGAATTGCAGCATGCTCCAGATCCAGTTGCAATTTTTATGCCCATGCCCATGGCGACGATGTGTGTCGTGAATTGCTAAGCAGGTTTCACTGTGGCCGCTTTTATTTTCCACTTTAATTTTGCATTTGTGTCTTACTTCTATTTGTGTGATTTTATTTTGTGTACCCGGCCAGCAAACAAGTTTTGATTGCTTTTGGCTTCGCATGAAAATGAGTTTCGGTGCTCGTTGCTCATACGCCGCGTATGACGTCAGACTCGAATTAAGCAAGCATTGGGCTTTGCTTTTCTTAATAGCTGGATAGCATTTTAAATTCGCCTGGTATACACACTTAGTTTAGAGGTCTCTTGGGGTTCTCTCTTTATGCAGCTGATCTATGGCACGCCCCATTTGGACATATCCACTTCTAGATACTATTCACTAGCACCCACCCAGAGGCCGTTATAAATCAATTGGGCCATTGAGTGTATCGGGCAGCATTATGGCGAATAAATCTTGATCTTAGTCTGGCTTACTCAGCTCCGGCGGAGACGCCCACATAGCGCCGTTGCCGTTCGGCTAGACGATCTCCAATGTACCTATCTACAAATATGGCCAGCCTGAGCTGACTAATCAGTCTCCAGTCTCATGTGCTATTCAAATTTAATTGTGCATCCGACAGACACAGCCGTTAGCCCGGCCTAATTTGGGTTGCCAATTTTAGTTTTGACTCAATTATTGTTTTGGGAGACTGTTTGCTACGCAGGCGCACGCCCTGCAAGTTCGTGCTGCTCTGTTTTGTGTACCTGACAAGCTCAAACAGAAAGACCGCCGGCATCGGGCCTCAAACATCATACATCTGTTTGTTTTGTTTTTATTGGCACTTTCACAAAAGATCGATGCGGTGTGCGTGCGGTTTTTATTGGCTTATTGAACTCGGTCTTCGTGGCAGACCGGCACAGTGGCGTATCTGGAGTTAAGTTATGTGGGATGAACTTTCAATTTAGGGGCAAAATTATTTAAAAATAATGTTACTATTCAGGGAATGTCCCAGAAATGGTTTTATTGTTTTTTGGGTGGAAAATCTTTCTGAAAAATCCGAAATTAGAGTTTATGCTGTGTATCGTAGTTATTTTCATAATTTGGTATTAAAATCTGAGATGTAGACGCCGCCATTTGACCTTCGCTGGTTTTATTTTTATTTTTGAGGCCGTGGGGAGATGGAGATGGATGTTTAGTGTACCAAGTTCTTGCTCCCCATTTTGACCCGCACCTGGAACGGCCTACGCATCCGTCGGAATCCGAAACCTACGCTGGCTTGACTCTAACTTTTTGCCTTATGCGAAGGCGTCGTTGCCTCTCGCTCGCGCCAATGTTTGAAAGCCCACAAAACGCTTCTGCCGGCGCTGCTGCTGCCGCTTTCGGCTGGCAGCGCACAGATAGTCGGTCGAAAGCAGCTCCAGACGCGATCAGTACGTTTTGAGTTGTGCTTCGCGACGGTTGGTGATCTTAAAAGTGCTCCGAACACGAACAGTGCCCGCAGTCTCTCGGTTTTGGTGATTTTTTTTTTGGCTCTGCATCTGTATCTGTATCTCGATCGGCTCCAACCCGCTGCATCCGTGACTCTCTCCCCACCTACGAGCGTGTGTGTGTGTGTGTGTGTGTGTGAGCAAGAGTGCTAAGCTTTTTGCTCACACGTCTAACTGTCGCTAGTGTGTGCGTGTGTTGGTGCCTTAACTTGAACTATGGTTCGCCTGTTCGTGTGCGTCTAATAAATATATATTTAAAAATAAGTATTTCGACATTCCGCCGTGAAAATTATGTGACACACCAGTCCAGATCCCAAAACAACCACGTCCCATTCATTCGCGCAATATTATTAAAAAGCCATCCGAGTGCCAAAAGCAACGAAGCGAGCAATAATTGTGATTAATAGCAACGAAACAAACGAATACGGACCGCAAATTAGCCCCATAAGGCCACTCAAATAGCAATAGTCCAGCCAGGTGCATTATTCACGGCTCCCAAACGGTGATTACCTCATCTGTATCAGCGCTCCGCCAGCAAAATGGTATCAAAAAGCAATAAAAAGAAACAAGTGTCTCAGCAGCAGGCGTCGACGTCGCAGTCGCCGCCAGCCACCTCGACCACGACAACAACGTCGTCGGCCGAGGCCACGAAGCTTACCAAAAAACTGGGCCCCGATGCGTTCGCCACTCTGACCACCAGCAACAGCTCCACTTCCATGCAGCACGAGTCGGTGTCGTATGGTGAGCCTGTGGCCAGCACCTCGGCTGCTTCCCTTCCAGCGGCCGGAGTCAGGAGCTACAGCAGCCGGAGCCAGAGCCTGAGCAAGAGCAAGGCCTCCCAGTCCCAGCATTCCTCCTCCTACACAGAGCATTCGCAATCTCAGTCCCAGCTGCAGTCGCAGTCGGAGTCGCAGTACAGCAGCAAGATCTCGCGGGATTATGCCAACGAGAAGGTCATCTCCTCGATCGATTTGCTTGAAAGTGAAAAGAAGGAGCCAGTATTCTCGGTGCCCATTGAGGTGGTGGAAATCACAACACCTACGCTATCCGTCTCCGCCAGCGGGGGCAGTGTCTCGAAAATGTTCACGTCCTCATCGATGTCTTCCAGCCAACAGCAGCAGCAAGCCAGCAGCTCCAGCTCGTACTTCCAAGCCACAACCAGTTCCAGCCGGAGCGCCAACGAAACGCTGATTGCGAGTGAGAGAGCCGATACGGCTACCGGTATGACATCATCCGGGCCGCGGAAACAGGTTGGCTTCGATACAGACACCAAGACAGTGACAAATACCAGCAGCAGCAGTAACATCAGCACCAGCACGAAAACAAACACAAACATAAACATCAGCGGCAACAGCACTTTGAGAGAATCTCAGAGCGTGCCAAAGCTGCCGACGAGCGGAACAGCTGATGGTCCCGCATCGGTGACGTTGCAAGGCTACACCGAACCGGTTGCCGCGTCGTCTGGCGCGACCACAACAAAGGCGACGTCATCGGTGCGACGCAAAGATGAACTGCAAACGGCGAGCACGGGCACAGCTGTTGATAGAGCTACGTCATCGTCATTGGTCGACCAGCATAGATCTAGCACAGAGGTCAGCGAGAGTTCCGTTCTCAAAAGCTCTAGCAGCAGTAAGAAATCAAAGACTTCGTCAAAAAAAGAAGTCTACGATGTGAAAACCAAGACGTGGACGGAGTACAGCGATGGCAGCCCCCAAGGACCCAGTAAGACACGGCCCACATTCGAGCGGTATGTCAGCAAGGAATCCGACGGCAGCTCCAAAGTGACGTACAAGAAGAAAATATACGACAGACGCAATAATCGGTGGCGCGTGGTGGATGAACGGACGGTGGACAGTACCGCCGACACGGGCTATCCCGAAATAGTCGATGATGTCATTAATACAACAAGAACCACATACACCACCAAGGTGTATGACACGAAGCTCGGCAAGTGGACTGTTGTGGACGAAAAGTCGTTCACTGATACGAAAGCTTTCGTGCCCAATGACATTGCTCGTGAAATCGAGAAAGATAATACCGATGTTGCAAACATAACGACTACAACGGAGGTAACAAAGGTAAGTCGTTGATTGTGCGTGCCTGCGTATGGGCTTTTATTGGACCCTCCTAAAAGCATAAACCTCTGTGTTTAACTACGATACTAAAGAATTTTCCTTCAGATTTTTGATGCGAGCATCAACGACTGGCGCGTTTTGGACGAAAAGGTGCACACAGATGTCATCGAGAAGATCGTAGAGGCTCCCAAGAAGACCATCTACGTGGACGAGTTTGTGGAGATTGAAAAAAACACCTCTATTTTGGAAAACAATGAAAACATTACTTTGAACTTAAATGAGACATCGAAACACAAAAATATTACCGAAAATATTTATGATGAAATCGATTATGTGCGCACTGATAAGAAACGCCTAGACGACTCAAAAACCGTGAGTAGATTAGTTAAGAAAAAATAAAGATTCCTAAAATTATTGTTCATCAACAATTTATTGATTCTTTAAATTTAGAATAATTTCGCACAGTTGAAATAATTTTTATGTTTTTATTTTTAGAGAGGAGTTGCAAGGAACAAGTCCACATCACATAGTGAAAGGTGTATCTGTGAAATCTGCACATGCGGGTATGGTTAATAGGTCTTGAGTTTTTGTGTTATTATTTTCTTAAGTCCGTAACATTATTTTAGGCGACATCATTGCTCAAGCAGTACAACGAAATCTTCAGAGAAATCGATCATTCAAACCGATGGCAAGTGCAATACATTTATTAAGGTAATACTTGTTTGAATAAACGATTTTAAATATTATAGATACAGTAGACGAAGCATATACGAGGATTCGTACAAATACATGGTCGAAAAAAGAAAATGAAAACATTCCCAAGCAAAACGAAGACATTCTCGTGGACTACATAGTAATAAAGAAACCAGAAGACAATTTAAGACCTGAAGGAGAGTTTACGATTCCACAAAAAGAGCCATACAAGCCAGGGCAAAAACGTGAGAAAATTGTGCATAGCGACAATCTTCGAACGGAGGGAGAAATGACTTTTGTTGAGAGAGAGGAATATCAATATACTGTTCGTCCTGGGTATGTGAAGCCCACAGACAATCTTAAGTCTGAAGGCGAATTCTATACTCCAGAAAAACCGATATATCAACCGGGTGATAGACCTACTCAAGTAAGACATAATGACAACCTTAGGCCAGAAGGTGAGTTCTATACTCCTGAAAAACCGGGCTTTATCCCAGCTGACCGCGTAACGCAAAAGAAACCCGTTGATAACCTTAAGCCGGAAGGGGAGTTTTCTTCTCCAGAAAAACAGACCTACCGACCTGCCGAAAAACCAGAAAAAATAATACGCAGTGATAACTTGCGGACAGAAGGAGAAATGACGTTTGTGGAGAGAGAAGAGTATCAATATGTAACACGGCCGGGACAAGTCAAGCCAACCGATAACTTAAGACCTGAGGGTGAATTTTATAGTCCTGAGAAACCGATATATCTCCCAGGCGACCGTCCATCTCAAGTTCGTCCTGTTGACAATCTGAAAACCGAAGGTGATTTCTATACTCCCGAACAACCAGGATTTCAGCCTGCAGAGCGACCAGTTCAAAAGAAGCCTGCGGACAATCTAAAGCCAGAAGGAGAATTCGCTAAGCCTGAAAAGCAAGTTTACAAACCGGCTGATAAAACTGAAATAATTATTCGGAAAGATAATCTTCGCACGGAAGGAGAAATGACGTTTGTCGAGAGGGAAGAGTATCAGTATGTTATGCGTCCTGACCAAGTAAAACCAACGGATAATCTTAAGCCGGAAGGAGAATTTTACAGTCCCGATAGGCCAAAATTCCGCCCTGGGGAAAGACCTTCTCAAATAAGACCAGAAGACAACCTGAGACCTGAGGGTGATTTTTATGCTCCTGTAAAACCTGGATTCACGCCCGCTGATAGACCTGTACAGAAAAAACCAAATGACAACTTAAGACCCGAGGGTGAATTTTATAGTCCAGAAAAACCGAAGTACAGACCGGGAGAAAGACCATCCCAAGTCAGACCTGAAGATAATCTCCGACCTGAGGGTGAGTTCTATACACCTGATAAGCCAGGATTCCGACCCGCTGAGAGGCCCGTGCAAAAGAAGCCAGAGGACAACCTGAAACCTGAAGGAGAATTTTACAGTCCAGAGAAGTCGAAGTACACACCGGGCGAAAGACCCTCCCAAGTCAGGCCAGAGGATAATCTCAGACCAGAGGGTGACTTCTACACACCGGAGAAGACAGGTTTCCGACCTGCTGAGAGGCCTGTTCAGAAGAAGCCAGAGGACAATCTAAAACCCGAAGGAGAATTCTACAGTCCCGAAAAACCGAAATACAAACCAGGCGAAAGACCTTCTCAAGTCAGACCGGAGGATAATCTTAGGCCAGAGGGGGAGTTCTACACACAGGAGAAGCCAGGTTTCCGACCCGCTGAGAGGCCTGTTCAGAAGAAGCCAGAAGACAACCTGAAACCCGAGGGGGAATTCTACAGTCCTGAAAAGCCACGGTATAAGCCAGGCGAGAGACCTTCACAAGTCAGACCGGAGGATAATCTCAGGTCAGAGGGTGAGTTCTACACACCGGAGAAGCCGGGTTTTCGACCTGCAGAAAGGCCGGTCCAAAAGAAGCCGCAGGATAACCTCAAGCCTGAGGGCGAATTTGTCAAGCCTGAGAAACAAGTTTACAAGCCGGCCGAGAAAACTGAAAAAATTATTCGAAAAGATAATCTTCGTACTGAGGGAGAAATGACTTTTGTCGAGAGGAAGAGTATCAGTATGTTGTGCGACCTGACCAAGTTAAACCAACGGACAACCTTAAGCCTGAAGGAGAATTCTACAGTCCTGACAAGCCGAAGTACAAACCAGGCGAAAGACCATCTCAAGTCAGACCAGAGGATAATCTTAGGCCAGAGGGTGAGTTCTACACACCGGAGAAGCCAGGTTTCCGACCGGCCGAGAGGCCTGTTCAGAAGAAGCCGCAGGATAACCTCAGGCCTGAAGGCGAATTTGTTAAGCCTGAGAAACAAGTTTACAAGCCTGCCGAAAAAACTGAAAAAATTATTCGAAAAGATAATCTTCGTACTGAGGGAGAAATGACTTTTGTCGAGAGGGAAGAGTATCAGTATGTTGTGCGACCTGACCAAGTTAAACCAACGGACAACCTTAAGCCTGAAGGAGAATTCTACAGTCCTGACAAGCCGAAGTACAAACCAGGCGAAAGACCATCTCAAGTCAGGCCAGAGGATAATCTAAGGCCAGAGGGTGAGTTTTACACACCGGAGAAGCCAGGTTTCCGACCCGCTGAGAGGCCTGTTCAGAAGAAGCCAGAAGACAACCTAAAACCTGAAGGAGAATTCTACAGTCCTGAAAAACCGAAGTACAAACCAGGCGAAAGGCCTTCTCAAGTCAGGCCAGAGGATAATCTCAGGCCAGAGGGTGAGTTCTATACACCGGAGAAGCCAGGTTTCCGACCCGCTGAAAGGCCTGCTCAGAAGAAACCGCAGGATAACCTCAAGCCTGAAGGCGATTTTGTCAAGCCTGAGAAACAAATTTACAAGCCAGCCGAAAAAACTGAAAAAATTATTCGAAAAGATAATCTTCGTACTGAGGGAGAAATGACTTTTGTCGAGAGGGAAGAGTATCAGTATGTTGTGCGACCTGACCAAGTTAAACCAACGGACAACCTTAAGCCTGAAGGAGAATTCTACAGTCCTGACAAGCCGAAGTACAAACCAGGCGAAAGACCATCTCAAGTCAGGCCAGAGGATAATCTCAGGCCAGAGGGTGAGTTCTACACACCGGAGAAGCCAGGTTTCCGACCGGCTGAGAGGCCTGTTCAGAAGAAGCCGCAGGATAACCTCAAGCCTGAAGGCGAATTTGTCAAGCCTGAGAAACAAGTTTACAAGCCGGCCGAGAAAACTGAAAAAATTATTCGAAAAGATAATCTTCGTACTGAGGGAGAAATGACTTTTGTCGAGAGGGAAGAGTATCAGTATGTTGTGCGACCTGACCAAGTTAAACCAACGGACAACCTTAAGCCTGAAGGAGAATTCTACAGTCCTGACAAGCCGAAGTACAAACCAGGCGAAAGACCATCTCAAGTCAGGCCAGAGGACAATCTTAGGCCAGAGGGTGAGTTCTACACACCGGAGAAGCCAGGTTTCCGACCCGCTGAGAGGCCTGTTCAGAAGAAGCCAGAAGACAACCTAAAACCTGAAGGAGAATTCTACAGTCCTGAAAAACCGAAGTACAAACCAGGCGAAAGGCCTTCTCAAGTCAGGCCAGAGGATAATCTCAGGCCAGAGGGTGAGTTCTATACACCGGAGAAGCCAGGTTTCCGACCCGCTGAAAGGCCTGCTCAGAAGAAACCGCAGGATAACCTCAAGCCTGAAGGCGAATTTGTCAAGCCTGAGAAACAAGTTTACAAGCCGGCCGAGAAAACTGAAAAAATTATTCGAAAAGATAATCTTCGTACTGAGGGAGAAATGACTTTTGTCGAGAGGGAAGAGTATCAGTATGTCGTGCGCCCTGACCAAGTTAAGCCAACGGACAACCTAAAACCTGAAGGGGAATTTTACAGTCCTGAAAAACAGAAGTACAAACCAGGCGAAAGGCCTTCTCAAGTCAGGCCAGAGGATAATCTAAGACCAGAGGGTGAGTTCTACACACCGGAAAAGCCAGGTTTCCGACCGGCTGAGAGGCCTGTTCAGAAGAAGCCAGAAGACAACCTAAAACCTGAAGGAGAATTCTACAGTCCTGAAAAACCGAAGTACAAACCAGGCGAAAGGCCTTCTCAAGTCAGGCCAGAGGATAATCTCAGGCCAGAGGGTGAGTTCTACACACCGGAGAAGCCAGGTTTCCGACCGGCTGAGAGGCCTGTTCAGAAGAAGCCAGAAGACAACCTAAAACCTGAAGGAGAATTCTACAGTCCTGAAAAACCGAAGTACAAACCAGGCGAAAGGCCTTCTCAAGTCAGGCCAGAGGATAATCTCAGGCCAGAGGGTGAGTTCTACACACCGGAGAAGCCAGGTTTCCGACCGGCTGAGAGGCCTGTTCAGAAGAAGCCGCAGGATAACCTCAAGCCTGAAGGCGAATTTGTCAAGCCTGAGAAACAAGTTTACAAGCCGGCCGAGAAAACTGAAAAAATTATTCGAAAAGATAATCTTCGTACTGAGGGAGAAATGACTTTTGTCGAGAGGGAAGAGTATCAGTATGTCGTGCGCCCTGACCAAGTTAAGCCAACGGACAACCTAAAACCTGAAGGGGAATTTTACAGTCCTGAAAAACAGAAGTACAAACCAGGCGAAAGGCCTTCTCAAGTCAGGCCAGAGGATAATCTAAGACCAGAGGGTGAGTTCTACACACCGGAGAAGCCAGGTTTCCGACCCGCTGAGAGGCCTGTTCAGAAGAAGCCAGAAGACAACCTAAAACCTGAAGGAGAATTCTACAGTCCTGAAAAACCGAAGTACAAACCAGGCGAAAGGCCTTCTCAAGTCAAGCCAGAGGATAATCTCAAGCCAGAAGGTGAGTTCTATACACCGGAGAAGCCAGGTTTCCGACCGGCTGAGAGGCCTGTTCAGAAGAAGCCAGAAGACAACCTAAAGCCTGAAGGAGAATTCTACAGTCCAGAAAAACCGAAGTACAAACCAGGCGAAAGGCCTTCTCAAGTCAGGCCAGAGGATAATCTCAGGCCAGAGGGTGAGTTCTACACACCGGAGAAGCCAGGTTTCCGACCGGCTGAGAGGCCTGTTCAGAAGAAGCCAGAAGACAACCTAAAACCTGAAGGAGAATTCTACAGTCCTGAAAAACCGAAGTACAAACCAGGCGAAAGGCCTTCTCAAGTCAAGCCAGAGGATAATCTCAAGCCAGAGGGTGAGTTCTATACACCGGAGAAGCCAGGTTTCCGACCGGCTGAGAGGCCTGTTCAGAAGAAGCCGCAGGATAACCTCAAGCCTGAAGGCGAATTTGTCAAGCCTGAGAAACAAGTTTACAAGCCGTCCGAGAAAACTGAAAAAATTATTCGAAAAGATAATCTTCGTACTGAGGGAGAAATGACTTTTGTCGAGAGGGAAGAGTATCAGTATGTTGTACGACCTGACCAAGTTAAACCAACGGACAACCTTAAGCCTGAAGGAAAATTCTACAGTCCTGACAAGCCGAAGTACAAACCAGGCGAAAGGCCTTCTCAAGTCAGGCCAGAGGATAATCTAAGACCAGAGGGTGAGTTCTACACACCGGAGAAGCCAGGTTTCCGACCGGCTGAGAGGCCTGTTCAGAAGAAGCCAGAAGACAACCTAAAGCCTGAAGGAGAATTCTACAGTCAAGAAAAACCGAAGTACAAACCAGGCGAAAGGCCTTCTCAAGTCAGGCCAGAGGATAATCTCAGGCCAGAGGGTGAGTTCTACACACCGGAGAAGCCAGGTTTCCGACCGGCTGAGAGGCCTGTTCAGAAGAAGCCAGAAGACAACCTAAAACCTGAAGGAGAATTCTACAGTCCTGAAAAACCGAAGTACAAACCAGGCGAAAGGCCTTCTCAAGTCAAGCCAGAGGATAATCTCAAGCCAGAGGGTGAGTTCTATACACCGGAGAAGCCAGGTTTCCGACCGGCTGAGAGGCCTGTTCAGAAGAAGCCGCAGGATAACCTCAAGCCTGAAGGCGAATTTGTCAAGCCTGAGAAACAAGTTTACAAGCCGGCCGAGAAAACTGAAAAAATTATTCGAAAAGATAATCTTCGTACTGAGGGAGAAATGACTTTTATCGAGAGGGAAGAGTATCAGTATGTCGTGCGTCCTGACCAAGTTAAGCCAACGGACAACCTAAAACCTGAAGGGGAATTTTACAGTCCTGACAAGCCGAAGTACAAACCAGGCGAAAGACCTTCTCAAGTCAGGCCAGAGGATAATCTAAGACCAGAGGGTGAGTTCTACACACCGGAGAAGCCAGGTTTCCGACCCGCTGAGAGGCCTGTTCAGAAGAAGCCAGAAGACAACCTAAAACCTGAAGGAGAATTCTACAGTCCTGAAAAACCGAAGTACAAACCAGGCGAAAGGCCTTCTCAAGTCAAGCCAGAGGATAATCTCAAGCCAGAGGGTGAGTTCTATACACCGGAGAAGCCAGGTTTCCGACCGGCTGAGAGGCCTGTTCAGAAGAAGCCAGAAGACAACCTAAAGCCTGAAGGAGAATTCTACAGTCCAGAAAAACCGAAGTACAAACCAGGCGAAAGGCCTTCTCAAGTCAGGCCAGAGGATAATCTCAGGCCAGAGGGTGAGTTCTACACACCGGAGAAGCCAGGTTTCCGACCGGCTGAGAGGCCTGTTCAGAAGAAGCCAGAAGACAACCTAAAACCTGAAGGAGAATTCTACAGTCCTGAAAAACCGAAGTACAAACCAGGCGAAAGGCCTTCTCAAGTCAAGCCAGAGGATAATCTTAGGCCAGAGGGTGAGTTCTACACACCGGAGAAGCCAGGTTTCCGACCGGCTGAGAGGCCTGTTCAGAAGAAGCCGCAGGATAACCTCAAGCCTGAAGGCGAATTTGTCAAGCCTGAGAAACAAGTTTACAAGCCAGCTGAAAAAACTGAACAAATTATTCGAAAAGATAATCTGCGCACGGAGGGAGAAATGACTTTTGTCGAGAGGGAAGAGTATCAGTATGTTGTGCGACCTGACCAAGTTAAACCAACGGACAACCTTAAGCCTGAAGGAGAATTCTACAGTCCTGACAAGCCGAAGTACAAACCAGGCGAAAGACCTTCTCAAGTCAGACCGGAGGATAATCTTAGGCCAGAGGGTGAGTTCTACACACCCGAGAAGCCAGGTTTCCGACCGGCTGAGAGGCCTGTTCAGAAGAAGCCGCAGGATAACCTCAAGCCTGAAGGCGAATTTGTCAAGCCTGAGAAACAAGTTTACAAGCCAGCCGAAAAAACTGAAAAAATTATTCGAAAAGATAATCTGCGCACGGAGGGAGAAATGATTTTTGTCGAGAGGGAAGAGTATCAGTATGTTGTGCGACCTGACCAAGTTAAACCAACGGACAACCTTAAGCCTGAAGGAGAATTCTACAGTCCTGACAAGCCGAAGTACAAACCAGGCGAAAGACCTTCTCAAGTCAGGCCAGAGGATAATCTCAGGCCAGAGGGTGAGTTCTACACACCGGAGAAGCCAGGTTTCCGACCCGCTGAAAGGCCTGCTCAGAAGAAGCCAGAAGACAACCTGAAACCCGAGGGGGAATTCTACAGTCCAGAGAAGCCGAGGTACAAGCCAGGCGAAAGACCTTCTCAAGTCAGGCCAGAAGATAACCTCAGACCAGAGGGTGAATTCTACACACCCGATAAACCACGATTCAAGCCGGCGGAGAGACCAGTTCAAAAGAAACCACATGACAATTTAAGGCCGGAAGGAGAGTTTTACAGTCCAGAAAGACAACCGTACAGGCCTGGAGAACGTCCAACCCAAGTTCGACCTGAGGATAATTTGAGACCTGAAGGAAATTTCTACGCTCCTGAAAAGCCAGGATATAGACCAGGAGAAAGACCAGTGCCGAAGAAGCCCGTTGATAACCTTAAGCCAGAGGGACAGTTTGTTCAACCAGAAAAACAGGTTTATAAACCTGCAGAAAGAACTGAGAGAATCATCCAAAAGGACAATTTACGCACCGAAGGTGAAATGACTTTTGTAGATAAAAAAGAGTATCAGTATGTTGCTAGGCCAGATCAAGTGAAACCAACTGACAACCTAAAGCCTGAAGGAGAGTTCTACAGTCCCGATAAATCAAAGTATCAACCAGGTGAGCGGGTGACCGTTGTGAGGCAAAATGATAACTTAAAACTTGAGGGAGAGTTCTACGTCCAAGACAAAAAAGAATTCAAGCCTGCCGAAAGACCTAAACAGAAAAAGCCTATTGACAATTTGAAACCGGAGGGTGTGATGGATATGCCAAAGAAGGTTACATATAAGCCTGCCGATAAGGTTACAAGAGTTATTCATAAAGACAACCTTCGCAGTGAAGGAGAAATGATATTTACAGAAAAAACTGAGTACCAGCACGTTGTAAGACCATCTCCAGTAAAACCAGAAGATAACTTAAAAACAACTGGGAAGTTTTACGTACCAGAAAAGGCAATTCCTACGAACGGTGAACGCCCAGAGGCGGTTAGGCCTAAGGACAATCTCAAGCCGGAAGGAGTAATGTACACCCCTGATAAGCCGAAATATGAGTCAGCTTCCCGCCCAGAACAGAAGAAATATGTCGATAACTTGAAACCGGAAGGGAAGATGCACATCCCAGAAAAAGAAGGGTTCCGGCCGGCAGATAGAGTAAAGACGGTTATTAGAAAAGACAATTTAAAAAGCGAGGGTGAAATGACTTTTACCCAGAAAGAGGAATACCAGCATGTTAAACGACCAGAGCAAGTGAAACCAAGCGATAACCTTAAAGTAGAAGGCGAATTCTACACACCGGATAAGACAACCTTTAGGCCTGCTGAACGACCAATTCAAAAGAAACCTAAGGATAACCTTAAACCAGAAGGTGAATTTTATAAGAGGACCAACCGAAGCGAAACCGATAGCACGATTGTTACACAAACTATGAAAAAAGAAACGCCAAAGCGTCCCGTCGACAATCTAAAGCTGGAAGGTTCTATGACTGTAACCAGAAGGGATGACTATAAAAATACGGCCAACAATAGAACTGTCAATAAAATTCAACGCGTTCAAAAAATCAACCACAACAGTTCATCTATTACTTTGGGTAGCGATACTTCCATCCTCAAAACGACCAATCAAATGAATTATGTATCTGGAAAGGATGCAGTTAAACAAGTTGATTCCAACAGTCAAAACCCAGTTGACGGCTTAATTGTTGTATCCACAAAGAAGGTTACTACTGTGATTGGAGGGCGCCACAAGAAAGAACCAGAAACTGAATATGTCAAGAGGCCAGCGAGGATAAACGTAATCGAAAATGTTGCCAAGAATACAACAACGACAAACATCGAGAATACCCAAAACATTCACAATGAAAGCACATCGTTGCAAAGAAACCACAAAACAATCCAAAACTCTGCACTGACTATGGAAAATATCAGAGGATCTGATGTATCCAGAAACGATATTGAAACGAATAGTAGACGTGTCACCGGAAATATCACGGGCGGCATTAGATCCCAAGTGGTATTGGGTGGAACAATTTCTGATACTGTAGCTGGGGACTCTTCATCAACTCGCGTAGTTTCTGGCAGAAATATAACCAGCAACGTTACTGAGGATTCGACCACGCGTGTAATCTCAGGAAGAAACGTTTCCAGCAACATAGCTGGTGAATCAACTACCCGTTTGGTTTCCGGAAGATCTGTCTCCAATAACATAATTGGTGATACCGCAAACAAAGTGTTGTCTGGAAGCACTGTAGGACACAACAGTACCGAAGGTTCAACGTCGCAGGTGGTTTCCGGAGGCCCAAGCTCCAGCACTAATATTGTAACAGGAAGCTCAACTTCACACATGAGCACTTCAAAGAACTTCCATCACCGAAAAAGTGAGTTTTCCTCCGAAGCGGACGTCTCAAATACGGTCTTCCATCGCAAGAGCGTAACCAGCGATTTAAATACTGCCAATGGCAGCCTGACCTCCAACGGAAAGATGCAGCGTAAAAGTATACTCAATCTACACGAGCAACCATCCAGTACAACCACCCATGGCGGGGAGCGTCAAAGCTACAGCAGCATCCATCGCCAGAATCGAGACTCTGAAGTAAATACTACCTTTACAAGTGAACGTCGAACCTGCAATGTGCATAAGGAAAACAGGGAGCACAACGTGAAGAACTCATCCTCCATGTCCCGCATAATTTCTGGTGGGGGTACCGGAACCGAAAGCAGATCGAATGTCGAACGTTCAAGGGTTACACGCACCCAAGTGTCGGGGGCTGGCATCGATTTTCCGTCTCAATCTCACTCCCACGTCGGAAGCCATGCGACCCGTCACCGAGGAAGTCAGCATGTGTCCAGTTTAGGCGGCGGCATCGATTTCCCCTCCTACAGTGCTCACGGACAACACGAGCGAGTGGTCACCCGCCGTGGCAATCAGTCCTCAATTAGTCTGGGCAACGACAAATTTACCAGCTCCAGTCTGTACAAGAGTGAATACATAACTGCCCCGAAAACGACCTGTGCTGTGCATAAGATTAATCAAGGTGCATTCCAACATACCAGGAGTACTCAAGAACATAAGTTCTTTAAGACTTCAAACTAACGAAGCCACCCTACGAGAATACATATATTTTGCTTTACTAATACTCATATCCCATATTAATAATAAGCTAAGCTTCCATGACAATATATGTTTTATACAATATACAAACCAATCCGAAACTGAAGATTAACAATAAAAACCAATTTTTGAATCGAAGTAACTTTTTAAATTTCTTTGAGGACGAGAGTGGGTTGTTTTTTCAGGATCAACTGGAGATGACGTTTTTATTAAGATTTAAAAAGATGCTAGTGTCGTTTTAAGGGCTAGTATGTAAAGGTAACTGTATATTTAAACGTTAAAAAAATCCGCTCGACTATATATAAACAATGACTTCTATCTATAATATACTCGTACATTTCGTTTTTTATTTGTATAATGGTGTACATATGCAGTTTATTGTTTTTCTCTGTTCAATTTTTCTATGT
The DNA here is from genome assembly GCF_025200985.1 of Drosophila gunungcola. NCBI lineage: Eukaryota > Metazoa > Arthropoda > Insecta > Diptera > Drosophilidae > Drosophila > Drosophila gunungcola. The sequence goes on from NW_026453171.1 coordinate 1,933,112, forward strand.
CTTATAATGCATATTAACACAATAAATATTTCTCTTTTCATAATAGTACATATGTATAATTATATATTCATCGATTTACTTAACTTCTATTTTGTGTATAACATAAATTGTTATTATTTTTGTTTGGAAGACATTTGTTCGCTTGTTTGGAAGACTTGCGTTTCGTTTCTTAAAGACTAATATTATTGTTTTTTAGTTTCGTTTCGAGTGTATGGTATTCAATTAACTACATCTTCGGAATTTTGGGCATTGCACAAATAATGACAAAGCATTTGGAAGACTTGCCATGCCCAAAAGTGCAAAGAACCATAAAATAAGAAGCTCGATCTCTCAACTGGATAAGTTACTATCAACTTAAAACGGAAGACCGATTTCAAATGCATTGATCAGGGCATTTCCCGAATCGTAGATACCGATAACGCCAAAAAGCACGCCGAGTCCGATGATGAGGTAGTCTTTGGCTATTTCCTTCTGATCGAGCAGATGCCCCTTGATCTTGATGTGGAAATAGCACGGCCAGATAAAGCTTAGCATAGTGCCCGTGAAGCTGCCAATGAAACCCATCAGAATGGAGAAGTGGGGAATGAAGATGGCCATCAGTATGGTGGACACGATCACGCCGACGCGGAAGCCCAGGCCCCAGACCTTCAGTTCCCCGTCCAGATTCCAGATGGTTGGAAATTTGGTCTTCGGCGGACCTCGAAAGAAGTTGCGCTCGAGCAGCTCGCAGGCAGCGTAATAGGGCAAAGGGTAGCTAAGTAGGGCCTTGATGACCAAGAAGAAGTTCACCATACCCTTAAAGCCCTGCGAGTGCAGATTGTTGGTGATCACCTGCTGCGTGTCGTTCTGGAAGGTCAGAAAGCAGATGTAGCCGAATCCGGCCTTAAACACAGCAGCGGCGATGTGAGACCAGTCCAGCATCCAGTTAAACTTGGAGCGGTCGATCATGTTGCCCTCGAGGGTGGGCAGAAAGATCTGCGAGGTGTACGAGAAGACGATCACACCCAGTGAGATGGGAAAGTTCTCCATGTCGATGCTGAAGCGGACCTTGGACCAGCCCCAGTCGCCGATCTGCAGCAGACAATAGCCGAGGATAACGGCGTTTATCACGATGTGCGACATTGTGCACCAGAACGACAGGGTCGAGACCATTTTCAGTGACTTCAAGAAGCCCATGGGCAGCAAGAAGATGCCCACGAACAGCATCCAGGATCGCGAGTCGAACGAGCCCTGCGGATACGTTCCGGCCAAGAGGTCGCCGCACACGACCACGTACAGGATGCAGGTCATCAGGAGCTCGATGAGCTGGGCAATGCTGACGGCCCGGGCGCCTAGCTTGGGCCCGAAACAAACCTTGGCAATGGCCACGTAACTGTCGCGCACTCGCACCATCTGGCCCGTGGCCGGATCTGGCTCATACAGACACTGCACCAGCACCTTGCCCGTGTAGCAGCAGATGTGTGCTATGCCCACCATGGCCACGATGGCCCAGTAGCCGCCGTGTAGCACGGCGAAGGGCAGCGATACGATGAACATGCCCTGGATGGCGTTTGTCACATTCCATCCCGCCTGGAACTCGTCGATCTTGCAGCCGCCGCCACCCTCTCCCTCGCAGACAAATGAGCTGCCCTCCGAGGCGATGCTGCCTTGCCTGGTTTGGGTAGATTGGTTAGGATTGCGGATAATCGATTCTGGTCACTTTGAGTGCTGGACTCACCTAAAGCCATCCGTTTGCTGATACCGCCCGTCGTACTCGTTGAAGGATGTACTCTGGTACTCGTTCCTGTACTCACCCCCGCCATCGCCATCGCCCTCGCCCTCGTTGGCCCAGCCTCCGGCATTCCGGAAGGGATTGGAGCTCATCTCGGTGGTCTGGTCGCCGCCGCCGCCGTCCATGCCCGCCTCCATGGACTTCTGCTGGGCGTGCTGGGCCTGCTGGTTGTGCTGGTGGTGCTGCTGTGTGCCGCCCGGCGGTTGCTCGTAGTCCTTGCGCTGTGGAATTTGCTGTCGGGCCGTTTGCACGGCCACGTTCAGTATATTTTTCAGGGGCGGCAATGGCGTGGCTTTCAATTTGGCTATGAACGACATGTTGGATGCTGGATGCTATATACGGCCCTGATGATGGTGGGATGACTTGTGCTGGAGGTGAGGTTGGTGTTGGTGGTGGTGGTGGTGGTGGTGGTGGTGGGGGTGGTAGTCGGATGGCGGCGGCTGCGGTGGTGTCAAGAAGGCGTGCGACGCTTGGCTCGAATGGGCTGAAGTTTATCGATTTTGCCTATATTCAAAATTTGCTACTACAATTTCGTTGGCCTCCAGCTTCCGCAATGGTTCTCGAATTTCGTTACAGTGGTCACATTAAATACATGAGCAATCTAGAAAATAAAACTGAATTTTGTCTCAGATTTGGGTGGTGATATCGACTTCTTGGCGCCCTTGTGCGAATGGAGCACGTTAATCATGCGATTCTCGGATACTTGCACATCCTGCTCACTCGAATCTCGATGTCCAGTTTGGAACCAGCTAAAAGAGCCGCGAATCGAAGGCGGAAATAAGTTGAAAACGGCTTGTGAATTTTATGTAACGTGGGAAATCTGTGGCCGTGCGAATGTGAAAAGAAAATCTTTGCACTCCAACCTGATGGAACTGGCAGTGCGCAGGCTCCGGTCGTGTATATATCGGGTGGCTGTGGCTGTGGCTGTGTCACTGTCATATGGTCACGGTCCATTCGCGTTCCACCCCGGAGCTGTCATTACACAGTTGCGTTCCACGGCGACATTGAAATCGATTATGCGATTCGATTACTTAGCTTTTACTTTATTTCGTTATCTTCTTTTTACGATGCTATGTATTTATAAAGTTCTAATAATTGTACAATTCAAAGAGTTCTAGGTCTAGGTTCGGGGGCTGGAAGAACATTGTGGGTGCTTGGTGTTGGAGTCCGGGGTTGGGGGATGGGCAATCTTAAGACTACCTAAACCACTCTCTAAACTCTAATTACCAATATTACAAATGTGTCTGATCGTATTCAGTTGCTGTAGCAGGTCTTGCGCACTCCTGCCAGAATGTTGCTAATCTCATCATCTTTGCGCTGCTGCTGCTCGAATAACATTTCCCCCACTCCGACGCCCACTCCCACTCCCACGCCCACGCCCACGCCCACCATTCCGGGTCCGGGTGCAAAATGATGATGGTGCTGCATGGAGACAGCTGCCGGATTGGATGAGGTCACCGTCTGGTTGGGCGGAGGTGCCGACAGGGAGGGCGGAGCCGAGTGCGAGGCCTGTTGCTGCTGCTGCTGCTGCTGCTGCTGATGCACTGGCGCCTGGTTATGCGGCTGGCCCTGGGCCATGCCCTCGTAGCCCCCGTAGTTGCCGTAGTGCAGGTAGCCGCTCTGCATGGGCTGGGCTCCGTAGGCGCCGGCCGTCGTCTGCTGGAACGGCACCGCCAGCTGGAGCGGGAAGGCGGCCAGCGAGGTGGGTGGATACGGGAGCTGGGTGTAGTAGCTGGCCGCTGTGGCCGGCAGCATGGCGTTGCTATAGGCCTCCGCCTCGTAGTCGTCGTAGTTCTGATTCGTGTCCGGGTACTTCAGGCACTTCTGGGCGCCCGCCGGCTCCGGAGTGGCTTCTTTGTGCTCCACAATGGCCGGCGATGAGTAGTCCAGATCGTTGCTCTGATAGCGCAGGAAGTCCTCGTATTGCATCCCATAGGCATTGGCGCTGGGCAGATACTCATTGCCGGCCAACTCGTTCATGCTGAGCCGCAGGTTGCCGCAGTTATCCGCCATGGACACCGTGTAGCTGCTCATCTCGCTGCTGGGAATGGGTCCGGCGGAGCTGGAGGGCGTGCTGGTGGCCAGATTACAATGCTGCTGCAGTACACTGATGCTGTTTCGCATCGCGGAGCTGCTGTCGTCTTCCGAAACGGACACCGGCGGGTAGAAGGTGCCCTTGACGGAGTGACCATGATCCAGCAGGCCCCGGTTGTTGCAGGTCACGTACATTCCCCGGGCCGCCACCACGGCCACCGAAGTGGGTGCCAGGGGATAGGAGGCGGCGTACAGTCCCTGCTGGGATGCCCCCTGCGCCTGGCCCTTACCCTTGTCCTCCCCCGCCTTCGAGAGCTTCTCCTGGCGGGACTTGGCCGCTCGACTGGTCGGCGGCTTGGTCAACTTCTTGAGCAGCAGGGAGCTGTCGTAGCCCCCGCCCGTGGGCGATGGATCGTTGAGCAGGGCGGGCGCACAGTTGGCGGCCAGCGACTCGATCTGCTCCGTGCTGTCCGCATTGCTGTAGCAGTCCACGGAGCTGGGCGAATACGTGGGCTTCAGCGGCTGCTCGTAGAGGCCACCCGGAGTGGCCTGGTTGTGGCTCTGGCTGGTGGAGTTGCAGGTGCTCTCGTCGGTGGGCGTGGTGTAGCTGGAGGACGCGGTGGCCAACGGGGGTGTGGCCAGCTTGGGATTCGACTTGGAACCACCACCACCAGCGCCCGGATTGGGCGAACTGTCGCTCTGCTCCTTGCCGCCCGGCTGCAGGGCCCGCAGCTTGGACTGCTTGCGCCGCCGGGGTCTGTACTTGTAGTTCGGGTGCTCCGTCATGTGAATCACCCGCAGGCGCTCCGCCTCCTCCACGTACGGCCTTCGATCTTGCGGAGTTAGCGAACGCCATTTTTTTCCTGCAGGGCGGAGATAAAGATACACAAAATGGTGGAATAAGTTTATGATTTGTCGCTGAAAATAAGTTGGTATTCGAGGAAACATAAAAATGGTAAAACTAAATCAGGGCAATCGGCGAAGAGCATTTTTAAGCTTTTCCTTTAAATGTAACTTGGTTTTCATCATTATTTCGACTTTCTTCATTTAAATTAACCAAAATTGTTCCCAAAATAACAAACAAATATTTTTATTCAGGTTAAAAGATATCGGATAAGGTAGTTTAAATTAAATTTAACAAAAATGCGAAACAGGCTTCGGACTAAACATTTTTATTAAGAAACATTCGATTCTTATCACATTCCGTCTAAGCTTTAAATTAATTTAAAAATATACTTTTTTGTTCCACAAAAATAAAAATAATAATAAAAGGTATCATGAAAAAATGATAGAAATGACTATTAAAACTCAATAAAATTCTTTAAATTGTAAATTGAATTGAAAAAAATGTTAAAAAAAAAGCTCGAAATAAAATGCAAGATGTTAGAACCAATTAAGAGATTGTTTAAAATTAAATTTTAATTGTTTGAACATTAAACATTTTTCTTATGTAAAATTCAATTTTATCACATTCCGTTTAAGCATTGAATTGGTTCTAAAATGTTCATTTTTGTTCCTTAAAAATAAAAAACCATTTTGCAATTACTATTAAAACTCAATAAAATAATTTTAGTTGTCAATTGAATTGTAAAGAATGTTAAAAGAAAGAGTTTGGATTGAAATACAAGATGGTAGAACCAATTAGGGGATTATTTAAATTAAAGTCCAAATGCTTGAAAGCATTTATAAAAGTATGATGACTTACCCAACATCTTGCTGAGGTCGGCATTATGCAGGTCGGGATTCTCGTCGGCCAGCTTCTTGCGCTCAATCTTGGCCCAGACCATGAAGGCGTTCATTGGCCGCCGGATGCGCGATTCTTTGGCACTTTTTGACTGGGTTCCGCCTGGCCGGTACTTAAGGTCGGCGGTCAGCGGCTTGTGCCGCTCCAGATAGCCACAGTTGGGGGCGCAGAGCTCGCCCTTGTAGTCGTAGCTCCACATGGACGCCGGCTCGATGGGCGAGTGCGATGTGCAGTCCTCCATGGGGACGTTTCCGCCGCCCACCATTCCCGCATGCGGATGCGACAGGAATTTGTTGAGCATCGAGCTGCCGCCACCGCCCAGCAGTGGGATGTTGGTGCTGATCAGCGAGCCGGACGCAGTGCCTCCGCCCACGTAGGCACTGGACACCATCGGCATGGGCGAGTGACTGTGGCTGTGGCTGTGCGCCGCCAGCACATTCTCGTTGAGGTGCTCGTTCTCGTATCCGGAGCTCTGTATGGCTGGCGAGTGCAGGCTGGGCGAGGAGTGCTCGCTACCCTGGCGCACATGGTAGATCCCGGCATCGCTGTTGCTGTCGTGCATCAGCCGACCATCCGTCAGGTAGCCGCCGTGCTCCGGATAGTCGCTGCCCGTGGAGTGGCTGTACTCCGGCGTGCGCGAGACGTGCGGGTACTTCTTCGAACTGCAAGATAGCGAAGGAGGGAAAGATTTGGTTAATGAATAGTCATCGATGAACTTACTTATTTTTGAAACACTCTCACTTCAATGCCAGCCACTTTCAAAACCAATTATATTTTAAAAATCAAGTTAATTGAGTATCAGCATTTTTGAAAAATTTAAAATATTTATGTAAATCTCTTTTTTCTAAATTCAAATGAAATATTCATCATTCTTATATCATTTTAAAAGCTAGCATAATCATGATAAGCTATTATTACTATTAATTAGTTTAACAATATACTCAACGCTTTAACAATTAGTTTAACAATATAATCAACGCTTAAGCGATTTAGCAAACAATAAACAAGTTAATAATGTTTTACATGTTTTAAACGTCATTAGAAAATAAAAATTTAGCAAAAAATCTTAAAAAAACGATGTTAATCAGTTAGACGCTAAAGAAATGTTTTTCAACAATAATGTTTTTGCTTAAACATTTGATTTGGTTTTGGGGGTCTTCTACTCTCGCAGTTTAAAACATAGATTCTGTTTTATAATTTTAATCTTTATGAGAATACGCTGCAAAAAGGATTTTGTTGAAATAATATTTTTTCGCCTATTTCTGGAAGCCGTAAGGTATCTATTTCAATCAAGGTTTACACCGTAATTTACCTTTAAACGCGTTTTCTCGAAAGTATCGTTTTTTTAGTTGCCGAGTATGACTTTTTGTAGAAGAAGTAGTCCGATTTAAATAATTTTGTATTACAATTGTTCAAAAAACGTACCGCTTTGTTTGGCCGGGCAAACAAAGTTGTTGTTATTGTTGTTTCATTTTTATAGGTCAAGAAATGACGTAAAAACTTTAACTTTTCACTTATTATTGTTCAATTTTGCTAATTTCCAAATAAAAAAAATCTGCCTTGGGAAACATAATCGACATAACTAGTAATCTAAATAATTGATTTCGGATCACGCCGCTCGCCAAAACGTGATCTACGCGGGACCACTGCAGTTTTTACATGTGTTTTGAAAACCAAGTTTAAAAACAACATTTACAAGTCAAAACATATAAGAAATATTAAATAATAAAAATAACTTTTCAAATCTATGCAGTAGAACTTTTGTAATTAATTCCCTAAATAACCACTCAATTTATCGACACGAGAGTAGAAACGATTTCCTCGCTTAAAAGCAATACGTATCAAAGATAGCTGAGTGGACTATACCAGCCCTCAAGCCCAAAACAAGATGGAGTTATCCCCTATGCCGAGTGCCCGCCTCGTATCAAATTCATGATCGTTGTTAATCCCTCTACCGAGAGGCTACTGCTGGAAATTACGTACCGCCGGCAAAAATGTCCGTCGCAAATGTTCTTTATAATGATATTTAAAAGGGCTGCTAAATACGTTGACAATTTTCGCGTCGCTGGCACGCACAGAGCAACACAAACGAGCGGGGTATGGATATGGGAGGGGATATAGTAGCTTTGCATTTATCAGACACCAGAGAGACACAAACTGGAACTCCAGATCGGAACAGCACAGAGCAGAACGGATCGGATCGGATGGGATCGCCTGGCCAAGGCTCCCTGCATCGGTGCGCTCCTTAATGTCAGCGGACATAAATGTAAATTGGGCGCGTGCAGCTATTGTATTATCAAAGGAGGCCGCTCAAGCCCCGACAAGCCACCGTCGCGGAGTCGGCGGAGTAAGCAAAGAAGCTGGAGCAGAAGCTGAAACCCAGACTCAGACTGAGACTGAGACTCAGGACCAGACCTCGACTCAGACTCAGATCGGGAATGAGAATGAGAATGGGGCTGAGGTTGGTCGCAGTCTGGCTGCCTTGGCCGGACCTTTATGCATAACTTTTAAAACTTGCGACATATCGACACATTTCAAAGTAATTCGCCTTCCAAGAATTCAGCAGCATTGGGAGCATGGAGAGCAGCCCCAAACGACAAGTTTAAATATTGCCAAAGCTCCCGAGATCCCGACTTCGATCCGGGTCGGCTTGCTCCTTTGGGGATCTACCCATGCCGCTGTTCGAGTATGCGTGGCCGCTCGATCTCCTCGATTTGTTACCGTTTGAATTTATTGCTGCCCACTACACTTTTGGTCTATTGTGTGCCGGGGTTGCCTTCTGCCTTCTGCCAACTGCCTTCTGCCAACTGCCTTCTGCCTACTGCCTCTTTTGCCTACCGACCAGAACCACTGGGCCTAATTGTTTGCCTTTAGCCACTGAGCCACTGCAAGTTTCTTAGCTGTAATTCTCCTGGCCTTAAAGCCACTAAGCTCTGACTTTAGGACCAAGTATCCAAGCTCTAAGCATCTTGGCTAGGTCTTTTGCTTTACAGTCCCCCTCCACGATTTAGGCGCTCTAGTTCCGGCGACTTTCTTCCCTGACAGTGCCGACAAAGTTGCAAATTTCGGTTTGCAGTACCCTTAAACCCAAAACCCAACCTAGCCCCTCTGCCCTCTGGCACTTCTTAAGCCATCTGAATGTACGGACCAGCCCTGGATGAAGGCTTGATAATTTATTGAGGGTTTTCGGTGACGTCGTTACGTTTTTGATATTCGGTTGCGGCTGCCGCTGCCGCTAAATACTTGGCCGCTGCCGATACGCCAGCTTGGCCAAAAAGGGGTACACAAAATTATACCGTCCTGGTCTGTTCCGTCCGTCCGTCCGTTTGTCCGTTTGTCCGTTTGTCCGTGTGTCCGTGTGTCCGTCTGTCCTTCCGTTCGATGCTGTCCAACCTGTCCCAACTGTCGGCTGTCTGGTCGAAGTCGGTCTGGCTTTATCCTAAACCCGCTCACGATCCACGAAGCTCCAATCCGCTCGGCTTAGCCAGCTTCAGTTTTCAGTTTTCTGGCTCAGCTACAGCTACAGCTACAGCTTTAGCTTTAGCTTCGGTTTCTGTTTCTGGCCGCGGTCTGCTTAGCCATGGCCCTGATTTTAAAATAGGACACATACAGTGGCCGGTAAGTTGGCATTTTTATGCGCGCAAAATGTCAACATCTTTGCAAAATGCCACATATTCCACATTGCGGCCAGCCTGGTGTCCCCCTGGTCCCCCTGGTCACCCCTCCTCGCCCACCAGCCTGTCCAAGTACTCGATGTCCGCCGCCGACTTGGGGACCCATGGAACGTTTTGTTTACGACAACATCGACTTCTCTGGTGGCTGCCACAGAGTCCCCGTAAAAGTGGAAAGGGGCCTTGGGAGCAGGCAGTTGCCGGCCAACTCGGACTACTCCTCCCCCTGCCCCCCTATCGTTTGGCTGCCACAAAAGTAGGCAACTCCCTTCTTTTAACAAGCCCCTGGCTTCATTCAGGAGCCGCAGGCTCCGAGCCGAAGAAGCCGCATTGATCTGGAGAGTGTCAGGCGCTTTAGCATATTGTGATTCATGTGACGCTCTGCCGCGCTGCTCAAGACAGCCTTTTAAGTTGGAGTGGGCCTCCGGTGGGGCCCCCATCCCGAAATCCCGATGCATATACATACATATGGGGGCACAATTGTCAGAGGAGTTGGTAATAAAGAGCGGCTTCGACTGCCTTAATCCCTAATCTATATTTCCTCCATATTCGTGGCTAATTTTAGAAAGCGTTTCGGGGGCCGCATAACTCCGCCAAACTGACAAACTGACATTCCAGCAAATAGGACAGTAATTAAGACAGATCCAGCGCTACGCTGGGCTGTCAATACCTTTGTCTAGCCATTCGACTGTTCGACTATTCGGCAGATGGGCAACTGGGGATCTCTGAGTTGTGGACAGGTATGTGACAACAATTGGGCAGATTTGTCTCGGATTCTAAACAATCACGATGGGTTTGATTCGAGAACAATGGCATTCTATTATTTGGACGATTTGTTAGACTTTTTTTGGTGTTTTATAGACCGATTTAGGTATGGAAATCAGTGCAATTTAATGGTCAGTTTTGAAGAAAATTAGCTGTAGATTCTTTATAATCCATAAACAAAATGGGAATGTTTTATTTACCCATCACAAAACAGTGTGTTTTATTGATATGTAAATCAGTTGATAAACTTGTACGATGCTTAAAGTTTGCAGGAACTAATTGTATTGTTGTATTTAACTTTAATTCTAGTAAGCGATTAATTTCTTTTTAAATTTTCTTTATATACTCTTAGTGCTGTATTTATTAAAGAATCCGGTTAATACCTAATGCCAACTCTCTGACCAAGATAAACCCTATTAACAATCCGATTGCCCTCATATACATTTTAGAAAGCTTCTGCTCAGTGACATGCTAATTGGCAACCTTGATCAATAATTTATTTAGATCCGATTGTGAGTTGCAATTAGAGTTAATCAGTGCCCGCTTGGATATGCTAGCATAGCATAGCATAATCCCCGTGATCTGGCCACCAAAGAGGAGCATGCCTAGAATGGCAAATCATTTGGCGCCTCGTCCGCGATCGCATTGGGATTGGGCCAGTTGTAAGCGGTGCGGCAAGGTAATAAAAGCCATTTTGGTTTTCGGTCCAAGTCAAAGCCAGATTGCGGGGATGACGAGGATGGCTGCCATGGGGGCTGGGGGCTAGGGGCTTGGGGGCTTGGGGGGAGGCGGAGGTGGGTGTGGCCAGCGCCTGGCAAAGAGGCATCTGCCGCGGCTCTCCATTTGCTCCATTTGCAGTCTATTGGCTGCCTGCTGTGGCTGCAGGCGCCCCAACCCGAATACAAAACAGATTTCCAGAGGCTCGGGCTCACCATTGCAGCCAGAAAACGAGTTTGGCCCAAACGACTCTTGGCACGACTTGGGCCCAGTTCCAGTTGGAGGTTGAGGCAGCTATAGAGGAGGTACTGAGGTATAGCTGTGGAGCTGTAGCTCCGGCCCAGGTGTGATGTACTTGAATAACTTAACGACGCAGGCCCGGTCTCGAAGCACCGCGATGAGTTGTCGGCCGATCGGATCGGCCATTTACGCATACATATGCATGGCAGCCGCAGTCGCAGCCGCAGCCTCAGCCTCTATATAAAATGTACGCTCGCATATGGCCGCATGTAGATGCTGTTGACCAATAAGCATAAACAGCCCAGCATCCGGGCCCAAAGAGCCGCCATCTTAGCTTTAATGAACATGAACACGAAGGTGAGCCAACCTGAGCTACCTGTGTCGCTGCGAATGAGAACGAGATCGGTACGCACAATGGTTGGGAGTATGGGTATAGGTATATCTGTGTATATACGGACTGTATATATAGTGTGGCACACTGGGAATACATAATTAAACTAATGAAGCAAGCGAAGAGAAGCGAGGCATCATCATCACCATCCATCTTCGAGGGCCGAACGAAGCCGAAGTTGGTTTCGTTCGGCTAATGAGGTTTATTGCGGCTGTCGTCGCTGGGATGGCGGACTCCCCCCTCCCCCCTCCCCCCTCCCCCCTTCAACCCCCTATTTCCCCATCCATCTCAGCCAGCGAAGAAACAACGAAGACCCAGTTCTCACACAAGCGATTTTAAGAGCATAAAAAAGAAACAAAAATTTAATGGATTTTAGCACGCACACCAGCACACGCAGCAGAATATACACACACACAGATACTCCTACTACCTCGCAGGTGGAGGGGTACTAAATTATATGGATTGCATGGAAATGGAGGCAGTGCTAGATGCTCGTACTAGTAAGTAGAGTAATTGCATGTGGAGGATCTGTACTTAGCTAGTTGGTGGCTACGAAAATAGCTGGCCGGGAACCGGACTCTAATCATCTTATCGTTGTTACTGGGCCCCAAAGGAAGCTTTAACTGCAGTCCTGATTTTAGCTTGGGCTTAAAATGTTACGGAGTGTTGACTGACTTAAATGTTTTCAAACCACTAATAAGGTATATTAAAATTAATTACACGGTTAAACGTTTGTACCTTATGCAAAGTATATTAGTTTTTGTAGGATAAGTCGGTAACCAAAACAAAGCTTTTGTTCATTAAATTACTGTTAGGCAAAAGATATTCTTATTTCCGAATGTTACTTAAAAGCTAGGAAATTTTTAAAGTTTTTTTTTAAAACTAAACTATATGCAAATGCAACTTTCTACAGTTAAAACTATATCAACCATTTTCAGTTTAAAAGTTCTGTTAAACCTTAACTGACTTTTTATTTGATTGTTTGTTCTAAAATACTTTCAGATAAGCAAACAAAAATCTAAGCCGATGAAGTTTTAAAGAATATAAATATCTGTAATAAATAGTTTAATTTTGATGAACATGTAAGAATCTTACTAAACTGTGTTATTTATTTTGAAATCATGTTTTTTATATATTTGAATTCGAGCTTACAGTGCAAAATTGTTATTAAATTGTTCATAAGAAAATCGAACAATCCAATCATAATTTAAGTCATAAGTTAATTTTCTGTTGTAAGATTATAATCAAACCTAAACAATTTTTTTTGATACCCGAACCTATATTTTTAAAATCAGGTGATCTTTGTTTTTTATATTGTTAACTTAAGTCTTATAAATTAAGGTCTACAGAATCAAACCAAAAGACAGGCTTTCTGTCTAAGAATTCTATTTTGTGTTATGACAAAAAAAAAAACACACACCCTCAATTTTATTTACTTTTCCTTAATATACTAGACTTAAATTTTATGCTTATTTAATATAGTTTAACACATACAAATATAAAAATAATCATTTATTTATTTAATGGCATTTACTTATGCCAACTTGTATTTCTTGTTCTTAAGAATTGGATTGCAAACTATTGCATTTTTCTTTTCATGCCCTCCAAATTCATCAATACCCATTTACCAATTAACCTGTCGACACACGATTTATAAACATTAAACAAGATTTATATCTTGCTTCCAAGAAGTTACTGCTATTGGAATCTCCTCTACGACAGAAAAAAGTTTTAGTTCCTGCTTGAAGTAAGGGGAACTCCAGAATGTCTCTAGCTTGTGTTTATTTACTGCAGGGAATACGTCATTCTTACTATGCAGATTTTGCAACCAGGAACTATAGTTACTTGTTACTCAAAAATAAGGAGGCACCAATGCCTATTAAGTCTTTTAATATTTCCTTCCCTGCTTAGTCACAACGAAGTCTTAATTAATTGCCAAATTCGATTGAAAATCCACATATACAGATGGTTGTTTATTGGTCATTGAATTTTATTTTTATGTGGAAAACTATTTAGATTGAAACCGAAGTTAGCAAAGTTTAGGTAGATCGAAGCCTTGGCTTGATTTATGGGGAAGCCATAAAAGATCAAACTGAATGAAATCGCATCAAATCAAGTTGATTTGTGGCCCTGTCACATGCTGAGCCAATCCCAAACAGGAAGATTCGAAAAATGTGACGAAAAATGCGACAAGCTTTCGCGCATGAAATCTTTCGATATTTTGGGTTTTTTTTTAATTTCATACGGAAAGCGTGCGGATTTATCAAAGCTTTTCATCTGTACTTAATTTAATTTCATGGCTTCATTTCCATTCATAATTTCAGCCAATTTGTAGACGGGAAATTCCCGTCGGAAACTGCGTTAGTCAGTCAGCTAAATAGACACTATATAGGGGTTGTATACTATATACGGATATTAAAATCTCATGCGTATCTATCAAGCTGTGTAGATCGGACCTAAATCTTCTTAATGCTCAAGTCCGCATGACCTCTGGCCGAAATAGACAGAAATTAAAACCTCTTTCGGGTCGTCTACGCGTTCTTGCCCTCCGCATTTTCCCAGGGTCTTCACCCCCGTTTCAGACGGAGCCGCCGGAGTCTTGGTTTACTTTCCACTTGACCAATTTCGAGCAGCGTCCGACGAAGAAGACGGTTCTTAAGTTATTCGCGGCCGACCATTTACATATTCGGAGAGGGGTTAGGGGAAAGTCAAATGGAACTCACACAGTGAAGCGAGAAGCGGATACGAATACAAGTGCAAGTGCTGCGGGGTCTGAAAACTGGGGCCACACCAAGGAAAATCTAAGCAAATTCCCAGGTACTATATACTATAGCCCCTATATACCTGTTTTTATGATACTCGTAGGTATCGCAGCTCCGCCAGTGTGCATTCGCATTCGCATTCGACATCCCCGACGGTGTTTCTCGCTGTCGTGCCCGCCGCCAGTATCTTAGTATCTGTATCTGTCTCTGACTAACTCTTAAAAAGTCCCAGTCATGGGCCCATGTACACGACTATACATATATTCATACATATATATATATATATATATATATACAAATACATATATTTATATATGCCTACGATCTAGAGAATTTCTTCACCACTACACAAGCGCCTTTTCCATTTTTCATTATGGTTATTATCTTGAAGATATGTATCTTCGCTTCGGTTGGATATAATTAAACAGCGAGAAAAAAATTTTAGCATGGGAAAAATGTAAATATTACTTGTAATTTGTTAGCAGATGATGTGGATGTTCGTGATCATATGAGGGTTCCATTTTATACGGCAACGGCGACGTTCGTGGTAACGGTGACGGTGACGTTGATGTTGTTGCTGTTGCAGTTGCAGTTGTTGTTGCTGTTGCTGATGTTGTTGCTGCTGCTGCTGCTGATGTCGCTGTTGCTGCTATTGTTGTTGCTGTTGACGTCGGTGGTGGCAGGTTGAAATTGTTGTTGTTGGTCGGGGCTTTGCTTTAGCAGGGCCAGCAGCATTTTGCTTAATGTTGCATTATTCCGTTAGTTTTTTCCCTTTGTCGGCGGGTTGGTGGGTGGTTCGGTGGTGCCGCCAATGCTGTTGGTGGTGGTGGTGGTGGTGCTGCTGCTACTACTGCTGGTTGCCGGGCCGATCATTTTGCCCAGTTACAGTTCCAACCATAAATTTATGTGCGCGGCATGTGTGAATTTGCGTCCATTTGTTGTCAGATTTTGTTTTGTTTCTGGCTCAGACCCTAACCCACATTTTGGCCACGATTTCGCAATCGCCTAATGATGTTGGGCATATATATTATTCTCACTCTCCACTGGGCACTGGGTATATTCAAAACCGATTCGTTTGTAACACTGCAAAATGGGCACTTTCAAAAACCGATTCGATTGGCACTTGGTTTTAACCGATACTTTACCGATACTTAAAACCCGGTTGATTGTAACTTTTAAATGTCCACTTTTTGTACCTGATTTTACCGATACTAACTTTAAGTAAATACTATCCAGATAGAGTTGGGTTCTTAAATATCACTTTTCTGTATGTTTCTAGCTAGCAACAGAAGCTTTTTCAGGTGGCTGTCGACTAATGATCGTATCGGTTGCCCAAAATCAAGGGCTTCGACATTTCACAAGACACAAACAGCGGACGCTGTGACAGCAACAACACTCTTGGGAAAATGAAAATGAAAATGCACGGCACAACAGCAACCACTAACTAACTGGGCCTATGTACAGCGGGCCAGTCTGTATGTAGATATATTTATGATTACAACCGGGGACGCAGATGGCGATGTCAATGGAGAGTTTAAGTTAAGGCCCGATTCAGAGTCTGAGTCTGAGTGGAAGTCGATGTCGATGTCGAGTCGAAGTCGAAGTCAAAGTCGGAGCCGCATGAACCACGCTGATGACGAACCGCAGGCCAACTGAACTGAACTCTGCGACCGATCGACGCTCTCTCGAGCTCGGAGATTGTGAACTGAAACGCTGAACGCTGAACAGTGAACACTGAACAGTGGAAACTGAGGTGTCTCTGCCTCGGATCCGATGCATAAGGCCAAAAAGCGAAAAGCTGAAAGCGCACGGGCAAAACCTTTCGCGCAGTCTTGGGCCAGAGCGACCAGAGAGCGGCAGCTGCTCAGCAAAGCGGAACGAGCAAGTGGCCCAGGTGACTTGGCTCTGACTCTGACTCTGACTCTGGCTCTGGCTCTGGCTCTGACTCCCATACCATGCCACACCATAACATACCTTTACCTCCGATCGCTTTGGGCCCAGACCTCGTAGCCTCCGAACCCAAAGCAGCGGCAAGTTCTTTTGAATCTAATGAAACAAACCTTATTTAATATTCGTTCGTTCGTTTGTTCGTTCATTCGTTCGTTGGTTCTCTCTAGATCTCAGTTAAAGAGTCTCAATCTCACTTTCAGAAATGGAAAACCTGTTCCCCGATCCATTTGTTGTGGGAGAGACGACTTTGCATTTGGTTTGTTTCAATTGGTGGAGGCCCCAATGTCGCTGGGGTCTATATACATATATGCACGTGTGTGTCTGTGTTTGCTGGCCACAAATACTCGAAGCGGGCATCTCACCCATACACGGAAGCCAGCGTATGCAAATATCGTAATGTGCGGCACCTCTGGGAAAGGGTGTTATATGGATCAAATGGGGCATAGTCTTTAAGAGAGATTCGCGAAAGATTTGGAAATATTTAAATAGGCAATCTTAGCAAATGGAAAGCAAGAAAGGTCATTAATCAAAGGAGATGTATGGATAAAGGGAGCAGAAGAATACAGAAGGCCGATTTTAGAGTGACTTTTAAATTATGATGAGCCCAAAATAACAAAACAGTTACAACTTACTTAATTAGCCTCTATCAAATTAGACATAGGACTTATAGAGTTATAGAAACTAATAAAAATCTTTAAGCATTTCATATTGTAGGCAAGTAAAAAACATAGAAGGCCAAATTTTCAAAAAGTATAAGAACCTACAAATCTGTTACAAAAGAAACATGGCAGTGTTGACCGAATGAGTTACCTTTAAATTCTTATCTTAAATTAAATGCATCAGATAGAAATAAAAAAATAATTTTAACAATTTATTTTCTCTTTAATTTCCATTAAGCATACGCCCTGTAAGCTCAATAATATGCACTGCCTGCAAGCTGGGCAATATTCAAATAGAGCCATATTTAATTTTTATTTCACTCTCCACCCACCGGAGTTGGGGCCAAGCTGATTGGTATCCAGCTAGAGATAAGCAGCCAAATTGCATATTGCAACCACTGCTGCCAGCGAACCGCATAAGCCAAGCCCAAAAATCGGTAAAAAAGCGACGAACCTCCCAGAAGACGAAGACGAAAACGAAGACGAGTCAAGTACGTTGGCAGGTAAAAGTGCATGCGGCCACGCGCAGGGCATTTAATAAACTCGTACTTGGTTGGGGGGCCCAAGTTAGGCCAGGCGAAGTAAAGCCAAACCGGAGTTCATAATTAAGCGCCAGAATGCCGGGAAAACCTTCGCTTCTTCTTGCCATAGATGCAAAATATTTGTTTATCACATCGCGATAATTGCCGCCGGCGAAGTGAGGACCAAGTCTTCGTGGTCGTGGCGCTGGATTTATGTGCGGAGGGGCCGAGTCAGGCAAAAGGTTCCGAGCATCGTATCATCGGTCAGACCAAAAGAAAGAAAAGCCCAAAAGAGGGGAGAATCGCTGCGCAAGCGTGTGCCGATTGCCGACCGGCGACCGCCTTCGAGGAGACTAAAGACTGAAGACTAAACTCTAAAGACCAAAGACTAAAGACTTAAGACTGAGAACGGGGCTGAGGCTGGGGCTGAGGCTGAGGCAGGGGCTGGGGATAAAGATTGCGAACGAGGATCGGATCAAAGCGTGTCTCGGTGGTGGGTACAAGTTTATTGGCGTGGCGTATGTGCAAATAGCCGCTCCATCGACTGCTCCAAAAATGTGGGCGTGTGACACTTGAGCGGCTATCGCCAGCGCATCTCTGCCTAAATGCGGCAAAAAAGAGAACAAAAACAAATTATTGATAAGCAGATCGGACAGAGCGGCACTGTGAGAAATCTGGCCCACCTAGCCGCAAATCGAACTCGTCTGTGGCCCGGCAATCGAAATGCTACGATTTCTCCCAGTGCACCGCCAGGTAGGAGGTGCAGTTTGGGACTCCTTATCGCTGATGAAGCCCGGCACACGTTGCTTTGGTCCAGGACCGGGCCTCATGCATTGATGGCTGTCTGTTTCCGCGGCTCTTGCCGTTCTGTTATGTAAGCCATACTCTGCCAGCAGCCACTGCGGTAGGTAAACAACTTGGAGATCGCCGGGCTCGCAACGAGGGAGTGCTCCGGCATTGCACAATTTGGGTGCCAAATGTGTTGATAATTAAGTTATTACTAGAACATATGTTTTTCTGGATGAAAACTTCACACAAAATAAATTCTTAGGCGAAGGGATTTTTTTCTTGATCTAAGCTACTTGAGATTTTGAATTTGAATTATCGCGCCTGGTAGTGCTGCAAGGCTCTGGCTTGTGCTCGTTTTCCAACACTGTCGTGGTTGCCAGCTAGTTTGAAAAACAGTTGTGTTAAAAATGTATTTCAAATGGGCAATTAAATTTAAATGGCAAATTAAAATACTGTATTCAAATACCTATTAAGGTTTACCAACCATTCGACTTCTATTTTTTAATATGATGTATTTTAAAGTTTTATTCCAAATTGATTGGTACATATTCATGATTTTGAACAGCAAACAATAGCAAATAAGGTTTGCATTTATATATAACTATAACTTCTAAAAGAGGAAGATTAAATCGACAATTTTAACAGTTCAAAACAGTATTGTTTAAAAAAATATACAATTTCAATGTTGTTTTTTTTTTAAATAGCCTGAATTCAATTTATGTCCCTGGGTTTCTCTTACTAAATTTGGTACAACATGAATCGTTTTTCTCTTTCGTAAACCAACAAAAATCATGCAAGCCAAAACGCATAGTCAACGAAATCACATTTAATTGAAACATAAACAGCTTTGTTTCATTTTTTATTTATTTAGTTTTGTAAAACCCTAACTCTGCTTGTCTGGAAAAAGATTAGATGTGTGCTCATCTAAGATCTTGGGCGTTCCTTCTTCTCCTTGTAGAGGGCCAGGAGGGAGACGTTGGCCACCTTGACGACCTTGAAGCGGACACCGGGAATATCACCGACGGCATGACCCTTACGACCGAAACCGGCGACCAGGACCTCGTCGTTCTCCTCAATGTAGTTCAAGCTACCGTCACGGGGTACGAAGGCGGTGATCTTCTTGCCGTTCTTGATCAGCTGAACCCTCACGCACTTGCGGATGGCAGAGTTGGGCTGTTTGGCCTCGACGCCGCTGTGGAAAGAGGGGTGAACATTTGATTAGTATTGGATGACACAGCAGGTGGATGTTGCTCAAACCAGTTCCATTCACTCTTGGCTGCTGGCACGCTTGTCATCTCACAGTATAATCCTGTGATTTGAGTTGCAAAACAAACAAAACACAAAAATATACTGCGAGGCGTCGAGACGTGGGATCTCTCCGGGATGGCAACCACTTTTGCGGATGACAACTGTACTTACACCTTCTCAAGGACGATTCCCTTGGCGTGGGAAGCACCTCCGAAGGGATTGGCCTTCCATCTGGTTCCCAAATGAGCCTTCTTGTAGTCCTTGTCGGCCCAACGCTGGTCGCGACGGTGGTTCACATGCTTCCTGGCAGTGCGCAGACCTCTTGGCTTGCCTGCAATGGGTAGAAGTAAAACATTAGTTATAGATAGTTGAGGTGCAGAAAAATGCAACAACACAATGTAAACAAATGGGCTTATGCGGCTTCGGTTTTGAGGTTAGATTGAGTCCGAATCTGGCGATACGGGCAAGTGCATTTTGTGCACAAATAACGTTTGTAATTAGTTTCCACGGCTTGCTGGTCCTTATACAACAAGAAATTTTCCAGATACATTCTGCGATTCTTTTGATTTGGCTAGATTTCGCACTGCGAAAAATAGCAAGTTTTGAATTCGCGAGTATTCCACACTTTCAGCTTTTATTCACTTACTCTTTCAGCCGCGCCGCACTCTAAGCTCCACTTGTTCACTGTTTCGCAGCGCTTTTAGCTTATTTCGCACAAAAACTACGCTTTTCAGCAACTCACCCATGATTTTCCAACTTTCTCGGCAAACGGCGGAAATAAAAAGAATCCCTAAAGGTGGGGGAACGTCGATGCCAACATCGACGTTATCGATGTTTTTAGAATATCGGTCGTATCGATGTTTGGCAGGGCATCATCGGTGGCCTTCCATCTCTAGCGAACTTAATTTTTAAATATACCATTAAAAAACTTGGGGTATTCCGTAAAAACTAAATTACTGAATTTATTAAAATTCAACGATGAATGTTAGTACTTAAGGGAACAACCTCTTGTTGTTTCTACTGGAATTTCAAGCAACTGAACAAGTTTTCAATTTGTTATATACTTTAAGGTTTGGATAATAGTTTCGTTGTGTTAATTTAATTTTTCCTCATTTTGAATGAGCTAGAGTTGCATTGTAAAGAGTAGTATTTGAACAGCGGTCAAAATTTTCAGCCGTGCTATTTTCAATAAGAAATAAATCTGCTAGAAAGGTACGCGAAAAGTCATGGTTTTAAAGTTGGACGCCTTGATCGTTGCGCCACAATGTAAGCAGGTCCGGTGCTGGCACCTAAACTCCAGAATGGCGGGTTCCACCGAAGATGAGATATAGAATTATATCTTGGGCAGACATGCTAGAAAATAGCTCTGTTTTTTAATTTCTGTATCCAAATATATTTATTGAAAATCTGACCTATTTCTTGCAATAACGTCCATAATTTCCTCGAACCGCAAAATGGTTACAATGAATTTCCCGTTCCGCCACATTTTCCGCGTATCAAAATCGTTGAATTTTAATTTGCGCACAGCTCTGAAATATACCAAAAAGTAAAAAATATACTATGAGCCTAAGCTAGAGCTGGTACAAAAGTCTATGTTTTTTCGATACTATCGCTTGCAGGGCTGTCGAACCGCTGATCTGGCAGCGCCAAGAAAACAGCTCAAAAACAGTGTGACCATTTCTCACCGATGCCAAAAGTGTTGCTCCACCGCAGACTCAAACCTAGTTCATCCATAGCCCTGTTTTTTTTTCAAACAACGTAACTGGTTTTTAAACTTCTGCTAAAATTATTTTAAAGATTCATCTCGGTTTTAAAATATCCTGTTTTAAGATTATATATAGGAAAGTAAATCCCTAAAGTTGAACTAAAGCCAAAAAAAAAGATGCGTCAAAATTTTTTGGGTTTGGTACATACTGTGATATCCAAATTATGAATAAATGAGTCATCTGTTAGTTATCTTTAGTTCATTCATTTGGGAGGCAACTTGAATTGCGTTTTATTTTATAAACATACATTAATTACGCAATTCATGCTGATCAATGCTCACACGACCGAAATTCCTATGCGAAATGGCATTGCATTGATAAGAAACTGATAGAATGAACGAAACGTCACAGATGCTGCGAAAATTGATAATGAATCTGGCTTTCAATGAAGTCGGAAATCTGTAGGAGACTCTTACATAAGAGCCTCGCTTTAAAAACATTACACGTATGTTTTTATTGCACCTAGCCAAGACCGAAGTACATATTTATGTCAGCCGTATTAATGCGATTAGATTATACACTAAATCCGGCCAAGTTAGGTTAGAAGTTGGCGCCCAATGCTGAAAATGAATTTAATTTCTCTAATCTAATATATTTTTATGACGTGCCACCCATGGCCATATAAATTTGGGGGCTTATCACCGCAGTAAGGGGTTTTTTAGGGGCCCAGAGCAGCGGCTTATCAATCAAAACTCAAAGTCGGCGAGCGTTGATTGGCCGATGTGATAGAGATACAGGAAAACGGAATTGACCTGAAACGATATCGACACCAAAATGTACTTAAAATAATTCATTAATAAAGTTTCCAAAGTTTTCAAAGGGACCAAAGTGCGAGAGTTCCCCGGAAGATAGAACGACCACAACCGGATAAGCGCCAGACTGATAAAAACGTAAAACCCAAGACGGCTTGCGATTCCTTTTGCTTTAATCAATTGGCACTTTTCGAGTACTTACAGTTCATGGCCCTTCTAATGAATTCAAGCCAGAGCCAGACTTTCCATTTTCGCCTACTAATTACCCTTGTCCCGGTTTATCTACCTTACCAGTGCTATGGTTTCATAATTTCTGGAAACAGTTTCGAAATGTCCGGATTCCCTCTTTTGGGCCATTAGTAAGCAGAAAGCCGGTAACCTGCTGATGAGCAAACATAAACTCCAGACTTCCAAAACCCTGTGAATGAGTTCCATTCACATTTTTCAGTTTATCTCTTTGGTAGTGGAAAAAGCCAGAGGCCCACACACGCACAGCACGAGGGCAAACACTCACACACGGGTTATCCAACTCTTGATATTGTTCGAGAACACTACAAAACCATATTTGTGTAGTTTCTTTTGCTCTGGAAAAAGTCCCAAAAAACAAAAAAGAAAGAGAACCGCCGCGGCAAACACTCCCAAAAACACTCGAATCGAATCAGAAACGGAGGCAAAGTCAACAGCAACAACAACAGCAACAACAACAGCAACAACAACAACAACAGCAACAGCAACAGCAATACCAACAGCAATAGCAATACCAACAGCAACTATGGTTGCCGCTGAGCATTGCGTATACGACGGAGTGTTCTCGAGCCATTTTGGCTAAGGAGAGCCATGAAATACCTAAGATGCCGGCAACTCTCATTGCGTTTTTTGCTCTTACAATGGCTGCTCCGGGAGTTTTTTTAGTTTCGTAGGGCGATCAGATCGTATTAGTTCGGATCAGATCCAGGCGATTCCATTCAGAACGCGGTCCGTGTAACCAGAAATCCGAACAACAAGTTACACACTCTCGCAGGGCGAAACACAGATACTCACGCACACCAGCTCAAAGTGTTGCTGCCGTTGCTGTTGGTGTTGCTGTTTGTGTTGCTGTTGCTGCTGCTGCTGCTGCTGCTGCTGCCGTGCTGCTTTCTGCTGCGCGGCTTATACTGCCAACACATTCTGATTTCCCTTAGTTATCTTTAGTCCGTCGCGTCGCTCGCATCGATTCATGAGGCGATCAGGCGTCCGCAGCGGAAACCGCAACTGAGTGTTTCGAAAACGAATGACAGAAAAACAGAGAAAAGTAAAGCAAATAGCACAACTCGAACCGAATCGAAACGAATTCCCGAAACGCGAAGAAAGCAACAGCAACAGCAACAGCAACAGCTAAAGCAATAGCAATAGCAAGAGCAACATCGGCACAGGAACGACATAGCCGCGCGCACTTTTTATATGTTCCGCATATATACATGCTGCTCTGTGCTCCGTTCAGTTCCATTCCGTTCTGTTTGACTATATAAACATATGTATAATCAGATACTGATACATATATGCTAGAAGTATTTTTAAGCGTGTTGTTTCGCTTCACGCCGATCCCGCTTCCTCGTTGACGTTGCCGTTGCCTTTGCCTTTGCCGTTGACTTTTAACTTTCGCTTTTACTGTGTCGGCGTACGCGTTCGATTGCTTTCGCTTTCTCACACCAGACACACATCAAATTCTTTGCAGCGCGCCAAAAATACAGAGCAGAAGTTGCCAATAATATTGCCAATAACAAGCAACTGCAACAGTGCCGCATCATCAACGCCAGCAACACCGACAACATCGACAACATCGACAAGGCGACACCGAAATCGACAACATAACATATAGATAGGTAAGCCAACTCCCAGAACCTGGAGAGTTCTCCCCCCTTCTCTTCTCTTAACTTGGCTCAAAACGGGTTTTGGCCAAAAACAGACGACCACGAACCAAACGACGAAACGCAACGCAGCGACATGCGGCAAAACTGCGAGCGGGGCGGCTTGAAAAATTATCCATGTTCCCACTTAAATGTTGGCCCAAACGAACGGCAGGCAGGCAGGCAGGGCATGGATGTGGGCATGGACGTGGGCATGGGAATGGGAATGGGAATGGGAATGGGAATGGTCTAAAGCCCCCGGCATCGATACCGGGAAAAAGGCAGCGGCATCGAACGACTTTCGAGGCGCAATTTGCAGCCGTCTTTGTTGCCTTGTTTTCCCCCCTGAACTTGAACAAAGAACGAAATCAGCTTACGTTAGATCGATACTAACTAAGCCTATGTTGTTGCTCCCAAGCACAACAATATCAATCCGGTACTGAGCTGAGATCGTGATCTTATGTTATTAATTCGTTTCGAAAATACCACAGTTTGGTCGTGAAACCCATATTTGTGTTTGTCAGTAGAGTTTTTTGACCTCGTTTCGTTTGAAAATCGATCAAAAAAAATATAAATAAAAACTATATAAATATAAATAGATATGATCAAGTAAAAACCATGTGATTTCTGTTTGATGAGCTTCTAGGTTGCTTGACTATAAATTTATTCCCTTTCTGATTCGAGCTATATTAGAAAATATTAATATAAATTTTTCAATAACATTTATACATCGACAGAATATAACCAGTGTAGAGTATCTGTCAGATAGGAAAGTATCTATTTGCACCTGCTGCTTATGCAAATGCGCTTGCCATCATTATCCGCACATTAATAATGGCCAACAATTTTGCATGCAAATCGGCCGGTGAGCTTGGCTTTATCTTCGATCCGATCCGATCCGATCCGACTCAATCCAATATGACTCGATTCGACACGCCTTTCGCCACAGAGTGAGTCAGCGATCGAATTTTTGGCATTTGCCCAAGGCTTCTTCTTTAAGCCCGCTCAGCGCGTGGCTTTTGCTGCGTTTTACCTTACAACCGGTTGCCGGCAAAAAACAAACAAAACAAGCCGCAGGCCAAGTGTTAATGGCAGAACCCACAGCTGTCGAGCAGTCAGAAGTCGAAAATGCCCAGCTGAAACAGACGACATCTACAACTGTATCTCAATCCATCCATCCATCTATCCATCCATCCATCCATCCATATTCATATGTATCAATGGGCCGTGACGCGGGTTGGAAGCATTAGAACTGCAAGATGCCAATGACCCAATTTCCCCCACTCCACCACTAATTGCCCTGCCTTGGCAATTAATCAATTCAAATTTGAACTCGAACTCGAACTCGAAATAGAGATCGAAATCGAAATCGAATCTGAATCAAAGTCAGAGTCAGAGAGACTGGCATGTTTCAATATATATGTTTCGGTTAATTAGGAGCTTGCTTATTAGAAATCTTTAATTCCCATTAGCCAGGCGGCAAAACATGTTTTCTGCATTCACAATGGCCCCACTCATTGCCAAATAAATGGGGTTTTCTCAACATTGGCTTGAGGAATTCTTAGCCACTTGGGTTTCTCATTCATCGGCATGGTCGAGTGCGCCTGCGTGTGGACGGCAGACTGCAGACATTGGATTGGGAAATCCACACCCAGAATGGAGAATGGAGAATGAAGAGTGGAGGGTTGACTGCCTCGAGACTTGAGCTGTGGAAATTTCCACTCAACACGGATCGATAATCGGCCTGTAAATATTGACAACAGATTAAGCCAATTTTAGACTGCAGTTGCAGTTTGTTTGTTTCCTTGATTTGCTTATCAGATCGGCGACAAAAACGAAAACAAAAACAGCAACAGTTACAGCATTTTGGCGCCAATGTCGGGGTCAAAATGGATCGAATCAGTTTGCTTAGCATCACAGCTCGATTCGGGGTTGAGTTGGATTGGAATCAGAGATGGGATGGGATGGGATGGGATGGGATCGGATGTGGAAACTGGGGGGCTGCGTCATGAGACAATGACATCTGTCGATGGGGAAGTGACTGACGCAGCCACGTGCAGATAACCCAATAAGTGTACACTGTACACTTTACACTCAAATAACGCTACGCGAACACACGGATCACGACTTTGCTCGTTGATTATTCTCCTACTCTCGGATTTGATTTAGAAATAATTACGCTGCTTGCACTTATTTTCCATGATTTGAACATGTTAATTGATTACGAGCCATCCCATCCCATGCTCTACTTCCGTCGCAAGAGAGAGAACCCCGGAGCAGAGGCCCCGGCGACCATTGATCGCTCCACTAATTGTCGCGGTCTTTGTTCGTGCCGATAGTGTTCTGTGCTCTGTGGTCTCTGTGGTCTATGGTCTCTGTGGTGTCTTAACTGGTCCACACCAGAAGAATCAGCCGCTGATAGTGCCCCGCATAAGATTGCTAACTGTGTCAGATACTTCCCTCTAAGCACAGCCATATCGTGCTCCTTGGATTACTTAGCCGGGTGAAAGGCCGTGCGATGAACTTGAGGTGACAGCTGGCCTCGAGTGTTTTGCAATCCCAGCCGGAATGGGGTCGACTTGAAGTGGCCACACGAGTGTGGAGTCGTGAAGAGAGTGTGTCCCCTCTTCGGAGAAAGCCATCCGTAGATCAGAACTGATCCGGTGACAAACCAGACATATATTTTTGGAACTCTTCCGCTCGTTTTCGGGGTGATTTGTCACTGAAATACATTTTTGGAACACCAAATACACTTATTCTGCAGCTGTTGCATCACATTCTTCACATTGTTCTTAGTTATTTTAATACAGATAAAAATGATATTAAACAAATAATTATTATAGTTAATCAGAGTAACTTTTTCACACATGAAATGGTTTTTTGCTGCTCTCAAATATTTTTCCTATTTTTAGAACCATTTTAATTAGGCAGCCGTTTATAAGGGCATCTTTTCTATATGCTGTATTTTTATGTTAAATACCATATTTATTTCAAGCTAAGCTTTGTTACTCAAATGTGCAATGAACATTTTTATAGAATTACTTTAAAGACATTTTTGCTCTATAAGTAATTGTGTTAATTCAGAGTTCAAAATTCCACCAAGGAATAAAACAACATCCCAAAACTTAAGAGCATCCCAAAGTCGTTGTTCTTCGGTCCAATGTCTGCGTTTTCACTGCTACCTCTCCGCCAGACTCACCATCTAGGGCTATCGCTCCATTTTGGGGCCGGCTTAGCTAATTAATATTTTGAGCATAAAGTCGTTTAACGATTGCTTCACTTGTACCTACAAATTGCGGCGCTGAGATACGGCTACGAGTATCGGAACCTGTCCGCGACACCGACTATCTAAATGGGTCCGCACGCACGAAGAGTTGGATGAAATCGAGGAGACGGAGGAGGTGGATGAGGATGATGAGGATGAGGAGGAGGAAGTGGAGCCAAGAGAAGGACGCCCGGACGCAGACCAAGAACCGGACGGCCACAGTTGCATGTTATAAATAACAGAGCCATGTACTACTTGCGACATATGTGTGCAATACCGAGGGATACCGACGTTGGCAGATAGAGATACTCGTACTCGAACTTGCAGATACATGTGCGGCAGGAAAACATCTTAAGAAGTCGCCGTCTCCGTCTGCGTCTGCGTCTGCGTCTGCGTTTTTGTCTGTCTGGTCGGCCTTACGCAACCCCCTCCTTAAATGTCCGTCCTTTTCTGGCCATATGTGTTTACCTATAACATTTATTAATTCAATCGACGGGCATCAATTTAAGCGCTGTCAAACAGTCACAATTGGCGCTGACAAGTGTTTGTGACCTCCGCCCCCGTTGGCTCCTAAAAAAAAAACTGACTGATGGATGGGGCGGGGTTCGGGGGTGTTGGCTGTTTACCCGCAGCGGGATTAGCTTACAAGAAGCGGGAGGGGACGGATTCGGAGGCCACGGAGGCCGCAGGAGCCGCCTTGTCACATTACCCGTCGCTTGTGGAGCCAATCCCACCGGGAAGCAAACAAAACGGAGAGCATTAAAGCTAGTTATGCCCGAGCACAAAGTCGGGATAAGGGATACCCTTACCAGCAATAACAACTGGAACTACAGATTACGGATATATTAGATGTAAAGGAGCTGCAGTTCATTTACATATGGATGTTCAATTGTTCTTATCGAGGCAGAGTGTTTACACATTTTAAACAGAAATGAACAGAAAGTTGGACTTATCGGGGAATTGGGTAAAGCAACTTATATAAACACCCTATTGTTACAAACTATTGGATATCAATCATATCATAAGATGCGTATTAAATAATAAGCACGAAAATGTCAAAAAAAAAACATATGTGCATTAAAAATAGGTTCTTATACTACTGTTTTAGACTCTTTGGTATAAAAACTAAACTTAAAAGTATAAGGGTTATATTAGTTAGTACCGAAATAATCTTTATTTATTATTTAATACTGTCAATTTAGTTTCGAAACATAATTATTAAAACTAAACCTTCAGTTATATGTGTACATATAGATGTCAAGTAGTTCTTAGTAGTTCTGGCATATATACATATTATATATGTAACAAAATAATATAAAAATATTTAATAATTAAATATTAAAGACTAAAAGAGTTTAAACCACTACTTTCAGTGGTACTCTACACAAACCCCTTTAGATAGCTGATAAACCCCATTTGGCAGAGTCGCAAGACCCACTCTGGGTGCGTCCTTTAGACAATTTGTAGCCCTAAGATGTCTTCGCTTTCGATATGATGGTCACAATATGGGATCGGGGCAACTAGTAAGCGCTAATGTCTATTTATACTTCTGCTGTTGCAAGTCAGTTACGCGAAGGCACTTGACGGGTTTCCTTCGATGGGTACTCGATGCTCGGCTGCCACTTCTCGGTTCTCGGTTCTCGGTTCTCAATACTCGATTCTCAATTCTCGATTCTTGTTTCTGGGCAATGGGCATCCAGCACTTCCACAGGCCATCGCCGACGTGGCCATTTGGGCATGAAAACGAAAACAAAATCTGAAATACGAGTCGGAAAGAAGGGGTCTGCCTGCCAATGGGTGTGCGGCAAAGTATTATGTTATTGTGTTTGGATTGGCTCGAGGATGGTTGTCGCAATACTTTCGATTGCACAATAAACAAAAACGAGCCACAGCCATGGCCAGACCAGACCAGACCCTTGTGCTATCGTGGCACTTGGTCTTTATGGGGGTCCCATAAATTCGCATGGTCAATGATATAGCCGAAATTCGGTCATAAAGGAAATGAAATTATCAAACTGGGCCCTGTCACGTGGTGGAGGTGCTGAAGGTGCTGAAGGTGCTGAAGGTGCTGCCGTTGCCAGGCACGAATCCGTATCAGTTGGCCATATAAGCCGTATACTGTCCGGTTAAGCCGTTGCCGGGCCACGTAAATCCGCCGTGATAAGCCCCAAATCTGGCAAAATTATCAATTAATTTATGGAATGCAGTCGCCTGCCGGCTACCAGGAGCCAGTGATTATCTATAGCTATATCTCAGTGGCAAACGATGAAATCTCGGTGCCCGTAAATCCCTGCAATTTGTGGTATGACATTGTTTTTTATCAAAGTCTGTCTGGGCGGGGGATGTCAAATATTTGGATGATCAGTTTGGTTTAGTTACAAAATCATCATCATCACAAATCAGCTCGCCTTGTGTGCTTACGACGGCTTTCCAGGCTCCGTCCATGTAAGCATCCGCTCCAGGGCAGTTGGTTGTGAGTTGGCTAAACTCTATGCCAATTTGCCCCTAGGCGGATCAGATTAGATAAAGGCGACAAAGGCGGCAAAGGCAGTAAAGCCAGCAAAGCCAGCGCCAAGGCCAAGAGTTTGTTAGCCGAAAGATGTGGACAAACAAGGGAAGCACTCAAAAGAAAAGGCAAAATTCACACAACAATATGTACTCGTGTGCCGTCTTCTGTCTTCTGAGTTCTGACTTCTGCCTCTGCCAAATGGAATACATAATTGCAAATTCCATTTGCTGTTTTTTTTTTACTTGGCCAAGACAATCGTTGACGCACTCCTGGCCCTGGCATTGGCCATGGCGTTTGACGTTTGACAATCCCACCACCCACCACCCACCACCCACTGATCACCCACTGATCACCACCTGACACCCACCCATCCAACCAGCAAAGACCACCCCCCCCTCAGTGCCATCTGCCGATTGACGTCGATGTGATAAACAGCAAACAGCAAAAAGCAAAAAGCGAAAAGCAAAAGCCTTTCACACCACGCACCTATTTTCGCAGATATCCCACAGATACATTTGCATAGCTGCGGGAAAACGAATAGTGACTGTGCTCTTGAAATCTTTTGAGAGATTATGAAATGCTTTTGAATATATTTATTTAATCTGTTTACATATGGGCTAGTATTTATTTTGTTTTGTTTGTTGTTAATATATATTTTATAAATAATCATTATCTGACAGAGAACATTTAAATTCCTTTTATTGGTATTAGTCATTTTATTAGAAATAAGTAAAAGACTTTCGTAAAATATTTAATTCCAAATAAAAAGCAAATTTATTATTTCATTACATTTTCTTTAATAATATTATTATTATATTATATAAATAAATAGATAAATATAGAAGAAATCAAGTACTTTGTTGAGTCTGTCAATATATATTTTATTAATGATTATTTTCCGATTTTTTAGCACTTCATTTTCTAATAAAAAAAGGACTATCCAAAAATATTATATATAATATATTATATATATTACGATTACAGTCTGTCATCATAAACTACAAAGCAATGCTAATGCTAAGATGTAGAGAATATAATATACTTTTGAATATATATTATTTGTTTAATCTGTTTTCCAACCAATTAGTACTATTTTAGCTAGTACAAAAGTCTAAATAAATAAGTATATAATTATAATTTATTTTGTGCGGTTTGTTAATATATATTTTATTATTGATTATTTTCTGCCAGTGAATATTAATTTGTTTTTTTAGCACTATGAAAAAAAAGTAAAGCTGCTAAAAAAATATTTTATAAAAATTGTCCACAAATATTTAAAATTGTACTAGAAAGTGTTTTTACCAGCATTACTTTTTTTAATGCATTTGAAATTAATGCAATGCTCATGCTTACATGCACAACTCTGTTTCTGGGTTATCCTGTATTTGGGAACTAATCCTGCTGAGTTTCCCAAATTGCCCACTAATATTTTAACCTGGACTGTGGCAATACAGGTACAGGTACAGGTACAGGGTGAATGTTCAATTGCGCGGCTATCGGGACACGTGACATTTAAAAATAGACCGATTCCATGCTAAATGGGCTGGGCCATGGGGGCGTATACGCAATGTGAAGGCCACTCGTTTTTGGGGTAAACACTTGCGTAACCAATCAAGCTGAGTGCTTCCCTACTGATCCATTCATCGGCCTAATCCTAATTAATCCTTGCAGGAAATGGCCACGCAACAGACGAGGTCGCAGGACGAGCTGGCCACCAACAACCTGGTGTCCCGGCAGCCGGACAACATCAAGGAGGAGAATGAGAACGAGGACGAGATCGAGGAGGCGGCTGTTGTGGTGCCGCCGGACAGCGGCTGGGCCTGGGTGGTAATGGTTGCCTCCTTCCTCTGCTGCACGGTGATCGACGGCATCGTCTTCTGCTCGCCAATGATCCAGGAGCAGCTGATGGCGGAGTTCCATGTGAGCAAGGGCTATGTGGCGTTCGTGTCGTCGCTGCTCAGCGGCTGTTACCTGATGGCCGGACCCTTTGTGAGTGCGCTGGCCAACCGGTTCGGCTTCCGTCCGGTCACCATCACTGGGGCCATATTCGCGGCCATCTGCTTCGGCCTGTCGTACTTCGCCACCAGCGTGGAGTACCTCTTCCTGATCTACGGCGTGCTGGGCGGCATTGGCTTCTGCATGGTCTACATCCCGGCCGTGGTCATCATCGGCTTCTACTTCGAGAAGTGGCGTGCCTTGGCCACGGGCGTTGCCATGTGCGGCTCCGGCGTGGGCACCTTTGTCTTCGCCCCCCTCACCAAGGTGCTGCTGAAGAGCGGCTGGCGCGAGACCCTGGCCATCCAGGGTGCCATTGTGCTGCTGTGCGCCGTCTTCGGCCTGACCTTCCGGCCCATCCAGCCGATCACGCTGTCCGCCAGCAACGAGGAGGATCCGGAGAAGAGCAAACTGAATGGACACGGCAACACGGTGGCTCCCACGCCCCAGCTGCACCAGGCGGCCTTCACCAAGCCGTTGCCCGAGGGTCGATTCGCCTATTCGATGCCCAACTCGGCCCACAACACGTACATGGGTGCGTCGCAGCGCAACCACTACCCCACCGCCCAGGAGATCTTCAAGGGCATGAACCTGGAGCGCCGCCCCTCGGGCACCACCCCGGGTGGCAAGGGAACGGAGCTGAAGCAGCTGCGCAAGTCGCAGCCCACCACGCCCAACGGCGATCCGCAGCAGTTGACCTTCAATCTGCACAAGGAGCTGACCACCGTGGGCGAGAACGAGGAGGAGGCGGAGAACGACAATCTGCTGGAGACGGAGGCCAAGCCGGTGACCATCCAGGCGCGTCGCCACACGGTCTCCGGACGTCGGCCCCAGGACATTGGCAAGCGGTCCGCCGCCGCCGCCCACGAGGCCCATCACGGACAGACGCACTCCTCGTCGCGACCCATGTACCGCGACGATATCTTCTTTACGGGATCATTGACCCGGATACCGCAGTATCAGTCGCAGACATCGCTGGCCTACCACATGTCCGTCACCCGATTGCCCACCAAGCAGGATATGCTGGAGGAGCGACAGAAGGGATGCCGCATCTGCCCGGAGGCAGTGCGTCGCACCCTGGCCACCATGCTGGACACCACGCTGCTCAAGTCGCCCGCCTTCATGTGTTTGGCCTTCAGCGGCTTCCTCACCATGATGGGCTTCTTTGTGCCCTTCTCGTTCCTGGTGGACCGCGCCAAGGCCGCCGGCATGGATGAGGACACCGCCCTGGACGTGCTCGGCGGCATCGGCATTGTGAACACCTTCGCCAGGATCGTGTGCGGTTCGATCAGCTCGTTCCCGGCCATCAAGCCGCTCTGGCTGAACAACTTCGCCCTGACCGCCGGCGGCATCGCCACCATCTTCAGCGGCGTGGTCATCACCACGGCCAGCCAGTGGACATTCGCCCTCTTCTTCGGCATCTGCATCGCCTGCTTCTCGGCTCTGCGCTCCCTCATCGCCGTCGAGCTGATCGGCCTGGAGAAGCTGACCAACGCCTACGGATTCCTGATGCTCTTCCAGGGCCTGGCGGCCACCTTTGGCAGTCCCATTGCGGGTGAGTAATGGGGCACTACAATTTGCCTTTTATCCGTACCGCAACTTAGCTCTACTAACTAACTTGGCTAAAACCGGGTTAACATCTCAAAACAAAACAAAAGAAAAAAGCTTAACAAAAATAGGATTTAAATTAAAAGTACAACTGAATTATACCACAAGTTTTTGAAAATATACCTCTCAATTTTCGTCTAGTTATAGTTATAGTGTTTTTGAATCTTAGTAATCTAATATTGTCTTTGTTAAAGAAGAATCAGATTAAGGAGTGTATATAAGGAAGATATAATTCTGCGTCTCAGTTTATTAAATACACAATTATACATTAAAATATAAAAACTATTCATCCAAAACGCAAATGACAATTATTTATACCAATTACTAGCCATGTTTAACAAAAACTATAAAATCTAGATGTTTGGGATTTTAAATGCAGATTCAAGTTTTTTTTATTCAAAATGTGGACACGCCCAATCGGTAAAGTTTGTCGTGTCATTCAGCAGCACGGTAATGGTTAGTTTTTAGGCTATATATGTTTATTAGGTCAATACCTATCCACTCATACAAAAATCTTTAAAATCAAACCAGTTTTTTAAAAGTTCGTTGATTAAATGCAAATTTGTTTGGTAGATGGCGCCACCTAAAACCCGGTTATTTCAGGGGGCATATTTATTGTTTTGAAGTTGATAAAATACCGTAACGGTCGGTCCACTTGATTTTATTTATTTAATTTAATTTAATTTTAACTATTAAGGCCAACTTTAAAATAGGATATATGCACAAGCTCTTAAAGCTATAAAAAAAAGGAAATTTAAAAGACCTTCCTTTCTTGTTCGGGGTCACCAAACTTATATATGAACTTATTAATTTACAAGAAATTGACATAAACTAATGTTTTGATAATTTGAATACCCCACAGGAATCCTGTACGAGATGACGAACAGCTACAACATGGCCTTCTACTTCGCCGGTGGCCTCATCCTGCTGTCGGCCTTCCTGTGCTACCCGCTCACCTGTGTGAGCAGGTGGGAGCAGCGGCGCAACGAGAAGCTCACCCCCCTGCCGGCGGCCTAGGGAGCTAAGCTGTGGAGCGAATGGAGCAAACGAAGACCTACCTGCCCAGCCAGACAGCCAAACAGCCTAACAGCCCGAACACCTTGTCATCGCGCAGCCGCTAACTGACTGTCTCCGATGGCAGTGGCACCTTCGGTTTTTGGCAACATACTAATTGTCAATTGCCAATTGCCAATCAGTCGATGGACATGCCGATGGAGTTCCACACCGGTTTCGGTGGGGAAGCGAGCGAGCGCGGAAGCGTGTTCCGAGTACTTGATACGTTAAGATTAGACTAAGCGTAATGTTGTGCCTTCAGCGATATCGAGTGCCTATCACAGCACACAACACCTTACCCTTACCCTAAATCACAATCACACACCCAATCACACACACACACACGCATAACAGCCAAGTGGAGCGAGTGTAAATTATGTTTCTATAAGCTTTAGTGGAGGAGCAGCATAGGCTAAGCGGATTGCAGTGGAGTGCAGTGGAGAACCGAACACATTATTAATATTATTATGATAGCCGTAAGCAGCTGAGCACATGGCTGGGCCACAAGTCGACTGCCAAGTTAAGAATCGTTTGTTGAGTTATTTAACATGATAGGGAACGAGCATTTGTTTACCCTCTAAGAGATATGGTACTGCACCGCCACCACGGACTTGTTACATAGCTAGCTAGATATACGTTTATCAATCAATCAATCAAACAATCAATCAATTAGAGACGCGGCCAGCCGATCGTTTGGTGCGGGGTTAATGCACCTCGATACCGCTGCATCGTGGGATTAGCCGATCGTGGACAAAACAAATAAACAATCAGCCACACGATGAGGCATCTGCTACAAGCGCTGTGCTCTTATGCAAACAGATTTATATATTAAACGATACAGATACAGATACTGATAGAGAGAAACACACGGACCGCTACATACTCAGCACGTTGAGTGCGTTTCGCGTTTACGTTTACGTTTATCAACTACAATTACAATTACATTGAAACAGAAAGAATGATTTGTATTACATTTAAATTAATTAAAATGAGTTTACATTGCATTGCATGCGACATAAGGTTACACTTCATAAACAATAAAGACGATTTCAGTAATACGAACTAACGATCTATTGGTTTATTACTTTCGGAGCGCAAAGTAGGCTTAACTAAGGGGCTCGGGGCTCGAAGCTCGGAGCTCAAGCGTGACTATGAACGAACATTTGCAATGTGGGCTTAAACTATCCAGTTAAGTTAAATAAGTAACGCCTCAGATGTTGTGTTGTGTCTTTGGTCATGGCACACTACTTCTCCTGATTCAGTGAATTGATGAACTCCTCCAGCTTCTCCTGTATCTGTCGCACTTTGACTGTTGAATTGGGAGCAATTAGGATGGCGCTAAATTCAATTAACCGGTTAACTCACTCAGTTCCTCGGCCAGCAGCACTCGCTTGCCGGTGAGCAGGTATCCCTTCTTCTCCTCGTCGTCGCTGAACTCGTCCAGCACCGCCTTGATCTCCTTGTCCAGGCGCCGCGCCTCCCGATTGATCACCTGCTGCCTCAGCGCATTGCCCGTTATCTTGATCACCTGCTGGATGCGCCAGAAGAGCACCACGTCGCTGCAGGAGATCTGAAAGTGGCAGAAGGGAACCATAAATACCATTAAATAAATTGGTTCGAATGAGGCGAAAGTCTTCCGGCTCACCTCGCACTCTGCCCCCTGCTGCGTGTAAAGGTAGTAGGCTTTCCGGCAATCCTTTGCCCGCTGCAACGCCTGCTGCAGGAAGTGTCTGAAGGGAAGGACATAAATGTCACAGATAGGCCTGAAATGGTGTTAGACAAGTCAACTCACTTTCTGTAGACTGGGAACCACGTTTGCCTAATGTAGTCCGTGTCCACGTCCACATTATCACGCTGGAGGTTCTTGCGCACCGTCGTCAGCTCATCATGGGTTAGAGTGGGTAAATGTTTCTACAATTATTGTTATAAGAATTAGAGTACGATTATAAAAAATATCAAGATAGTCAATAAAGGTTAAGATTTCTTTGGATATTTTACAATACAAAAAAATATATTTTAGTTATGCCTAAATGAGAATGCTTATAACTTTAAGATTTCAACGGTTACAAAACGGTTTCAAGAATAATTTCGTTTTAATCATTAATAATTTTGAAATTATTCTTTTAATATTGAAATTAAATGTGAAGAATAAATTGGGAAAGTTTTTAAGTATTTAAAGTTATTTTTATCGTATAATTGACATTATTGACATTTAAACAGGGACCATAGTTAATAATCATTAATCTGATTAACAAAAAAAAAACCACACTTTAAAAATTGTTTTTTGAGTATAATTTTTAATTGCCCACTCAATAATTATTATTGTTTTGAGCCGAAAAATAATAATTACTCATCAGCGATATTTCGCTCAAAGTCGGATAACTTTTTTTGTGCAGCATTTTTGAAAGAGATTGATCTGTTGGCTTATTAATTTAATCAAAAAACCCAAATTCAAATTTTATATATTTTTTATAGTTACAAAAAAAAATGTATTTGGAAATACGGGTTAATAGGCTAAAAAACAATTTCTTTTAATAATTTTTTGATCAGAAAACATTGTTAAAAATAAAATTAAATATTTTTTGAGTACCTTTTTTTTTTTCTCAACAAATAATTATTAAATTGTTATTTTTGTTATAGCATTTCAATGTGTACGGTCTCTATATTTTAAACTTTTAAGCTTACCGTATCGTTCTTGAGGATTTTGTCGAGTTCGTTCTTGACGCCTCGCCTCTTCTGCTGATCCTGCGTCAGGTACTGCCAGTGGGTGAACCGTCGCAATTGACCGGGTCCGAACATCTGGGCCAGCGTCTCCTCCGTCTGCACGAGCTTGGCATTGACGGAAGTTTCCAGGAACTTGACCGCCGAGTCCCACTCCTGTTTGTCGTGCACGAAGCGATCCTCCAGGGTGTTCAGCTGGATCACGCGCAGCATGTCGATGGCTTTGTCCTCCCAGCTGTGCCGGCGAATGGCCTCGTCCACCACTGCGGACTTGAGCTGATCGAAGATGCCGTCGTGATCCTGCGTCTTCTTCGAGCGCTCCATCAGCGAGATGAATTCCAGCTGCAGGGCCTCCCAGCCAGCCTCCACCGATTTGGCTGGCAACGCCTGCTCCGCCCACTGGCGCAGCTTAATGTCCACCATTGTGTTGAAGGAGTCTATAAAGAGCGCAATCATTAGATGCAATTAGTTGAGCGAAACTAGCCCGGCACACAAATATGGGGGTATAATGGTAGACAAAGCCACAAAACACTCAAATGCCTAACTCGATAAATGCAATTTGAACCAATTAGACATTGATTTCGCTGAATTCATTGAGCAAATTAACGCAGCTGTCATAAAATGCAAAGTAAATAGCCGCAGTGCGGGCCATAACGTGTTTGTCGGCGATTAATCGCTGATATCGCATACATTTTCATACTGTGCACATTAACAAAAATCTGGTTACGTTACAGGTGCTCGTAAATCTCCGCTCATAACACTTTCCGGCACATGACTGGGCCGCAGGCCCTGTGACGATCCCGGCTTAGTCACTCTATTTTCGGGGCAAAGGCAAACGGTGCTAATGGCGATGAATTTGGACGCCGGGGAGTACACATTAAATTTACACGCATGATTCAATGGGGAGTCGCGCAGGAGGTCCAAAACCGGTTTAGAAATCTTCGACGCATGTGATTCCCTTGCACGGGAATGCGGGCCATGTTAAATGCAAAATTAAACAAAACATTTTTACGACACGACATTTACAGATACACGTGAAGTTCGAGGCAGGGGAAAGCCCCTTTGAAGAACTGCACACAATGACGGGCGATGGGATGGACGTGCCCCCAATGATGACGTCGGCGAAGTCTGCCTACAACCTACAACTTAGCACTACAAAATATTACTTTGAGAACCTGACTGAGCGGCGGGCAGGTAGATGGTTTCAAACACATAGTTGGAGAGCTTCTCCCACAGCTTGGTGTTGAGGGCGTCGTCCCACTTCTTGGCGGAGATTTGCGAGAGCGTCACCACCTCGTCCAGTATCTCGCCCTTGGCCTTGTCGAACAGCTCGTCACGGCCAGACTCGCGCAATCTAAGAAATTTGACCAGAGATGTTAAATAGATCAATCAATATGAGATAAAAGCAGCCACCTGGGAAAGTTGTTTTTCCATTCGGTTTCCAGATTGAATCTGGTCGCCTTAAATGCATCCGCCTGCTGCTCAATGGTCTCCCGCACCATCTTCCAGAAACGATCCGACACCGCCAAGCTGAGATTACGGCTCGTCACTTGATGCGGCATGATAACTCCACGACGACTAAGTTTAAAGAGGTTGACTTTAGTTTCATACATCATATCTTGCATATGCGTTCGATACTCACTGAAAAAGCTTGGAGTTCTTAAAGAAATCCTCTTCGTACTGCCGTATGGCATCTATGCTATCATCCTTTCGTCCGCGTCCAGTCACGACGGCATAGTAACCCAGAGCCTTCATGGGAAAGAGTTTGCCGGAGAGGATTTTCCTTATCCTGTCGGGATCGGCGAGTTCCTCGGCCAGATCCACCTTGGTGAGCACAAAAATGGTACGCCGGCCCAAAGGATCACATTGCATGACCAAATCGGTGACATTGCTGCGTTCGGCATCCACAGATCCGTCCTGAATGCAGAGGATAATGGCATTCGGGTTGCTCATGTAGTGCTTGGTCATCTGGTGAATCGAATCTTTGGTATCCGACGCCATGTCCACAGTCATG
Source organism: Drosophila gunungcola (assembly GCF_025200985.1). Taxonomy (NCBI): domain Eukaryota; kingdom Metazoa; phylum Arthropoda; class Insecta; order Diptera; family Drosophilidae; genus Drosophila; species Drosophila gunungcola. The sequence goes on from NW_026453171.1 coordinate 1,971,943, forward strand.
GTCTAAAGAAAATCATATATTAAAATTTGATATTTAAGGTATATGCAAAAAGTAAGGTAAGGTAAGGTAAGGTATATGCATTACCGAAATAATGCCTGGCAGATCCACAAGAACCATGCGCTGAAGACCGGGACCCTTGACGGTCATGGAAATGACTTCATTGCTCACTGTTTTGCCACCTCGCACAGACGCCTTCATGCGGAACTCCACATCGCGGCGCAGCTCTTGCAGGTCAGACTCCTTGGTCAGATCGTATTCCCGATCCGAATCGCGGAACTGAGCCACATGGTAGGGTCCTTCGGCCAGGGTGACCTTCACTGGGGCTCGCGTCATCATCTCTCCACTGCCGCGTGGAAAGATGCGAGCCTTGGCAATGGATTCCAGCACAGAGGTCTTGCCGCTGCTCTGATCTCCCACCACAACGACACGGGGCAGGTGATCGGCCATGGTGTAGCCCGTATCATAGCCCGACAGCTCGTCCAGAACCTCCGAGTACATGTCTATCAGGGACTTTTTGATCTTCTTCGCCGTTGTCTTTTTGTTACTCTTGAGGATGAGGTACTGCTGGCGCAGCTCGCGGTTCTCCTTTTCCATCTTCTCCAGCTCCTTTTGGTACTTGATCTGCACGTTCATGATCTCTGTCTGCAGGGTCTCCACCTGGCTCTGCAGCTTCTCTGTGGGCAAAACCAATGTAATGTATATATGCTCGATTTTCAAGGGACCCTGGAACTTACCATACTTCTTGCGACTCTCATCGGAGGTTATGCCCAGAGCGGCCACCGTCGTCTTGGCCTTCAGGTCATCTTTGGCTGCAACAGATGTTAGGAATAAGTCTCGACTACGGTGGGCAGGGTTCTCTCACTTTAAATTGGCCCCAAGGTTGGGAGTCTGTGTGTTTGTGTGAACCTACTTTCGACAATCTGAACTCCTTGATAGTCGGCCGCCTCGATGGCATCGTCCAGACGACTGTCGAACCAGCTGCGCCATTCCGACAACTTATCCTCGCCCAGCTGCTTGAGCTTTGGATCTACAAGCAAACGCGCCAATAACATCATTAACAGTATCAGTCAGTGCGAAATCAAATCAAACAAAACGAAGATTTCAATGCGATTCTGACCCCGGTAATGACCATTTAAAGTGAGAGATAGAAGGGGCGAGAAAAGGAGGCGCAGCAGGGACACTTACCCACATCGATGGCGTTCTTGACCAGGGAGCCCACCTCGATGAGATTCCGCGAGAACTGGCTCCACCGCTCGCCCTGCGGCATGGCATCCTCCAGCCACTTGAAGTCGGGCAGGCCATCCTTCCAGTCCTCGTATTTCTGGGCAAAAACAATGCGTATCTTTTGAATTTGCAACGAGTGTTATATAACATGCGAAACTCACTTTGCTCAGGGACACGCCCCCGCCGATGGCGCCGCCCAGGACGATGTAGCGCAACTTGAGGGCTCCCCGCAGGATGCGCACCACCAGCATCCCGTAGCCACGCGACGGCGGAGGCATCTGCCAACCCCTCGCCGGATTGCCGGCGAGCAGGAACTCCTCGTGGCGCTGATGGGAACGCGAGCTGCCATTATCCTGCTGACGACGCGGGTGGCTGGTGATCCGGCTGAGTGTGGAATGGTTGCAGCAGGCCACTTTCGTGGAGTAGACAACAGCTTTTCTCGCGGTGCGCCTGTGGATGAAACACGGCCAAATGAGAGATGCGCCGATGACGAAATCGTCCGGAAAAAGGCGAGGTAAGCCGTTGGCCTCTGCCGCGGCGGCCACGCATCCTTACCGGTAAGTGTTCTGATAGATGCGCAACATGACTGCTGGTCAGGATAACAGTTTCCGCTCAGTTAACTTTGTTTATTTATTAGTTATTAATCAATTTTCGTGCCGCAAAAAATCATCTCTTTTTCGGGACCGGGGCTGTGTGACCAGAGGCGGAACAGCTGATCGGCAGTGTTGGAAAAGACACTACTTTGGTGGAGAAATTGGAAGATGTGTACACACTTTTAACAAGGCGGCAAAATTCAAAGCAAGGACAGTAGCAAGTTTCTGCAATTCAAACCATACTTTTCCCCCCTCAACCCACTTTTATTAAGTGCCTAGTCCAGAAACTAGTCACATTTTTAGTCCAATGTCGTATGGGCATAAATGTATTTTCACTAAATATTGCATTGAGTGATTAGACTTATAGTTATACATAAATTAATATATTTAGAATAATTTAAGCGTAATGACGACGACAGACAAAACAATTACGCTACCACTAAATTTAAATTTAAATATTCTCGCGCGCTTTCCTATATACGGGGGATAACGTTGACGTTTATACGTTTTAATTAATACATGCATATTTTCTACGTAGTTCGCTTAACCGAGTTTTTTTTTTTTAATATTTAGAATGCACTTTGCAATGAAGTAACTGTGTCTATTAAGAAAAATTCATCATGGGAAAATACTTTCCCAGCCGTCGGATTTTCTTCATGGTGACAAAGCATTTAGAGCCGGTAACATGTATTGCTTTGGTAAGGCTTTTATCCTCCAAAATCAAGTCGATCTGCTCGATTGAGTTTAGATTATAAATATCTTTTGGTGTTTCGTTGGACTTCTTGCTGTTGGCTTTCTGGCTGCTTATGTGGATGATGCTCTGGGTGTGATTGTTATGGTTGTGGTTGTTGTGGTGATTGAAGTTCCTACTAAGATTGGTATTGTTATTTAAATATTGCTCTTGCTGAAGCGTAGCTTTGGCTGCATTCAAAGTGTTCATGATTTGGTCCGTGGCATCTGCGGCGTCTGCCTCCTCGTCGTACTCTTCCTTGGTTTCGGCAACGGAGAATGTGCTGGTATTCAGGTTGAGCACTGAATACCTCTGATCGATATGTTGGGTGGACGAGGACGACGATGAGGGCGCATCGCTCTCCGCGTAGCAGCGATGCCGCATCTCGTACTCCTGAGCCTCTGTGATGCGATCCAGCGACTGGCTCTCGCGCATGCGTCGCCTCCTGTTCGTGGAGTTTCCTGTTGTAGCTGTGGTGCTCTCTGCCTGCTGCCTCTCAGCGTGGGAATGTTTGTCAACATGGTCCTTGTGCTGCTTCCGGTTCTTTTGTGTGTGAGATTTGCGATTTTCATCGGATTTATTCGGCTAGCAGGGAGATAAGTTTACACATTTAATACACATTTTCATGTTGATCAGATGTAAAAACCTTACCTCCTTGTACTGCGATTGTCCTTCTTTTTTGCCACTTACGGAGCCGCTTTTCGAGATAAAATTGGCCGCACCGCTGGCCGAGCCAGGCGGCGGATATAGCTGATCCTGCGAGTCGCTCGAGTCGTCGTGTGAGTCCCGCCGGTGCATGCGAAACCGCACGGGCGTGTCGCCCACGAACTTGTTGATTTTCTTCTTGTTGCGCGTCTTGGTGTCGTCGTCGGATGCCTCTGAGCTGCTGCACGAAGGCGTCCGAATCTTGTTCAGCTTTGTGCGGCGGTGTGTGAGCACCGGATTCTTGCTGCTGCTGGGTAGCGGCTTCAGCTTGCCAATCTCCAGCTCCTTCAGACCACTCAGCGTGTCCTCGTCTATCTTGGCACTTTTCTCCATCTGCTTCAGCTTCTGGGCCAGCGTCGCATCCACGGAGACAACAATCTTTGTGCGTGAATGGCTTGGCATCCCGGGCTCAGAGCTAGAACGCTCGTGTAGTGACCTGTTGTGAAGACCATCTGAGGTGGTCTCGCGCCGCGACGTCTGTACAGTCAACTCATTCCCTATGCCTGAGCACTCTGTGGCAGACTCCTCCTCGTCCTCCTCCCGCACAATGCTGCACTTGCGACTGCGTTTGTCCTGTCAAAGTAAACGATGTAATTACATTTGCTGCAGGCGTAATGGAATACTAATTAACTTACTGGCTTGCCACCGTCGTTGGCAAACTGAGCTGCTGGAGTTACGTTAATGCTGATGGGTGCTCCTCCTTTCGGTGCTTCTGTAGGACTTGGTTTTTCAGGCACGGGCTTGCGACTCGCATCTCCCACTCTAAAAAGGAATTTATGGGTTAAGGCTGAAATTTTTCTGGTTTTTAATACTCACTTAATGCTGGGATCATTGAGAAGCCTCTGCTTTTGGGCCTGCTCTTCTCGCCGCCGTCGCAGACGTAATTCAGCCAGCAAAAAGTATGTGGCTGTAATGTGATTGTACTTGTTCTTGTCGAGAGCCCTGCAATGACGTTAAGTGGGGTCAGCCAGAAAGAATTGGTTATATATTTATGTTCTACTCACTGCAATATCTCTTCCTTGGACGCAATGTTTCCATTTATCATTTTCTGTATGATAAAAGCGTGATCCTCTTCGCCCAACTGCTCGCGGCTGACCAAAGGCAGAATATGCTCCGTTGCGGACGTCGTGGAGTCGGGTTCGTCGATTGGCTTAAGCCAGGCGGAGGAGGCAATCTCCTCGACGGTGGCCCGCTTTTTGGGATCCCGCACCAGCATCGAGGCAATTAAATTACGGCAATCAGTGGACACGTGCGAGGGCACCGTGTACTTGCAGTCCATGATCATGGTGAGGGTCTCCGAGTCGTTGGCCTTTTCGAAAGGCGCCTGACCGCAAACCAGCATGTACAGGATGACTCCCAGGGACCAAATATCTTGGGGATTAATAAAATTGTTAGGATAGGGCCAAAATGATTATTTGTGCAGGACATACCCACTGCCGGCGCATCGTATGAATCACCCAGCAGGATCTCCGGGGCCGAGTATGCCAAGCTGCCGCAGAAGGTCTCCAGCTTCTGGCCCGGCAAGAACTTGTTGCTGAACCCAAAGTCGGTGAGCTTGACCAGGCCCAGCTTTTCGAAAAACACCACATTCTCCGGCTTAAGGTCTCTGGGAATGTGAGGCAAAGGTTACGTAAATCAGTGATCGAGACTGTACGGCGTATTATCAGTTGGAGTGGGCTCTCACCTGTGCACCACGTGCAGCTGATGACAATACGTGATAGCACGTAGGATTTGGCGGAAGTATTTGCGGGCCAGCTCCTCGCTGAGGCCGGATTCGTGCTTCATTATGTAATCGTACAGATCCCCGCCGTCGCCAAGCTCCAGAACCAAGTACAGCTTGGTCTGAGTGTCAATAACCTCGTACAGTCGCACGACATTGGGGTGCTGCACCAGTTTCATGCATCTGGAGAGGATTGAGGGAAGAGGGGTTCTTTAAGGGGACGCGGGTTAGATTTCCATGCGCACTTACCTCACTTCCTGGAACAGGTGCGCCTTGGACACCTCGTCCAGCTTGGTCTTGTCCACCACCTTGACCGCCACCTTGGCGCCGGTGAACACGTGCCGGGCCAACTTGACCACGGCAAAGTGTCCGGATCCCAGGGTTTCCTCCAGATCATAGAGCCCAGCGATCTTGCCGTCGCTCACCCCGCCAACGGGCTGCGTCTCCAGCGTCATGACGGCTCCTTGGCACTCTTCCAACGGCCTGCGTGTTGGGCACTGCTGCCTGCGATTGGCTAAAACTATAATTATAGAGCTCTATCATTTGGGACACGGGATGTTTGGCTGGTTAAGTGCTGCTTCATGAACGGAGATTGATGTAATAGGTGCTGCCCTGATGGGCGGGGGGAGCAGCGCATCCAACCGAGCCACTGGCAACTTCTCGCCTGCTCCCAATTAATGATTCATCCGGATACATATGTCCTTTTTATTTCGGGCTCACAGCAGGAGCAACGCAAAAGCAGGGCTGTTACACAAGGGGATGCGGAAAGGCAGGGCTGTTACCTTTTACAGCGGAGGGGAAGTTGAATCTCCGCCAGCAGATGCAGGAAAATCTACGAAGCGCTACCCATTCCGGGATAAATGCGACTAAACCTGGCTTCTCACTGGCCGCTCGATCTTCTCGCACTAAACTCTTGGACCGTATCACTCATGAAAACTTTAGTTAGTTAGACTTTTTGTGTACACATTTTCGACTATTTTCTGCGTTTTTTCCCCCCCGTTCTTTTTTAGTGTGACCGAGCGTTTTAAAGTAGAGATGACACGCCTGCGATGGCCTTCACGCGATGTATATTGTTGCACAATTTATTTTATTTTTTCAATTAAAAATTGTTCTAAAAATAAATAACAACACATTTTGAGGTAGAAACAAACCTTTCAAAATGTATAAAATTTAATTTTTAAAAAACTCTTGAATTTCGCATGGTACTTTGATTTGGTCACACCTTTGTCGCAATACAAAAAATACCAACGAAAATCGCAAACGCCTTTTCTTCGGTAGTTCCAATCAAAATTCTCAATTAAAGCATCAAAAAAACACAATTCACACAGCCAGAGAGCTATAATGAGTTTGAGTCCCAACCCAAATCAGCATAGCCCTCATGTAGACCACCACAGCCGCCCCGAGGATTGCGAGCAGAGTCACAAGGTGAGGGGGTGGGGGGCCAGTTTCGCTCCAGGCGGATTGACATTGTTTTGGACTCTATTACATGACTTTCGATTTTCTCCCGGACAGCTGGCCAACGGGTATGCCATGGGCGATCCCCGGAGAAGCCGGTGCCACGACGAACTCTTCAGTGGATCGCTCAACTCGCTGGCCAGGCGCGAGGATGGTGGCGGCAGCGTCAGCGGGCGCGAGGACAACGCCAAGGGCTCGGGTACGGGACTCGTCGGCCTCCAGAACATCGCCAACACCTGCTACATGAACTCGGCCCTGCAGGCGCTGAGCAATTTGCCACCGATGACGCACTACTTCATTAACTGCAGTGACCTGGTGGAGTACATTGCGGAGCAGAGCGCCCGCCGTTGCAAGCCCGCCGGCCTGGCCAAGAGCTATCGCCGCCTGATGCAGGACATCTGGCAGGATGTCGATGAACCCAAAGGTTTTGCCCCTCATCCTCCACACTAACTGGAAACCCTACTAAAGTCTGAGCTTTTGCAGAGTCTATTGCCCCCAGAGGCATTTTGTACGGCATTCGCTCGGTGCATCCCATGTTCCGGGGTTACCAACAGCACGACACCCAGGAATTTCTGCGCTGCTTCATGGACCAGCTGCACGAGGAGCTCACGGAGCAGGTCTCGCTGATGCCACAGACGCAGAACCAAATCCAGGGGCAGTCCCAAATGCAACTACAGCAGCAGCAGCACCCGCCCAGCGAGACGGATGACGACAACGAGGATGATGCGGCCCCGGCGTCCTTGACGCCTCCAGCTTCCGAGAGCGAGTACGACACCTGCGAGAGCAGCATGTCGGAGCGCTCGGCGGAGGTGCTGCTCAAGACCGAGTACTTTGTGACGCCCTGCCGTACGAACAATTCGAACAGCTCCCTGCCAGAGGCTCATGCAATGCACCTGCAGCATCAGCAGAAGAACACATCCTCGCCAGAACAGAAGCCCGTCGAGGCGGCTCGCTCCATTATCAGCGACGTGTTCGACGGCAAGCTACTGTCCTCCGTGCAGTGCCTGACCTGCGATCGCGTGTCCACGCGCGAAGAAACATTCCAGGACCTATCGTTGCCCATTCCCAACCGCGATTTCCTCACCGTACTCCACCAGACGCACAGCTTGAGTGTGCAGAGCCTGAATGCAGCTGAAACCTCCGCGAGGACCAACGAGGGCTGGCTGGCCTGGATGTGGAACGTGCTGCGCTCCTGGATCTACGGACCCTCGGTGACGCTTTACGACTGCATGGCCAGTTTCTTCAGCGCCGACGAACTTAAGGGAGATAACATGTACAGGTGGAAGTTCACCCCTAACTGCTTAATAACTTCAATCTAAGAATGTGTGTCTTTCAGCTGCGAGCGTTGCAACAAACTCCGCACGGGCATAAAGTTCTCCCGAGTGCTCACTCTGCCCGAGGTGCTGTGCATCCACCTGAAGCGCTTTCGGCACGATCTGTCATACAGCTCGAAGATATCGTCGGACGTCTACTTTCCGCTGGAGGGCTTCGACATGCGCCCGTACATCCACAAGGACTGCAAGAGCCAGGTGCACTTCTACAACCTGTCGTCGGTGATCTGCCACCATGGAACGGTGGGTGGTGGCCATTACACCTGCTATGCCCGCAATGCCCTCAACGGAAAGTGGTACGAGTTCGATGATCAGTATGTGACGGAGGTGCCTCCAGAGACGGTGCAGACCTGCCAGGCGTACGTGCTCTTCTACCAAAAGCACAATCCCCAGATAAAGCTAGTGCGGGATCAGGCGATGACCTTGTCAACAAGCCATCCCCTCTGCGATTCGGACATTCAGTTCTATGTAACGCGTGAGTGGCTCTCGCGACTGGCCACGTTCTCCGAGCCGGGACCGATAAACAACCAGGAGATGCTCTGCCCCCACGGTGGGATTCTACATTCCAAGGCCGACATGATTAGCCAGATTGCGGTGCCCATCTCCCAGCCGCTGTGGGACTATCTCTACCGGACCTTTGGCGGCGGACCAGCGGTAAACATCATCTTCGAGTGCGAGATCTGCAAGCGGGCGGCAGAGACGCTGACCCGCCGACAGCAGTACGAGCTGAACGAGTTCACCAAATACAATGGTCTGCAGAACGAATTCGATTCGACGGCCATTTATGCGATCGCCATGCCCTGGCTGCGACTGTGGCAACAGTTCTCGCGGGGAAAGACCCACAAGGAGCCAGGACCGATTACCAACGAGGGCATCGCTGCTCCCACGGAGAATGGCTCGCTGAATGGAACTGCCACTGTGAGCTGTGTGAGACTGGGCTCCGATTATGCCCAGCTAAATGCCCGCCTGTGGCGATTCCTACACAACATCTATGGTGGTGGGCCGGAAATTGTGCTGCGGCAGGCTTTATCGGATGACGATGATGCCGAGGAGATTGAAATCATCGATCAGGACGATGAGTGCGACGATGATGAGGATCAGGAGGAAGACGAGGACGATGAGGTGGCGGCAGCCAACTATCAGCACAATCATTCCGACACCGAAAGCAATTTGGGTCGTCGCACGACTCCGAGTCCGAGTATCAGTCCCAGTCCCAGTCCAAGTCTGACGGCCAAGCGTCAGCCGGAGGAGGCAGGAGTCGGATCTGCGACCAAGTAGTCCAAAGTCGAAGCGCAGCAGAACCAAGATGAAGGTGTCCCCCCTGCACTTGAACATGCGGAAGAGAGGCAAGCGCAATCGCAGTGCCTTTAAGCAGCACGCTGAGATGTTTGGAGCCAAAGGTGGGTCCCTAGTTACTATTTAAGCATATTGATAGATATTAGGTGTTAATCCAAAGGTTAGCAGTTGCAGCGGTTGCGCCAATTTGAGCGAACAAATGTAATATATATATAGAGGTTTCAGATATATTTACATGTTTATATTCTTTTTTTTTAACTTATTTTATTGCACTTATTTTCACAGGAAACTACAGTGCCCACAACAACGCTGATCCCGATCGGGAGAAGGACAAAGAAAAGGACAAGGACCGAACTGTTGCATTTCAGAGCGAATACAGCTTACCCATTTCGATTCCATTCCAAAGCGACAATTTCCAGGTGAACGGTGTGCACGAGAAGTCGCGCGACAAGGGCAAACTGCGGAACGGGTCCAGGAGTGGTAGCACCGCTACCAACAAGGAGAACGTCACGCTGCAAAAGTTCGTGACCCTGCGCGAGGCCAATGGCCCGAGCGACGAGACTGATATTTGATCGACGGCCTCAGATCGAGGGGATGGCGATGGAGATGGAGATGTGGATGGAGAAGGTAGAGAAGGACAAGGATCCAGTGCCCTTGGCCAGAGTCGCAAAACGCCCACGTTAACGCCGAAACGCAGGCCAAAGTCCAAGTTTAGGCGCCGGCGGAAGCGCCAGTAGTTATATACCTCACAGTTTGTTTGGGGTGGAGGCTATATAAATTATGTAAAAATTGTATTTATAAATTAATCGTACGGAAATCCAATATTCGGCGCCCTATCCGGTTATTGTGGTTCCAGCTCCTGGCCAGGTGTGATTTTGTATATAGTGTGGGAGTGCTTAAATCGGTGTAACATTAGTGAATAAATCGTAGAAATCTTGGCCAAACTGCTGGTTTTGTGAATCACAACTTTCAGCGTGGCCCAGATAAAACAAAAAAAAAAAAAATTGATTGATTAATCAGTGATTTTCATATTCATCGTACGGTTAGGGTGGCCCGCCACAGCACAGCATTGGTCCACTCAAGAGCGCCGTATGCGGGCTATTTATAGAGGACCGAGCGCAGAGCACGGCAGCAGATGTGTGTGGCTCTTCGGCTGGCCCAGTTTATAGAGATTCGGTGAGGCGTGCGGAGGTGGATGCACATCTAGGCGCATGAGATTCTCTTTGGGACAGTACATCTCTTTTGGACAGTACACTCGCTTTTGCCACGATGAATCCCTGCCATGTGTGCGAGGAGCCCACGAAGAACAAGTGCTCCAACTGCAACCAAGTGTCCTACTGCAGTGTGCAGCACCAGAAGCAGGACTGGAAGGCGCACAAGCCCAGCTGTCATCCCTTCAAGGTGGCGTATATACACCATTTATCCAAACGTAGCGGTGCCGATGGCCCGACATAACCTCAACCCCCTTGCAGATCGCCCACAATGAGCAGCTGGGCCGGCATCTGGTGGCCACCCGCACCATCAAAGCGCACGAGATAATCCTCAGGGAGGCGCCCCTGGTGCGAGGTCCGTCCCAGATCACCGCCCCCGTTTGCCTCGGCTGCCTCAACGGCATCGAGGCGGAGGATCACATCGAGTGCGAGCAGTGCGGATGGCCCTTGTGCGGGCCGGAGTGCAAGTCCCTGGACGAGCACCAGGCGGAGTGTCGCCTCACCAAGGATCGGGGTCAGAAGGCCAACGTTCAGGAGTTCAATGGACCCCATCCGCTCTACAATTGTGTGAGCACTGTGAGATGTCTGCTCATTGGCGAAACCAGTCCGGAGAGGGCGAGCAAGTTCCAGGAGCTGGAGTCACTGGAGTCCACAAGGAGGGGCTCCAGCCAATGGAAGGCAGATCTGGCCAGCATCGGCCAGTTTATTCCCAAGTAAGTTATATATTGGATAAACATATAAATAATCCAATATTTATATAGTAAACTATGGGTCTATATTTCCAATTCATGAGGATCTTTACAATTTGATACAATAACAATAAAACTTGTATTAAAGGGGTATTTATGGAATTATTCACGCTAATTAAGTGAGTCTAACGAAAATAACATATGTAAACAGTCTTATCTTATCTGTCTTTAATGCACATGTATAAATTTACCTTTACTTTGGTATTATTTTTCATGCCATATTAAATACTTGTGGCATACATACATATGTGTACACATTACCCATTTAAAGCAATTATGATATTAATTTTTGTATTAATTGAATAATACATTTATTTTGGTGATAAGATATGGCAACTGTTTCCCATACTGTATGTGTTACATCGTTCTCAGGTTCTTCAAAACCCAGAAGTTCAGCGAGGAGGAGATCATGCGAGCAGTGGGTGCTTTGCAGATTAATGGACACGAGGTGCCAACTACTGATCCTCCGCATGTGGCCGTCTTTTACACGTCCTCCTTCACGGAGCACTCCTGCCTGCCCAATCTGGCCAAGAGCTTCAACAAGAATGGCCATTGCATTCTGTGGGCGCCGCGCGAGATCAAGAAGAACAGCCACCTGAGCATTTGTTACTCAGATGCCGTGTGGGGAACCGCCGACCGCCAGCGACATCTGATGCAGACGAAGCTGTTCAAGTGCACCTGCGAGAGGTGTGTGGATCCCAGCGAACTGGACTACCAACTACAGTGCCATCAAGTGCGAGGATCGCCAGTGCGGCGGACTGATGCTTCCCAGCAAGGCGGACGACTGGAACGGCAGTTGGCGGTGAGTCCACTGGGCCCTCATCCAAAGTGTTTCCAACTTCAGGGATTCTTTTGTCCCTTCCAGCTGCCGCGATTGTCACAAGCAGGTTCAGAAACACTATGTGGAGCGGATCTTGGAGCGGGCTGGCAAGGATATCCAGAGCATGGAGAAGAACGTCGAGAACGGTTTGAAGTAAGTCTTGTTTGGATTTTTAAGCGTTAAGTAATGGCAAAAACCAACCTAAGTTGGGTTCTTAAAAAACATTTCCCAAATTGAATTATTCCTAAGGTCATAGTATAACAATTATCTCAAATTGATTAAGTAGAAATTATATATTCCTAATTAATAATAAAACTTAATTCTGTACTTTGAACTTTTGGGTCTCTGCCATTATTAAACAATGATAATAGCACTACATTAGAACCTTCCTTTTAATTCAAACCAGTAGCTCTATTGTAATCTACTTCCATATTATGAAATTATTTACAAATTTCCAAATTCATAAACATTCTTTAATTCAAAGGTATCTCAAGCACTATGAAAAGTGGCTGCCTCCTCAGCATTTCCACATGAGTGAGATAAAAATCCTACTAGTCCAACTCCTGGCTAAGGATCAGAAGGAGCTGATGGTTATCGCCGAGGATAAACTGCTGCTAAAACTAAATTTTGCCCGGGAACTCGTTGAGTTGTATGAGAAACTGGCGCCGTGTAAGTTGTGTAGTCGATTATTACGTATACGCAGCGTTATCTTAAGTGGTTGCTTGGTTCTGTCTTTCTATCCACTCGACAGGCGAAGTTCGCACGCTCGGCACGCTTTGCTTCGAGCTGCACTCGGCCATCGCCGAACAGACCCGTCGTGTGTCCCTGGAAACCAGCATGTCGCCCAAGGACCGCTTGGAGGAATCCCTGTACTACGTGGAAAAGTGCGTCAACTATCTGCAATACGAGTCGGACATTTTCGTCGAGGGCCACATACTCAAGCAGGCCAAGATCAACCGCGACGCCCTGCGAATGGTCACCAGGATCTCCTAGGCAGCCAGTTCCGAAAAGTTTCACTCCAAAAGCCTTTGTCAAAATTATCAATAAATTGTCATCACTGAAACCCTCCATTTAAAGTCTATGGGTGCTCAATAGGCATGAATTTGGCAAGTCATGTCATCATTCACAGGTCCAACGTCATTAGTTGCTGGCCAATTAGATTATACATATATGTATATTTCGGGTTGTGAGTAAGCCCTGCTGACACTCGATGCGATAAGGATAAGAGTTTGTGAACCGTGACATTATAGTTTGGCTAAAGCTCAATACCACTCTTTTCTCAGTAGGTTGTGGTCTATACAGAATTATAGCTCAATCAATAAACATTCATTCATTACAAATACAAAAGCAATAACTAATCAAAAACCGTTTCAATTTTTGTTTAAATGAGTAATTACGCATTATCCACGCGCTGCTAAATAATGATAACTTTACTTTATCTAAAGAATCATGGGAAACTTTATTCACTTATCTTTGGGAACACATTATGTTCAATTTGCAATCGTTGGTTAACAGTCTGATAATACCGAACACTTCATGAAATCCGGTGACCACAATATATTATTGTGCTTTAGATTGTTTATTTTGCCTAATAACAATAAATATTTGCATTTTAAGAGTCACTGACCTAGCGTTATAAAAGGGGAGTACTTTAACTGATTCCTTTTGAAGTCCCTGGTTTAAGAACTCATCGGTAATCACATTCCCAGCCATATCATTCACGTTATAATCGGTTTCATTAGATTTCGCTTCACGTGCAAGCAGTGAAGTAGGAAGGGGGTTTTTGGGCTAACTCCTCATCTTCTTACTAGTTTAAAAACTGATCGAATATGTTGTGTTACAAAAGTTTAAACATATGTTGTTTGGAAACCCCACCGCACCAACTCTTGGAAACGCCACTGCGTGCAAACGTTTGACCACGAATTTCACAAGCCGACCAAACTCACCGTTAGTCTTAAGAATTTTTTACCATACCTGTTCAATATATTGATAAACATGTATTATCAGTTGATAAGGCCTCACTCTGGTCGTGCGGCCATTCAAATATAAACCCATACCTGTTGCCATATTCTAATAGTCTGTTTTAGTCTGCACCGCCTTCAGGTCTTTCTGGCCCATGTGATTCCTACTGCTCATACGGATTGATAGCAAGTGATATTTAGTCATAACCTTCGAAGAACATATATAAGATGACCGTTAAGAACGGCGCCATCGTCAAGGACGATGGTAATTCGCGATCGCAGTATAAAACGAATATCGTCCTGGGGAGCAAAATAGAGGATTCGAAAAGAGATCGGAAGAGCTTGTGAGTTATTGAAAAGTGTTTTATTACCGAAAGTCCTTTAAGGACATACAAATAAGGAACTGGACATTGGTGACTCAAAAGTGAAAATAAAGTGTTATCTGTGAAATAACAGTGCCCGAATGCTTAAAATGCTTAATAACTATTAATTGACAGCAACTAAACAAATAAAATTAAAAGATTATTATTAATATTAATTAATTTCCATGTCTTCATCAAATGCTCAACACAACCTTTATTATGCATTCCATTGAAGTTTTTCACCCTTAACAAAATTGCTCTTCAACGATGACATTGCTTATTATAAATGTACAATGGTTAAATACTGTGCGTACTTTGCTTCGGGTATACCCCTTTCTAAAGTGCTACGCTGACTTCGTAAAGGACTTGAATAATTTAAAAGAGGTGTACATACTATATACATACTTCGTTCCTTAAGCGATCTTTAAGCTCTGCTCATTTCAAAGTCCTTGCATAAAAATGCAATTCGCCATATAAATAGTAAACCAAACTGAAGTTAAAGAAACGATTTTACTATTTAAAGATCTGTTTAAAAACATTTATTCATTAAGAAAGCCTTTATTATGAAATAGTAATTAATAATTCAGTGTATTATGAAGTCGTTTAGTTATAAAGGCAGCTATTACTTTATCATTCATTGATTGCTAATGCAATAAATGTCGGCCAAGCAAAAGAGAGCCACCCACAGGGGGAGGGCTCTATAATCGACCCTCTGCTATATGCTGTACATATCTCACACTACAGATAGTAACTACGTTGGGCAAAACGTTAGCGTGGTCACAATGTTATTGGCTGTTTGGAACCACTTCCCTCGACGAGTGTCATGGGCAGATAAGGATTTCGCGATTGTCGGTTCAATGCTATAGCGTTAATAGAATCGAGACTTACTGATAACCATCTTTGATTGGCATGCGCACCCTTTATTTATTTTTCATTGCAGCGAGCCCAACAAGTCGAAAAGGAAGTCCAAGCATGACGAGGCGGATGCCAGCGACGAGGAGGATGGCTCCCAGTACCAGGAGGACGTCAAGCAGGTTAGCTACTTCCAGCTCTTCCGGTATGCCACCAAAAAGGATCGCGCGCTCTACGTGATCGGACTACTGTCTGCCGTGGCCACTGGCTTGACCACTCCCGCCAACAGTTTGATCTTCGGCAACTTGGCCAATGTGAGTTTAATTTAAATCTCTTCACAAAAACATGATTCTAATCCTAAAAGTCTCTTATTCCCCCAGGACATGATCGATTTGGGCGGTCTGGCAATTGGGGGGAAAACTTACCGCGCTGACGATGACTATGGCACTATGCTCCTGGACAAAGTGCGTCAGTTTTCGCTGCAAAACACCTACATCGGCATCGTTATGCTGGTGTGCTCCTACCTCTCGATCACCTGCTTCAACTATGCCGCCCACTCCCAGATCCTGACCATCCGCTCCAAGTTCTTCCGCTCCATTCTCCATCAGGACATGAAGTGGTATGACTTCAATCAGAGTGGTGAAGTGGCCAGCCGAATGAATGAGTAAGTGACTCAAACTCTTTGCCAAATTCCCAACGAAAATAACCATAATTGGCTATCAACTTTGGCTATCTTTCATATCAAAAAAGTGACTTATCAATATGTGAACGTCACTAACATTGTTTTATAATTGCTTAGTGTAGATTATTTTATGCAATCAATGTTAGGAATTAAAGAAGTTTTTTAAAGTACAAAAACTTGAAAATCATATTTTTTTTTAATATAATGATTATTATATTAGAAATATCAATCAATAATCAGTATGTGAACGTCACTAACATTGTCTTAGAATTGCTTAAGTGTAATTATTTGTATTAATTTTGTTAAGAATTAAAGAAGATTTGGTCGATCTATAGACCCACCTATAAAGTACAAAAACTTGAAAATCATATTTGTTTTTAATATAATGACTATTATTTATCTTACTTAACTGATTTTGTTGTGTTTACCCATTTCAGAGATCTCTCCAAGATGGAGGATGGACTTGCTGAGAAGGTGGTGATGTTCGTTCACTACCTTGTGGCCTTCGTGGGATCCTTGGTCCTGGCCTTCGTGAAGGGCTGGCAGCTGTCGCTGGTTTGTTTGACCAGTCTGCCGCTGACCTTCATCGCCATGGGTCTGGTGGCGGTGGCCACATCCCGCCTGGCCAAAAAGGAGGTGACCGTGTACGCCGGTGCAGCCGTGGTGGCCGAGGGCGCTCTCTCCGGCATTCGCACCGTGAAAGCTTTCGAGGGCGAGGCCAAGGAAGTGGCTGCCTATAAGGAGCGCGTGGTGTCCGCCAAGCTGCTGAACATCAAGCGGAACATGTTCTCCGGCATCGGATTCGGTCTGCTTTGGTTCTTCATTTACGCCTCCTACGCACTGGCCTTCTGGTACGGAGTGGGTTTGGTGATCAAGGGCTACAACGATGTGGCATACGAGAACTATGATCCCGGTACCATGATCACCGTGTTCTTCTCGGTGATGATGGGCTCCATGAACATTGGCATGGCTGCTCCCTACATTGAGGCCTTTGGAATCGCCAAGGGCGCCTGCGCTAAGGTCTTCCACATCATCGAACAGATCCCAGAGATTAATCCCATTGATGCGGGGGGCAAAAAACTCACGGAGCCCATTACTACCATTGAGTTCAAGGACGTGGAGTTCCAGTATCCAACGCGGCCAGAGATCCCCATTCTGAACAGACTGAACCTGAAGATCCATCGTGGCCAAACGGTGGCCCTAGTGGGTCCCTCCGGCTGCGGCAAGTCCACCTGCATTCAGCTGGCCCAGAGATTCTACGACCCGCAGGCCGGTGATCTCTACTTCAATGGCTCCCGGCTCCGGGACATCGATATCAACTGGCTGCGCTCGAGGATTGGCGTGGTGGGTCAGGAGCCCGTCCTGTTCGGCACCTCAATCTATGAAAACATTCGATATGGCCGCGAAGATGCCACCAGGGCGGAGATTGAGGCAGCCGCTGCGGCGGCCAATGCGGCGATTTTCATCAAGAAACTGCCCAGAGGATATGACACCCTGGTGGGGGAACGAGGAGCCCAGTTATCCGGAGGTCAGAAGCAGAGAATAGCCATAGCGCGTGCCCTAATCCGCGACCCCGAGATCCTGTTGCTG
Organism: Drosophila gunungcola; assembly: GCF_025200985.1. Taxonomy (NCBI): domain Eukaryota; kingdom Metazoa; phylum Arthropoda; class Insecta; order Diptera; family Drosophilidae; genus Drosophila; species Drosophila gunungcola. Next base: position 1,989,224 of record NW_026453171.1, read on the forward strand.
GACGAGGCCACCTTCCGCTCTGGACACCTGCCAGTGAGGCCAAGGTGCAAGCTGCCCTGGAGAAGGTGAGCGCTGGACGGACCACCATTATAGTGGCCCACCGGCTGTCCACCGTGCGGCGGGCAGACAGGATTGTGGTGATCAACAAGGGAGAAGTGGTGGAGAGTGGCACCCACCAGGAGTTGATGCAACTGAAGGATCACTACTACAACCTGGTGACCACCCAGTTGGGCGACGATGATGGCTCCGTGTTGAGTCCCTCTGGCGACATCTACAAGAACTTTGACATCAAGGACGAGGATGAAGAGGAAATCAAAGTACTGCACGAGGAAGATGAGGAAGAGGTAGGTGGTGTCCTCGAAGAAGGATAAGATGAAGAAGAAGAAGAAGGTCAAGGACCCGAATGAAGTGAAACCCATGACCGAGGTGATGAAGATGAGCAAACCGGAATATCTGCAAATCACAGTGGGCTGCATCTCATCCGTGATAATGGGCTGTGCCATGCCCATCTTCGCCGTGCTCTTTGGCAGCATCCTGCAGGTCCTTTCGGTGAAGAATGATGACCAATACGTGCGCGAAAACTCCAACCAGTACAGTTTGTACTTCCTGATTGCCGGAGTCGTAGTGGGCATCGCCACCTTCTTCCAGATCTACTTCTTCGGAATCGCCGGTGAGCGGCTGACGGAACGCCTCCGAGGACTCATGTTCGAGTCCATGCTGCGCCAGGAGGTGGCCTGGTTCGATGACAAGGCCAACGGCACGGGAAGTCTTTGTGCTCGACTTTCCGGAGATGCAGCTGCGGTTCAGGGTGTAAGTTGATGGGAGATCTCTGTTTACCAAACTACTTTAACAAATTGGATTACTCCCATAGGCCACTGGTCAGCGAATTGGAACCATCATCCAATCTGTTTCCACTCTTGCCCTGGGTGTCGGTCTGTCCATGTACTACGAGTGGAGTCTGGGACTGGTGGCCTTGGCCTTCACACCCTTCATCCTCATTGCCTTCTATATGCAGCGCACCCTGATGGCAGAGGAGAACATGGGTTCGGCCAAGACCATGGAGAACTGCACCAAGCTGGCCGTCGAAGTGGTTTCTAACATCCGTACTGTGGTGTCGCTGGGTCGTGAGGAGATGTTCCACCAGAACTACATTGGCATGCTCACTCCAGCCGTTGTGGTATTAAAACATTTCTACAGAGGTCACAAGATCTTAATTTAGCTAATGAATGCTTTTACCTTATAGATTTGCAAGAGGAATACCCATTTCCGAGGATTAGTCTACGGTCTCGCTCGTTCCCTGATGTTCTTTGCCTATGCCGCCTGTATTTACTATGGAACCTGGTGTGTGATCAACCGGGGCATGAAGTTCGGAGATGTGTTCAAGTGAGTAGAGATACCAGTGATGTCAACCAAGAAGATCCCTAATTTCTACCGTTCTCTTAGGGTGTCCCAAGCCTTGATCATGGGCACAGCATCCATCGCCAATGCCTTGGCCTTTGCGCCCAACATGCAGAAGGGTATATCGGCAGCCAAGACCATCTTCACGTTCCTCCGTCGCCAGCCGCTGATAGTGGACCGACCGGGAGTGTCCCGCGATCCGTGGCACTGCGACGGAAGCGTCCGCTACGACAAGGTGGAGTTCAGCTATCCCACGCGCCGTGAGATTCAGGTGCTCAAGGGCCTGCATCTGGGCGTGGGCAAGGGTCAGAAGGTGGCCCTGGTGGGTCCATCGGGCTGTGGAAAGTCCACGTGCATCCAGCTCATCCAGCGATTCTACGACGTGGACAACGGAGCTGCGCTCATAGATGAGCGCGATGTGCGCGACGTAACCATGAGCAATCTTCGCAACCAGTTGGGTATCGTCTCCCAGGAGCCGATCCTCTTCGATCGCACCATCAGGGAAAATATCGCTTACGGTGACAACTCGAGGTCGGTGACCGATCAGGAAATCATCTCCGCCTGCAAGAAGTCCAATATCCACGAATTCATCGCTAACTTACCCTTGGTAAATTAACTTATTTTGAGTTCTCATTTGCATGTTTATTAATTTACTTCCATCTATCTTAGGGTTATGACACGCGAATGGGTGAAAAGGGTGCCCAGTTGTCTGGAGGTCAGAAGCAGCGCATTGCTATCGCCAGAGCCCTTATTCGGAATCCCAAGATCATGTTGCTGGATGAGGCCACCTCTGCCTTGGACGCTGAAAGTGAAAAGGTGTGTGTAAAAAACCATACGAGTATCCAAGAACCCACTTGATTATTCAAATCCCTGCCAGGTTGTCCAAGATGCACTCGATGCCGCCTCCGAGGGCCGTACCACGATCAGTATAGCCCATCGACTGTCCACCGTTGTCCACTCGGATGTGATCTTTGTCTTCGAGAACGGAGTGGTCTGCGAAACAGGCGACCACAAGCAACTGCTCGCCAATCGGGGGCTCTACTACACGCTCTACAAACTCCAGAGCGGAGCCATGTAGATACATAGTCATAGATCTAGTCAACCATTTAGCTTAGTGAATTGCGAACAACGACCTTTTCTAGTATATGTACAAAAAAACTCCTTAGTTTAGTTAAGATAAGATTATTTATCACAGATTATTGTGTAATATCTCGAGGAACTTAAGAAAAGATAGTCAAATCTTTAATTTAATATTCGAAGAAGAATAAAGATATTTTTGTATGTAAATGTTTGTTTTTGTTTTATTTTAAGTTTACATCGATTTGTTTAAATTTAATTGCATATTACCCAGTCGAATTGGTTGTCCACTGGAAACCAACATACAATTTAGCTTAAAGTAGGACCTCCAAGTGATCATCTGTTTAGTTGTCCGCGTCTAGAACGCCGTGGCCGCCTTGCGAATTGAGTTTTTGTGCTGTGCTCGTTATTGTACAACTACAACTAGTTTAGAATATACGTAAAAATAATCAAAATCTTACAGGAACACAACACAACACTGACCACGCGATCCAGATAAGGAAGGAATCCGCCTGATTGCATAATAAACAATAAAAACTTTATGCAGTCGCTCGTTTCGGTTCCCTGGCGGCTTGGTCTATGTCTTTACGCTTGGAAGTCACATCGTCTGATTCGACCTAATCGCATCTGATAGAATTTACTACACAGTTTTTTTGGGTAAATGCTTGTGGCTTTGTGTGATTCATGATTCGGAAAGGAATATGACGTGTTTGTGTTTAACGTAGAACTTAATCGAAATCCAGAAGCGGTTATTATTAAATAGGGGAACAACAACTATGACTATGGTTGCCTAATTTAGTTCTTCTCTTCCTTCTTGGCATCGCCAGAAGTGTCGCTTGAACTGCTGCTGTCGGAAGATCCAGCTCCAGCTCCAGCGCCGCTCTCGCGCTCCGCAGACATCTGAAATTGGCCAATTACGTCAGTATACAATATACCACTATCGAAGCCTAGAGGGCCAACAACTCACCTTCTTGTAGGCCAGCTCGAAGAGCTTGAGGGACGACTGCTGCAGCGAAGAGGTGGCCTTCCTGACTTCCTCAAGGTCGGCGGTCTCCTTGTTGGCCAGCAACGTGCGCAGATCAGCAATCTCCTTCTTCAGCTTCTCGCACTGCAATTGAATAGGATTAGTATTTTTAAGGGATATGGCAGTTTCGCTTTATTGATTACCTCCTCGGCGGGCAGCTGGCTCTTGAACTCCTCCATCTTGGTCTCGGTGTCGTGGACTATGCTCTCGCCCTGGTTGACGATCTCGATCAGCTCACGCTTTTGCTTGTCGGCTGTAGCGTATTCCTCGGCCTTTTTGATCATGTTCTCAATTTCGTCCTTACTCAGACCTCCGCTGGACTGGATGACGATCTGCTGCTCCTTGCCGGTGCCCTTGTCCTTGGCCGACACGTGCACAATGCCGTTGGCATCGATGTCGAACACCACCTCGATCTGCGGCACGCCGCGGGGTGCCGGGGGAATTCCCACCAGTGTGAAGGCGCCGAGCAGCTTGTTGTCGTTGGCCATCTCACGCTCGCCTTGGTGCACCTTGATCTCCACCTGGGTCTGGCCATCGCTGGCCGTCGAGAAGACCTGCGACTTCTTGGTGGGAATCGTCGTGTTGCGGGAAATCAGACGGGTGAACACTCCACCCAGAGTCTCGATACCCAGCGACAGGGGGGTAACGTCGAGCAGAAGCACATCGGTGACATCACCGGCCAACACACCACCCTGGACAGCGGCACCAACGGCCACAGCCTCATCGGGATTCACAGAGCGCGAGGGCTGGCGTCCGAAGAGCTCCTGCACGGTGGACTGCACCTTGGGCATACGGGTCATACCGCCCACCAAGAGCACCTCTCCGATCTCAGACTTCGCGACCTCGGCATCGGACAGAGCCTTCTGGCAGGGCTGGATGGTGCGCTTGATCAGATCGCCCACCAGGCTCTCCAGCTTGGAGCGGGTCATCTTCAGGTTCATGTGCTGGGGACCGGCGGCATCCATGGTCAGATAGGGCAGATTGATGTCAGTCTGCTGGGAGGAGGACAGCTCGCACTTGGCCTTCTCGGCGGCCTCCTTCAGGCGCTGCATGGCAATGTTGTCCTTGCGGATGTCAATTCCACTGTCCTTCTTGAACTCGGCCACCAGAAAGTTGACGATGTGGTTGTCGAAGTCCTCACCGCCCAGCAGGGTATCACCGTTGGTAGACTTGACCTCGAACACGCCCTTTTGGATCTCCAGAATCGAAATATCGAAGGTGCCGCCACCCAAATCGTAAACGGCAATGCTGCAAGGATAATAATGGATTATTTCAGTTGTATACGTTGAAGATAGTGGTTTAGCAGCCAAATTTAAATTTTCTTATTTTTTTAAGTTAATTCAATTTATTTAAACTTTAAGACGACAAGGTGTAATAATTATAAAATGGATTTTTTGCTTTGTTATTTACTTAGAAATAAGGAACCATTGCTAAAGTACAAAATAACACAAGTGCATTTTTTTTTTTCAAGTTTACCATTACAAATTAAAAACAAATAAAATAACTGTTTTATAGAAACCGATAAATCAATTCAAGAAATTAAGATAAGCAACATATTTTTCAAAGCCAAAATTCCTAAAAACAAAGGCCAAAGGCATTTCTTTAACGATTTTCAATAAAAGTGCAACAAGAACCCATAATCACACTTGTGTTTTTCCTATCTTAACATCAAAAACTCACATTTTATCCTCCGTCTTGTCCATTCCGTAGGCCAGAGCGGCAGCAGTGGGCTCGTTGATCACGCGCAGCACATTGAGTCCGGCGATCTGACCGGCATCCTTGGTGGCCTGGCGCTGGGAGTCGTTGAAGTAGGCGGGCACGGTGACCACGGCGTTCTTCACGGGAGTGTTCAGGTACGCTTCGGCTGTCTCCTTCATCTTGATGAGGATGAAAGCACCGATCTGGGAGGGGGAGTACACCTTGCCGTCGGTGGAGGAGACCCAGGCATCGCCATTGGAGGCCTTGACGACCTTGTACGACAGGTTGGTGATGTCCTTCTTCACCTCGGGATCATCGAAACGTCTGCCGATCAGGCGCTTGGTGGCGTAGAAGGTGTTGGCCGAGTTGGTCACCGCCTGGCGCTTGGCGGGCATGCCCACCAGGCGTTCGCCGTCCTTGGTGAAGGCGACATGCGAGGGTGTTGTACGGGCTCCCTCGGCGTTCTCGATTACCTTGGCCTGCTTGCCCTCCATGACGGCCAGGCAGGAGTTGGTGGTGCCCAGATCGATGCCAATAACAGCACCTTTGACCTCGCCAGACCTACGAAAAGGGGGTGGAAAATTTGGTTTACACGGGCATATGCAAAGTGGGCTGATAAGGCCGCCGGCAACAAGTGCAGATAAGCACCACGTTGCCAACTATAGATATTTCCAAATAATCATTTAAGATTTCCTTAAATCTCCCCTGTTATGATGCAACTTAAGGTTGCTTCTGGAAATTCCTAAGTTTGCCGAGTGCTTACATAAGCGGTGTACGAAATTTGGAGAAATCTACGGATAAATGGGTAAACTGCACTTACTTGTAACGCTGCTGCACCGACAATCCATTGCTAGCACCTGGCAGATTCTGCAAAGAAAGAGGGGGTGCTCCGCTATAGAATCTTCCCGTAAAACATGAACCGCACGCCGCATGCCGCACTTTTTATATAATAGTCGGGGCGGGGGTCGAAGGGGGGGAAAAGGTACTTACGCGGAACATGCTAGAAGCCACCGAAATGTTGGAGGGCACCACGCCGGCCTGGCGGGCGAGACGGGGCAGAAACTTGGGTACGCGCAGCATTTTGGCTTTTTACTTCTGCAATTTCACACGACAATTGTCAAATTAAAAGCAAAAATTTCTTCAGAACGGCGGAGCACGTTTCTTCCCGTGAGAGGGCTTTAGGTAAGTGACGGTCTCGTCTCTAGCGGACTATGCGATAGTTCGCCGTGGTTCGTGAGCCAGAGCTCCCAGAGTTGCCAGCGCGCGTGGTGTTGTTTTCTTCAACTTCGATTGCGAGTTTCTGTGGTCTAAAAAATATTTAAATGTTTAACTTGGATTCCAGCACAATGTGGTGTGTTACATAGTTACAGAAAGCTAACTGGATTAAACGTGACGAAACGAAAGAGTTTTTAAAGGAGTAAAAAGCGAATCTAAACTTTTCGCACTAGGGTAATGAACATAAAATACATAAAATTATTTACAGGCCTGATATAATTTTAATAATATTAAAGGATATTTTTAAAATCCCACCCAGAATTAATAACAAATTTACCAATATGTTCTAAAGTTTTTGTCATTTCTAGCTGCCGATAGTTAATAAAGGTACCTCCATCTCACATCACTAGTTCGCCGTTCGTAAGCGAGACCATACTGGCGCAGTATGACCGCACGTCACAACAAAACCCCTTTGGAGCAAACCATCGGCACTATCGGCACTTTCAACACATGTATAGTCATTGCGTAAAAGTACCCAAAAATTTCGAAATCCCAAATTAACATAGAACGCCGGTGAGGCCCGTGCGCTGCCCCGTCCCCGCCCCTCTTCAAATCCGAGCAGCAACCAAGCAGCGGGTTCAGATCAGCGACATGGCATCGGATCACGACGAGTCCGACGCGGAGCTGGACGAGAACTACTACACATTTCTTAATTTGCCCCGGGATGTAAGTGCAGCGCCACCGGCCGGTAGCTAATAGTAGCTAATCTTCTCTTCTCCCATTCGCAGGCCACCACGGAGCAGATCAACACGGCGTACCGGAAACAGAGCCGCATCTTCCATCCGGACAAGCACCTGGAGCCGGAGAGCAAGAAGAAGGCCGAGATCATGTTTAACCGCACCAAGCGTGCCTACGAGGTGCTCTCGGATCCGCAGCAGCGGGCCATCTACGACTCCGTGGGCGAGAAGGGCCTGCGCACCGAGGGCTGGGAGATTCTCCACCGGACGAAGACTCCGGCCGAGATCCGGGAGGAGTACGACCGGCTGGCCCAGGCGGCCGCCGAGCGACGCCTCCAGCAGCGCACGAATCCGCGGGGCAACATCACCATCAACGTCAACGCCACGGAGATCTTTGCGCCGTACGACGACTCCGAGATGCCGCGCGTCGAGATTGGCTCCATGAGCATTGCCCAGTCCATCGAGGCTCCCATCACGCGCAAGGACATGATCATCATGAGCGGCAACCTGTACTCCTCCAATGGCAATGGCAGCGGTGGCTTCGTAATCGCCGGACGACGGCTGCTCAACAAGGGTTGGCTAGAGCTGTGTGCCGGAGCGGGAAACGGATTCCTTCTGGGTCTCAAGGGTATGTCTTTATCTTAATCTCTGACCTGCAACGAATACATAGGATTTCCTTTTAAGGTGGCCGAACACTGAGTCAAAAGGTAACCGTGAACGGTGGTACTAACCTTAACTTCCGGGACCAAGGCGTCATACCCGCCCTGTTCTCCACGCTGGCCGTGCAGCTGGACAAGCACACGATGGGCAGCCTGACGCTGAACGCCGGTCCGCAGTCCTCCATGTCCACGCAGATCGATCACTCCAAGGAGACGTACTCGCTGAGCTCGTCACTGGTGATTGGCACGCCGCACGTGTACTTCGGGCTGTCCTACACCCGCAAAATGATGGAGAACGAGCTGAAGATGAAGCTGGCGGCCAAGTAGGAAGTTCAAACAAGCTGTATATCTAGTTTACTAATGAGTTCTACTTTCGAAGGGTTGGAACCTTCGGCTTTATGGGCGAGTATGGAGTGGAGAAGAAGGTTTCCAAGTACAGCTCAGTGACGGCCATGGTGTCGATTGGCGTGCCTTCCGGAGTTATACTCAAATTCAAGTGTGTGAATTTACAAAAGCTTTGAAACACCCATTTCACTACCAATCTCTCACCCAGAATACTGCGTTCAAATCAATCGTACGTGTTCCCCATCCACCTGAGCGACGAGATTGTGCCCGCGGCGGTATTCTACGCCTCGGTGACCCCGGTGATTGCGTGGTTCCTCATCAAAAAGACTGTGATGGACCCCATGGAGGCGGAGCGCAAGAGCATTGAGGTGGAGCGGACGAAGCGGCAGAACGAGCAGAGGCTGTCAGCCAAGCGGCAGGAGGCAAGTGCCGCCGTCCACCTAATGCAGGCCACGTACCACCGCATCATGACCGAGGAGCTGGAAAGGACGGGTCTGATCGTCACTCGAGCCGTGTACGGCTGCACGGCGGAGGGCGGCAGCCAATTCAAGCCGGAGCAGTCCCTGGACGTCACAGTGCCCATTCAGTGCATGGTCAAGGACGGAACCCTGCATCTGCACGATTCCTCGAAGGTGGGTCTTTTCCTATATAGACATAGATTGTCATTCTGAAAGAGATCTTATTTGATTTCATCACCCAGAGCGACCTGCCCGGTTTCTATGATCCCAGCATCGGGGAGGACAAGATTCTGCGCATAGAGTACACCTACCAGAACCAGTTCAAAGTGATCAACGTCAAGGACAACGAGCCGCTGCGACTGCCATTGCCAGGATAGTGGGGCCTCGCTGCTCTACACTGCAATTAGTTTAAATCTTCAGTTGTGTTTGTAACTTGTTTTTATTCTTGATAGAAAAGACCCATTCCCAGGACTTGGGGGCAAGTATCGCCAGTTCGTATGTTGCCCCAATTTACAATACCATTCTGTAACTCGCTATTTTTGGGATACCTACGCGATCCGAAGCGCGCAATAAACCACAAAAATATGAAATAGTATTTGATTGACACTGCTTTGTAACTATTTGATTTGATTTTTTATTGATATTGTTTTGCAGATATTTATATTTGCCAAACAACATTCGCTTTTGTAAATTTTTAAGTTTTTTTAATGATTTACTTTTTATTAAACATAATAAATTTTAAACAAATCCAGGTGATAGTGATGGATTATTCAAATATATCGCCAAAAACTATCGGTTGTCGGTGGCAGGGGGAATGGCGCAGACCTGGCAACCCTGCTCGGGGGGAGAGATTCACCTGACTTTTCTGTTTTGGACTCAGGAGTTTTAACGCTTTTTGTTCGGTTGGCGAATGTTTTCCGCGTGAAAATGTCCGTTCGCAGCGCCAGAGCGTCGAGCAAGGTATGATGCAATCCGCGGACCATGTCCCTGTTCACAACGGCGAATCTCATTCGCTTCCTGGCCGGCGCGATTTTCTTGTTGCTGGTGCTTAACTTTGTGGTCTTCCGCACCGACGGAGCCAGCGGCACGTCCCTCAGCAAGCTCAGGTGAGTTGCAGTTGTCAATCCTCCGAAATAAGGACTAAATATCCCCGCATATAGCATCCGGCGCGTGCACAAATATGCGCATATCTACGGGAACGCCAGCAGCGAAGGAGGAGCACGAGCACGGCTGCCCGCTGCTCCGCTCGCCTTGTCCAAGGACAGGGAGCGGGATAGGGAGCGGGAGCGGGACCGCGAGCTGCACGGCGGACCCAACTCCACCTCAACGACTGTGATTGCCACGGCAAACTTTACTTCCATTCCACAAGACTTAACGCGCTTCCTGCTGGGCACGCGCAAGCCGTTGCCCCCGGCACAGAAATCCGCATCCGCCCTCCTCGCCAACTGCACTGATCCCGATCCCCGCGATGGTGAGCAGCTCTCCTCGGACTTTGGACTTGGCCAGAGTGAAATGTCAACCCTTTCCTTTCCAGGTGGACCCATCACGCCCAACACCACCCTTGAATCTCTAGACATAATCGAAGCCGAGCTGGGTCCCCTCCTGCGCCCTGGCGGCGCCTTCGAGCCGGACAATTGCCAGGCCCAGCACCATGTGGCCATTGTGGTGCCCTTCCGCGACCGATACGCCCATCTGTCCGTCTTCCTGCGCAACATCCACCCGTTCCTGATGAAGCAACGCATCGCCTATCGCATTTTCATTGTGGAACAGACCAACGGAAAGCCCTTCAATCGGGCTGCCATGATGAACATTGGTTATTTGGAGGCCTTAAAGCTGTACCAGTGGGATTGTTTCATATTCCACGACGTCGATCTTCTGCCTTTGGACGACCGCAATCTCTACAACTGTCCACGTCAGCCGCGGCATATGTCGGTGGCCATAGACACGCTGAATTTCAGGTAGGTACTTTGGCTTTCAGGCACAGCCCATAGATAAGAACTTAAAATAATCAACATTGAATAACTTGTTTCTTTGCCAGGTTGCCTTATCGATCAATATTTGGAGGAGTGTCCGCCATGACGCGTGAGCACTTCCAGGCCGTCAATGGGTTCTCCAACTCGTTCTTCGGCTGGGGCGGCGAGGATGACGACATGTCCAACCGGTTGAAGCATGCCAACCTATTCATATCAAGGTATCCCGTCAACATAGCCCGCTATAAGATGCTGAAGCATCAGAAGGAGAAGGCCAATCCAAAGCGGTGAGTTAGTATAATCCCATAATTCAGGATCCAAAACCTCATTTTCCCTTATCAAACAGCTATGAGAACCTCCAAAACGGCATGAGTAAAATAGAACAGGACGGGATTAACTCGATCAAGTATGCCATCTACAGCATCAAGCAGTTTCCAACCTTCACTTGGTATTTAGCTGAGCTAAAGAACTCCGAGCGCAAGAGTTAGCCTGCAAAACAGACAGCGTTACAATACGTGACCTTTCCAACTATCTAATATGCGTATGTACAAAGGACAACATTACTTTCACGAACGGTAGTCTCTTTTAATAGAATGTCAGATCGTGGCAACATGATTAGTATATTAGACACATATTGTGTATATGGTAGTAAGTCCAGTAACTAAACTCATATTACGATGTAGTATACTTTTAATCCATCATTTAGCTTCAATTCGTACTCAAAAGAACAACAGTAAGAACTCGTCTCTGTAGCAATAATCCTCCCGTTCACGTTCACTACTCAAAGTGCTCAATGATACTTAGGTATATACTATATTATAACATTTTGTTAGTTTTTGTATTGTTTTTGTGTTTCTTTCGTTTTCGTATTCGTTTTTGTTATTCCACTATTGTACTTTATCAACTTCTCAAAAGAAAGCTACACCTACTCCTACAAGGTGAAATGTAGGTATTACTTTTGTGATATGCAAATTGTTATTCGATCAGAACGATTTATACCAAAATAAACTTATAAAAACTTTTACTATACCAAACTCGAAAGTTTAGCATACCCCCACGCAAAGTCATCAATCCATTCAAAAACGCACTCAAACAGTTCATCGCTTCGTTTGTTAGATCTCGTTTTTTATTATGGTTACTACGTGTATTAGAGATAGTATTTATGGCTCTGTAACGACTGGGTTACCTTTTAAGTCGCAGTTACGATTATGCTTTATGATTAGTGGGTATTCGGGGGCGCTGGCGAAACGAATAATAGGGGGAATTGGATTCCACGGCTCATTTATTAGTGTTTGGTATGCGGTATGCAAATTACAGTTAAAACAATTGGCATCGAGTAAACTATTTGGGCATCCCACTGGCAAATTTAAATGCTTGAGCAACAATTTTGAGCAATTTTGGTTGGGGCGAACAATCAAATCCGAAAATCCGAAAAAATATAACAATTGGGCCATCCATGGATGCCGCTTCACAAATTATATACAAAGACGATAATTTATAGATAGATAGACATAAAATTTGGCAAACAAATTACGCGTACAACGATTAGAGCAACCAATTGACAAGCAAACCCAATAGAAGCTAGACGACCTAGTAGAGAGCAATTAAAGACGCGGGGCAGGATTTAGCGTTAGACCTATTAAGGGCAAATATTAGAAACCTATGTACAAGTAACGATATGCCGGCGATGTCCGCCCAACTACATAATGGAGCAGGGCATGGCACAGCAGAGGGGCAGGCACACGGGCACCACGGCGCCGCCGGACTTGGTTTTCGTCTTTGACTTGGAGCCGGACTCGTACTCGTACATTCCGGAACCCTTGGCCCAGCGACCCTGCAAATATTCCGATTTGGGATCATGTTCCACCTCAAAGTTATAAGTATACTCACGCCAGAAGCAGAGCCAGCATGCATCTCCTCGCGCTTCATGACGATGGTGTCGTGTCCGGGCGGATAGTACACCTCCTTGCCCGCCTTGTTCACGGATGGCACATGTTGCTGGTTGGGCGAGGCCACCGCCGTCTCGATTTCACGCTTGCGCACTGGAGTCTCAATGTCCACACGATCCACATGGTCAGTGGTCTGAAAAGCAGAGAGCAAATACGGTAAGTGAAAGCCTTAACACAACATCGAATCTGTATTTATGATGTCATAAAAGTCTTACCTCTACAAGTTTACTGTTTACAAGTTATGGCAGTAATTGAGGTATCAGAAATGACATACAACTCTAATTCTTAATTACATTTTAGGTAGGTTGTGATAAGTTCTTATCTAGAGGCACGCTTTATAAGCAGTTTAAAATATTGTTGGTTTGTTAATACGTTTGTGAACATGTTAGTAGGTGAAAAGCGGAAAAACTAAATGGTGAGCTCTATTACCATAAGTTTTTATATCTTTTCATAAATTTTAATATTTTGTTTAAATATTTTTGAGAACACGAAAAGAGGTTCCAGAAGAGAAACCTCTGTCTTAGTTAATTAGAATTAAGATATGTTATTTTTGAAATTTGTATCAATTTGTCAAAGCGAAATTAGGTTTTAGGTTTTTGTAAACGTGTACTTACAGTTCCGAAGGACTGCATCAGATCGTCCACCCGCTGAGGAGGATTGCTGTTCACCGGATACTCAACACCGTCCACGGGGAATGGTGATGGCGAGCCGTAGTCGGGACCACGTCGGTTGTTCGTGTTGGTGGTCGAGGAGTACTTGTAGCTGTAAGTGCTCGTGTTCGGGGGATACCCGTTTCCGTTTGGTGGCTGCTGTGGCGGATACGCGTTGTTGGGCGGCAGCTGCTTCAGTGGAGCGGATTGGGGTAGACCCGGCTCGTAGGGTCCGCCGTTGGGCGGCCCATGAATGCTGTTCACCGTGTTCGAGGTCTCCGTCTCCTTGTAGTAATAGCGATTCACGCCCGGCTGCAGCGGTTGACTGTGTGGTCCAATTGCGGGTGCTCCGTAGTTGGGACTGTGGGCCGGACTGTGCGGCGGATAACGCTGCTGCGGCGGCAGCTCATTGACTGTGTTCACGTGATCCGTCTTGTGGATATTGTAGATGATGGTACGGTTGCCCGGCGGAGTTCCGGCCGGTCCCGGTCCCGATCCCAGTGGCAGCTGGCGGGGCTGGGGGCTCACGCCCCGGGTGGTGGTCTCCTTGTGCTCCCGGATCTCGTAGGACTGGTTGCTCACCACCGGCCGATCATTTTGCCTGTTCAGCGTGGAGTAGCTCTCCGTGTTGTAGACCACGGTCTGCGGCACATGCGATGGCTGTGGGTGCGGGATCGGCGACAGCTGCGAGAAGTTCTGGCTGGAGTTGTGGCTCTCGTGCAGTTTGTAGCTGCTGCTCAGCGTATTCGAGTTGCTCAGGTTGTGAGTGCGGTTAATGGTGCTGGTGTTGCTACCGGGTCCTGTGGCCGGAATCTCGTACGTGTAGGTCCTCACCGTGGTGGTCACCTTGGTGCCCGGAGCGGGCAAGATGCCATCGCTCAGGGCGATGTCCTGCAGCTCCTTGTCGATGGTGGTGCCACTGGTCAACGTCTGCTGCTGGGTGCTGCTGGTCGTGGCTGGCAGCAGCTCCACGTTGTTGTTAATGGTGCGATTGCTCTCGTAGATCTTCGACTTGCTCTCGTAATGTCCTCCGCTAGGTGATTGGGCTGCAAGTAGTTAAAATTTTAAATTAGTAAGCAAGATAAAATTTGACTCTCTTTTTTTTCAAATTAAGACCAGCAGAAATTTTTTAAAAACAACTCAAAAATGCTTAAATTGTAAGTTATTTGTAAACATATTTTGTAGATAAACAGGATTAATTAAAAGTAATTGGGGAAATAAATAAATTAGTTTAAATAAATACTTAAATATTAAAAAAATATTTTCTTTAATTGAGAATGCCAATAATACTGAGTTCCACAGAAGTATAAATGGCGCTGGTAAAAAAAACGTAGTACATAAAAATACAAAATAATACTTCATTTAAACATTATTCGCTTTGATTTTTATCTATTGCGGTTTTTAATTATTTTAAATAGTAAAATTATAACATATTTCTCATATTTTGGATACTTTTGGAACTGATTTTAATATTTTAATAGCCTTTGACTATTTTATTTGTTATCAGTGCGGCTATAAAGGGCTTGCGGGATAAAAACATTTGATGAGTCTTACCTAAGTATAGGGCTTTTCCTTGGTCTGATAATCATCCCGCTTCAAGCTCGAATACTTGGCCGTAGACTGAAGGGTGCTATAGTCGGTGGGATTGAAGGTCTCCACATCATCGATAAAGGGCTGTTGGCCTCCAGAACCCGAGTGTTTGGTGGTCTTGACCACTCGCGTAGTCCTCGTTACAGTGCCCGAAGGATCAGTGCGTTCACTAAAACAAAACCATATTTAAAGTCCCTTAGAAACTGTTTATAATTTTAACAACTGAAATAAAAACCCACAGCGTTCTATAGGTTGTTCCATTGCTGGGCAGCAGATCGCGATCCCTGTTGGTAATCTGGCGCTCCTGCTTCAAATCCTCCAGCAATGCATCCAATTGGTCTATGTTCTGGTCGGGAGATTTACCCTGATAGGACAAACTATTGTCTCCAGCGCTTGAGTATTGATAGGATGACTTCTTATAGGCGTAGTTCTTGTCGTTCTAAATCAATAGTGACATAAAAATCAGCTATAGTCAAATGGATCATTAATCAAGGCCTTACCCTGCCCCATTTCGAAGGCTTGTCCCGCAACGAGGATGAGTAATTTTCCGAACTGCTCGAGTACTGCATTTCCAATTAGTTTTTTTCTGAAACGGAAACCAATATCATTCATAAATTATTCAAATTCTACGTGTGAGTAAGTGAAACGAGTCGTGGGTGTCTGCGAGACACGTAATCACGGATTGCGACCCCGAACAGCAGGTTGATTTCGCTCCAAGGCGGTTCGCAAGAATCCGAATCCCAAGCATTTTTCCCACCCACGCGACCATACGAAAATGGCCGCATTCGGCATTCTGAAGTGAGAACTTGTGGCGCATTAATGGAAGCTTAAGTCATCTGAAGTGGGCATCACTCGAGCACACAAAGCAGGGAATACCAAATAACAATGAACATGAACCGCCAGAGGCTGTCATCCGGAGATGAAATGCCCTGGAAAGTGGCAGAAGTGGTTCTAAAACACTGAAGCTTCTAGGCCTTACAAGGCAGATGTTGAAATGTTTTAGTTGGCTGGACTAGTAAGAAAAATCCCCATCGACCATATTTCACATTTTATAATAAAACAACAATATAATTTGGCAATGATATTAATTAAACAACTTAACTATGATCGTAAAATCCTGTATTTATATACCAGTACGTTAAAGGTATACAAGTTTATCTAAAGCACTTTTACACCATATACTAAATAAGTAAATTCATCTTTTTAAAAATTATTCTACATTTATAGATACATTTTAAAATCCATAAAAAGCAGTTCAAAACAGTTTTCTTTAATAATAAAAAATTATTCTTAAAAAATTTAAATAAGTATGTACATACATCTATTTATAGAAGAGTGAAACAGAACCTTAAATTATAGCTTTGTATATAATTGTTTCAATCAATATGCCATAAAAATCTAATTGTCAGTTGTGAAGCTTGTTATATAAACAATAAATTCTAACAACTTTGAAATTTCAAGGCTAAATATGAGACTTTTCAAATTGTTTTGTATGTAAATATTAACTTAAAATACAATTTCTTAATTGTCGATCCCTTCAAATTAGAACTACCCTTTGGCAGTGAAACCTTCAAAATTGCTGGCATTGATTTTCAGAACTGGCACACACGCAAAAACAAGACAAAAACCCAGGGGCAAAAAGTCAAAAATTCAATGTCAAACAGGTTTTCACTTTCAACGTGTCCTTAAACTCCTTTTTTGTCTGGGCCGGAACACAAGGTGCACACACTCATGCACGAGATTACACACATATATGCATCTGTATACATACATATGTATCTTTTGGGTCGCCTTTATTTTGTTGTGGATGCAGTTTTTGTTTTGTCGATTTTTAGCGATAGCCTTGGGGAGAGAGATAGTCGGTGATGATGCAAAAATTCGAGATACGAGAAGGATGACCGACTGGCGATGATGTCATAAGGCGAAGCTTTTGACAGCAACTGCATTAAACGTCAACGCTAACTGGCTTAAGTAATCAAATCAAGGCGAGCTAAATAAATCACCTTTTGAATGGTGATTTCGGCGGGGATGCTACGCCATATGGTCAACAGCATAGAGCTAATAAAGACACACAAAACACAAATAATAAAGCCTCACGTCAGCCAAATACACGCATAAAATATCATAATATAAATATAAAAGGCCAAATCTAATTGATGCTGCCGCCAGCGTCGCCCCCTCCGCCTCCTTCCCACCCACTAAATAGCAAATCGTATATAGCAAATCGTATATAGTGTATCCCCCGATCTCAGCACGTTTTTAGCTGTTCTCTGGGCCTCACTTTGGCGACAATAACAATAATAAAAACAAAAACAAAAACAAAACGCAGAGAGAGCGGAGCCCGTGTTTTGTTTTTGCATATGTACAGTGTACACACGCAGGTCAGAAATGATCTCATATACTCAAATACTCGGATCGAAGCTATGGGGAAACATGTTGCTCTGTCTGCCTGGCGATTGGAATTAACATTAACCCCTTGAACGACTACGTTCCATATTGTCTGTACTTTGGTCACCGAACACTGATCATTGAGGCATTTTTATAGTTTCATGAATGAAAAACTTGGCATTACGTGTTATTTTAATGATCGAAGTCATAAGATGTGTAACGTACAAACACTAATTTTTTTTTTTTTTTTTTTTTTAATTTTACCATTGTTGGCAAGCAATCCGTTTAACTAAAATAGCTCAGGTTTACTTTATTTAGAATTTGGAGTCTTCTTAGCGTTAGACTGATGTCTACTAGACTTAAAGCTAAATTGTTTTCATGGTTATGAAGTCTGTCCACGATTTCTTACTAAATCTATTCATCTCTTCTTTTATGGTTGGTGTATTTAGATTTTTAAAATATTAGAATTAGATACGCTGGAGTATCCTTCTAAGGATATCGTCTATATATAGATGAACACAACAAACTTAAAGAATGTTGTATATAGTAGCAGGGATCACTGGAATACTGCTAAATTATTAACCATAAAATTTACTTATTGGCAAAAAAAAAGATTGCCAATAAAAAAAATCCGAAAAAAAATGTTTTCCTTTTTATTTTCCTTCTAAGTCTTAAATTTTAACTAAATATTTATTTGAAGTTCTCAGAAAACATTAAAATTACGACAATAAATTAAACTTAATTTTATGCTTGCAAAATTTAGTTTAATTTGCATTAATCTTCAGAATTTATTAGCTCAAGTTAAGGCATTAATGATTAATGATTTTAAATCAAACTGAGTCATTTACGAAAATCCTGCGCGAAAGTAAACATCTTAAAAGGTGGGATGTATGTATGCTATGAATCACGTGTACAATTATGGAAAATATTATTACATTTTCTAAAAATGTTTATATTTTGTTGAGAAATGTAAGATAACGTGTACTTGTTATTTTTCTTATTATTCTTAGGTAACTCATTTATATTTCAAAAAATGATTTTGAAAATTTATTTAAATTTAAGAAAACACATTTTATAACACAAAGAAAGTGGAAGTCAAAGATCAAATCTTATAAGAACACCCAAAAATGTTTTGTTGTTTTCCCAAATTGGGGGAGTTGTATTACAATGGGTTAAACCATCGAAGTGGGCGGGGTTTCGGAAAGGGGAAGCGAGATCGCTGATCACAGATCGCCAAATACCAGATCGCATACGTAGGCAATGGCAAACAAAATCGTAAAATAAACAAATAGCGGGCTAACAACGAGTTTGAAATGGCCAAAAAAAAAAAAAAGCGAAGGTGTTGTTGTCGTCGCCGCCGTTCTGTTGTTGAAATTTCCGAAAATCAAATCGAAACGTAGGCGAAATTTAACGTCTATATATGCGCCAGGCAGGCATGTATCATTATCTATATGTGTTCTAGACACCAGTGTGCTGCGTATCTGTGTGTCGAGTTGCCAATTTGTGGCACCCACACAAAACAATCCACGAGTTCAAGCCAAGCGGACATAAACAAGCTATAGACGCCGTTTGAACTTGGCTAAATTAAACGAAAGTTTAGCGAGCATACAGATGCAAAGATACTCAGCTAATGGGCGAATTTCCGAACACTTTTCGACTTTCGACTTTTGCCGAGCCATTTTTTTTTTCGTCGGTATATGAAAACAAATAATTCTATTTATAGTTCACTGCCACTGTTCTTTCAATTTGAATACTGCGCTGTCGGTCGGTTCCGTGGGGAAATGGAAATAAATCGAGTGTACGTACGAGTGCCCACCGTACATGAATCATCTGGCCAAGAAGAGATACACAACCAATCTGCCAGATACATCGCTACATGGTCGGGGAGGATGCGTTTCTGCTGCTTTTCGAATTTCACTTCAAAAAGCGAGTACTTCCACGTACATGCAGTACGTGAAATGTGAAATACCACGACAACGAAAACTCGTTTCTGTTTCTATCTGCGGTTTCGAGCTCCTCTTCCATAGGCTATAGACATAGACCAAAAAGAAACAACAGCCCACACACTCTCTTTCGTCTTTCGTTTTTCGTCTAGTTATTTCTCTCGCACAAATACTTGCAGCACTCACTGTGCACTTTTCCAAAACTCCAAAAACGCAACTACCAGGCCAGGTACCAGCTACCAGCTACAGTTCAATGGGGAAGGAAATTCGTTGGTAAGTGTATTAGTGTTCGATCGCTCCCAGCACTTGAGTGTAACGGTTCGCGCAGTGTTAGGTTTTTCGCTGTGGTAACGGATCTTTGGATCTTCGGATCTTGACGCGTCGCTAGCTCGGGCGGTACTGAGGCCTCCGATCCGCACTTGCCACCAGCTATCGCCATCCCCATCCCCATCCCCATCCCCGCCAGTGCGATCCGATCCGATCCGATGGCAACTTGCTCCGGAGACGCAGCTCGGACCTGTTCGCCCGAGTTGGAGAGCATCTGGGAGGCGGGAGAATGGCCCATGACGATAGCCTCTCTCGGCTTTCGGTTGCAAAGCTCTCAAAAAGCTTTTCTCTCCGCAACTAATGCCAATTGATCGGGCGATAAAGAACGAGAAGTGTATTTATTTGATCAGAAATATTAAACACCCTTGGTGAATTTAAAATATACAGTTTAAATTATATTTTACATTACCTTTTGGTGTGTAAGTAAGTGTAATAGATCAAAGTCTGACAAGATATAAAACTAAGATACTCAATAAAACTCTTTTTCGCCATAAACAGACCCAATACCTTAGCTTCTAAAATATTTTGAGAATTTTAAAACAAGAAAACTTTGTTTTCCATAATTATTGAGCAATCGGTTCATTTGATAAAAGTTTGAGTTTCCAATTCAATGTTTTTTAATTGAAAACATATGTACCTAATAACCGGAAATATCCAAATCAGATTACCCGCTTCAAAGTCTGAACTGAAAAACAAAGCTACTCTGATAAAAATTCACGAAAACCACCACCAATTTGACTTCCAAAACGCGTGATTGTTTTTTTTTTTCTTTTTTGCAATCGATCGTAAGCGTGTACATATTGTATGTATGAATAACACAAATAAGCAAACCAATTTTAAATTGAAGCTTGCGAAGTTTTAAATCCCAACTAAGCGACCCTGTAGAACGACCTCTTCTATGCCTGCTTTAATGGGTCAAATAATTTGATTAAATTTAAATGACAGCCGACTGTTTAAAATGAGCAAACAATTCGAAGATGCTCCAGTTTTTTTCCAATCCATTATGCGCCATACATTTAACAACAAAAGTTTACTTATAAAAAGCTCATGCACTTGTTGCCTCGTTTCCCCCAAAAAATCCGTTCTCGTTCGTTTACTCGATATAAAAGAGTCAAGTGTTTTCATTTTATTCACTCGTATTGCAGTAGAGTCGTCCATGATTATTGTGATCAGTGAATCTGAAGTTGATAAGCTTTTTTATAAAAAACAAAGACCGATAATGCCGGTTACAACTGAGGGGAGCAGCAGTTACGTTAAAATTACGATACTTAAGGTAGACAAAAGCGGCTGTACGGGCGGCGACGACCTAATCCTTGGCGGGCACCTCGATGACGCGCGGCTTGTCGATGATGCGGGCGGTCTTGTTGCCCTTCTCGACGATGCCGATGATCCATGCCTGGTAGCCCTCCTGCTTCTCGATGTCTTTGCAGTAGGCGGCGGCTTGCTCGCGCGGCAGGCAGATCAGCAATCCTCCCGAGGTCTCGGCCGAATGGCCCTGCAGCAGCTGGAACATGTTGCCGCACGCCTTGGCCACCGCGGCCATCTTGGCGATCACCGGCAGGTTGTGTATGACAAAGGATACGTCCTTCTTCTGATGGGCGGCCAGTGTTTGGGCGTGACCGAGCAGTCCGAATCCGGTGATGTCGGTGGCCCCGTGGGCATTGTACTTGTGCATGAGGCGAGCGGCCACTCTGTTGAGCCGCGACATGGAGTTCATGGCCCGGTGGTAGGCCTTGCGCACGTCCTCCTCGGACACCACCAGCTTGATGCGGTTCCAGCGCTCCGGCTGGTCAATCCACTGGTGGGCATTCACAGCCACTTGGGTGCCCAGTGGCTTGGTTAGGACAAGGACATCTCCCACTACGGCGTTATCTGGCACAATGTACTCATTAGGCTGGCAAATGGTGGAGGCCACCCCTCCAATGGTGCACCAGGGATTAACCACGCTCTGCCCTCCGGTCACAGTGGTGCCCGCCTCCAGAGCTGAGTCCTTGAAGCCCCGCATAATCAGTGGGATGACCACGTCGCGCTCCTTCTCCGTCATCTTGGTGCTGACCGCCAGAAGCATTAGCATGTTGTCACAATCGGTGACGCCCATGGCGTAGAGATCGCTCAGCACATTGGCGCAGGCAATCTTGCCCATCATGTAGGGGTCGTCGACGATGGGGTAGAAGAAGTCGGTGGTCTGCACCAGGCAGAGGCCGCCGTGTCGCAGCGGGATCACCGAGCAGTCCAGACCAATGCCGATCCGGGGAATGGCCACGTTGAGGAACTGCGGCTCCTGGTCCTGGGCGGAGTAATCCTGCTGCAGGGCGGACACCAGCTTGGAGAGCACATCCTGCGGCACCTTGCAGCCGCGTCCTTTGAGATCCGCGAAGCGGGTGAGCCGAAAAGAACCATCCAGATCGTGGGCTGTGGGATCGAAAGGACGACGCAGCTCGGCGTCGCCACCGCCATGGAGCTCCAAATGGGCCGAGTTCAGGACATCAGCGGCGTAGCTCATCTTGCTTTACGGCTGAAGGATAAGAAAATCTGATTATGAATGGGTATGACCAATTAACGCACTTTTGCCGCGCAACAAAACATAATGGTCCACACTATGCAGCGAGTAACTCGCGTTCTCCCCGGTCACCAATACCACAGCGCTCAGACGTGTATGTACACGGATTTTCCGCTGCGTGTGTGTAGCGCGGCCTGTGATTGGCTGTTGCCGCGATGGCGGCTAAAACGGGCGAAGTCAGTATTTCTCCCCGTCGGCGAGGCGAGAAACGTGAACAATGCCCACTCATTTCAATTGCAAAATGCCAAAAAAGTGCACACTTTTATATTTCACACTTTATCGGTGGTAATTGGTAAAGACTTTACACTTACGTTTGCTTGTGCGAATCTACAACGAGAATTGTACGGGTCGTCAGCAAATTTTATTTATTTTGCGCCTGGTTTTTGCTTTTTCAACGAGCGAGATGCAGTGTTACCAGATGGTAAAACTTTTTTTTTCTCAAATGCTAGTGGGCCGTAATTGTGAAACGATGGAGCATGGAACAAGGCGGGCTTTTTTCATTTTTGAATTTTCTGGCTAATTAGCTCGATAATCAAAAACATTTAATTGTAGAATTCTACAGAATAGAAATAACTAACGATATTAATTGGAAAACAAGTGTATATATTGAGATATGGGTTTTGTGATTGGGGGCGGACCGAACTGAATTGCAGGCGATAATCAAGGGCGATAGTTCTATGCAGGGCTGTCGAATCTATCGATAAAAACAGGCGCCCAAAGTAAAATAAATAAAACATGTTATTTATGCGAAATAAAAGGTAAATCCAACTGAAAGTTGTCATTCACTTTTGGAAACCTTCCCGGACAAAATATTAAGTGAAAAACAACTTCATGGACTGTTTAAACAGCACAAAAGAGAGCGCCAGAAAGAGGCAAAGAGCGGTCATCAAAACCTGTTGCGCCAGCAGAGTGAAAAGTAAAAGTGAGTAGGAAACCACTAACATATTTACCTTTGTTCGTTGATAAGCCAAGTAGTATATATCTGCACAGCTTAAAAAAGCCCTATTCACTCAAGCGGAAAACTCCATAGACAAAGAAGTATAACTTCCAGAAGGCAGCACCCACAAAAGACTTGAGCAACGAACTTGGTTGTGGGCAATGGGCTAAACTAAATTAAAACGCTGACGAAATCTCAAAAACCATGATTCAGCTACGCCTGCGCAGTCTCGTTCTGCTGCAATTTATAGCCTTGGCCAGTTCGGAATATGTATACGGCGAACCCGAGTTCAAGTGCCCCAAAAAGTGAGTTATTTTCTTTTAATTATGTATTTTCCTACTAATACTTTATTTAAAACAGAGCCAAGGCCTTGTACCCCTGCGAATGTGTCAAAGGTAGCGATAATGGTCTATATATACGCTGTAAGAATGTCAATCTGGCCACTTTATCCGTAGCCCTCCAAAATTTGGCCTCTTTTGACGTGCCAATCGAGGAGTTGACAATCTACAGGGGACATTTTGGTGCGTATTTTGACTAAACCATAAAATGTTGATATTTAAAATCATATTTCGTTTTCTAGTACGTCTGTATGGTCCTCTGTTTGCTCATATCAAGGCGCGCTTTCTGATCATAGAAGAAACTCCGCTGGCCACCATTGAGGATTATGTATTTTATGGAGTTAACAACACTTTGGAGGAAGTGCACCTACTCCGCACAAATCTAAGCCAGATAGGACCATTAGGATTTGGAGTAAGCATAACATTTCATACCCAAAAATTGCTTATATATTCAAAAAATACCTTTATAGATTCTTGGAAAAACGAAGGAACTTGTAATCGATGGCCATGCCTTTGAGACGCTGCCCAAAGATCTGTTTGCTGGTCAAGAGATCTGCAATTCTCTTGGTGTTATAAGGATGACCAATGGCAACCTGAGTGATCTGCCTGTAGAGACTTTTCAGCCATTGCGGAAATTGAAAACCCTTGACTTGCATGGCAATCAATTGGAGAATCTTAAACGCAACCAGTTCAAGAACCTTAGAGAGTTAGAGGTTCTGGATATCAGCCACAACAAGATCAAAAAGTTGGAGTCACAGCACATAGCTGATCTCACAAAGATGGGATGGTGCAACGTTTCTCACAATGCTTTAAACGAACTTAGTCGGGGAACTTTTGCCAGAAACTCGGTCCTAAAAGTCCTGCATTTATCTCACAACAATATTTCTCGCCTGGATGCAAATAGTTTCAGGGGAATGCGATTCCTGCGACGTCTTTTCCTAAGCGATAATGTGCTCACAGAGGTTGGACGCGGTACTTTTGGTTCAATACAACGCATTGGAACTATAGATTTGGCACGCAACCAACTGAGGAAGGTCGAATACCAGATGTTTACGCAGATGAACTATGTGGAGGTAAGCGTTTAAATTTAATAGATATTTATCTGTATTAATAAAGGCATATAATTTTAGCTCCTCGACTTAGCGGAGAACAACATCACCACGATTGAAAAGAATTCGTTTAAGGATATTTACCAGGCTGTAATAAACGTCTCGCATAATGCTTTGGAACTAATAGAAACGGCAGCCTTTGAAAACTGTGTTAACATCACGGTTCTTGACTTGTCTCATAACCGTTTGGCCAACTTTTCCCGTCGCAGCTTTGATGAGACTACTTTTGCCACCTACTTTCAGCTGAGCTATAATAATTTCACCAGTTTAGCGCAGGTGATACTCACCTTTTTTTGTATTTAAAAAGTTTACTAATTTAATGTCATCATGCAGATTCCTTTGCAAAACATGACGGGCTTAAAAGTACTGAATGCATCGCACAACAGCATAACTGATATACCCAAGAACTGTTTTCCGAAACTTTATGAACTGCACACCATTGATGTTTCGCACAATAACATCTCCAGCATATTTAATGGAGTTTTTCAAACCCTATTCTCGCTACGCTCCATTGATCTAAGTTACAATAGCATGGAGGAGATAAAATCGTCAACTTTTGGCACTTTGCCTACCCTCCTGGAAATGGATTTGAGTCATAATAAACTAGTTTCCGTAGTTCGAGGATCGCTGGCCAAGCTGACCAGCATGCGGCAGCTCTACTTAAATAACAATCAACTGGAAAAGCTATTCCAGTTGCCTATTTCACTGAATGAACTGCATTTCAGCCACAACAGACTTGCTGAAATACCTGCGGGCACTTGGCCGGTGATGAACTCCCTAATTTACTTGGACTTGAGCCATAATCAGCTCGGTAATAGTCTAAATGGACAGAGTTTTACGGGTCTGCTGGTGGTGCAACGTTTAAAGCTTCAGAACAATGGCATTACCCAGCCGCCATTGGAGGCTGTATCCGTCATGTCTACGCTGCAGTACTTATATTTGGAGGTAAGTAAATGCCACAAAATTGAAAAAAATAACAAACTAATAAAACCTTATTCCCATTTAGAACAATAATATTACCACCCTGGAGCGCAGTGCCTTTGGCAAACTACCCGTTTTGTTTGAGTTAAATCTGTTTAATAACCAAATTAGGGATATAAGGTAAGTGGATATCTAATAGTTAAATATTTTATAACACAAGTATCTTGTTAAACGTAAAGCAAACGAGCTTTTGAGGGCCTGCTGCAGCTACTCACTTTGAATCTGTCCTCCAACGGAATTCAGCAGCTACAAAATGACATCTTTATTGGTCTGCCCTCATTGCGAACTCTTGATCTGTCCTTCAATTCGCTCTCCAAGTTGGACAACAAGACCAACGGTGTCCTTGACGATTTACTCAGCTTGGAAACCCTGGATTTAAGTCACAATCGTATAAGTTTTGTGACAAAAAAGACCTTTCCATCGCATCAGTACATTCCCTACAATCTGAGGAACCTGAATCTAAGCTACAACCAAATGCCAGTGCTTACCTATGATATTACCTTCGGCACCAAGAAGCTATTCAAATTGGATGTGTCCCATAACCAGATCAACGATCTAAGGAGAGGAGTTCTTTCCAACTTCACTTTACTTCAAAGTCTGGACATGTCCTACAATGAGCTGGCAAATCTGGCATCCGAAGAGCACATCTTTGACCTGCCACAAAACCTAAGCACTATTGATCTGTCCCACAATCAAATCTACCACCTGCCCTTTGGCAATCTGGTGAAAGTGAACTCCCTGAAATTTATTGATCTAACCAACAATAGCTTGGAGGATGTGCCGGCATCGATAGTGGGCAGCATGCGGAATGGCAGCCAAGTGCTTCTCGCCGGAAATCCACTGCACTGCGCCTGTAATGCCCGTCCTCTGAAGCACTTTATGCTGCAGCAAACGGCCCCCGGTGAGGATTTCCTGGGCATCTACTGCGGCACGCCGGCTTTGATCAAGGACAAGCAGCTGCTCTCGTTGGATGATGAGTATCTGCACTGCGCCGAGGATGAGCGGGAGATATACAAGGGCTTCGACTATGAACAGCTTACGGACGTCCGTTTCCGTGAAGTGAAAACGTAGGCAGTTTGTTTGATTATACGGTCTTAAGGCAAAGTTACATTCTTTTTTCCCTGCCCACAGCAACAAAGCTGGTCAGCTGACCCTGAGCTGGTATGTATCCGGCACTTCAGACGTCTCCGACTTCCATGTTTACATTCGGAGCACCGGCAATGAGGTGCTACACCAGTCGGACTACGCCTACAACAATCGTACTGCCCAGATTCCAGTAGAGGATCTCGTGGCGCTTGGAGAAGAGAAACTGCGTGGCGCTGAGATTTGCATAGTGTCCAGGGATAGCTACGGCAACACCCGCAAGTGGTTCTCTGGTCAGTGTCAGCAGCTGCCATCGCTCAAGCGTCCCCGCACTTTCTTCTTTGGAAACTTTCAGGTCAGGGGGGGTGTTTCCAAAACCTCCAGCAGTCTACCTCACTGTATTTTGTATATAATACTCGTTTTGTTTGTTTCCCCATTGTAGTAAACATCATATTTAATTTAATAGTATGTATGTATCTTTTCGAACTTAAAACTGTAAACATTTCATATCGTTTAGCTATTGGTTTATATAAATATTCTGGTGACGCTAACTACAAAGACACAAATGTTATATGCTAAGACTAACCGTTTTAAGTTCGAATCGATGTGATAAAATGAACCTTTTGAAAAGATCAGCCTGACCTTGATCCTTGATCCTATTGTTGGCCGTGTAAATGCGTTTCTATGGCCATGGCTCACTGTAAGGACACGCTGTGCATGTGTTCTGACCTTACAGCTGAACATGTGCGCGACGCCCTATTATCACAGCCGTGCGCACATGTATTTGTTTACTTGGACGCCGCCTCGCGTTGGCAGCGCAATTCAGAAAGCGTTGGAACCACAGCCAGCTGATGGCTGATAGCTGATGGCCCAGGCTGGCGGACTTTCATTCAGGGCGAAAACACAAAGGCTGTAATCCGAAGTGCTACTCGGCGCGGCGATTCATTCTCAATTTCGTTTCGGCTTCTGCTTTTGCAGCGGGAGCGTGCAAAAGGACGAAAAGACTCGCCTGAGAGCCTGACAAATGCGCACTCGCGCTCTTGGCCGAAAAGGCATGCGAGTATTACACTGGCGGTCATATTTGTTGATGCACCTACAGATTTGGTGGACGCCTTAAAGTATGCATTGGGTTTTCAAGTTATTTTTTAACTACTAAAAGTATTTCTTTTTGTTTGCTTTTCAGAGGCTATTAACCGATATGAAATCCAAAATTTAAAGAAATGCCGATTTGTGTGATGGGAAGTTAAGATCATTTAATTTAAAACTTTAAAAATAATTATAGAACTGTTCAATAAACTTTGTTTTTTAAAAACTTAAGAGTATGAAGAATATCCACATAGAACAACTAACAAAAATAATCCGAATATTCTTAAACAAACTGGGAAAATGTGTTGTATTGAACTTGTTAAATTTAATTGTGATGTTTTTGTGCTTTACAAAATTTGTTTATGTGGAAATGTAAGTTTTTAAACCTTTTCAGTTTTTTAATTTTAGAGCTACAATTAACAGGACTTAGAAAAACTAGTTTTTTTAATTTAACACTACAAATTTCCCAAAATAGTATTTAAAGAAATTATTATTTATAATGTATTAGAGTTATGCTTTGATCTTCTAAGATGTTTTGTATCAATTTATTATATTTTTATTATTGGAGTGTAGGCCATCTTTAAGGACCCCCACTGTGGCAAAGGACACGAGACACTCAGGACATGTGCACTTTCACTGCCGCGCCACCCACACGCTCTCGGTTTCACTTTGGCCGCAAAAGAATGTGCTTTTGTGCCGTTCGCCTTTGCCATCCTGGCCCCTCAATCCGCCCCCCAAAAGCCCCTCCTCTGCATTTTTGCCAGGCGACTTTGCCTGTCCTTATCGATTTTCAGCGAATCTCGCAGGCTCGGCCCGACTCGACTGTTTCTGCTACCACGGCGCACGTCAGTGGCATGCGAATCGGAAAGCCAAGTTTCACTTGTCGCGCTGAGTTCGTTCGTGTCGCAGCAGCAGCAGCAGCAGCAGCAAGTAGTAGCAGCAGCAGCAGCAGCGAGTGTGCCGTTATTCCGTTCGTTACATAAAGAAGAGATTTCAAATAGCAAGTTTAAGTGCGCTGCTCGGTTGCGAATGGCATAAATCATTCAGCGAACGCAGCATTGTGATAAACATTTAAACAGCCAATGTAAACGAGGGGAGTCAGCGCGACCCACAAGCGTAAAATATAGAAATCCTAATTGAAATCGACAGAAACGCACAGAAAATAAAAGAAAAGTAATGCAATGATTTCCGAGCACCAGTGATTGTGTATCTGGTATATAGAGCCCGATAATAAAAATGAAAAATTAAATGTGCCGTAACACGGGCGTTAAAAAAAGTACCAGGTAGTTGTGGGCTCAGGAAAAAAAGAGGAGTTCAAAGAGGAAGAGGCGGAGAGGTGGCAAGGTGGCCAAAGACGAAAGACGAAAGGCGAACGAAAATGTAATAGAGGTCAAAAGAAGCATTGATTTAACGTGTGCACTTCCTCCCACTTTCACCTCCACTCCTCTGGTCTCTTCTTCTTCTGGTTCTCCCTGTTATCCTCCCACCACCACTACCACCACCACTGTGTGTCCTGTGTGCCGTTTTTCGTGCCACGACTGTGCCCTGTGTGCGTGTCTCTCTCGCAATATTTGCGTGTGCGTGCCTCTGTCTTTGTGTGTTATAAATAATTTGTTTAAAATTCGTCAAATCGCTTGACGTTTCATTCAATAAATATCACCCAAAAAGTCACAGGGACACGGACAAAAACGCAAACACACACACACACACGCACCGCCCCGTGTGGCGCCCGTGAATCGTGTATGTATGTGCGAAAAATGTTGATGACGAACCACTTACGTCTATCGCAACCCACGAAACCAACGAAACCACCACAAACACAGCCGCAGCAGCTGAAAAAATCGCATGTAACACACCAACACACCCGCACACTATACACACATAGCCCTGGGACACACGTACAGTTCAATATCCAATAAGAAACCAAGCATAATTACATAATCAAATAGAACGACTGGCAAAAAAAAAAATAAAAGAATAAAGACAAGAGACAAACACGAATAAAAAAAATCACGAGCAACAAAAGCGGAAACCAGCGCAAACAAGGACAAGAAAGCAAACACGAAAAAACAACGCAAAGTGCAGAATTATTTAATCAACGCCAGCCAGTCAGCAAGTCGAAAACCGTGGAAACGCCTAAAAATAAAGGACACGCGATAACCAAAAATAGAACGTAATGATAAAACCAAAACCAAAGTACCTGCAACAATGAAATTGAGCAAATCTTAAAAGCATATAACCAAAAAAAAAAAAAAAACAAACCCAAGATAGAATTACTTTTAAAAATATACACAGGACTCGCTATATACAAAAGTGCTATAGATAAACGAAAAACGCTAACCATATATAAACAAAAACCGTAGTTCGTAGCCGTTTGTTCACCACTGGATAATATCGATACAGCCCAAGGACATAGAGCGTAATCCCCGTTGAGATAGAGTAATGGAACTAACCTCGTAGTTTGTAGAGAGACGAGCGTCTCTGCCCGTAGTTCAGCAAAATAAACAACTCAAATAACCGCAACATAAACGCACTTAACGACTAACTAAAACTACCAAGTAGTTGCCTCTCTATATACAATATATATATATATGTATATATATACACACCTACGATATATATACAAGATACAAGATAGCCGTAGCGAATAGATAAACGCCAGTCTGTATATCTACCTATATGGATTTATTTTTATAATGCCGCTAGAGCGAAACTCGATCCCCGCCCTCGACCTAGGCCTTTCAAATTGCATCTGAATAAGTAACGAGGGCGATTAATGCATTAATTGGGTGGCGAAGGACGTCGCCACACGGAGTCCCAAGGAGGGACTGTTGCCGGGTCCGGGTTTGGGTTCAAGTCCGCACTGCTTTGCGTGTTGCTCGTGCCTGATATAAAATACACACCCAGGACCGTAAGCCGTAGACCTCAGACCGTAGACCCACGGAGGGATACAAACGTACAGGACGAAATTAAGCTACCTGCTTTGGGTTTCCCGTGTTGCGCTGCCTTGACGTAACTCCGCCTTAACTCGCGTCGCTTCCATTTGCCACAAAGTATAAAAAAATACAAGGCGACCGCAAAGCCAAAACTGCGGTGCGTTCGTTAAACTTTCATGACCAAACATTAACTTAAGCAGGAAAGAGGAGAGAAGCGGCCAGAGGAGGGTTGGACAGCGGAGAGATAGCATACATTTCGGAGCAAGGAAACTGAGCTGTCATCATCATAACCCCTCCCCCCTCCAACAGCTAGTTTTGCTTTTGTGATAAATAATTCAACGATCCACTCTCGGATCCCGATCCTGCCCACCCCACTTCAGCTCCAGTTACCGTTACCGTTACCGTTACCGTTACAGTTACAGTTACCGTTATAGCTCCAGCTCCTGGCCCCACCATCACATCTGTACACCACCAACCGAATAGCAACAATAACTATACCCTAGTGGATAAACGACATTTATAATCCAAAGTACAAAACGAATAGCCCCGAAATAACGCTGTTAACTAAATAAAACGAAAGCAAAACTATAAATAGTAACATATGGTATTATTATACACGCAACTCAAACAGATAGAGTCCTAAAGAGTCACATAACCTCAAACGAACAAGCGCATAACAAAACGAATTGAAACGAAAAGTGAAGAACCATAAGCAATATAAGCAGTGCTGTTGACTATTTTAGAGGCCAACTTTTAGATATCCTCACCCAATCTACGTTACTCAACCAAACACCTAAGAACCCACCAAAATCGAATCAAAAACCTAACCTAAAACCTAAAAACACGGATAACGACGACGACGAGGACGAGGACGAACAGCCCCATGTGCGAGTGAGACAGCCAGATAGTAACACAACGAGAAGCAATTTATTTTTATTTACGTGTCCGTGTGCCCGAGCGCTCGACCTGTATTAGTTAATGCCAAAAATCGAAGCGGAAGTTGCACCCACACCTGCACACACACGACAACTACTGCTAAATACACACAAACACATACTCAGCCGTTATGACAAGGCCAAGAATTGCAGCGGGCATTGCGGGGCCTTCCCGGCGGCAATAGCAATAGCAACACCCTGAAACAAAAAAATAAAGAAACCAGAAATATAACCAAAACAACAACCACGTTACGTTAGCGAAGGTGGCGCGAGTGGTTCGAGTGGTTCGATGTGGCTCGAATTCGAATTCGAGTGCAGGTGGTGACGTGACATCGGCGGCGTCGTGGGTCCAAGAAAATGCACGTTAAACACACTCAGCGCCGAGTCAGCGGTCCTGGAGCCTTCGGAACCTTTACCAACGATCAACGGTAGGCGTTACCAACTCACTTGCCATCCTTGTCTGTCCTTGTACTGTTGTTGTGCACGATGTACGTTGTACTTGTGTGTGGGAGAGCGAGTTTCCTTTGAGTGCAAGTGGGCAGAATGTAGGACGTTCCAGATCCGAGGATCCTGTCTTCCTCGCTCGCTTGCACTTGGGTCATCTCCCACACCGCGCTGTACAGTTTGAGATGAATGTATTTATGTTTCATTTTGAATGTGATCCCTGGGTTGGACCTACGTTAAGAATACATAACGCCAAAGTTATGTCCTTGAGTGAGGTAAGTGTACGGACTGCCTCACTCGAGAACCGAACTTAAGCGCTGTGAAGTAAATTTCAACACTTTAGGTACTTTTTAAACTCTAAATCTAACATTCTTATATTTATATTAATTTATTGTCTTGAACATGACATAAATACAAATTTTTAATTAAACAATGTTTGAGAAAAATGTCAACCCTGCGTATGAGTTATAAACAAACGCTCATGGACACTATAATTATAACGTATACGCAGTGTTGACACTGTCGAATGTCTATTATGTTTTTAAAACAAGTTGGATAAGTATAAAACTTGAAATACATTTCGTATAAAAACAAGCTTGTAGGACCTAGCATTTTGAGGTCTGTGGTCCAACCCAGTGATCCTGTTTCTTGTGTTGTTCAAATTGTTTCGTTTTGTTCAGTATCGTTTTTGTTCGATGTCTCTGTTTTGTTATTTGTCTCTTGAGTTACCCTGTTATTGTTGTTGATGTTGTTGCTGCTGCCGCAATTGCTGTTGTTGTTGTTACTGTTCACGTTCATCTGTGTGTGACTGTGTGTGTGAGTGAGAGAGTGAGTTGCCAAGCGCTCTCCTTGCTGGCCTGCTGTGAACTGATTTCCTGCTCCTGCCAACCCCTCTCCTCCCGCCGCCCTTTCATAGGGTCATCCGTCACTGCAGTCGATGCAATTACGAAACTAGATTAAAAGTCAAGCCAGGCCGACTACAATGGCCGCACCAATACGAGCGGACAATCGCACCAATACCAACACAATGAATCACATCGCTTGAGAATAGTGTCAAAGTTCTTAAAGTGCAATCGCACGCAGTGTTGCATACATTCAGGGGCCACTGTACTTGTAATTGTAATTGTGTGAGTGGGCGAGTGATTGGGTCGCTTTGTGTGTGTGTGTGTGTGTGTTTGAATGAGCGGAAGCTTTCGCTTTTACTTCAATGGTTAAACCACTGACCGAATTTCGGATTGCATTCGTTTGTGTGTGTGGGTGTGTATTTGCTTCTATGTACCGATAAGCGCTTGCCGTCTACTGCATTGTTGTTGCCACTCACCCACACACATAGTTTTTTCGCCGACACACACACACACACATACAGATACAGTTACAGATAACAGACAGAGACGGCGACAGTGAGTGAGTGAAGCAGAGGGCCAGATAAGCTGTTCTTTTCTTTTGTGCCAAAAAGGAAGCCCGATGTTTCCAATTGAGCTAGTTCTAGTTCCACATCTCCATACACTCGACAGCAACAAAAACACACCCACACCCAAAACACACAAACACACATACACACTCACACTTATGAGCAGGACCCTCTCGTGTCTGTGTGCTTTGTGCAGTTAATTTAATTTCTTATCCCCCAAACGAATCTCATTTAAGTTATTTCCCGCTCAGTTTGTTAGTTTTCAGTTTCGTTTCCTTTATTTCTCGTTTTTTATTTCCATTTGGTACTCGTCACGTGAATAACTTGGATTTATTTCGTGTCCTTGTCGTTGTTGTTTTGCAGAAAACTTTGCTTAAAAGTACAAAAACGTTGAATACAGAAAGTAAGAACCAACCAAACTGAAACCAAAATCAGAAAAAAAACCACAAACCGAACAATTTTGCAACTCACATTTGCTGCGGAGCGATCTTAGACATCATCAGCGAAGGTACCGCCGACCAAATTTCGATTATTCCCCATACTTTCTCTCTATCCCTCTTTTTGTCTCTCAGTGTCTCTGCCTCTCTCTCTATATAGATCGTAGTCTCTGTATGGTACTTCTCTACAACTACTACTACTTATACTAATACTACTACTTACCGTTACAATTCCAACTGCAACACTGATTTAAGAAACACACATTTAATGCTACTAACTTTTCTGCTCGTTACTAGAAGCTACCCCAACAAAAAATCCCACCTACCCTGCAAGTTTCAACTCTTGAGCTTCACAAATTCTGGTTGCAACCGAAAGTAAATTCATTAACATTGATGCACTTTGCTAACTAAACCACTTCCACAAAAACGTCAATCAAAATAAGTCCCAAATGCATCGCTTTAATGACTTTTTTCTCGCCTGCTTTAAGATCTTTAGTAAAACCTTCACACTTCTCAGACCCCATAGATGCTTACCCTGATTCCCGTATATCACACAAGTCGAATCCAAATTTATTTACAATTGGCATGCCAAGTGGTTGTGATGTAGCATTTCTTTGTTTGTTGACTCCACTGATTTCCCTAACCCCCTAACCCCCAAACCCCCCAGACCGCAAGCCTGATTTATTAATTGCTCGGCTGTCGTTATAATTAATGGATAATTTTGGCTGAATTCTGGTTAGCCGAAAATCGTGTTATTTATAGTTGAGCTAAGCTCTCATCGAGTTCTGTGTTCATATGCCTGCCCAGCCGGAAATCTTTTGAAGTCAAAATTTAATTACTGACTGTGCAGTGTATTTAAAATAGCATTTCCATATAAACGACATTAGATGGCCCATTCGTAACCTCTGTTTGTTATTGCAATGACCTTACACAGAGTCATTCGGATGGTCAAGGTCGTTTCGGACTTGTTCTAATTATTAATTTATGGCTTTGTTATATTTAAGGGGGATATATATTTATACATTTGAGAGCTTTCATGTTGAATATGAACAAATCAAATTCGAATTTCGGTATTTTTCTTCAAAAACCTGAGACATGCAATTACTTAAGAAAACAAAAGATTTAAAGATACGGATTTAATCCCCAGTGTTGATGTTGCATTAAATAAACATTTTAAATTTTATGAAAATGTATTTTGTTCTATTATTAAGCATAAAATATTCAATTGTTTGAATTTAAAGTACTTCCTTTGTAATGTTCCTAAAACAATAGAAAGGAAATCGTAATCACCAAATTTATAGTACAATTTATTTCTAATTCACTTTCATTTATACAAAGGAAATGTCGTAAATATGTATTTGTTCAAATAAAATCCGCCTGACTGCACAGGCTTTGTAGATTGGCGCAACGGTAAACATTTGCGAACTAAAAATGGAAACTTTCGTAATTTGTTTACACGGAAATGTGTATCGAGTGGCATGTTTGGTAATTTGCTTTCAATTTTGTTTGATTTTGCTGGCGGTAGCTTTCAGTTCATGAGCCATTAAATGCATATTGAACATTTTCCAAAATATTCGCCAACAATCAATTTTAAAATAGTTCTAGCGGTCAGGTTGAATGTTCAAAGTTCAAGACCACAAAAATATTCCATGTTTAATCGAGTTCAGGGAAATTAGAGTGCCACATTTACATCTCCATTAAGACAAGTAGTTCAGATACAAGTAAAGTTGTAGATCCCCCATTTGGGGGCTCACAGCTGCACTTGATTTAATATCGATGAACGAAGTGGAATGCAGGCAGGCAGCGACTCAATTACGTACGCCTTACGAATTTACGCTTAATGCCTTCAATTGGCTTTTGAATTATTAATTGAGGCATATTGTGTCTCATTCGCGGGCCGAGGGGCGGGTAAGATTTCGATGGCGGAAACCTGCTCCGGCAGACTCGTTTGGCCCCCAATTCCAATCACTCGAGGATGGGCAGCACATGCTCCAAGCTCCACTGCTAATCCCCTGGCCGGAGGGCCACTCCACTGCGCCAAAAGTTGTCATTGGACAGGGGCCGCACAAAAGTGCCACACATAAAAAAATATAATAAAAATGGGTTAGTAACTCAGCAGTTTATGTCTTTCAAAGGGGCACTACATCTAGCATGGCAACAAAATATTGGCTGAATGTAGTAAAGTTAAAACTTAAGATCATACATTAATAGTAAAACAAGTTTATCAGATCTGGTAAAATTTATATCCTCATGATTGGAAATATGGTTGGGATTTTATAGACATTTGAAGTTAAAGTTAAAACTGATTAGATTTAATATTATAGGATGAATTTAGAAGGTTTTCATTCAGCATTTGGTATAACCAAAAAACAATATAATAAAGAATTTTGAAATAAAAAGAAATATAATTTTAGTAGTACAACTAATATATACATTTTGAATTATACTGACACCATACCACTCAGTGTCTTAAAGATATTTCAAGTTCTACCTTAAACTAATATGCCAGCCTATATTGTAATAACATAAGATGTTCTTAAACGTTTTTTTTTCTGTGCAGACAAGGTTGTCTTATTAGTTTACCCAGTCGAAAACTGGGTCCAAAACTGGGCGAAAAGGGGCAAGGGCAACTTTTGACTGCAGCACTTGACAGGTGGCAAACACTCGAAGCCGAGATGAAAAAGCCATCAGATAGGAACCCCAAGAGCTGGAATTCCCTCGAGCTCTCGATGCTTTCGCTTTGATTTGGCTTTGGCTGTGCCTTTGCCTGTGCTATTGCCTTTTTTCCCTCGAAAGTGAGTTTCGGCCAGATTAGGTCCGAGATTGCCAAGAGGCCGCCACTCTGCAGCGGATGTGCGATTGTATCTCGCTCGTTCGGTATATGTGAAGTGCACACTCATCGGCTGAGCATTAGCGTGCAAATATTTGACATATTTACTTATATTTACACAAACGACGATTCAATTCGATTTGATTCGCTTGCAAATCCAATTCCGATTCGCATTCAAATTTAAATCAGAGTTCGGATAATTGCGCCCATGGCGTGAGGGAGCTGCCTAATTGACCGAAATTGATTCGAGCGATTCCGGCCTGGGAAATGCTGTTTGCTCTGCACCATTTTCCCCCCCCATTTTTCGCACTCAACTAGAGCTGGGAGCCGGAATCGGAATTGGAATCGGAATCGGAAAAGTTCGATGCACGCACGCCGAGAATAGGGCTCCAATTGTTTTCCCTTTGTTCGAAAAATGCGGGGAGGAGGAGCGGGGGAGCGGGGGACTCCCCCCTTTTGCGGCAGCTAAGTCAACAATAGTTTGCCTCACGTTTCGTAGCATTGATTGCCCAAGGCACAGTGGGCCAGATCGTTCGACCTGCCCGCATTTCCATATCATTTGTAAACATACCATGCAGCTTCCCATTTGGCTCCACTGTACCCGCTTTGCTCCCACGCCTTATCAGCCGTGTCCGTCTGTCGCAGCCTTATCTTATCTTGGCCATTTGGCCATTTGATTTAGGGCACTTCCGCCGCCCACCGTGCGGAATGGTTTCATTACCATCCGGGCACGCGTTGCCAGCCATATATCTCTATCTCTTTGTGTTGTCTCGGTGTGTATCTGTATCTGTATCTGTATCCCTATCTGTATCTGTATCTGTATCTGTTTCTGTATCGCCCTGTAGCTATTTGTTACCGCTCTATCAGTGCTTGGCCTGCGTGCCGCCATACATTAATTTAGTTGAATTTTTCGCGCGATCAGAAACCAGATGAGCATGTCAACCATTGTATATAGATGTCTCTATAAATTGTATCACACATCGCGGTCACAGGGGGCACATGGTATAAGGGACAAATGTAAAAAAGTTTAACTTTATTTGGAAGACTTAAAGATAAAAAATTATTATAAATTTAAATCACGTGACAGCTTAAATCAAATTGCAAGTAATGATTAGCTTAAGTCATACTTTGCCAAGTATTCTTATGACGTCAAGAGTAAATCAAATTTTGTTTGAGCGGCAGTAACTATCAGATGAAGTCATTCCATATGCAAACTTGACCACAAGTATTCTATAATATAAATCTGGACTTGAGAGTGCTCCTATATCAAGCGTCCTCTGTGCGATGAACTCACATAGAAGCCGGGAATGCGATACTCCTCCACCTTCACCGCTCCTCACCGCTCGTCACCGCTCACATGTTGCACAATCAATATTTATAATTAAGAATTTTCTTTGTTTGTCTCGCGGTTTTCCACACTCGCACACACTCTGTTTCCTGCTCACTTTAGCGTGGCCCTCTGAACCACGGAGCCTCTGTTCCGTCTCCCTCCCAATGCTTGCTTGCCAATTTGAAATAGATAAATTTGAGTGTTCGCCAGCGCCGCTGGCCAATTCGTTGCGTTGCGGCATCGGCATCGCTATCGGCATGCCATACTGAACATACGGTACTCATTGAAGTCTTTCCGCCTCTTTCTTTCCGCCTCCACGCCTCCGTCCTAATCCCGCCGTGCCGCAGTGCCAGCCGCGACAACTTGTGCCCGGAGAACCAACAGCATCAGCATCAGCAGCAGCGGCACTCGCACTCGCACCAGCACTTGGTGCGCCAGTCTCTGGTGAGTCTCAGCAACGGACAGCCGGCGGCATCGGCGGCGGCGGACACCGTCTCGCTGCTGCGGGCGGGCGATGACCAGCAGCAACACCTCCAGCAGCAACATCTGCAACACCAACAGCAGCAGCAGCAGCAGCAGCAACAACGTCAGCGCAGCAGCAGCAGCCGGCTATCCACGAGCGGCATCTCGAAGCAAAACTCCTCGGACAGCAGGAGCGGACTGCGAATCCTCGACAGCAGCCACAGTCCGGTGAGCTGTGGCACCCAGAGCGTTAGCAGCACTGGTGGCCAGTCGGCGCTCTACGATGCCTGTCACGAGTACTCGCGCAGCTTGAGTGCCGCGGCTGCAGAAGGAGCCGGCTCGCTACTCAAGAGCCACTACAGTGACCAGCAGTTGGCCAGCCAGCCGGAGCCCGACCCAGAACCGGATCCGGAAAGGGATCGCGATCGGGATCGAGACAGGGATAGGGATAGGGATAGGGATAGGGATCGAGAAAGGGAACGGGAGCGTCGCCACCTGACCAACCTCAACCTTAATCTGAACAGCGAGTACGACTACAGCGGCAGTGACAAGCAGCAGCTGGTCAACGAGACGTACATCTTCAAGTGCATCGCCAACAGTCCCTCGTTCCTGCGCACCAACAAGATCAAGGAGCAGTCGAAGAAGCTGCGCAATCTCTCCCTGAAGACGCGCACGGCCAAGAAGAAGGGCCAGATCATCTCGAAATCAAACGCGGTGTCGGACAACTCGCTGCATCCGGGCGACAAGTACCTCAACTTGTATCTGGTGGAGAAGAAGCACTCTCTGCAGCCGCAGGTGGCCTCAAGTTCGGGTTCGACGCCGCATCCGCAGGCCTCCTCGGCGCCGGCCAGCTCCTCCTCCTCCACGTGCACGCGGGCCCAGCAGCAGCTGCCGGCCCTCTCCGCCGTTGCTGCCCGCCAGCAACAGTTGCTGCTAAACGGTTCGCTCAAGGGCAAGGGGCAGCAGCAGCAGCAGCAGCAGCAGCAGAGCCGCACCCAGACGCTGCCCGGCCATCGGGCGTCGGTGCGGAGCGAGAGCGGAAGTGCAAGCGGGAGCAGCCACACCATTCCGGCGACGGGCAAGAGTCCGCCGGTGCCGCACTCGCTGGCGGCCAGGATCAGCAGCTCGGCCAGCGGCAGCAAGAACTGCAATCTGCTTAGCGCCAGCAGCAACTCATGCCACAAGCTGCACGCCCACGCTCACGGATCGGGAGCAGGATCAGGATCGGCAGCAGGATCGGGAGCAGGATCAGGATCAGGAACAGGACCTGGACACTACACGGCCGCCTCGCCCAAGAGCTCGGTGAGCAGCAACGGGCATTTGAACAAGTACTGCCTCACGGACCTCACGCGCCGCAAGGCCGAGTTCAATCGCCAGCTGAGCGCGCCCACGGACTACACGCACCACTCCTCCAGCAACGGGTCGCAGCAGGAGGGCTCCTCGGAGGCCAACGAGGGCCACGAGCCGGTCGGGGAGTCCACCATCACCGTAGCCAGTGCGGGCGTGTCGCACTCGCCGCACCCGTACTCCTATCCGTATCACTACGCGCACCACGCCTCCTCGGCCACAGCGCCCGCCAATCTCAAGGCGTCGCTGCAGCTGCACAGCCTCGGGGGCCACCATCCGTGTCCTTATCCGGCCAGGCCCACGTCCACGTCGTGCACCAACAGCTTCAACCGGCGCCACATCCGCCGGCACAAGGGCAAGCTCGGCGATCGGTGAGTACCGTACACTGTTAGAAAAAATGGGAAATCGTATTTTAAATAATTAAATGTTCATTATTCATTGATATTTCATTAAAACTGAGTAAAGTATGGAGAACATACATCATTTGTGATACCTTATTTTTGATTATTTAAATTTGTATAATTGTGGTCAATCAAAATATTTTGTTTGCGCTGATTTTCATCCTTTGCGGTTTTTAATAATATGAAAATCACATTTTCTTTAAAATTTTTAATTTATTAATGGAATTGATTTTGTTTTTGAAATTGAATTTAAGTTTAAACCATATTTAACTTACATAAAATGCTTGCAAGTCAAATAGTGACTAATTTAAATAATTTTTACCCCAGTAAC
Source organism: Drosophila gunungcola (assembly GCF_025200985.1). Lineage (NCBI taxonomy): Eukaryota > Metazoa > Arthropoda > Insecta > Diptera > Drosophilidae > Drosophila > Drosophila gunungcola. The sequence goes on from NW_026453171.1 coordinate 2,029,610, forward strand.
TAAAATATTTTAATATTAAATCATGCAATTAATACATTTTCGATCATAATTGCTTTTCATAATTTAATATGCAATCAATTCCTTTTAAAGTTTATACATATTTAAATTAAATTTAGATTTGTTTTGATAAGAACTATAGTTAATTCTTCTTCTCAAATTTTAATAACAATTAAATTGGGTAATTAAAAAGATAACACTGTTAAAACTAGCTCTGCTTATCTCGATAAATTTAACATTCCGAATTGCTTAAAAGAGTGCATTGAATATTTTTTACAAATATATAGGTAACAACTTTTCTATAGAACAATGCCTAGTAAATAATAAAATACTTCTGAGAACCAAATCGACTTTTTCTTCAGTCTATCCGATTCCCCGAAAAGAGAGCGAGTATTCGAGACATTACTCCAGCTTACAAGTGGGAATTACGCGTATGCAAAGCGTCTGACGACGCTTACCGGTTTTTTTTGAGTGCCTTTCGTGCGCTCTGCTTATCGCTGGGCATTTGCATAATTCCACCGCCGCAGACCGTGATTCCCACTCCGACCTGCCTTTCGTCTCAGTTCGCGTTAAATCGAACGTTAAAACGTCAGTCGAAAATATCCAAATTCGAAGGTTCAAAAGCCTAAAATCGGTGCGTGATAAGTGCTTTTCTTTAAATATTTAAATATTTAGTCTTTAGCGAATCATTTGTTTGGAAACATAATATTAGGAAATGAAAAAGATGATAAGAAAATATAAACACAAATGTACATAGCGGTTCAACGTTTATAGTTTGGCGATAACGTAATAAATAAACATTGGATAAACATCAAGTTTTGCCAAACCAATAGATTTAGAATCGTTAATAATTGTTTTTAAAAGAAGTCCAGATGGAATACTTCAACAATCGCTTGTCATTGTTGGAAATCGTAATTAAATCGATAATCGGGCTTTCAGGGGCTAAACGGAAATGCGACACGGAAAAGTAGCTATACTAACACCCTGATTGCGCGTGCTAAAGTAAACAACGATGTAATCGTTCCGGGTGAATAACATAATTCAATAATTTGTCGCGGGTACCCAAGTCCACAAATTGCGCCTGAAAACGAGACCCAGAAAGAGACCTGGACGACGCTTCCTCCTTTCTTGACCAGTGATATCCAATCCAATCCAATCCGAACCGTACCGATCCGATCCCCCAAGAATAGAACGCGATTTGCATAAGAAGCAGACATATTTTACGGATCATTGTTTATGTTCCATTTGCTGTTTACTGTTTTCGGATAGTTTTCGAACTCGCGTATATTGTATTGTGTGGTTTTATTGGCATCAATTTTTGTGAAGACATCGGGCAGCGAATTACAAGCAGCCATAATTTGCGTCGACGCTCGTCGCGAAATCAATTAAAAGGCAGCACAAATTCGTTATTTATTTATTGTGCAACGGCGGCGGGGTTCAGAACAGGTTATCAAGTCGTCGCAGCATCAGCAAATAGCTTAAAAAAGAGTCTGGCATATATATAAAAAAACACAGAAAAGAAAACTAGTAGCCGTAACAGTAAAGAGAAACGGAAAAAAACAATAAACAAAAAACAACAAAAAAAAAACCAAAAACGAAGGAGATAAAAACCAGCGTCAAGTGCACGGTGTCAATATCTCAATTATTTAATTAGGCAATTTCCAATTACCAGTCAATTTCGGAATATCGTTTGTGCTCGTCTCGGAAGCAAACTGCAATTCCTGGCCCAATTGATATTCGAGGTAAGAAGAATATCGCTTACAGAAAGTAAAAATAAAGAATTATACGATCTATCCACCAACCCCAAACCCTCCACCCCCATTTTTTTCGGGGTCTCGAGGACGCCCGATTCGATTCCGATTCCGATTCGGACTCCGATACCGATACCGAAACGCCACGAAGTCGCCTCGATCTGGACTCGTTTTCGGAGTGTTTGCCGGCGATTTCCAAGCGGTTTGCGAGCGGCGACCGCTAGTCGCAAAAAGTTTGCCGCTGTAATCACTCCAAGTACCCGGTTCTGTTCTACTTCCACTACTCTATATAGCGCCGCGCTTCCAGACTTCTCCGATTCGCGGCGAAAGCCGTGCGAGCTATTCTGTGTGAGTCGGTCGAACGATTGGCGCGAGTCATATATCCAATAAAGAAAATCAGCGCAAAACATCTGTTCCGGCACGTTTTTCAGTTGCCAACCAAGAATTCCGAATGCAAAACATCAAGATCAAACAAAACAACCGAAAACAGAAAACAGAGAAACATACACAGTGAAGTGAGATGAATTTAAAACCACAGAATTATGAAATGTATCCCATCCAAAATGATTTGATTTGTGTAATGCAATAGGCGGTCGGTTTGGCTGGTGAGCAACCATAACAATAACTAATAAATTCATTAGGCTAATGCCAATGGCGGCCAAGATTAAATTAAATCAGCTTCATCAGGCTTAATTAAAACGAAACTTTCCCATTTAAACGTACCCACAATTGAGTGTGAACAGGCGAAAGAGAGCAGTAATAATAGAAGCACAGACACAAATTCGAAAAGTATTATAAATACACCAAATGCGGAATATCAGTACGCCTAACTGTGACGCCAAAACCAACGTAACCACGAGCACGCGTCTCTGCCGGGTTTTAACAATAGGACCGCCGTGAATAATATCCGTACCACGCGATTTGTCGTTCAGTGCTCGGTGTTCGGTGTTCGGTGTTCAGCGTTTAGTATTTTAGTATTTAGTGCCCAGTGTTCGCTGCTCCAAAAAAAAAGAAAACGCAAGCGGCATAAACACCCAGGGAGTAGGAGAAGGTGGTGCTGCTATGCGAGGGCAGGGGCATTCCAGTTTCTCCGGCTGCTTCCCCGGAAAACCTTGACAATCACCATCTAGAGGGCAAGGTGAGGGCAGCAGCCGCCGCTCTGATTCAACTTGCATTGTGCGTGTGTCGCAATTAAAAGTAAACAAAAATATCAAGAATAACTGGATAGTTTTGTAGATCGAAAGTGGAAATACCTTTGCACAAATATAATTTAGTGATCCTTATACTTGATTGAACTAAGTGAACTACAAAATAATTTAATCTAAAAAATCGTTTCTACGTCTGAAATACACCAAACAAAAAAAACCTAAAAAGAATTCAAAAAAAAAAGTATCGTTTGTATTGCGTCCAAGATCTTTTGAATATTTTTAATAATCTTAGGAGTGTTTTAAAAGTATATCTGTTTTATGTACAAAGTATAATATAACATCAAGTCTTAATTTTCTTTTGAAATTTGGTTTTTGTAACCTCTGATTACAAAAGAAAAACAACCAACAAAACGGTAGTGATTCTGTAAGGATTTTAGTTGGTCATTTAAATTTCGAAAGATTAATTTCAGCTTTGTTTAAACCTTAAAAAGGTCGTAAGAATCAACCAATTCTTATTTCGACCACGGATTTCGCAAAACTGGGAAGTGATGGTTTGTTTTTAGCTTTAAATAAATAATTTAATGCTAAATGCTTTTAACAACTTTAAGAGTCCAGGTGCTGCTGACTTGTCTAATTTTATTAAACATTAATATTTATTTATCCCGACATCCTATTTAATGTTAGATTCATTTCAGAATCTTTTTTCACTATACTTTTTACACTGATTTCGCGTAGCATATAGTTAAAGTACTAAATGTTAAATGTACTAAATAAATGATTGATCTAGGAAGCTCCCGAAAACTAAGATACCCCCGATAAGAGTAAACGAAATCAATAAAACCGGTGCGTTAACCGACACCGGTCCATCCCGCCCACCTTGACACCCCATCTGCTTAGTTTCACTTTCATTTTGGTCAGGCTCTGGGGCCTTATGGCATGATTTCGTGTAACGGAATTTTTCGAGGCGGCACTTCCGTGTTTACAGATTGCGATCTTCTCAATGCCATTTCAGACTGCTGAGCGGGGATAGTGAGGAATCGGTGCGCTGCTCCTACTGCTCGGTGCTGAATGTGAACGAGAACGACCTGCGCATTTCGTTCGAGAACACCTGCACCGACTCGCTGGTCACCGCTTTCGATGATGAGGCCCTGCTAATATGCGACCAAGGAACCGAAATGGCAAGGACAAAGGTTTCATTTGTACGACTAGCACAGGACGAACTCCCCCCCCCCCCCCTTTTGACTGGATAACACTCAATTGTCACCAGACTCTGACTTTGACTGGCAGCGAGGCAAATTGGTTGTGGGATGTGGAAATACTAACGAGATCCCACTCTGATCCTTCACAGGTACACTTTGATGACGTGTCGTTGTACGGCACTCCGAAAGAGGAGCCCATGCCCAACATACCGATCGTGTCGGAAAAAGTCTCTGCGAATTTCCTAAAAAGTCAATTGCAATCATGGTTCCAGCCGACGGACAACCGACTGGCCATGAAACTGTTTGGCAGCCGCAAGGCGCTGGTCAAGGAGCGCATACGTCAGAAAACTTCCGGACATTGGGTCATACACCCGTGCAGTTCATTCAGGTGAGACATAAACCAGATGATAGTTATGATTATCACGTACTAATCCAATTAAATCAATCTATTTGGATAGGTTTTACTGGGACCTTTGCATGCTTTTATTATTAGTAGCAAATCTTATTATCCTGCCAGTCGCAATATCATTCTTCAACGATGATCTGAGCACACGATGGATTGCCTTCAACTGCCTAAGTGATACTATTTTTTTAATAGATATTGTAGTCAATTTTAGAACAGGTAATGCACACTCAACCGAGCCAACAAACTAACAAGTCCCCCTTTTCCAAAACCAAACCCCTTCCAAAAGAACTGGTACCGTGACCCCCCTTTTACTGCGCCCCTGCTTAACCGTTAGCTTTTCGACCGAATATATGATTTCAGGAATTATGCAACAAGACAACGCTGAACAAGTAATATTGGATCCAAAGCTTATAGCTAAACACTATTTAAGAACTTGGTTTTTTCTCGATTTGATTTCGTCGATACCGCTAGATTATATATTTTTAATTTTCAATCAAGTAAGTCAATGTATTTAAGAAACAGTACGCAACATTTTAATTTAAGATTATGAAATTGCAGGATTTCTCTGATTCTTTTCAAATATTGCATGCCGGACGCGCCCTGCGCATCCTGCGCCTGGCCAAGCTGCTCTCCCTGGTGCGACTGCTTCGCCTTTCCCGCCTCGTGCGCTACGTGTCCCAATGGGAGGAGGTCTATGTGAGTACATCCGGCTCATTTTGGCAATGCTCGACCCTTTTGGTTACTTTTTTAGTTTCCTTCAGTTTCGTTTCGTTTCGTTTCGTTACCGTTTCATCTTTAGTTTGCATAACAACTAACTTACTCTCCCTGGTTTTCATTTTTAAGACACACTTGTAAAATATATACACAGAAAAAAAGATATTAGTTCTTCAGAGTTATCTCTATTTATATAATTTTGATGCCGTGTTAAAGGCCTATCCAGAACTGGCAAGATGTCATAGTTTTTAGCCAATCTCTGTTCTGGTTTAACTTTGTAAGACAAAAATAGGTCAGAATTTGGGAAGGTTTTGAAAATAGTTCGGATGCCTAAAAGTATGCAGTATGTACTAAAAATGTAAGAAACAACATTCAACATTTAAAGCCTTACCTGTTGTTTCGAAACCTTCCCAAAATGCAGAAATAAAACAAACGTAAAAGTTTAATTTAATATAAAGTTAAACTGTTTTTCGTATCTTTTATTTCTGTGTATATATTTATTAGACCCTCCGTTTCGTCATTACCTTTTCGGTTTTAAACTGGGGACCCTTGGTCCCTGATCGACCCCCTTTTCGGTTCGAATTTCCCTTTCGTTTGCTCCAAATTCTCGACCGTAAGATCAGCATAACTACTCGTTCACTCCACACCACAAAAACAGAATCGATGATCTAGGTTATATCTAGGCAACTGCAGTTAGGCTTAGCAAAGTGGTCAGTGGTCGGGGAGTATTATATCCTCAAAGTGCTCACTTTTCTTTGTTACATGTGTACGTACATGTGTGTGGCATTAAAAGTACTTTAATTGTGGATGGCGCGCAGAAATGTTCAAACTATGTATTTTCTTTGAGTTGTTATCTGGAACCTCTGTGTCTATGATTTCCGTTAAACGTTTAAATCCTTTGCGTTCGATTACCAATCGTTTTGTTTACCAAGTATGATATACCTTCCTCAACCTATGTGTGTCTATAAAGTCAATCAAACATAGAACCAGACAATCGCTGTACCATAAGCCAACTCAGTTTGTATATTATACAGTTGTGTGACCCCAATGTTTGTTACGTGTTGTGCGCCTGCTGCGCTTCGGGTCCACCAGACCAGATCCTGAATAATTACCCAGGCCGATTACTGCAAGAACATACCAATACCTATGTCTATATCTCACACCACACCCACATACTCTCGAAACACACTCAAATCGAATCGAAAATGTACCTTTTTTTTTGGGTTTTTTCTCGAACCATCTGACGCGCTCGCTAAGCTTGAGAACATGTTTTCACTTGTGCCGCGGGAAGATTCCTTTGCTTTCTTTCACATTTCTTCAGTTGAGTCTTCAATTTATTGCTTCTGTTGTTCTGATATTCGATTTCCTATTCTTTTCTTGCCGACTTTGAAGCACTCAAATCGATATTCTTCATTGCACTTTGTACTTTGAACTTCTTTGAAGGCATCTCCGCAACTCAAGGGTTGGGGAATGTTCTTACCCTATGTCTCTATCCAAAAAAAAAAAAAAACACAATATCCCCTCCAACTCCCTTTAATCCCTACAACCTCACCCTACCCCCACCCCCTACCCCATCCCCTAGCCACAGCACACCCCCATGAGATACGTACAAGTACAGCTCCCTTTGAGCCCTTTGTAAAACATTGCCTGAAATTGGAAACCACCGTATATTATGATTTATGTTTATTTTGTTTTTGAAACGCTCAACTAAAGCGATGAAAAGAAAAGTATTCCGCTAAGTGCGACTAACATCTTATGATGCTTATGAAAATCAGTTTAAGAACAACAAAAATAAAATAAACAAAACAATACAAAAATCCAACCTAGCTGAATCAGGGCCTAAAATACCTGTGTATATGGTTTTTAGATTCTGCAGAATCTACAGAAAAAAAGTGCTGATCGCAGAGGGAGAATGAACAGAAAAGACAAAGATGGCTTGACAAAAAGCAACCTAATTCTCAAGGTAAACCATCCAATAAAAAGTAACAACCCAAAATCAAAATCAACAACACAACAACTTCAGTATATTTTGATAAACAAAAACCAAAAGCCTTGATTGATTGATTGAAATTATGATTATGTATTATTGGTGCAACATGACTCACGTTTTGAGGAATGTTAAATCCAAAATTGAGTTTTAGTGCATAATTTCGTTCGATTGTTCGTTCGATTGTTCGTTGATCATGTTTGCTTGATTTTAATGTTCGTTCGTTCGTACGTTCTGTAAATTTTCTGAGACTGCCTTTTTTACATATTGATTGATTGATTGATTGATACTGCCATACATAATCTCTATTTCTCATTTAATGCATAATGAAAATCTCAATATAACGAAAAGAAGAACATAGTCTAGCCCAAAAGCAGCAATAAAATAAAAACATATTTTTTATTTACAAATCTTCGGTGCGCAACCGAAGTTCTTTTCATGCTCTTCACACGACGTAGAATCAGTCAGAAGGATAATGTAATATATTTCGCTAGATCTCGTAGCTTTTGACTCCATGCATGGGCATGATCGAAAGTCCTGTTGTACTGCTATATCTATCATTGTGAACCACAGATTAGCTGGGTTATATTTCGTTGCGAAGAGCATGAAAACGCCACAGATCTCAGGAGATATTACGGATTCGGATTATTGTATACTGTGTAAAATGCTTACGGCTTGCGAGAGAAGCAGCACAGATCGAAATGTTGCCTATGTAAAAACACCAACAAATATGCACTATATAGTAGGAAAAGTAATGGCTGCTGCTGCTTTTGCTTTAGGATTAGGTTTTAGATCCGGACACACAGACACACACCCAATATAGTCAATCGATCTGAAGCAGGAAAACTGATCCAACGACCAATCAGATCGAACACGAACACTGTACTATATGTAGCCACATACTACTCGTATTCTATAGCATACATTTGTGGGCCCGTGCCAAACGCTTTCCATATTTCCTAACCTACATATATCGTATCTATTGTACTCAACTTAACCTCACATTGATTGACACTCTGCTCAATGCTTTATGCTTTTGTACTGCGCGCTTTCCGCTCGAACTTTCTCTTGCTCTCTCTCTCTCAACTACACAGAGAAAATCTAAGTTTATTACAGAGCCTCTTAATGCAATCAATATCTTAATTTTGAACAAATCAGGAGGATCCAATTAATATCAAATTACAAGATCATTAACCCATTATTCTTTCACAGTATTGAAATGTTCAAATCATACAAAGTTTTAAATCGATTCGAGGTACTACCGTGTTTTCTATAATTTTAAAAAGTAAACATTTTATTTTAATAATAAATTAGCAAATACTAATATTTATTTTGCTCATGTCAATAGGTTTAAAGTAAGTCTTTAACCGTTTTTATAAGATAAACACGTTATTTATGAAAAAACCCAATTTGTTGTTATGCTTACAATAACAATCTGATATGTTCAAAATTAATTATTATTAATTCATAAATTTAGCTAAGACCCACTTATTGTGTGATGAAATTGTTTTCTCTGTGTAAAAAATGCAACTCTGTTTTGCTGCCTCTGCTACCGTTACTTGTTGTTTGGTTACTGTTCCTGGTTTTGGTTTTGGTTTCTCTGATTTTTTATTTTCTCAGCCTTCTCTTTCTCTTCTGTTGTACAAAAGATTTCAGCAGGAGCGCGTAAAAAAAAAGAAGAAAATAAGCTTTTTGGAGTGACACCCACACACACACATGTACACGCACACGCAGCTACAGCCACTGAATTCTTGAATGCAACAACCGTTATTTTATTATCTCAATACCGCTCCCTATCTCTCTTTTTCTGAAGCTCTATGTTCCTGCTCTTGCTCTATGTTTTCGTTTACCGTTTGTTTGGTTTTCGTTCATTTCGTGATTGTGTTTATTCCTTTGTTTTGTTTACCGTTCCTTGTACAGAATTACGTAGTTCAATTACTAACAACTGCGAAAGTCAGGCAAACAAAAAGCTTTCATTGTAAAATACGAGTTCGATTTCGATAATTTGAACGTTTGAACGGCTTAGTGTCCATAATTATCTTTAACAAACGTAAAACAAAACAAACAAACAAATAAAACAAAACAAAAAAACAAACAAAAGTAAAGATGAGCACTTGTACCATAATCTAGCAGCTGATTTTGCACCTATTCAAAACGTAGAAATGGTTTGAATTTGAATTGATTGAGTTTGAATTGATTGCTCAGGTTGTACACCGTACACAAAGTACACCCAGTACACCGGAAACTGTTGTATTGCCTAACACTAGACTTATCTTATCTTATTTTATCTTATCGGATGAACTTTGTATACCGACTCCGTACCGCTCTGCTCCGATGATCTGCAGACCGAGGATTACGCTTTATCGTAGCATACTTATCGGGCAGAGTGGGGAGATTGAGTAATTTCTTGTTTAATGGCTGTGGTTTGGTTTGTTTTAGTTGCTTTGATTGGCATAATGCAATAACTTTTACATTTACTACCGGTAGCTGGAAACGCCAAAAGTCACCAATTGCTACAAGTTGCAAAATAATGTTTCCAAGTTCCAAGTTTTATTTCCTCGTTTGGGTTTTCTTTCTCTCGTTTACTTGAGACATTTGGTTTTATATATATGTGGAACTCACACCCATATGTAACACGCATACACACTTGATCACACACACACACACACACACACACACAGAAGGACACTGACACACACACACTCTTAACCACAAAACATAGATACACACACACACAAGCGGTGTTGGGCTTTAGTTGATTTGCACTCCTTTTGATTGACCTCTCTGGTTGCAGTTCCTCAATATGGCCTCGGTCTTCATGAGGATCTTCAATTTAATTTGCATGATGCTCCTGATCGGCCATTGGAGCGGTTGCTTGCAGTTCTTAGTGCCAATGTTGCAAGGTTTTCCATCCAACTCCTGGGTCTCCATCAACGAGTTGCAGGTGCGCCAGATCGGTAAATCCCTACTATCTGGTATTGGCTATCTAAATGGGCTGTTCCATTGCAGGAATCGTACTGGCTGGAGCAGTATTCGTGGGCATTATTCAAGGCAATGTCGCACATGCTCTGCATAGGCTACGGCAGGTGAGTTAAAGTCCCTATCTACTTGGATTTGGTGTACCCACCCTACTTTAGCACTGTCCCTATCTACTTTTTTTTAAAAAGTAACTTTATATGATAGAGAAATAACTTCAAGTTGAGGGAAAAGGAGTTTTTGCTCTTATCTACTCTATAAATATAATAGTTTTGTCCCAACAAATAATTTACCATAATGTGCTCATTTCCAGATTCCCACCACAATCACTGACAGACATGTGGCTGACGATGCTGTCGATGATATCCGGAGCCACGTGTTACGCATTGTTCCTCGGTCACGCGACCAATCTCATCCAGAGCTTGGACTCCAGCCGGCGTCAGTATCGCGAGAAGGTCAAGCAGGTGGAGGAGTACATGGCCTATCGCAAGCTGCCGCGTGACATGCGGCAACGCATCACGGAATACTTCGAGCATCGCTACCAGGGTAAATTCTTCGACGAAGAGTTGATACTTGGCGAGTTGAGCGAGAAATTGCGCGAGGATGTCATCAACTACAACTGCAGGTGGGCGATCTGTCACTATGCATTGATCATTTATGCGTTTCTTTTTTCAGCCGATTGATTAGTATAGTATTTCGTATTATTAGTACTTTGCCCTGCACCTCCTTATTGATTATTTACTACTTTAACTCGATGTGTTTATGTTCCACAGATCCCTCGTGGCGTCAGTGCCTTTTTTTGCTAATGCCGATTCGAATTTCGTTTCCGACGTAGTTACCAAACTGAAATACGAAGTTTTCCAACCAGGTGCGTGGGTCCACCTACTCCTTGTTAGCATTTTAACTTGAACCCTAACTAATGATTTCACTGAACACTTTCAGGTGATATTATCATAAAGGAGGGTACGATCGGTACTAAGATGTACTTCATACAGGAGGGCGTGGTGGACATTGTCATGGCCAACGGCGAGGTACTATAATTCCTAACATTTTTAATAATTTCCTGGCTAATTTGCAACCTTCACTCCAGGTTGCCACCTCACTATCGGATGGCTCTTACTTCGGTGAGATCTGTCTGCTGACCAATGCGCGTCGTGTGGCCAGCGTGCGATCCGAAACCTATTGCAATTTATTCTCGTTGAGCGTGGATCATTTCAATTGCGTTCTGGATCAGTATCCGCTGATGCGCAAAACAATGGAGACTGTGGCCGCCGAGCGGTTGAACAAGATTGGCAAGAATCCAAACATAATGCATCAGAAAGACGAGCAGCTGAGCAATCCGGAGTCGAACACGATTACGGCTGTTGTGAATGCCCTGGCTGCCGAGGCGGATGACTGCAAAGATGAGTAAGTTGTCTAGAAAAATATTACTAATATTATAAACTTTCTAAACACAATACTCTGAACTTAAAATATAAATTCTAATACTTTTGAAATATCATGAGTATTTCATTTATTTTATCATTAAGCTGTGCATTTTGACCATTATCAATAAGTTGATGCTGGGGATAATAAAGTTGAGAGGCAACAAATTATAGTTATTCGAGGTTTATCCAAAATTAGTTTAGTTTGGTGTCAAGAACATTATATATTTTATATTTCTTTTTACCATAAAAAAAATGAAATCTTTTGTTGGATTTATAACTAATCCTTTTGTTAAATCTGTTTCAGTGACATGGATCTCAAGGAGAATTTACTGCATGGGTCAGAGTCGAGCATTGCTGAGCCGGTGCAGACGATACGTGAGGGTCTCCCGAGGCCGCGGAGCGGGGAGTTCCGCGCCCTGTTCGAGGGCAACACCCCATGACACTGAGGAGCGATGACGAGCGGTGCCAACGGGCACCGGGCAACCATCTGAAGCCAGCGGTTCGCTGGACAGTCACTCACCTAAACCCATAACCATACCCCAAACAGGACTCCCACACTCACATACACACACTGCGTATATAATAATTTAGTAAAAGGAACCCCAAGCCGCGATAAGAGTACACTAAAAAAGAATCAATTTATGGTAGACACTCTATATATGCAATTGCGATTTAGTAGAAAACGTATTAAAAACGAAAAATCCAAAAAAAGAAAAAACAAAAACAATTACACAAAAAATGTCCTCAATAATTATTCATAATTTCAGCTCCGCTAACTGTGATGACTTTAATATAAGAATCGAAAAAAATTTAACAAAAAAAGAGAAAACGAGTACATACAGAGATAAATTATACGATAGAGAGAACTCAGCAGCCAGCAGACAGATCAGAAAATCACAACCCACAGCCATAGAAGATTTGCCACTCCAAACACACACACACACACCTTACACACGCCACACTCGCCAGACACACCAAATACTGACATATAAAGTAAATATACATATAAGTTTTATGCCCACGATATTGTAACGATAACGAAGTGAATAGACTTTTGAATTGCTACATAGGCGTTAGTCCTATGGACCTACTACAAGAGCACACAACCATACAACCGCGAACACACCTGTAGCTGGCCAGGTGAACAGGTGAAAGGGTGAAAGGCATCAGGCATCGGACATTGGGCATCAGGCGACAGGTGACAGTCAGACAGACAGACATGCATCAACTTATGATATAAACGAAGCGAAGCGTTACAGCATACCAAAACATAGCTAAACGTAGCTATTATGTACTCGAGCAACCAACAAACAAACAAACAATTATGTATTATTGCGATTATATAGCATTATTAAATACGCATTGCAAAAAAAGGGAAAACATAACTCAGCAAAATACAAAACAAGAAAACAACCCAAGAAACAAAACAAAAAGTAAACAAAAGTATTTAAGCAAATTTAACGAATGCGCATTAGTAGTTGAACTATTAGTTTTTCACTCACTAACAAACAAAACACCACTCGACACACAACGTAGTAGAGAAGCCTCAAAATAAAAAAACAAAAAGGAAAAAATATATTAAAAACCAACCTCAGGGTGCCGTCGTTTCAGCGGTCACCAAAAAATAACAAAACAAAAAAAAAGAACAGACAAGAAACCAACTATATACACAACATATATATACAAAACATAGACAATGTTGTCTTTTATAGGGAATTGTTAAAGCGCCTCAGTTACATTTCAAGTATTTATTGCGGGCCTGCCGCCGAGCAAGATCATGATTTCCCATTCATATTCGGAATTTTCGTTCGAGAAACCATATTTAGTTGCGGGCGAGATCTCTTTTGCAAGTGGTTCGTCTTTGAGTCCTTGTTTGTTTTCTTTCGGGCATAAATCAGGCGACGGACAGCGACTTGTTGAAGGATTTATGTAACTTAGTATTTTATTACACGTAAACTAATAAAAAGAAAGCAGAAGGACAGCGTTTGCCTTAAAATAATACGTTAACGAGTTTTATTAAAGTCCTATTTGGAAACACAAAAATGTCAATTTGGCCTTTCATGCCGATACCTTAGAGTTTAGCTATTACTTAATATTAATATTTAACCCTATAAAAGAATAATTGCTGATGTATGAAATATTGATATATATTTAAGCTGAGATGCAGCGACGAACCCAACCGGAGTCGATAAGCAACTTATTCAGGTTCGCGGGCGCTTTGGTGCTCGGATCCACCAGCACCAGGTAGGCGGTGTTGTCCTGAAAAAACAAGATGGTTAATACGTTTCCCTGTACCTGGTATTTATCTTTAGACTTACTTCGATAGCCTCGACCTTGGCATAAAGGGTGCGATAGGAAACCATCCTATAGAAGAAGTTAACAGCTTCTGCGCTCCAGGCCGGACTCTTCCACTGAGTTATGAAGGCCAATCGACCGGCCAAACACTGCGCCGGCAGCATGGCAAACTCCTTCAGCAGAAACTTGACGTCTTTGTGGCTTACACACATTATGACGCCGGTGTCGATCAGCTCCACCTCGATGGTCTTTCTGATATTATTGGGACGGTGCCTCACAACTTGGGCCCTTTCCCACACACCCGTGTTGTTGGAGCGCACCACACAAAGATGATCCGTGGTTATCAAGCACAGCGGCATTATGTACTTGTCCGAGTCACGACTTTCATAAAACATTCTACAAGGAGAAATTAAATAGGATTATAAAATTAAAATTATAACATGTATAGAATCGTGTAGCTTACTGCATATTGGAGGACAAAGCCTTGTAGTCATCATACTCTTCGTTATATATCCAAAAGTTGAAGCTGTGCGGATTGTCAACCTTCACCAACTGCACCTCCATGCGCTGCTCCAACTGGACAACAGCCTTAATGTCGCGAGCAGGAAGCTTAAAATCAAATCGAACCGAATCCATAGGATAGTCAAGGCTTAGAACTCGATTGTCCTGAAGGTGATAAATTTGACTAACATTCGTTGATTATAAGTAGTTATCCATACCACAGCATAGGCTGGAATGGCGTTTTCCTCGTCCCCGTCATCGGAGGACTCATGATCAAAGAAGGACTCTTCGAATCCCTGAGGCTTGGATATTAACTCAGGCTCAGGTTGGGAGACTGGCTCCAGTTCGAGCATCACTGCCAAATCTTCCTCCAATGAATCTCCATTTGCAGCGACAGTTTGGGGCGCGTGGTCTTCTTCTCCAGAGCTGAAGGGATCCAGTGCAAATTGCTCCTCATCAGAGTCAAATACTTCGTATTCGAATTTGTCTTGGTAACCAGTGGCGGAAGCAACATCCACAGTTAGATTCTTAAAGGCTTCCTCCATTTCCTTGGTTTCATCTTTCTCTAATTTATTTTGCGGATTTTCCAGCTCAGTATTAGTGGAAGTCTTGGGTGTTGAATTGACCTGTTTTTGACGATTTTGCTCTTTTAGAGGCATAGGTTTCGGGAAGTTTTGAACATTCAACTGGTCGGGTTTGCTTAATTTCAACTCCATAAGTTTTGGTAGGATCTTCGGGAAACTCTGCGGTTGTGGTTGCGGTTGCGGTTTAAGAGTGTTCTGGGGACAAGGATATGAATTAATCAGCCACTGAAGGTAATAATAATAATACTGCTGCTGGAAGTAATTAAGGAGCACCTGCTGTCCGGCGCAAATCATGGCGTTGATATTGGGGTATACAATAGGGGTATGAGCGGGATGCATTAGTCTGTTATAGTTGGGATACGAAACGGGCATGTTGATGTTGTTGGGCTGCTGATATCTTTTTTTCGGCATTCTTCTGGCATTCAAACTCTGGATACTTTCGTTTATGAAGATCAAATCGGAACGCTCCGAGGCGTAGATATACTTTGGTTTGTGGCTGGGTCGATTTCTGGACTTGTGGCTGGGCTTCTTTTGGCATTGCACAAGTTGCTGAATGTGCGCCGAGTTCTTAGTGGTCACCGCACTTACAAAGGCCATGGGTCCGTGGCCCATCACCTGGTAATGGGTATTACCTAATATTAATATTTAATATTAATTTGAATCAAGGGGACACATACCCTGACTGTATCCGGAATCGAGCGGAGGAAGGATTCTATGTCCCCGAATCCCAGCTTGCTGTAGGGCACATTGCATCCCTCTTCACTCCTGTAATCGCGCATCAGCTGTTCTATCGTCATTTTTCCGGGTGAGGACACCACCAGCGAGTGCACCACCTTCTTCACCAGGCTCAACACTCCAAGATCTTCCATGCTGACTAAATGTCGGTTAATTGAAGTTAAAAAGTTCTTGTTCAATAGAAATTTCACAAAATAATACGCAAAAAGCGCCGCCGCTTCGAATTAGAATATTTGGCTAACTGTAAACTAGAGTTGCCATGTATAAATAAAGTAAAAATATCGATAACGTATAGATTCTGCCTCTTTCTTATAATTTGTATTCTTTACAATAACTTTTATCCAATAATAACTTTTTATCTCATTGCAAAATATCACATTAAAACTATAAAATTATATTTCAAACGACAGTTAAATGTGTGTTCTGCTAATTTTTTGAGCTACCTGATGTTTTTATAATTCTATAATCTTTATGTTCTAATATAACATAAAAGTTAAGCAATGCCAGCTTTAAATTATCCCCGGCGATATTTTATGGCTGTACAAGTATCGTTTACAGTTTATAGTTGTATGGCATTTATAGCAAATATCGTTTAAGATTATCGATAGGACGGTGCTGCCAGAATTCCGTAATATATAAGTTGAGGTTTGGCGCCTATTTTAAAAACCTTTAAGCTTATATTATTGCAAAGGATTTTAAAAAAGTAAAACACAAACTAATAAATACATTTCTGTCTGAGAAAATTAGAAAAATAGAGTTAACATTTAAAAGAAATTCCCTAGACACTTTGGCTACTGATTGGTTAGTGCTGCCAGATAATTAATATTTACAGTTGACGATTTGGCGCCACTTTTAAAACCGGTTGCACCATATGGCGGTGTTGGTTTTCGTTTGGGTTGATTTTTTTGGCTTACTGTAATTCAATACCCCCGACAGACGTCCTTCCTTGTGAAACTCAAGTAGCCGTAGGAAGCTACAAGTTCAGCGTAAGTTCAAGTCACATGTGGGGCTTGATGGAAGACCACCAGCAAATGACTTGTTTTTTGGGATCGGGTTGAGTTAATCTTTGAGTCGTAATTTCCATAGTTTTCTACAACTTTTTAGCTAGAACTTGGCCATTTAGATTTGCAATTGCGCGGTGTTACAACATCCGCTTACAACTTGGGCGGTGGGCTGATAAATCAAAACTAAACTAACTAAACCCGCCCAAGAAATGGAGTTTTTCCGAGAAGGTAGTTTTATACCAGACACTTTCCACACATGACACATGAACTTGTCGGAGACAGTGGCTCCATTAATAATTTTCACACGACCGGCAAAGGGGCCTTGTGCCATGTAAATTTTACAAGCCCCTCTTCCACATTCGCCGGGTTGCGTAAGCTGATACGTTTGGGTTTTATGCAGCAGCATAATTATATTCTTTATATTGTTTATGGAAAAACAAGAACTGGAACAACAACAACAACGATAAGAGAGTTTTTGTGGTTTTTGTTGTTACCGTTTTGGTCACTTTACAAATAGTTGAGGAGGAAAAAAGCTCGATGAGATCTCTGCAGTTGGCTATGAGCGGGTGACTTGGCAATCAAACCGGTTGTCCCTGCTCCACGGCTCCGTCTTTGCCTGTGTTCGTGTGTGATTTATAGTTACGCACAAGCGCGCAAATCCAATTAGACGAACTGGCTGACTGACTGACTGACTGACTGAATGGCTGAAAGACTGGTCAACTGACTGACTGACTGGCCAACTGACTAGCTGACAATCCGAAGCATGGCCCGCAGCAAATGCCGCCGGGTTATAGGACGGCCGCTGGTTCGATCCGATCTGAAGATCTTGGCCCAAGCTCCCCAGGCACAACGGCACAGTTGTCATTGGCCAAGAGCAAAATACTGGTCTAAACGGTGCCATAAAATATTAGCAATTGCTATACCATACTTAGTGCCCATTTATTTTATTGATTCCAAACCTTTTCTGATATCATAAATATCTAATCAATACAATATATGTTAAAATATCAATATTATTTATAATTATAATTATTATTTTATTGTAAGCCATACGTTTTTTGAATCGGCTTTGAAGGCATTTCTAAGCCTTAAAAAAACAAATGTATATTTAAGTATAGTGTGACCAAGATGGAAAGATAAACATATGTTTGTCTAAAGTGATTATTTTTGATTTAAGTCAAAATATATTTGAACTAAGCTTGAGATAAGAAATAAGATCCAAATATTTTGTGCGAAAGAAAATAGTATTAAAGGTCTAGTGAAAAAATGTGTTATTTAAATGCATATTAAATTAAAAAAATTAATTGAGTTCCTGGTATATCCACAGTCTCCCAGTACCCCATTTATCTATCTTTTACTGTAGTCAAAAATATACAAATGGGTCGGGAGACTGTATCTGTTTTTGATGTTTACATCATCGCCAATGGCGGAACTTCAGTGGCCCGGCCACACAAATGTCGTCCACCGTCCACCGTCCACCGTCCGCGGTCCACAGTCAGTCTTTGTTGCATTTTTTCAAAAAATATACACATTTGAAGAGCGAAAGAAAAACGAACTGCAGCCGCATCTTTATCTAAAAATTGAATTGAAATGTATGTCATAATACCTTTGGCATGCCGGCCAGTTGCTTGACATTAAAAATGCGCTACACCCCCTTCCCCTTCCCCCTTCCCCCTTCACCGTGTTCGTTTCGGCCAGAAAAAAAACCACATATGGCTGAATGCAAATTTGCTGCCATATGGAGCAGAAAAGCTGATGACGTCGTCATCGTCTCACTGAAATTGAAATGCAACTCGCATTTGGGGCCCGCTCCTAGTTGAACATTTTGTGTTTTTCATTTCATTTTTCGCAAAAGGGCCCTGGTGTTTGGAGGTTGCTGTTTCCCACGTTAAATGGGTCTCCAGTGCGATATCGCTATATCGAGATCTGGGTCCCCGTCCGATGAGGGAGTGTTCCACACACGTTCCGCACACCTGAATGCTTAAACAGATCGCAGACCTGGCGACGGAATCGGAATCGGATTCCGGACAACCAACCGATAACCTTCGGGTGATTTCTGGGGCTTTTCCTATGGAAAGTCAAGCCGGTCTACGGATTTGGTAACAGTTGCCGGACAATAGACCGAATTTGGTAGAGGCCGGCAAGGGGCAAGCGCAGATTGATTGATAGTCGCGGCACATTCCAAGCTTCCCTATTGAATGCACCGAGAGAAATGTAGTGCCTCTTCTTATGTTTTGTCGAAATCTATGACGCAAGCAACTATATTGCAAAACAACATTTAAGTTATGAGCAACTTTTATTTAGGATATAGAAAAGTGAATTTCTTATCGTGTGTATATTTGTTTTTATTTTTAGACTTATTTAATTTGTACTTAAAAGAAACTTTAATTCATTTAATAGTGTTACAATGTTGTGAGGCTTATAAAGACAACACCTTATATGTCAATTTTATTTAAAACACATAAACTTTTGATTCTCGTAAAGGAAGGCGGTGATTACTCATCGTGCATATCTACTTTATTTATATTTAGTGTCAAACCGCAACTTTTTTCCGTGTACACCCCCTCCATAAACGTGTTTTCGCTCCCTCTCCCTTCCACTTTCCCAGTTTGTAACTGTCTTGTGTCTTTTGCAAAGCAAACGCGATTGGATCAACAAGCCAAAGCGATGATTAATTGGGAATGACGACTGGAGGTGCGAACCTCAGATTGGGAATGCTGGTACCCTGCCATTGCAGATGGGTCAGAGTCAGATCCCAAAACAGATCGTCTAAAATCGTTCAATGAACCAATCGGAAATAAACACAAAGGCTGAAGATCTATGATCTGTGTGGAAATAAACACCGTTGTTAAACCATAGCCATTGATTGGGCTTTGTTCTGGGCTCGGGATTCTTGCAAACTGATATTTGCATGTTTGGGCCAACCTTTCGCTTGTACCGTTAAATCTGCGCCACTCTCTTAGCACGGCCGTAAACAATAAATTAGCCAAAGCAGAAACAAAATGCCTCATTAACACCTGGTTTGCGTGCGATATGCGAGAGCTTTCGATTTAACGGTTTGGTCATGCCCGATAAAATGATTGAAACCTAATTTGATTTGGGCCAAAGGGTTCAAGTTCGAATTTAATTAGATTCTTTTCTCAAAAGCACCTAAAGCCGTTCTAATTGTAACTTCCTATTACAATTTTGTTTGGCATTTATACTTCCTAGTTTTTATTCCGTTCTCAAGATATGTAACTTTCCTGTTTTGTGTATTTTCATTTCCTAACTTATTTTACAACATAACATATTGTATCGTATTTGTATCGTACACATTTTTGTAATGCAGTATTGATATATTCTAAGATGTAGTTACATTCTTTTTTAAAAATTCCTTCCCCGAGATACGTCTTTATCGCGGTATTTAATTATTAGCTTGGGGAGCCTCTAAAAACTATACATAATCGGCAATTTTATTTTAAAAAGGTTTTCTGTATATTTTTCTTAGAACCATTTCTTTGAACTTTACCGATATGTGCGAACCCTGGTTAATATGTTTTCAAAACTGTACTAATAGTATTTATAGCGAATGACCTAATGTGATATGAACAATATGTTTTTATTGCCAAATTTTATATTTTTATGTGCAGTTGCGAATTTTTGCTGGTGGTTTAATGAGAAAAAATTCCCCAAGCATTAATTTAAAATGCATTTCCTAGTTCATTAAATATTGAAAATAAAATTATTTTAATATATAATTCCAAAACAATGGCAAACAAATTTGTTTTTCTTTATTTCCGGCAAAAACCATTCAGAACTATAATAAATCAAATTTAACCGTTAGTTAATGTAAAACACTCTGTTTTAGTGTTTCACGAATTAGAAAAGCAATAAATATTCCTGTTAGCTGCAGACCAAAACGTGCAGTTTTCAAAGAAATCCAGCGTATTGTTTAAAGGTTTTTTTTTTTGGTAAGGAGTTCAAGTTCAGAGCCCCGACATCGTTGGTGGTCTTGGGTCGCCTGTTTCCTCCTCTGGTTCTCCTGAGAGCACACACTCTTAATTAAAATCAACTTGCGCTGAAAATGAAAAGTGCAAACAGAACATAAATCAACTTTGAGTGAATCAGAATCAGAATCCGATTCGAAATCGGACTCCTCAATTCTGAAGATGCCCGGATCTCTGGTGGACTGGACCCAACGGCCTTGCTTATCAGCCGTTTTCCCTTACTTTCCTCATTCGCTGGCTCTTTTGGCTGCCCGTCTTGCCACACGATCTTCTTATTCCCTTTGTTTTCTTTTTCGGGTTCAGTTTTTTAGTTCTTCTTTTTCAGTTTTTGGCTAAGTTGCAGGCCATTTTGCCGCAACAGGTTCTTGGCTCGCTTCTTTGACTCTCTCTTCGGGCCTTCCAGTTCCGCTGCCCGCTGCCCGCTGCCCGCTCTACCCTCTCACGCTTCCACAATCCAGAACTGGACAGCGGCAACAGGTT
Organism: Drosophila gunungcola; assembly: GCF_025200985.1. NCBI lineage: Eukaryota > Metazoa > Arthropoda > Insecta > Diptera > Drosophilidae > Drosophila > Drosophila gunungcola. Next base: position 2,050,800 of record NW_026453171.1, read on the forward strand.
CTGACCGAAAAGAGAGCCGACTCTCCCACTGAGATAAGTGACTTTCAATACGAAATACAAATATACCTGTTTGCTTTGGCTCTGCTTGATAAGAGGCTCTAACCCCCATTATTTAGCACTAAATTTACCACTGGGTCTTGGGCACTCGCTCTCTCTTTCACTCACACATACTGGAAAACCACAGGTAATGCTCTCTGATAGACTGATTTCCAGCTGGCTGTTAACGTGGCTTAGCCGTTGGAAACTGGGTATATTAAGCTATTGCAGAAGTTTGTAACAAATGGCAAAAAATATAAAATAAAAAAATAACAACTAAATAAGTAGTTAGTAAGCCTTTTCCTCCTCTAAATAAACCAGTTAAATGTTATAACTTTGTTTTTAGTTAAGTTGTTAAGTGTATCTTACCGTGAGAAAATGAAAAATAACATGGAACGATAGTTTTAAATGGTAGTTCCACCACTAAACATAAAGGCTTAATCTTATAGTCTAATTTAAAAGACTTTATAAAAATGGGTTTGTTAAGAATGTGAGCAAGCCCCTGGAAAACCGAAATATTAAAGGGTATTTCTTGTGCGTGGCGTAAGTATTATCGACTATATGTAAAGAGGCATTTTCGCAATCCGAGTCAGAGAGCCAGAAGGAGAAAGAGCACAAGTGCGATTGGAGAGGCATGTGGCACAGCACACGAGCTTTGCTTGGCCTGATCGCGAGTTTCAGTCTTATTTTGGCTCTCGTAGCGTGCAGTTCGTTAGGAAAAGCAGAAAACCCAAGGAAACTCAGAGCGTTGCATGCCCCGCGATTCTGGGCTCGTGTCCGTGTGTTCGTGTACCTATGTGCCGCGTGTGTGAGTGCTAGCTTGTGAGTTAACCAAAAATTAAGCAAGCAAAAATGCACAACAAAATTAAATGCAGTTTCTACTCAATGAAATCGCTGTGAATAAGTTTAATCAGCTCTCAAGCTCGTGTATAAAAGAGCAAGAGAGAAGTCACAAAAAACCTAAGAAACAACAACAATTAGTGGCAAAAAGCACGAAACGGCATAAAAAAGCGACAAAAACAAAAGGTGTCGTGTAAAAATGCGCCTGAAAAATTACAAAATTTAGCAAACATAAACAAAAAACAAAACCGTGTACAAAGATCAACCTTCGAGGCTTGAAGAATTCTTCCGCCTAAAAAATAGTTCTTTTAAAATATGAAAGGTTGGGTGTTGTGGCTGCTTTTGCCTTTTAGGCGGGTGGCAAAAAGTTTCAGATTCTCCCTCTTCTGTATCTTCATCGTATTCTTCTGCGTCTTCTTAGTTTTTTTTTTCGTGGCTGCACCAACAAGTTTTCCCCCCAACATCAGCGATTTTTCCAACCAGTTTTTGGCGCTTGCCATTTTCCGCGCTTCAAAACTTCTGCTTCTTTATTTTCTTCGGCATGTGGGGAGTCGGAGAAAGAGTCGGGAAGAAAGACCGACAGAAAGAGACAGGGATATGGACGAGGTGGAGCTGAAGAGCAGCTGCAAATATAGCTGGGTCAGTTTCAAAGACGAAACCATTCCGATCTCGTTTCCATTTCTTCACCTTTAACCATAAAACCTGGCTTAGAAATATCCCACTTACCTCCGCTATACAAATATGAGTCGGGCAGTACGTGTTTTGGATTGTTTTCGATACTCACTACAAAAATACATTTGCGGTAAGAAACTTAATTCGTAAAGCAAGTGTATCTTTGAACTGGGTTTGAAATTGTGGTTCGTGAGACCTCCGAAGAAGTTACATAAGCTTAATGAACCAAAAAAGATAGACAGAACTTAAAACTGAGGGTGTTTTCTTCTAGACTTGATAAAGGAGTATTAGAACTCGGAACAAAGAAGGTTAAAAAAACACTAATGCAATAGAAAAGATGATAAGGCAGGTAGAGTCAACTAAAGGAAAATGGATACAATTGGGTTAGTAATATAGAAACTAAACTAGTGCATTAGTGAATAACAAAATGTTAGTGCTATGAATAAAATTGTATTCTTATATTAAAATTGAATGGCATATTAAAATATAATTGTAGTTTATGGACCTCATAGATATGTTGAGTTTTAATAAATTGCTGTTGAAAATATTTTCTTTTATCGCCTTGTTTACATAAAATAAAAACAATTTCCCCAGTAATAAGACTACCGTTTAATCGATCTACTTTTATAAAAAAGAAATTCAATATAAATCAAATGCAAAGATTGGCCTGGTTTGGCCTAAACAATAACCGATGCTAAGTCCCCGGGGCAGTGGAAAAATTTGCATAGACAACAATGCTAGAAGAAAACAAATTCTCGAGTGCTAAAGAATTCCGAGTCTGATTCTGCCAGCGATAACGGATGATAAAGAGCAGGGGAGGCAGAAATAATAATTCAAATCCCCCCGGCCAGGTGACAGTTCTGCACTGCAATTCAGGGAAAGTGGGCGTTAATGGGAGAATGGGCGGATCCCGAGGGGAAGGAACTCGGGAACTCGGAGCACGCGTAGGGTTTCCATGTCGTTTCCATATTACGACTTATCAACTGTCGCGACGGCAGGAGTCGGCATGGGGGGATCCCATAGCATCAACATCAAAAACTACTCAAGAACTTCAAAGCAAACTTGTTTGCTCAACTTGCTAGCGATTTGTGGGAGGGTTGGGGGTTTGCTACACAGGCAGAATAATATTAACCATACATTAAATAAGGATATTTCCATTTGATAAAATTATTCGTTCAAGTTTATTTTTTATAAAACTATAAAAGGAAATAAAAAACAAATAAGGTAATTGTCCCTGTTAGTTTTCTAATACACGCCAATTAATATCAAAGAGCAAAAGTAAACAAATGTAGTTTTTTTCACCGTGTAGTCAGGAAGGTAGGTAGGTGGAAATGGTGGTAAAGGTGGAGGTGGAGCAAACTGAGTTCAATACACTCGGCGGCATTCAGTGACGACCATTTGGCTTTTTGGGTGTTTTGAACTCATTTCGAAATGCGTAAAATTTGTTTTGTCTCTCGGTCTTTTATGTGTGTGCCTGCCGTTGAAAGATTGATTAAATTATAAAGATGTGTTGTCGAGCACCAATTGGCTTGCCGATGATCTATTTAATTAGGAAGGCAAACATCCGTGGAATGCGCTGCGAGACGACCTTGCCGTATTTGACGACTGGCTTTTCTATCTACTTTTCATTCCCAGCCTTTTCAAGTTGTCAACTTCATTGGCAACCCGGTTGCGTTTCTTTTTTTCCTGCTGCCTCTTTCCATGGAGAGTTTTATCTTATCGGGCACTGTTGCCGGCTTGGCAGGCTAAGACTAATTATAATCTTATCTGTCACAACTAAGTAGTGCAAACATCAGTGGAACTGTAACCGAAACAGAAACAGAAACCCTATGAAACATCACTCGCCGAGAATTCGGGTTCAGATCTGAGCTCCCTCGTTCGGTTAAGTTGTAAATTCCTCATATAATAAGCTGAAATTTCGGGAAACAACATGCAAAGTGGTTTTCCAAGTTGCGCAAAAAAAATTGGCTTCCTCTTGCCTCACACTTGTCTCGCAAAGGCCCAGCTAAGTAAATAAATACTAGCATTGATATAGGGGAGAACACCACCAGAAGAACTCAACAAGCTTAAAAAATAACTTCCCAAGAAATTGCCATTTCATCGTTATTTGAGATAGAACGGGATGCGAAGCAGGAAAAGATTTACCAAAGGTAAAAGCAAATACAGTTGTTGAAGAACCGATCAAACTTTCTAAGATTGCAGGCATGTTTAAGGGGATTTTCAAAAGTTATCGAGGAGTTTTCGGTATATTTTTCCATGGTTAATTTCTGAAATTATAACTTTTGTTTGTAAAGTGTTTAAGCTTAAAAAGCTAATGCAATAAAGTCTTCGTGGGATTAATTTTCGGCTTTATTTTATTTATTTTGCTTGGTTTGTTTCAGTAAATGCTTTAACCAAATGCCCAAAAATAAAACAGTTGTAGTTCTTAGTCTATTCTATTTTAAAAGCCAAAGCTTTTCTCCTTTTTTTCCGGGGGTTTTTGAATTTTTACAATTTAAATTTGCACTGAAAAGAGTGCGGAATTCGCTAAGCAAATATTTGTTCCCCGTACAACTGGTATGTACTTGGGTCTGTATCTGCCTCCATATAGCAGATACTTTCCACCTTGGGCCAGCATCTCAGCTGTGGAAGTGATAAGCGAATAGTACGACCTTGTTTCCGAAGCCAACGACCTTCGCAATTTACCAAACCAATTACAACTTCCCCGGGCAAACAAGCGATGTAGCATCCTGCTGCGAGATTGTGATCTGGGATCAGGGTTGTGGGCTCTGGGATCCGAGATCCGAGATCTTTGATCCGACGGAAGTAAAAATGGAACAATTGACGGGCTCACAGGATCTGCTTAGGTAGTTGACAGGATCATAAACAAATGCCGCTGGCGAGCTCAAAGAATGAGTTTCAAATCTGCGCTGTCTCTTTCTTTCTTCGGGGTTCCTGCTGCCTCTTTCACTCTGCATGGGATTTTTCGCGAGGGTTTATCGGTGTGTGGGTGTTTTCATTTGCAACTACCAAGAAGCGCGGCTTGGGAATATTTTTTTCCATTTTATTTTTCCATCTTTTTGTGTTATTTGCTGCAAGCCAAGCGCGGCGGAGCACTAAAGAAAGCGTTGAACTTGCTGCAGGTTGCAATTGCCAATGTTGCCAGGCCCTTTTTTGCGGAAATCCAACGAACGAATTACATTTAATTGTAAATTTATGCGTCTGCTTTCGTTCCCCGTCCCCGTCCCCATCTTCCCATTCTTTTACTTTGGGCCTAGTGTAAATGCCTCGCGATCTTCACCTTTTGTGTGAATATTTCTGCAGCAGGTAGTTGTGTGAGAATTGACAAAAATTATAATGTGTCGGCAATCTTGAGAGTGCACAGGGAAAAATCAAACACATTATAAAAAGTATAAAATGTATTACTGCTTAAATTCAAGTATGTTCTCTTTTCAACGAACATATCTTAAGATATTTTCCCAATTTTCGTATAAATATTGTTTTTGTATATCATATCCATAACAATTATAAAATTTCATTGGGATTTCGTTTTCAAAAGTTTTAAATTTGTTGGTATTTTTTCTGAATAAGAACATTAATGGTACAAATTGAGGTGGTAATTGTAAGCACATTGGTGATATTCTCTTTAGGATTTTTCCAAGTGAGTGGCTGTTAAAGCCACCAAACCAACGGCAGCCTTGCCAACACCTCCGCCCAGGTACATAATCATAACACATAACCGGGCAGGTAACAATTTCCATTCATCTTTGTTGCTGCTTTGTTACGCTTGTTAGTAGCTGACACTACACTACAGAGTAAGACTCAGATTTACGACGACCTTTGGGCCCTCTTTGCATGCGGCTATCAGGTATCCGGGCATCTCAATCTCGGAACACTCTTTTTCGGAATATGACCACCAACGCTGCGGGTAATATTTGGCAGATACTTTTAAGCTGATAGGCAAACACTTGGCTTGCTGAAGTGGAAACAGGGGTCACAGTTCAAGAAAAGAACCGAAGGTTGCCAAAACAATATCTCCGTGATTTATTGTCCCTTTGAAGAGATTCTCGTTGCGGAGATTAAGATATCAGCAGTCAATAGGAAGATGTTGAAACCGTATTTAATATGCTGTTTTCGATGAGCATATCTCCCTGGATATACCGAACATTATATTGTTAATAGAGATCAATGTGTTTCGCTTTGGCGGGGTTTTAGCCATTTGTGACCCCGCCATCGATTGGCTGGGCAATAAAAACCCGTTCTGGGGACTCGAACTGGGAGCTGCTAACTGGAATTGGAACTGGGAAACGACTAGCACTTGGTATTGGGACTGCAATCTCTGGGGCTGGGGTGTGTGTGCTCATTTCGATGGCGCCACTCTGATTTTGCATGTTTTCCGCATTATTTTTTGTTGTCATTTTGCATTTTAACGTGGAATTTTTGTGGCCAGCAAAAGTGTCTAATTTCGGTGCAGAAAATCGAAAAGCCACTTCAACAGCAATCAGAGAGTTGAGTTGTCGACAAGAGTTTCGGACCTGACCGAAATCGAAAATAGCTTGCGAGAAGCGGAGAAGTTGAATTCTACCCAAGGCCATAATTAACAAATTGGTGATTAGCTGGAAAGCTTTCCCACTCGAAAGTCGGGAGTCTAGGGGGCATGAAAGTGCATGGAGCAGTGTCATTGCACTCCTGAAGCTGCAGCAAGCAGATTTATCTACCACGTACTTTGCCCCATATCCCAAAAACAGGCTTCTTCTTTGGGGGCTTCTTGCCAGGGCCTAGGTCTTCTGCTTCTACACAGAGAAAAAATCAAAAAGGAATCAGATATATGTAGTTTCTAGTTTCAACAATAACAAAATTGTTGGTCTAAGTTTCAAAGAATATTACATTCCAAAAACAAATGTTTAAATATAAAAAAAAATTTTTTTTGAAAAAAAATTTAAAATTTAAATGGATAAATTAAATGCAAGTTCAGGAACATACATAAACAAGTCAAAAACATAATCTTTGCAACTGGTCTATAATGTATATTTTAACTGAGTCAAATATGAAACCATAATATAATTTTACCAAAAACGTGTATGAGAACTAGAAGAAACTTCTTTTCTTTATAGAAATAACTAGTAAAATCATGATTTAAAATTTCACTTTTGAAATGCTTTGTCATGTTTTAGACTTAGGCTTTACCTTTTTAAATGCTTTGTCATGTTTTGGGATGGCTAACTAAAATGGAAACCTAAAGTAATTGATTCCTTGTATTGGAAGGATTTTCTTTCGGCCAGTGTACCTTCGACTTCGATTTGTGTCTGGGTTTGTCAACAGCCTGGCAGAATCCAGTTTTAGCCTAGGAGTTGCCTGCCAGTCGAAGTAGGAACACAAGTCGATGAAGCCGAAGCCGAAGTCGAAGCCTCTGCAGTTCCAATTCCAGTTCCAGTTCTTTGGGCCGGCGCAGCAGCTCATAATTATGCATTAAACACTCGAAGTTTACGGGCCAGAAGTGGCAGCTGCAACAGCGGCTTTAATGGACATCAATTTGCATGGAAACCATACAGAAAACGATGACATTTCAAAGAGCCAACTGCGTGGGCCGTTTGCTATATGCTGTCCAACCGAAACGAAATGCAGTCGCCAAATCGCATTTGAAAATGCACAACAAAAACTTGTTTATTGGCTTAGACCCCTCAGCGTCGCCTCACTGCATATTCGTCTCGTCTCGTATCGTCTCTTCCCAACTCGCGTCCTCGTGGGTCAATGTTATGTAAACCTGGTTCACTTTTTTATATTTATTTCTCTTTTTTTCGTATTTTTACCACACACATAATACGCTCAACTTATTACACAAAAACCCAAATAACTCAACAAATATTTACGGACGCAGTCAACAGAAATCGATTCAGTTTTCCTCCCTACCTCTGTCTATCTGTCTCTTTCTTTTGCGATATCCCCATCTCTGTCGGTCGGCGTCTATGTGGATTCGTCTTACTGGTTTGGCTGCACTGCATTCCAAAGATGCGAGTTGCGGACCGGACCCGATAACAGAAATAAAAGTGCAAAGCGGCCACAACACCAACAGTCACCACAAAAAATGTCGCCAGACCAAATTAAAATAATTTAACACATATAATTTCGTGTATTTTTCGCTTACATCATAACTCTTGTCTTGGCTTGTCAAAAGGTGACCGAAAATGAGATTGAAATGAATCGCAAAATCACATCAGCAGAAAAGATGGGGGAGAAAAACTTAAAAACAGTTCCTGATCTAAAAAGTTTATTTTTTTTAACGAAGTTCCATTAACCGGTCAGCAGAGCAAAAATAAATAACAGTTCTTAAAAAACATATAAAACCATAGTTTCAGTAAAAGACTATTATACTTAACGTGCTTGAAATAACTATAAACCCAAATAACTTTTTTATACAATCAATTTCATAAACCTTGTCTGTCTGACCCTTCTCAGAGGTGGCCAAAAGATGAGATTGAAATGAAAATCCGGCAGCTCTAATCACAGCAAGCGATCGTAAAAGCAACCGAAAGAAAAACTAAATGAAAATGCGCAACCACAAGGAGAACGGAAACGGTTCGGATCTGAGTGATCCCAAGGCGGCCGGCCAGAAAAACTTGGCCAAAATGGAGCCGGAGAACAACAATAAGATTTCGGTGGTGTCCAAGCTCCTGCTGAAGGATAGTAATGGGGCTAGCAGTCGCAGCAGCAACAGCAACGGCAACAGCAATAGCAATAGCAACAGCAACAGCAACAGCAATGCCAGCTTCAGTTCCGCATCGGTCGCCGGCTCTGTACAGGTAAGTCACAGAGTCCCTCTCTCTGACAACCGGTTTCGATTTTCTTTTCTTTGGCCGTCTGACTTGTGTGCTTCTTGTTTTATTATTCTTGTTAATAAATCCTCAAAAGCGCGCAGAATTCCAATCGCACGGGCTGGCTGGCTGACTCACAGACCCCAAAGACCCGGCTCTCGGCTCTCGTATCTCGGCTTTCGGCCAGCAAATGAAACAAAAGTGAAGGCTAAGGAAAAAACAAACAAATGAAACAACAAACGAATCGGAGCCAAAAAGCCCACGCACAGTGGGTCTGGAGGTCTGGGGTCTGGGTCTGGGAATTCGATTTTCGATTTTCGGACCACTGCAGGTTCCTAATTGAATTATGGGTCTGACCTCCATTTGCATTGCCCAACCCGGGAAGTTTCGCTTTCGATACTCCATACTCCATATACCCCATATATACATTTACCCCGCAGCATTCACTCTGTGTCACTCAGTCACCCGAAATAATATACTGAAAACGGTACATTTACCACTTGGAGAGCTTTGTTTACTTTTGGGATCATCCAGGGGAATCCGCTGATCGATCAACCGACCACTCCTCATCTTTCTCCTCCGCAGGATGCAAGTTATTAATTGGACAACTGGCCATGAATGAAGCCGTAGGAATGTCGACTTGCGTGTGAAGTTGTTTTCTCGGTGCCAAATGAATGAATGAGTTGATGTTGTTTTGGTGCTTTTTCTGCTTATGAGATAAAGTGTGGGGACTGATAAGGAAGCTGTAGAAATGTGGCTCAAGGTGCGGTTCTAAAAATAAAGAGGTTTATTTGTTTTTTCTCATATATCTTGCAAAGCGCAGTCATGAAGTCATTAACCACTTGTTAAGTAGAAAATATATATCCAATCTTCTTCCAATATTACCAGTTACCATGAAATTCCTTAAAATCATTTTAGTTTCATGTTTTCACTTGCTTAGAAAGAAAGTTAGCCATATTTATTTGAGTATTTCTCTCTGTTATTCGCTTATTTAACGCGAGTATCTTGTGGTGCCTCACATAATAAAATAATTACTTTTAATGATTATTTTGTGGCTGCCAAATTCCCAGAATATTTTGGGATCTTTCACTTCTCTTTTCAACTTGCCCCCAATGATTCCATTCTCCCATTAGACACACATACATATGTGTTCGATTCTGTTTGATTTGCCCCGTCACCCATTAACCTTAACTGAATTATTTGGAGCCAGGGCCACTGTGTAATCCCACCGGCCGCCATCCGATGCTCCACTGTGTGGCAGTGAATGCCACACATTGGAAAATGGATTGGTTCGCGTCTAAAATGCAAAATAATTTACCAAATTAACGGTACCATTATCAACAGCGACGATCCGATCAATCAAAGTGAATCCGATCAATTAAATGTTGCCTCCGAGCGCGGCACAAAGCATCGAGAAAACAGAGAAGAGAAATGAGCAATAAGAGGAAAAGAGGTTATGAACAGAACAGACCAGAATGCTAAGAACATAGCTCGTAGATGATGTTACACCTATAAAAAATGTAGGTACTAAATACTGATAGATGTTCAACTGATAAGGAGAAGTATTAGGTTGTTATTTATTGTATCTAAATTACTTTCCTTACTAAATAATATATAATTTTCTTTGATATCCTCTTTATAACTAGCAGATGTTCCTAACATTGTACTCGTATGATCTTTATAATCTCTTTAAACAATGTTCAGTTGGCATTTTGTTTTTCCAGTGCAGCTGATCGTGTTGATGATAACTGGGCGAAGTTGGAGAAATGTGGATGAGAATTGGAACAGCATTGACCTTATCACCGAAAGCACCGTCTGCAGGGGGCTTTTGATTAATCATCTCCATTCTTAATTGTGGCCCCATCTTTATATGCCGATTGTTATCATCTCTGCGCCTTCCTCTTGGCTTTGCAAAATAGCCAGAGATATGTATTTTCCATAGCCATTGGGCCTGGCTTAGAAGCCGAAAGAGAATGGCCAAGCGTCGATCAATAGATGGATCGATTCGCGGATCGATGGACGATGGCGGGCAGGTTATTGAACCGCTTTATTCTCGGGCATTTGTAACGTTTTATTTTTTGTAATTTTTCCATACATTTTGAGCTCTTCCACAAACGCTAATTACTGCCGAGGCGCACGCTTTAGTTCCAGTTATTAGACAAGACTCCAACTCCAGCTCCAGTTGGCTTCTAACTCCAGTACTCCAATGCTCGTACTCCGTCCATTGATGGTGGTCGCACCACCACGCCCCGTCGGTCCCACAGCTTAGAACTAGTTTCGGGGTCTGGCTCAGATATTTTTGCATCGATTAGGCCACATTCCACGCACCTATCTCGCGCCGCTGGGCGTTGCAATCTCTTTGGGGCTATTTATAGCTGCAATCGAATTAATTGTGGCCACGCCCCAGCGTTAGTGCCGGAATCTCTGACAAAACAAACTGTATTGCTCCAAGTGGGTAATGGGCAATGGGCAATGGATAGATGGTAGAAGGTAATGGCTAGTAGGCAGTATCCAATGGGCTTGACGAAGGTCGTCGCTGACTATTCTTCAGCCTCTTCTTTGCTTTAGATGAATGCGCAGATTTCTAAAGAAAAATATTTTGGTTATAAATGTAAAGATTTTTTTCTTTTTTTTTTTTTTTTTGGTTTTGCTTTACTTGGTTTTTTTTGTATTACTACGTTATTTTTTCTGTCGAATCAGCCAAATCACTTGACGCTGCACTGGAACCTCTTTTATGTGTTTGTGTCTCGGTAAAGTTCAAGTGTTTGTTGGGGCTAAAACTGAAGCGTGAGCTGATCAAGTTGAAGCCAGTGGGGCACCTTAATCGTCGCTTCATTTCCGCGCAGAGCTTTCCTTTTAGCTGCGGAAATGATCGCATATTTCGCCAAAAGAGCTCTCGGAAAGCCGAACTAGCCCATCGCGTTGTGCAATTAGGGGCGGCAAAGCGGTCTGGTCTACGCCTCAATGGTTAACACTCTAAGTGGTATGAGGGGTCTTTAAATTTGGGTCTAGACAAAAGTCTTTAGGAATTGCAAGAAAAGTATAGCTTCAAAGTGGCCTATAGAGCGCTTATACAAAAATATTTGACGCCCTCGGGTGTACATCCTTCTTATTGTTTGACTATTTTAATTTTGTGAAAGGATTCATTCATATTTATTGATATTAAACTATAGTTTTTCTGCAAAAGTCTTCAGTTATTTCAATGTTGATACTTGTGTAACTGAAAATCTTTTGTGAAATGATTATGAATTATTTTATTAAAAATAAAACAAAAACTGTTCTTCTTTGTACTTTTCCATTCTATTATAATTATGCCAAGAGTATCTCACCATCGATGTTCGCTGGCATTTCCTCGGACTGTCTTTTATTTCATTTTCATTTCAAACGTCTGTCGAACGCTTCAAGCTCAGCTCAGCTCAGTTCAGGTTGAGCTCGGCTCTTAACGCTCATTAGTTCTCTAAGTCCGCCAGCCCCGACTCTCGTCTTGTTTCTCACACACCACACGCCACATAGGCTCAGCTCTGCAATTAATTAATGCCAACAGTCCGGCAGCAACATCAACAGCAGCAGCAGTAGCAGCAGCAGCAGCAGCAGCAGCAGCAGCAACAGCAACATCAGCAACATCAGCAACAGCAACATTGGCAGCAGCAACATCAACAAAAAGCAGCAACAATGCCGCATGTCAGAGCTAAATTCTAGCCAGATTCCAGCTAAATTGTTTTGGCTTGTCTTTGAACTCGAACCGCCAGCTTTTCAGCTTCAGCTTCTTCCTTCCCTAGTACAAGGTACTGCCGATGGTTTGCATTTTTTCAGCAGAAAAAATAAGAAGAAAATTATAACAAATAATTGCGCTGCTCTTGCGACAGGTGCACACACACTCCTTCATCTTCATCTGGCATTCTGCCCCCGGAAAAATGTAGTGGAAAATTTCACCTATGTCGCTGTGCTGCGGAATCCATTGTTCCGGACCTGGAAATACTCGGCTTATTGTATGCACTTCTTCTGGCCATGGGGCATGAAGATTTCTTTATGAGCGAGCAACTGCCTTAATTAATTAACAGGCCAAGTGAAAATGCATTTGGCCAGGTGCCGGTGGCTCTGCTCTGATCTGATCTGCTCTGATCTCGCACTGCTCTCCTCTCCTAGCCAACTTCGATTTCATTTTCCGCTGGAGTTGCTGCTGGCTGTTTTTCGGCTAGTTCTTGAACCCACACGAGCAACAAATTTCACTTTTGTTTCTCCTCCAGCAACGGCAGACAAAGCGACATTCGAGCCACGAAAATTTTGAGGTCAACAGCAAGAAGCGTAGACGGAGACGCGAGGCGAAAGACTCGTTCCCATTACCGTAGATTCATTCGTCTGCCGGCCGTTTTGGCCAAAAGTGGCTACAAACATTGTAGCCATCTGACGACGTCTGTGGCTGGGACTGCGACTGGAGTCCATTGAAATTCTTGCCATCGAACTGAAACTCCCCGCAATTTAATGCCAACTTAGAAGCCTCGAGTCGAGAGTGGAGCAGCTCGTCAAGAGGCGCAACTCGAGCGACAGCTGCCCTTTCAATCCAGTTGCAATTTGGGCAAAGTAAACATGATTTGCCAATTCGATTTTCTGTGCTGTCATCCCCGGCAGCTCCAGCCAGCTGGAGGATCGGATCGGATCCTCAACGCTGGAAAAACAGAAAGTGACCGAGTGAAAGATTTTTGGCTTTCTAATTGGATCTGTGTGTGCTGGTGACTCTTTTTCTGCGATTTTTATTTTTGTTATTTTCGTTGGCCAGTCCAGTGGGGCTTGGCTAATTAAGGGTCTCGCAGCAGGGCTAATTATGGCAAATATTTTCCATTGGCACATGTGTGAAAGTGAGACCAAGAAGCGCAAAATGGGAACCAGCTTACCGTCTGCTCTTGACTTCATCCGCACAGTTTTCGGTTGCGCTCCGCTGGCTGAGCTAAACTGAACCAAGCCGAACTGGATATATGCATATATAAATTGCGATATCTGTACATGTTCTTCTGACCTTCTGGAGCTGGCATTCTCCCGCATCTCGAGAACCAGTTGGGGTTGTTGCACTGGGAATAAAAATGGTTCTAAAAAAGTAAATAGGTTCTGTATTTTATTCTGAAAATTTAATGAAGGAAATGTAGTTTGAGTACCTATGAATTCAATAAGTTAAGATGGATTTCTGTAAATCTTACTATAAACATTAATTCAAAAATAAATACTTAAATGATTCTGATTTATTTATCAACTCCATAAAAACTTTATTAAATGACTAGTTTAGATGAAATCTTAAAATGATCGAATGTAGACCGAATTTCCTCCGTGTGTCTGGGCAATTTATTTGTTCTTGTCGCAGTCTCCTTTTTGGCCGGGCCCGTTGAGGTTGAGTTGCGTTCGTCGGCTGGCCATGTTCGTTCTTATTTGCTGCACGCCTGAAACTTATCACTGGCCATAAATCTAGCCGCATGCCAAGCGGGGCCAAGTCGGCATACCAGACCAGTGGATACGATACGATACGCCAGTGGATGTGGATGCCAGTGGACCAGACGAGTGGATACCAGTGGAGACCAGCGGATCTGACCAGTTGCCATGCCATGACCATTACCAGTTCTCGGCTGCTTGGCCGCTCGGCCAGTTTCGTCAATAATATTAACGCCACAAGCGTCCATTGAGGTCAAGGATGCCTCGGATCCTGATCCCCAGTAAATCCATTTCACTTCATTGCATAAACTCATTCGCACTAATGAGACTCACCCACCGCGAGCTGCCAAAAATTATTACTAATGAACCGCAGATTCACTTTCATCGGTGGCCCACTTAAAGGGATTCACAGCCAGTTGGCCAGTTGCCCAGTTGCCCAGTTGGCCAGTTGTCCGTGGCCAGACGTGGCCGATCACTTGACAGCTGGCGAAAGGAGTCGAAATCGAAGTGCCAGGCGTCATCGCCGTCCTCGCCTTTCCCCGCATTTCCCCAACTTTCCCCGAAAGTGTGAGTCTGGCCGGGACCTCCCGAGCTCGCTGCCACTTTGATTTTATAAAGCCAAGAGCTACGCAATCTGCGGCGGTGGAAACGAGCGAAATAAGTATTCATGCTGTCGGCCATTGTACAGTGGTTCCAACTGAGTATTTATTTATTTATGCAAACAAAAATTGTATATATACATTAAAAATGGTTTAATTTCTGCAATATTTTATTTAAACTTTCTTCCAAACTATGCCTAATGACTGACAAAATTATAGGTGGTGTATCGAAAGCACCGATTTAGTTAGTAAAACCTTTTCTTAGCATGACTGAGTTCTAATCTAACTTATTATTTGTTTTGTGCGTGTATTAAAACACTTAAGATTTTCTTGGCCACTTTTTGTTGAAGAAATGCCTTAAATAATCTTTAATCAACAATGCTTTGTGTTCGGTATTTGTTTGGCTATTATTCAACCCAATGTGCAACCACTTTTGGCCCGGCTCGCACTGCCGTTTTGTGACTGTGTCCAATTTGGGCGCAGATTGACAGCGATATGCGTTTAATTTGACGATAAATGGCCAATATAGCACGCAAGCGAAGTTGGAGGGAGTTCAGCGGGCAGGACTCGGGATTTTGGGCTTTTTGCAATTCAATTCTAATGCTCGAGGCCTGCGGGCTTCCCCGACTCGTTCGTGCACTCGCCAATTGCCAAATTCAAATCCAAATCGCAGCACGATCCAAGCTGATGCTGAAGCTGAAGTTGAAGTTGAAACTGAAGCCGAAAGGTTGAAGCTGAGTCTAAAGCTTAGACTGAAGCTGAATCTGAAACTGAAACTGAAGCTGCAGCTTGGCCACGTTGGCAACTGACACGTTTGCTCGCATTTTGATTGCAATTTCTTTTCTTTGGCCGACTCTCCGCTGGAAAGAGTCAAATTCGTGTTGGCCATTAAAAGTCAGCGACAATGGAAAACGCAAATCAAAATAGCTGTGGCAGAAAAAATTTACAAATTTTCCTCACGAAATCATTGTGGCCAAAATAAAAGCCACGTCAATCGGCGACACGAAAATCTCTGCATTCTCGCTGCAAATTCCGCATCTTTTGCGAGACATGTGGGCGGCTGTCAATCTGTCTTTGTCTCTGCCACTGTCTGTGTCTCTTTCTCTGGTGGTGTTGCCGTCTTTTTTTTTTCGTCTCTAAGCCGGCGTGTTGCTGTCTCTTATCACGCGACGGAGAACGGAGAACGTCTGACAGTCTGACTAACTGACCTTCTTGTGAGGCATGAGTCAAGCGTTTCGTTGATAGCCAGCGATACTTCCAAACAAAGTCAACTGGATGCAAGCCAAGCGGTCTGACTAATGCATTACAGTAGAACTTCGTTGGATTCAGCTTTTCGATACAAATAAATAACATTTTAAAATTATTATATTGATAATTCTTCTTTTAAAGAAAAATAATGGGCAGTTAAAATGATTTTCTAGTATATTATTTTAATAGAAGTGTGTTCTTTGATAACAGAAATGAAAAACAGACTCAAATAAGTCCAAATTTAACAAAAATCCCTCTGATTATAAAACTCGAATCGTACATAGCTCTACAAATTAATGTTAACCATAAACCATTTATCATTTTGTCAATAATCATTTTAAGACCTAGTTAAGGTTCCATAACACTATACCATTAACTTAAAGAAAGATAAATTGTCGTATACATATAAAGAGAGTGCCCCCTGTAATATAATAATCTCTTTTTTGGATGGAATGGCAAAAACAATTAAACTAAACGGAAATCGAGTTAAGCAAGCAATGAAATGCTTGTGGCATGTTTTTTTTTTTCTTCTGAAACAAAATGTGAATATTATCCCGCTAGGTTAACCCATGGCTTCGCTGGCGGGTTTCCTCTCTATTGATATACTTTTAATGGATTTTCAAATATTACGCATACGCCCAGATGCCCGCGGTCACCTTTCCCCAGCAGTTTCCCAGGCAATTTGTTTTGCTTTTCCTGCAGGCGGCTAGTCTGGCACTTAGCACAATTCATCAAGTGATTTATTTAACACGCGCCGAGCTTTCGGACGGAAGTTTGATTTCGCCCGTGGCACGGGATCATTAAGAATCCCACTCCAGCGGATCCAGCTGTGACCCACTGCACCAGTTAGGATCCCAGCTTTGGATCCCACTTGGTCTTCGGCTTCGGCTTCAGCTTCGGCATCAGCTTCATCTCCATCCCGGACTTTGGCCCTGGCCATTGATTTATGGTGCTGCCGGAGCTGCTCATCCAGAGCAATTTCACATGGGCACACAGCTGTGGCCGATAATTATGGGTTTTGGGCCAGAGAGGTTTCTCTAGGAATAAAATGGGCCAAAAGACAGCGAAGGCAAAGTAAAGGGCCCCGTGGGACAGTTGCTGATTTAAATTCGTGTTAGAGAGACAAAATAATTACGGCAATTGGGCAGAAAAAACCCCAAACCCAGGTGAACTGAAATGAAACTGCACGACGATCGACTGACTGACTGACTGACTGAATGCCTGAATGACTGACTGGGTGAGTGAGTGAGTGAATGAATGACTCTACTCTTGGGAACATTCGGAGAGTGGCTCGGAACCATTAACATTCTTGGCGATGCGCCCTAGGCAGAAACCAAAAAATCAAAAAACTAAAACCAAACCAAACCAAAACCGGAGAGGGAGAGACAGACCTCAGACCTAAGTAGTTGACCCAGAAAACAATTCTATTGCATATCGGCAACTGTCAGTCATGTGATTATTATTGTTATTATATGTATTTGCCATTAAGCATTTATGGTTTTCTGATTTATTTCAGCTGCTTTTGTGGCGCCAAAGTCAAAAAGACAATCAGCAGCTGCTGCCCACGTAGCTACCAACAAAAGCATATATATGTATATATATATATAACTATGCACATTTATATATCGTTAAAAAAACCTCTACAATCCCCAAACTCAATGCAATCGAGACTTCAAGCCAAGTCAGTCAAGTGGCTTAAGGCTTGGTCTTGTAACGTTTCGTTTTCGTTATTTTGAGCGTTAGTTTTATTTCGAGTCGACTTATATTTTTCCCCTGCTTGCTGTTTCTCCATATGTTTCGGCTTTATGCTCGAGTATTTACAATTCGATTTGGTTTAAGAGAGTCGCAGGCGCAAACATTCAAAAATTAAGTATACGACACGAGGGCTGGCAAGCAAATTGACTTGATGAGTTGATGAGTGGCGGCGAATTTTGGGAGGTGATTGTGGTCGAGTGGGGTCTCATAAACTGTGATCACAGTGGTAATAAATGGTTAACGAGAATAGTAATGACTGTGACTTGATTTATTAAAAGACTACCACCCCTTCTAGGCTTGAATGCTTTTAAATTGATTTATGGTGAGCTGATAACAAGCTATAAATGTGTCATAAAAAGTAAAAGTATGCTATTTTAAGATTTCGCATTAATTGGGCTAACGATGTGATAAAATCACAGTTTCAAATTTTAAACTGAAAGCGAACATAAAACTATCCTTAACCAAATTTTAAATAAATGTAGGTATCTAGGCAATTATTCAATAATTACAATATTAATCTCTTATAAGAAAAGCGTATGAATCAATAAATCAATAAAGCTCCAGCTGATAGTGATGGTGAAAAGAAAAGCATTCATTATAGGAACAAACACTAGTTAAAGATAAGGTGTTACTCATTCGGTTTGTGAATGAATAAGCAATGATTCTAAAGAGTATTTACTGGACTACTTCCTGTTTATATTTATTTCACGTCCCAGACTTTAACAATATTTAATGACTTTGAGTTCAACGACTTAAGTCACTGTTTGTCAGAAATATTAAATACCCATTAATTTACCAAACCCAATCCCAGAAATGATCATGTTATCGATCTGGTACTTTTTTTTAAAATCCAAATTTTCACCAAATCTAGTGAACTTGATCACTGTATCGCAGCATGAATCACGGCTTGAAGGCTTGGAGCCCTGCTCATGTGGCTCCGATCCGCTCGCCTTGTGCACACCATTACTTAATCCGGCTTATTATGGACGCGACGCTCCGTTTGGCGGTTGTTTCTGCATCCGTCGGTCCGCTCCCGCTGCCGCTCCCCCATTCCCAGTGCCCCTCCCCCTTTGACTCCCTCCCACGTTTTGCCTGGTGGTTGTGTACATAATATATATGCTTTGGCAACATCGCAAGTTTGGCTGTTGCCGCTGCACTTCAAATATGTTTGTTTGTCGGCAATTGCATTGCCTGCACTGCAATAATTTTCACTTAATTATCTAATGATCGATCCCAGACCATTGTCGATTTTTTGGCTTAAGCTTTGACCGTAATTATGGCTGCGCGGATCATTTGCAAATGTAAGCTATCCGGTCAGCGGCGGTCACATAACTAATGATTAAACCATTTAAATGCTTCGGTCTTATGCAACGTCGATTTCTCTTGTCCGATCTCTTGCAGGATGATATGCCGCACCACAACAGCGGCCAACTAAGCCAACTGAGCCAACTGAGCCATCTGAGCCATCTCAGCCAACTGGGCCAGCACCACCAGTCGATGGACCAGTGCGGACTCACCCAGGCCGGACTCGAGGAGTACAACAACAGATCCTCCTCGTACTACGATCAGACGGCCTTCCACCACCAGAAGCAGGCCTCCTATGCCCAATCCGAGGGCTATCACAGCTATGTGTCAAGTTCGGATTCCACATCGGCCACGCCATTTCTGGATAAGTAAGTTGTCGCTGAAAAACTGGCGGGGGGAAATATCTGGTGTACAGAGAAAGAAATGCGGGAAACCGCATTAGAAACTCTTTAGTTTCTTTATCATTTATGAAACTTAGATCTTTAAATAGCAAATATAAACAGAATAATATATATTTTGTATTTTCTATATTTTGATCTTTAAATTAGATACAATTCTTTAAAAGAGCTTAATATCATTTTAATATTACTTGTTCATACATTTTCGTTGTAATTTTCTGTCCGTGTGACTGCATTGCAAACACGTTTTTCCGCGCACATACTCGCATCAAATGCCGAACGACAATTATGAATTTTATTTGTACACTTAAAAACGCCATAAAAAATTCTTGGTAACGCAAACACATGAGATTCAGTCCGCCGACGGAGCAGAGAAATAAAACCGAAAACGAGCAGCTTAAGCTTGACTCTCAAGGTCTTCATAGCTCAGTCTTCGTCTCCGGTTTTAGCTCTATTTTCTGTCTGGCTGTCTAATTGTCGGATTGTCGGATTGACGATTGTCGGACAGTCGGACTGTCCAACCATCCAACTATGTATCTGAACTTGCCCCAAGTGCCGAAGAGAGTCCGCTTCTGGCTCTATTGCCCGATCCGAAGGCTAAGCAAGAAATTCAAGTAATTGCGGCCATGCGAATAGCAGAAACCAGAAATCGCAAATTTCTGTAGCACGCAATGATTTGCCAAAAAGCTCAGTTCAGTTCGAGGTACTTTTAATGTTGACTTCAACTTCAACTTTAGCTTCAGCTTCAGCTTCAACTCCAAGTCTAATTCCAATTCCAAATGGCTGTTCTATTTGCAGATTACGTCAGGAGAGCGATCTGTTGTCGCGGCAATCGCATCATTGGTCGGAGAACGACCTCTCCTCCGTTTGCAGCAACTCGGTGGCGCCATCGCCCATTCCCCTCTTGGCCCGCCATTCCCATTCCCATTCGCACTCCCACTCCCATGGCCACGCCCACTCCCATGGCAACTCCTCCGCATCCGCTTCCGCCTCCTCGTCCAGCTCAAGCAACAACAATAGCTTAAGCAACGGGAACAGCAGCACCAACAATAACAACAGCTCGGAGAGCACTTCCTCCACGGAAACCCTCAAGTGGTTGGGCTCCATGAGCGATATATCCGAAGCAAGTCATGCCACCGGCTACAGCGCCATCGCCGAATCGGGTAAGTCATCCCGTAAACCCGTAAACTGAACAAAAATATGAAAATTTCGTTTTAATAATTGTGTCTTAAAAATAAACTACTGACAGTATAAAAGTAAAATTATTAATGCAATACTAAATAATATAACCCCTATACTTTTTAGTTTCACTACTATACCGACGAGTCTAAAACTGTTGTAAAAGGTCTTTTTTTTTAAATCACATAAGTGTTATTTTAATACTTTCGTGGTAACTTTTCAGTCAATTTTTCATTTAACATGCATTTAATCTGCCATAAATAATTGTTAGTTCATGTACCTAAACAGCCCGATTACATTAATATGGTTTTTCTTAAATTTATAATGAATCAATTTAAAATGGCATCAAATTCGTAGGTTTTACATATTTACAAAAAATTTATATAAATATATTAGTTAAGGCAGTTTAATTCCCCAAAGATTTGTTACATAAAGATGGCAGTTTGGTTTGAAAACTTACAGGTCTGATCCTAATTAAAGTTGAGTCAATATATTGGTTTTTTATATGCTCTAGACTTTGATTGAGTTAATCCAGTATATATTTGTATCAACATAAAAGTATAAGCATTTTAATAAAAAAACTGGCAATTGTGGCTATAAATCGAGTGGGGTCACAGTGGCAGTCACAGTTTCTGGGGGGTGAATGGTTGGCCAGCTGTAATAAGAGAAGGTTGCCCAAAAATATTGGCCGACTGGCGGGCGAACCCACTCCCCCACGACCTTGGCTCACCGTTGGCCCACTTTTACTTGGCGCAGCCGCAGCAACTCCTTTTAGAATGGCCGAGGACACGCCCTAACCGTTCTCCCTTTGCAATTGCAATTGCAGTTGCCTCCTCGCAGCTGATTGTGCACAGCTCCCGGGTGCTGACCCCCAAGCGTCACCATAGCGAGAGCGTGCTGTACCTGCACGACAACGAGTCGGCGGCCCCATCTCCCAGTTCCCCCACTGGCAGCACCTCATCCACGACGATCGCCGAGGAGGACGTCGCACCACCAGTGGTGCAGCAGCAGCAGCAGCAGCCACTTCGCATCCAGCACCGCCACAGCCCCAGCTATCCGCCCGTGCACACCTCGATGGCGCTGCATCACTTCCAGCAGCAGCAGCAACAGCAACAGCCGCAGGATCGCCAGCTGCAACGCCACCACTCCAACAGCAACACACAAAGTTCCTTGCTGGAGCTATCCTCGCCCACGGAGATACCGCGCTCCCTCCTCGGACAATCCCACTCCATGGGCGATCTCCAGCAGCAGCAGCAGCATGCATCAGAATCAGCAGCATCAGCAGCTGGGTAGATCCGCCGGCCAGCAGCACAAGTCCAGCATTTCGGTGACCTATTTCCAGCAGCGAGGCGGTGGTCACAATTGCGCCCCAACCGCCGGCCGGAAAGCCCAGCAAGCTGCAGTTGTCGCTGGGCAAGTCGGAGGCCCGCAGCTGCAGCACCCCCAACATGGGGGAGCAGAGCCAGAGCCCCACCAACAGCATCGATTCCTACCGCAGCAACCACCGCCTGTTCCCGGTGAGCACCTACACGGAGCCGGTGCACAGCAACACCTCGCAGTACGTGCAGCATCCCAAGCCGCAGTTCAGCTCCGGGCTGCACAAGACCGCCAAGTGAGTATATAAAGTATACTACTGCGGGCAAAAAGTATGGTGATTTCTAAATTTAAACTTCGTGGGCCTACCATCTCGGGAAAGTGATTTTTTTCTGAGCCGAATGTCTTGTAAATGTCATTTTCAGTAATATATTTACGCATGTGTTTACCAAACTACCAATAGTTAATTTTTTTCGATTTTTACATTGTCTGATTTAATTGAGCAATGAGGTCTCTCACAATAGTTTTCTTAGATCTTTCTGATATTCAGATCATATCAGTAAGGTCTCTAAAAGTAATGGTAGATTCACCAAAGGCCTTCCCAAACATCCTCAAAGTTTACGGAGCCGAAATTTCATTTCGAAAAACAAAATTTGTTGACAATACTCTGCTCAATTAAATTATACATTGTAAAAATCTAAAAAAAAAATACACTTTTGGTCTTTTGGTAAACAAAAGCGTAAATACATATATTACTAATATTTGGCTTAGATGGCAATAGCAGTCCTGCCAACTCCAGAAAGTAATTGAAAATTCACCTTACTTGTTGCCCTCAGTAGTACATCACCAAATAAATGCAATACTTATTATGTCCTATTTAACAGACTACCTGTGATAACGCCAGCGGGGGCCACTGTGCAGCCCACCTGGCACTCGGTGGCCGAGAGGATCAACGACTTTGAGCGCAGCCAGTTGGGCGAGCCGCCCAAATTCGCCTATTTGGAGCCCAGCAAGACGCACCGCCTCTCGAATCCGGCTCTGAAGGCGCTGCAAAAGAATGCGGTCCAGTCCTATGTGGAGCGACAGCAGCAGCAGCAGAAGGAGGAGCAGCAGCTACTGCGTCCGCTCTCGCAATCCTACCAAGCGCTGCATGTGGAACGCAAATCGCTGCCGAACAACCTGAGTCCCATAATGGTGGGCCTGCCCACGCGGAGTAGCTCCTCCTCGACGCGGGACTGCAGCTCACCCACTCCGCCGCCGCCACCGCCTCGCACTGGCAGCCTGCTGCCCCATCTCCTGAGGCGCTCCAGTTCGGCCTCGGATTACGCCGACTTCCGGGAACTGCACCAGGCCCAGGGGCAGGTTAAGGCGCCCAGCATAAGGAACATTAGCAATGCCGAGAAAATGTCATTCAATGACTGCGGCATGCCGCCTCCGCCGCCGCCGCCCAGAGGTGGTCGAGTGTCGGGTGTGTCGGGTGTGCCCGCCAGACGCACTTCCTCGGCCACCGAGTACGCTCCCATGCGGGACAAGCTGCTGCTGCAGCAGGCCGCCGCCCTGGCCCACCAGCAGCACCACCCGCAGCAGCATCGCCACGGAGCAGCAGTGCCGCCCGAGCGTCCGCCCAAGCATCCCAATCTGCGGGTGCCCTCGCCGGAGCTGCCACCGCCGCCGCAGAGCGAACTGGACACCACTTACACGTTCGACGAGCCACTGCCGCCGCCACCGCCGCCGGAGGTGCTCCAGCCACGCCCACCGCCCTCGCCCAACCGGCGGAACAGCTTCGCCGGGCCATCCACAGCCACAGCCACAGCCACAACCACTTCCATACGTCGGACCGCCTACGCAGCTCCCTTGGCTGCAGCTCCCAAGGTGCCACCGCTGGTGCCCAAGAAGCCAACCAGCTTGCAGGTGGGTCGTCATCATCGTCGTCGTTGTCGTCGTCTGTCTCGACTACTGTTTATTAATTGGATTCTGATTTTTGCAGCACAAGCATCTGGCCAACGGAGGAGGAGGAGTAGGCGGCAGCCGCAAGCGCCCGCACCACACGACGCCGCAGCCCATCCCCGAAAATGTGGCCAGTCTCGGGGCGCCACCGCCGCCTCTGCTGCCGCGTGCCAGATCCGCCGCCCATGACAACGTGATTGCCAGCAACCTGGAGAGCAACCAGCAGAAGCGGTGAGTCTAAGCACTTTTCTATTAGGCTTTTATGGCGGATTTAACTACAAGACTTACTTAAATTATTAGGTGTTTAGCTTCTAGCCATTTCATTTACTCTGTTTTATATTCAAAGTAATGTTCCCCCCAGGAACTTACATCGTCATATCCCTTTCACAAAAAAAAAAAAACTGGTTCACAATTACAATTAAAGATGTATTACTCCTTAGAAGCGATTAGCCTGTGCTTATATAGGTAATATGTTTTTTTTATTTTTGGCGAGTCTATAAAAAAACGCTTACGGTTGAAATTATAGGATAAATATATTAAATAAAAAAGCTTTAATTATACATTGCCATAAGATTTCTTATTCAATTTGTAAAGCATTTAGCTTTTAAATGCAAACACATTTTAAATTAAACTTTATGACTAAAAGACTTTCTCTTTACATTTTATTTCTTTGTTGACAGTGTAATATTTACATTAAATTTAAAGAAATGTAGTAAATCTTAAAATTATAAACATAATATTTGCTTCTTATAGTCTTGACTTAAAACAGTCAAAACCTTAAACCCGTGGGCTTCGACGACCACTCCCTGCTCCATTGTTCTTGACCTTATCGAATCCAATTAGCTCTGAGTGGAGTGCGTGGCACGGTAGCCAGCGTGCTTCGCTGATCTTGGCTAATGAGCCGCTTCCTTCGCGGCCTGGCCGTCAATCAGCTGTCGCCTAATGCTTAATTGGATTATGAAATACACTGCTCGCTGCGCAGTTCGACTTTCGCTTTCGACCCACTAAGCCCGACCAATTGCCAATCGCCAAAACTAAACGGCAATTGAGCTGCCGCCACCTGAGCGGCCACAAAAATGTGTCAACCGAACAACGATTTATGTTTTGCTCCTTGGCGTGTGGGCAGCACAGCAGCGCAGCACCACTCCCCAGTTCCCCAATCTTCGAGATTCCCAATATAATCAACCCAAAAGCCAAAAGCCACCCCACTCAACTCAACTCCGCTGCTCGGTTCTTTGTTCTGATTGTGCTGGTAAAAGCCAATCAAATTGAAAATCGAAATTTATCCGGGCAGCGGGACAAAAGGTCCATTCTTGGCCGGGCTTACGGCCTGACATTGATAGATGAACGCCGGGCGGTTCATTAGCGCACCGAGCGCATAGTTTTTGCATTCACTGTATGGCATCGCACCCAATTTTCGGGCATTAGATAACTTAAAGCCGCACATTGAGTTCAAGCTGCGGTCGCACAGTGGTTATGATTTCTATGCTGCATTAATGACTCACATAATGCAGTTTCTCAACGTCTTTAAATTCATTTATGAAGTTACATTCAATGCAATGCAAAATTTCCAATAGATAGTTATAAAATTCTCATTAAAAATCTGTACTTAATTTTTAATGCCACAAATGGTGAAACCAAATTCAAGTCATACTTGAAATGATAAAAAATCAACTAATTAAGGGAAATACTTGGGAGAGCAGAAAAGTTATAGTTTGGAGTTTATAGTTTTACAAAAATAGTAAATATTCAGTGCTCTAGTTTGGATTACAACATTCCGAAAACTTTAGTTGCTATTTAGGATACCACTTCAAAGCATGTTGGGGCTAAACAAAATGTTAGACTTTTTTGTATCCGTAACAATCTCCATTGTCACACGTTCAATTCAATCTCTCCCACTGTGCACTGTCCATGTTCAATAATTTCTATGGACTGTCATGTTTTTTCCTCCGTTGTTCCTTTTTGTTTTTTTTTTTTTTGGGGAGGAGGGGTTTTGTTTTGGTTTTTTTTTTGGTGGCTCAGTTGACACCGGGGCAGACCTTTGCGGCACGATTTGTTGCAGCAGCAGCATCCAGCACGAGACAAATATTGACACAATTTGTGGCGAAGTTTCCAGGCTGAGCCTGGCTGGCTGGATTCGGCTGGCAACTTGTAAATGGGCTTGTCAGAGAGGCTACGTTGTCGTTTAAGCCTGGTCGGGGGTTCAAATGCCGTTCACCGCGAACGTGCCTAATTTGCATTTTGAAAGTTTGGCGTGCGGAAAATGGAGCAAAGGGCAGTCATCGCTTGCATTTCTCGAACCGAGACTCACCTGCAGCCACTTTTCGAGCGACTTCAATTAGAGCAGTCAGCGAGCGGACAGCAATCAAAAAACCGACAAACCGACAAGCCGAAAATCCAAAATAAAAACCCTGAGAGGTGTGCCATGTGTTCTCTTGACAGCCCCTAATTATCGCCTCGCACAGCCGTTGGGTTAAGACTCGGCAAAGTGCAGGCATTTGCCGAATTAATTCCCTCTGTGGCCATTTGGCAACACTCCAGCTAGGTCTTGGCTGTATTATTTTCAAATTAACTGCCAGCATTGAGCTGCGGCCACAGACCACGCGTCGTATGCGCGCTATAAATCACTCATTCGCCGTGTTGCCGCGGCCAAGTGAGCCAGCAAAAGGAACAGGCGCAACATAATGGCAAACGCCAGGCCAGACAATTCAATTTATCCAGCCGCGAGTCGCGATTCGCGACTCTTTCGATGCAGTTGCCGTGATTAGAGGCTGCCTTTCTGGCCAGCTAGCTAGCTGGCTGGCTGGCACCGCATTTAACAAAGTGTTTGCCATAATTCCTACCCGCTATCGCCAGCTAAATATCGACAGTACACCGAATGATCGATTGAACTTTGCTCCGATGACGAGGCATAAGCAGCAGCGGCGACAGATTGGCGATGAGAACAAGCTGGCATGGCCCATACAAAAGGCGATTGAATTTAATGGCTTCGGGGGATTGGTACTGACAGCTGCAGTACGTATAGCAATAAAGCTCGTTTTAATCCGAACAAAATCTTGATAATGCAGAACAGGGATGTATTTATATATATCTACCTTTTATGGTTCGTACAAGGTTCCTTGCTCTCTTTAAGTTGCACAAATTGTTGCCTACTTTTGTGCGGTGACTAGTAATCTTTTGCGTTACAAACACTCTGCGCTTAAAACTATGCTTTTATTTCTTGTTTAGAGTAAAAATAAGAGAATCAAGGCAACATAGCGATCAATTCCAATTCTCTTAACATGTTAATCAACAGAGTTTCAACAGAGTACTGTTACCTTTACGTTACCTTTGCGTTACGTTACGCTGTTTTGGATTACGTTCGTTGACGTTGCCGCAACTTCAAACGAGTTTAATCCGCCGTGGCGTTCGGACGTTCGCGCTAGTTGAGTCGACCAAACGAAACGAAACGAAACGAATCGCGTGTGTGGAACATAAATCAATTGCATTTGCCTCCGAAATTCGGCAATTAAAAATGTAAAACTCTGGCGACACTTGGCTGCATGTGTATCAATTTCATTTCGCGGCCACAACTTCCTGATCGCCAATAACCCAAAATAAGGAAGTTCAGTGGCGGGTTCAAATGTTGGGCCAACAAACTGCATAGCATTTGCACAAATAACTGGCAAATAACAAAAGGAAGCAAGATATCACGCAAAAGTTCGGTTTATTTTGTTGTCATTTGGGATTTGTCTGCATCTCTATCTGTATTCGTACATCGTCTTGCATCTTCCCAACCAAATTGGATTTCACAATACTGGATACCGTCTACCACATGAAAATGGTGTTCGGCGGCAAGTTTCGAATCAGAAGGTAAACACACTTTCGCACAACTCAATTGCCAGCCAAGTCGGCTCGGTGTGGTTCGGCTGGTCAGTTATTATGATGATCTCAGCTGATAACGCCGGCTATTAACGACCGCCATTAGTCAGCGGTAGCAGGAAATTCTGTGAACTAAACCTCGCAATTTAGCTGTTGGCACAGAGAAAAAATGTGACATCTGTTCTAAAAAGACATTACCACTTTTGGTTCACATTTCAATTACTTGGAAATACATGCATACAACATAAATGTATAAAATGTTTTAAAAGCAGAATTCGAAATAATATTCTTTAAGATTGTAAAATCTTAAAACACATAGTTATGGCTTATAAAGCTTATTCTCAAGATTGTCCACCTTTAATATATATAATTAAATCTAGTAGTTTATCCCAATTTAAGAAGGCAACTCATTAGCTTACAAAGAACGTTTATCCTCATTTTTCTCCATGTACTGCAACTAAGATCGCCGCTTGAAAATGAAAACTTGACTTTTAATAAGAACGCGCGTCAGCCAATGGAGTATTTTTATTTTATTTTTTCCCAAGATAAGCTTTTCTGTAAGTCGTTTGTTAACTGCATTGCTGTCTGGCTTTTGATCTGAGCTTGCTGCTGGGATAGTTGATAGTTGATGGTTGTAGTTGTAGTTATAGCTGAAGTTGTTGCCGCTGTACTAGTTTGTGGCGAAGTTGTCGGCTAACTTCAGTGAAACCATATTTAGCATGCTCAATGCCTAACGTCTCCGCTAATGACAACAGTTGTTGCTGGCTGCACAGCGAAAAAACCCCTAACTGTAATAGCAGTGTATTTTATAGTTTTTAGCTATCCTTATACTAATTAAAATTATATAACTTTGACAATTAAAAACAAACAACTATAGAAATGGGTATATTTGTTTTAATACATTACTTGTATTAGTTTACTAGATTGTAATGATTTTAATATGCCAATCTTAAGAAGTTGTCCTATATTTTCTGCCAGTGTGCATCTCTGACTTCATCTGAGGCTCTAACAACTTTACCCCGAGCTGATACATTTTCACAGCTGTTGCCTCTCTTTCTTTCTTTCTTTCTTTCTTTCTTCATTATGGCCATTCCCTTTGGCAGCCACGTAGGCGGCAGGTGCAAAACTGCGGCACGTTTCCTTCCCCTGCTCTGCATTTAACCTAACCATTTACCTGCTGCCATGGCAAATTGTCTGCAGACTCACCGCCTCGATGTTTAAAATGGTAAAATTTTATTTGAATTCCATTTGTATCGGTGTGGCCGAGACACGCGTCATTCGCCATAATTCATAACGAGATCTATTGACATTCGGATTCGGACCATATAAGTGGTAGGTGGGTTACACTCTGTATGGAAAGGCGGCTATCAGTGCACAGATCTTATCGATTTTTGTGCTGTATTTGATATTCGCCGGAATGAGAACAATGAGGACCTTTGTTTGGGTTGGCAAAAGCGGCTAGAACCGGTTTTGGCCAAGGAACAGTTGGTGGTTGATTGGTGGCTCAGTTGGCTCATTGGACACCCCTAGGAGTGGTATCCCAGCAACTGTTAAGGCCAACAACCCTCGAATGGTACATTAAAATGAGGACACCACTTTCACTTAAAAAAAAACGTTCTAAAACAAGAAAATTTTTTATGCATAAAGGAACAATAGATTCTAGGGTATTTAAGAAAAAAATTTCCTTTTCCTTTTATTTAACAAATTTAGTTATGCAACATCCGTCTAAAAAGCAATTAGGTTTTGAGTAAAAACGAACTCAAACGAATGGATTTGATGTGCCTTAGTCTTCAACACTCTATAAAAACGCAAGAGAACTTGAAGTGCTGAAAATGCCGGCCAGCTTATATGCCCAAATTCGTTGAGGGTATAAACCATTAGCATAAAAAAAGAAATAAAATAATATTCAGCTTTGCCGTGTTGGTTCGCTGTTATTTTTTTTTATTGAAGCTTCGCACGAATTTCGAAATAAACGACCGGCAAAAGAATTTGCTGTCTACGAGTAAAAATTTGTTAGCTCAGCGACGACAGCAGCGAATTTCTTTAGCTGCATAAACAAAACCGTAAACCGAAATAATCAATAAACATTTTTACAATATCAAAGCGGAGACAAGAATGCTCGATCGATCTTGTTCCCAAGAGATCCATGAAATTACTTCGACCTTCGGTCCAACTTAGATTTCTTCGATTTGTTTTTGTAGTGTATGGTGTGTGGTGTGTGGTGTGTGCCATTTGCAGGGCTAAATGTTTATTGTTATTGCGACGGCCCATTCAACTAAGCTAACATCAAACAATAAATGTTTATTGTGGCCTGCGTCTGTTTTCATTGCCAATCGATTTGTCGTGGAAAACTTGTAATACCAATCAAACCGAGTTCTCCGCTCTGCTCTGAATTTCTGCCTTGATTTGTTTGATTTTTTTTTTTTTTTTGATTTGTTTGTGGTTTCCATTACGAAAGCCCGGGATCTGTGATTTGTTCAATGCTAATTATAGGCGGCGACAAATGTCAAGAGTTTTCAATTAGCAGCGTCTTGATTGTTCTTTACACTCGGTTGATTAGATTTATGGGCTTTCGTCTTCGTCTCCGGCTCTATTATTCCATATTCAGGTCGCAGCACATTTTTTGGAAACGTTTCGCGACTATTTTTATGGCTAAATGATCGCCAACAGTTGAACAAACAAGATATCCACGAATTTATATACTGTATGGCGTATATAATATAAATTAACTTGCTTTCAATTGAAGCAACAACAAGAATGAGAATCAAGTACACGCGGCCATATTTCAGTCTTAATAAAAATGTATAAAAATGCCATTTCTTAATCAACGTTGACAAATCGACAATTTGAATAACATCTGCGAAACAAGACTTTAACTGGAAGCACGTTTTAACGAGAGAAGAGTGGCGGAAGCCTGATAAAAAGATTCTGTTAGTCAACAGGGTTCAAAAATCCCACAATCTACCGATCAATCAATCAATCAATCAATCAATCCGGTTCCCTGCGACTCTATTCTGTATTTATGATAATTAGATGGTCTCGTAAACCGAACAAATCGGTTAATGTGTTGACTTCTCTAATGAGTTTGCCCTAACAACAATCGATTGCTCATTGTCGGGGTTCTGCGATTACGTATACGACGCGTACTGGGTACTAATGGTTGGGCTTCTGGGTCGCCCACGATATGCAAATGTTGCCACCATCGGCACGTGAAAAGCTCTTCATTATCGCCCAGCTCTGGAACTTGGAAACTTTGCAACTGAAAACTGGGAACCGGGATTCGAATTCGGTTTCGACATTTCCCCACAGGTGGGCTGGTCCCAACTCCAGGGAACTTGGCACTACAAAGAACCGCTCCACAATTTGCCAGGGGGAAAAGCATTAAACAAAAGCTACCTACGTAGTAAACACGATTGCAATTGTAATTTATTTTTTTGTTTTTTGTTCTACATACATAGTATATGTATACCCAACATTCTTACTTTCCCAACTTATCTGAAAGTGAACGGGGCGAACGATCGTTACTCATCAGTCGCAACAGAACATAAAACAGAAAAACAGAAAAACTGAAAAAAAAAAACAAAAAGACTGGCTTCAGCCAACCATCAAGTACGACCAGAACTCTGCATGAAAGCCCTGAATATACAGAGCATATTTATACAGATACCTATATTGTAAATAGAACAAAAAGCCAAATGAAGCTAAATGAGTGCAGAGAGACAAAGGCAAATGGGTGAATTCCATGGGTGACAAAAGCGACTTCGCAATGCTCTATCATAAAAGCGGAAGTGTCAAGTGAATTGGGTGGGAACAGAATGGGAGGTGGCCTTTGTAGAAAGTTGACTTCTCAATGCGATTGTGCTGAGTAATTATGAATTTGTCGTTCTTGATGTTCTGTAAAGATATTTCAGGAAATGGGTCTTAAAGTCTTCTAAAAGCAGATGTCATTGGGTTTCAATAAGTTTAGTTAATTGAATGGTTCTTTGAGTGTAATTTGTTATTTAATATATTATTTAAATACTGCCTTTGCAATCGTGTATTTAGTTTTTCAAATTTACAGCCTCAAGTAAACCTTACTAAACTCTTAAGCATATAAACAAAGTTTTTTAAAAACGTCTTAGGCATAAGTCATTCAAAATATTTAACAAACTATCACCAAATCATTCTTATTTTGTAACCTTAAGAAACTAAAATAGTGCACCTTTTGTGTCTCTGTCATTTAAAATCTTTAATAAATTATAGGTAATACGTAAGGTTAAGAACTTAACCATATAATGAGGCGTTCTAAGCATTTAGGTTTTTGATATTTGTGCACCTGTTGATCTAGGTCCAATTCGATGTGTTTTGAGACTGTTCCAAAGTGTGGCATGTGGGCAGGGTATAATTACGGCAACGGTTCCCATTCCAGGGGCAGATAAAGTTGCGGGTTCCACCACAAGAATAACAGAAACAGAAAAAGAAAAAGGCAACAAGTTCAAGTCGAGCGGGCAGACAAAGTACCGCAAAAGTCAAACAAATGTGGCGGCAAGAGACAATGAGGGAGATATAGTTTGGTGTATATGGAATGTATAGTTTATATAGGTGGGGGTACCACAGATGAGTTCCCCCAGCCAGCAGCTGATCGGGCATTGAGTTAAGAACATTTGGCATACATTTTTTTTTTTTTTTTTGAGAAGAGGTGTACCCGGTCAACGGATGTGCTTGCGGCTCCGGCATATTCATATCTCACCTCAGTACAAGGTCAGAGTCGTGGCCAAAATGATGGCAGCCAGAGCCAGAGCCAGAGCCAGAGCCAAAGCCGATGCCGATGCCGATTCAATTAGCCACGAAATTAATGAGTAAGAAACAAAAAAAGCCAAGACTGCGGCTAAACGCTCCAGTAACCTCCGGCTGCGAGCGACTTCCTTCTGAATTCGTGGCCAAAAGAGCCACGCAAATCATTAAGAAACAACTGAAAATTTCACAAATTAACTCTATAACACGAAAATTTCTCGACGCCAGACGAACCAAAGATGGTAAATCAGAGATACTGGCACACACATGCATAGTATGAAAAAAAAATTAATAATTATGAGCCGAAAACTGCCCAAAAGGTAAATAAGTCTCTGGCTTCCTGCTCAACTTCAGTGTGTGGCTACTGTTGAAACCCGATTGGATCTTCGACTCCTCTGCAGGGTTTTCTGCTTGGTCTTTTTACGGGCACTTCGATTTTCTGGTTTTTTGTCTTGTGCCGTCCACGAAAATTGCTTTGACACAAAAACAATGAAAAAACCTTTTTTATTTAGTGGGTCACGCGCGTCATGAGCAAATGAAAACCACTGGACAGTCAGCCAGTCAGCCATCCAGCCAACCTACCAACCCACCCAGATGATAAAAATCAAAACATGCGCAAAAACCAAAAAACCAAAAAACCAAAAAAGCAATACCAAAAGCAAAGCAAAACAAAAAGAGCAGTCAGAAAGCCAAATTAAAATCAGAGCAGCACTTGGCCCGGGTTTCCCGGCTCAAAGCGCATGTTTAAATTGTTTGCCTAATTTGGTTTTTTTTTGTTTTGTATTTTTGTGCTACTCTTTTTTTTTTTTTTGCTTGGCCGCAACTTGGCTAAAATGTATTGCAATTAACATTTTTTACATACAATATATATGTAGTTTTAAACGCAACAATTTCTCATCGGCCTGGGAAGGTTTTTTGGGCAATGAAATGCTCATGAAATATGCAATTTGAGGCATTTGTTGGGTTATTGAAGTGGGCAATAAAAACAAGAAGTGGGAATGTGTTTGACAAGACCACGTTTTATTTTTGGGTGATTTTTATGGGAATTAATCTGTTTAATTGGAGCCTTTAATTATACCTGCTTTTGTGGGCCATGGAGTTAAACTGGGTTACTCGTGCTTTGATAAAACTTAGCTTAACATTATTACTGAAGCCATTTAGTCCATACTTTTACTCTTAATGTCTAATAGTTATGTTTTTTTACTGCATTGTCGGTCAAAAATGCTAGGTAAATATCAACCAATGCCCTATTTTTTTTTTATTTTATTTTAACAAAGATGGTAAATTTGCAAAATATAAATTGGCTTTTGCTTATGTATCTTATCTCGGTCTTTTGTTTCGATTTAATGCGCTTTTGGACTTAACTACGTTTTATTGGATTCAAGCTGTTTAGTATTTTATTTATGGTGTCTTTTGGTTCACTGGTAAAAAAATTACTTAATTTAAATATTTTTCGCTTTGTTTTTCATAGTTAATAGTTATTTTAAAGATGAAAATATTACAATTTTTCCTTTGACTATTTTTGAAACTGATTTAATATATGAAAAATGTTCTTTAAATATATACATAACTTAATTAAAATGCATTTAAATCAATTTAAATTAATTTAGATATAGTATTTTGCAGATGAATTAAAATATTTTAATATTTAAGCACGCAGTCTAATATACACTGTATTTAATTATTAAATATACAATTTTTAATTCAGTAGTAAGATGTTTAGTTTTACTCTTCCATTTTTTTTATCAGTGTTGCTTGTTTGCTTACTTTAATCAATAACTGATAACCAAATGGCAATAAATATTACTCAAATAATACCAAATTAAGGGAATCCCCCTGTTCTTTTTGTAGTTTAGGTTGTGAAATTACAAAGTCAACAATACCTTTCCTTATATAAATACCTGATCGTGTGCTCTAGCTTTTGCATATTGCGCCTTTGGTTTCGAGCCCTCAGAAGTTCCCTTCGCCCCCTTTTTTCTTACCGCGATTTCAGTGTTAAGTTGGCTATTGCCAAAGCTAATGACCAAGTCGATAACCGCAGCGCAACGCAATCGGGCGTGTCGGCTTTGCGGCGATGAGTGTCGCTGTCAATGAACTTCGTGGCTAAATTACGTGCCTGCAATTATTCTGGGGACCCAGGAAGTAGGGGGCCCAAAATGAAAAAATCTGCATAAATTTCTGGTTGCGCAATGAGAACTCGCTCGATTGGTGTTTAAATTTGTAAAATTTCTGAAAGATTTTTACAGCCCATACGTGTAGATCGCATTTGCGACAGTTCTGCGGCGCAAAGAGCCGTTAAAATGTGGCCCAAAGCGAGCTGAGCTGAAATTCAATTAGCGACACCCACAGCCGATCAGATTTTTCGGATCATAACGATGGGAGTCGCGAGTCTGAAAACTTAAAAAGCAATTTCGTTTTATGATAGAACTCAAATTGACACCGAAAATGTGATGGCCGAACGGATCACTCCGTTTGGGCTGTCTGGGAATCTAATGGGATGGGAAAGCTTTCAAGTTTCATTGAAATGTGCGTAGCACTTGGGCCAGACATAAATATCAAATCAGTTCAAATAAATGATGGCGAGAGGCGGAGTAATGCGTGTGCATTATGCATATTAAATGCTTTCACTTTCGTTTCGATCACATAAAAGTATCTCAGTTTTTTTTTGGCAATGCCCTGCACGACGATGGCCGGTGTAAAAAAAAGTGTATCTCGATCAGTCGAGCAGCAAATTGCGTGAAAGCCGAATCTCTGGGCCACAATTGAAATGCAAGACGCGGGATGCAGCTATTTCTATATTTATTTCTATGACTGGCTGTATCTGTGTATCTGTATATCTGGCCATGGTCAGCTGTTCGTTGACTGATTGTCAACCAGCCCGATAGCCCGATACATCGTTGTCTGCCTTGTGCCCAATCATTGCTGCTAGTTGCATGTTTTAAAACGCAGATGATCACATGAACAAGTACTTGGCATTGTATTGGCTACAGACAGAAAATAAAGTGGGACATAGATATCATATTATTATCTGAACTACTAATAAGTTTAATAATACTAAATACTTTGAGTTCTAATCAGCTTTGATTACTTGATATTTAATTTTACTGATAATGCAATTAAAGGTTATTTCGAGCACTGATAAAGTAATATGCATTTAATTATTAAGGCAGATAAGATGGCTGAACTTGAATCATTTGAAACCCTTTCTATGAAACCCTTTATTTTAAACATAAATTGTGATGTATGTAACATTTTCTGCGAGTGCGGGCCTAATAGCTCGTAAATCCGCCAAAGTCTAGACAAAGTCTGAGGCGCTGGCCAACTTCGTGATTGATTCCCACAAATGCAAATGCGCGGAGGCAAATGAAATGCAATCAGGGAGGGTTATATATACATATATTCCCTATTCTCCCTGCTGCCTCAGAAAATTGCCATAGCCATAAGCCAGGGTCATTATTATGCGTGCAAGTTGGGGATTTTGCTTTCGTACGTGGCCATTTTGCCGCCGCTTCAAGGCCAAGAGTCTGTCATTGCAGCAGATACCTCGAGCCCCCTGCAAAAGCGTTAACTAAGCTTTTGTGCTGTGTGCTGTATGATGTTCTCCTCGGCCACATGACGAATTCAGCCAACAACAGAGACAACAGAGACAACAAAGACCACAAATATGCATCGATCCGCTGATCCTGAGACTCTTGGCGGCCTTTTGCGGCCTTCGCATCACGTTCTTCAGGGAAAACCAAAACCAAAACCCAAGAAGCAGATGATGATGATGATGATGATGATCATCATATGGGCTGAAAAGAAGGTAAACAATTTTCAATCAGCTCGGCAAACTTGCAAGCAGCTACCAACTGCCAAATCCCTCGGCTCCCCGACAAACCAATTTGCAATTTAAGCAAATGAAATGCAAACCCAAGCGTACAAATTTCAATTCCTCGCTCACACACCGCATCATCATAAATAAGAAATAAGGAAAAGCAAACGCTAAGGCAAACGCCCCATCTGCATTCCTCGGATATATAGTATATGTATCTGTAAGATCATATACACATTTTGGGTCAGCCGCACTGCATAATTCAGAGCAGCCGCACTAAATAAGAGCCAATATGTCAGGCCGGCATCTAATTTGTTGGCTAATCAGTTGCAGCTCCCGTCTCCTTTTCACTGGGAAATCTGTGTAAATGGAACGGCGCCGATGTCAACTTCGCCACATGTTCCCGGCATTCAACTCCGGCCCCCTAAATAGCAACTCATTCCATCTCATCTCATCGCATCCCATTGCGTCGCTGTCATCGTTGCCAAATAAATTGTTTAGCTGAATTATGCCATTTATTTTTAGTCACAATCGCTCTCATTTTCCCAGTTCCCAATGCAATGTGTTGTTCTACAACAGGTTCTCTATGAGGACTTGTCCTACTGACTCATGGTTAATGACAAAAAGAGCTTACCTTATCGGTTTGATACCAAAGTATGCCCTATCGTAAATGGCTCTTTGATAAATCAAACTGGAGGGCAGAAAATTCGTCAAAAAGAAATGTTTAATTAGACAAATTTGATATCTCCAGTTATGTAAAGCTTACCATCCCATTAATTAACCAAATACGTTTATATCGTATAGGTGTACCCTAATAAGGGTGTGATTAATGATTTGTATTTTCTAAACACAAACAAGATTTAAATTAAATCTAGACAGATGTCTAAAAATATGATACATATTTTATTTAACAGATGGTCTATTAATCTGGCTATATAAGGCGATGAACTTATAGATCAATTATATAATTCGAACTATTTTTAAGCTCTCCATCCTTATAAGCAATGGTACCATATTTTTAATTTCTTTAGTTAATTATATAATATAGTATATATTCGTGTATATATTATTCGTAATTTATAAGAACAAAATATTTATCATATAATAATACCATCTCCCCTATCTAATTTTTCAAAGGGTATTGAATATTCCCTTTGGCCTCACGACTTTAGCATTTATTTACTTTACGTTTATTTTCAATTCGATGATGGCACATATCACTTTATGACATTGTCTCTCCATGTCGCTCCTCGATTTTCATTCTCGCTCGCTCTCTCTCTCTCTCTCTCTGTCACGCCGAATGTAAATTTTCGCATTTTGCAAGCGCCCTCAGTTTTGTTTTGTTCAATGAATCGCGTTGTCGCGGCTTTATTTTCGGCCGTTTATTTGATTTATTTTGCAAGGCAATTTGTTTGTGCCCCAACGATTCGGTGCGATTCGATACAAAGTAAAGTGCCGCGTGCTCAATTGTTTTGATCTTGCCCATCGACTGGGTTCCTGAACTCGCTCCGGACAATGGCTCAGTGGTTTCAATGGCTCAACTTTCGGTAAAAATGGCAAATGCCATCCCATCGCATCCCATCGTCTAGACAAAAACCTATTATGCAGAAAATCAGTGAAATGGGAAAAGCTGTGACGTCATGCAGTGGAAAACAGGCGGCGGAATGCGTGAAGAGATTACGGATTCGCATTCGTTCGTTTCCTCGGCCATACTATATATGACTTTTAATTGCAGCGCCAACTTGGGCAATGCAATCCCCATAACAACCTTGAAAACGCAATCCATGCCGCCATGCCGTCAAATCTTGATCTCGTTTTTCGTTATTTTCGTTTTAGTTTTATTTATTTTTTTTTTTTGTTTTTTGCCATATAATTGCGTTTTTCGTTTGCTCTTGGCATTCACAGTTGTTGGCCAGACTGGAGTTGTACAGAGAAACAAAATGTTTTGCTAAAAATTAAAGCTAAAATTAAGGAGAGAAAAGCAGGTCTAAACTTATCAAATAACAACCAATATTAGTTGGAAGGTACCTCAGAATTCCCAAAAAAATTACTTGATAAAGAATAAATACATTAATTTTATTTAGCAGTCCTAATTAAACTAAATTTCTCTCTGTGTACAATATGTTGTTGCACGCGATCGACGCCAAATGAATGCCAAATGTGTTTGGGGCTTCATTTTTGAGTTTTCAGTTTTCAGTTTTGTTTTTCCCCTTAACCAATTTTGGAGCCCGGCCCAAAAAGCGAATTTCAAGCGACGGGGGATGCTTCTGCTTCCTGTCCTGCGGCATCACAAAAAAATAAAGTCTGCATTGCTGCAATGTTGCAACAAGTGGTTTTCGATTATTATTATTATTATTATGCCAGAGTTCGTTGAACATTTCACAGAAGGGGGGGGGCAAATGTCAATTTCACGCTTTACTCTTGCCAAAAGAGTCAGCGGAGAATTATGTTTATGACGATGGCGAGTCGAAAACGCCCATCAAAGCCGCACGAGACCATCAACATCACAATCACTATGGCGATCATCATCATCAGGCAGCATCACCATTAGGGGGAAGACCATAGCGATGGGGTTGTGGATCTTTTATCAATAAACCGTTAATTAACAAAAGCGCCTAACTGCAGCGGTACGGTACAAACAATACGCGGATGTATTTCTGTAGAGTTTCTGTATTTTATTTTATATGATTTTATTTTATTTTACTTTACTTTGCTTTGCTTTGTCTTATCCCCGACTCAAAAGCTAGGAGTGCCACTCATCCAGCGACCGGCTCAGAAATCCAACAGTCCATGGGGCAATGTTCGAGATCGCCACGTCCAAGGTTTTGTAAATAACCCGGCCACTGGCAACTGAAAACTGGCAACTGAAAACTGGCAACTGGCAACTTGGAGATCGCGTGGGCGTGGACTGCGGCTGGGGTTTTGTGGGCTTGGAACTTGGAATGGAAATTGAATCGGGCCTGTGAATTGGGTGTTCCGCTCCACAAATCCTCCACTTTGGCCAGCCAATTGCGACGCAAATTGCCGCCCCGAAAAATAGCCAAGAATAACAAAAGAACACTTTTGGCAAAAACTGAAGATCTCTCCAAAGGCAAAGACAAAGGGCCGTGCCCAAGAACTCTCGGATGAGTTGGCAAGGTTTGGCTGTCTTATAGGGGCGACCTTGTAACAATACGGTTAAATTACTCAGCTGTCATTGTTTTTCTGCACTCGTTCATCGGGCCAAGTTCTGAAATTTAACCTTGTGACGTCAGGCTTCTAAACCCTCTTTTGTTTTCTTAATTATTTTGCGCTTTTTTTTTTGGCTTGACAGGCGCGTGACATGCCAAACACGATCAAAGTGCAGGGGCAGGTTCTCATAAGCAGCTATCTATAATATATTGGTATCAGAAATCGATCAATCGATTTCGAAACGGTTCGGTTCAGCGGCAGCAGCGTGAGAATATCTGAACTTTTTGCTCCGTCTTCTCACACAGTTCACAGAGAATTTGCATAAATAATCGCTGATTGATGCAAATTCACTATGCTTTAATTACGCGGAGTTTGGTTCGATTTCATTGGATTAACCTTGATTTCTGTTCCCTTTGTTCTGCCTTACGACAACAGATGATCATTGTTTATTCTCGCCAATCTGCAATCATTATTGCTTGTGAATAAATATATATGTGGTTGGGTATGCTAAAGGTCACATTCGCATTCGAGGCAATTAAATGGTCTGAAACTTAAACGCAAGACCATTCATCAATCTCTCACTTTCGTTCCAAAAAATAAGAAAAAAACCCAAAAAAAAAAAAACGTACTTGAAAGTACGAGTTTGAGTGTGTTTGTCTGTGGCACGTTTCGTGTATCTAAACTTTATTCCTGGTGATCTCACTGGCGAATTCCCTATGAAATTGCAGTTCTGCATGGGTGATATCATTTCATATGATCATGGCTATTTGTTTGGGAATTGCCCTATGAGAATGCATGCAATAAACAGCTAATGAATGTTCATGACAAGACCCTACTAACTTTTAACTAACTTTTATGATGTAGGAAGTTCTCCGGCTTTTTTTGTTCAACATTTACAGAATTTCTTCTCACTCTCTCTCTCGTTTTTCTTTTTTTTTTGTAGTTTGTTGAGAAATTTCTGTTATTAAGAAATTAAAAGCCGCTTCGCATGCTTTTCTTTTCTTTTCTTTTCTTTACTTTATTTTACTTTTCTTTACTTTTCTTTTTATTTCATTTCTTCGCCGCCGGATCTTGGCTAACAAGTAAATGTGTGTTTGGTCTCTTCGCTCTTTTGTCCATTATCTTTCGCTCTCTTTCGGCTGAAATTAGTTGGCCAAAAACAATGAGAAATCCGTATTCAGGGCAGTTCCTTCAATGGCCGCAACACTTTGGCATTCGACGACAAGCCGAACAGCGGCTTTTGTGTAATATCTGAAACAAAAACACACAGAAAAATCGCAAATGGCTCAAAGTCTTTCCCCTATATCCCCCGCTATATCCCCCTATATATATATATATGTATATGCTGATCCGGCCATGGCGGACGTGTTGCGCATGCGCCCGAGGGCAATACAAGTTGGTCGCTATTGCTGTGTGTACAATTTATATGCCAAGTGGGCTGAGAGTGAAAATGTCATTGGCAGATGTGTCGCGGATATTAGCAGTGGAACCCCCTCTGACCCCTTTGTTACACTGAACAAAAAAATCTCACTGAAATGGGGTGAAAAAAACTCCAAATTACCATTTGCCAATTTATATTATATCAAATTCTTAAATTCTCATACATTTTATTATGTATTATGATTAAAAACTTATTTTTTAAAAATACATTTTAATGGATTTATATTTTCTCTCTTATTTATAAGCCTTAAGCATTGATCTTTTCTTATTTTTCTTTTTTCTTTCTTAATTTTGATAACATTAATATTAGGCAATTTGAAAATTCGACACTTTTCTCCCCGTGCACCATTGAATCTCGCACTTCCTCTGCAATCCCCTATCAACATCCAGCAGACAAAAGGCCCGCACTTGGCTGAATAATTTGTTTATGCAAACGCAACTTTGCGAATATCAAAAGTAACTATTTAAAGTGCGGCAGGTGGGGCTGGAATTATTTACAAGCTTGTTGCTGTCCCAGTCCAGTGCGCACACATGTTTCCCGTGCTGGTTGCAACTAGTGTTGCTTGTGTTGCTGCCGTGTTGCTGCTGCTGTTGTTGCTGCTGTTGCAGATGTTTCTGCTATGTTCTGCCCCCTGGTTGCAGGCATCTTTTTAGCTGTAATTATGATGAGCTGCGGCCGTTTAGCTCACAAGTTAATTACCCCGTTTCATCGGATTCAATGGGACAGGCCGACCACTTTCGACACTTTCAACGTGGGGCTGGGCCAAGAGCATGGAGCATCTGTTGCTGCTGTTTCTGCTGTTTCTGCCTTTTCTACGGCCACTGCTGCATTTCCCAAGCTGTCTATTTTTGGTGCTCGAGGGCCGCGAGCGAAAAGCGCCATTAAATCGATTTTACATTAAAAATATTGCACAAGCCATCATTGTTGGCGTTGCTGCCAGAATTAATGGATCATAATTATGGTACAGTAGCAAACAGTAAGCAGCAGCAGCAGCAGCGGCAACAGTAGCTGCGGCATTAGAAAAGAAAACAAGAAACCAAACGGCGAGGCAGACAATTGGAGTCCGATCACGAGGCAGATGTACAGATGTACAGATGAACAGATGAACAGGCAGAAATTGCTCGAGAGGAAAAGTTTTCGACTCGGATTCAGGTAGCGCGTGGAAATCTCAGGCGGCAATTGTGGGACTCTCTGCCAGAAGGTTAGAAGTAAGTCTTTTTTCCACAGACCCCAGATAAAGATGCCCACTTGGCAAACATTTCAGTGATGGAGAACTTTTCTTTTCTTTTTTACTATTGCCCGTTTGCCGTTGTGGTTGAAGATGATGATGTTGCCGCATTGTTTTGCTTGGAGTTTTCCAAGAGAAATTTATGGCATAGTTTGATGTCTCTGCCTCTGTCGCTGCCTGAATACCGCGGTAAAAAGCCGCTCATGAGCGATTTGTTCTGGCCACAGTGCCGACCTCTGGCGATTTTCCCCTCAAAGAA
The DNA here is from genome assembly GCF_025200985.1 of Drosophila gunungcola. Taxonomy (NCBI): domain Eukaryota; kingdom Metazoa; phylum Arthropoda; class Insecta; order Diptera; family Drosophilidae; genus Drosophila; species Drosophila gunungcola. Next base: position 2,092,849 of record NW_026453171.1, read on the forward strand.
AGAGCTAACTGCATTGCCATCTGGCTTGGTTTACCTTTCTTATTGTATTTTGTATGCTGTATGTTGTATGTTGTATGTTGTATGTTGTGCGTTGTATGTTGACTTGACGTCATTTTGCGGCAAGTGAAAATGTGGTGGCGATGCGGTGCTTGTGCCGACAAACCCGTTTTCAGTTTTCGGTTTCGGCTGGGCTTGTGAGATGTTTATGTTTTCAACAACAAGCACTGCAACAACATCAGCGGCAGCAACATTTGTTCGCCTTTTTTTTTCGGCTCAATGTTAAGACGAGATGTTAAAAACGTGATTTCCATGCGTCGCCAGCGTTGTCGTTGCCGTTGTCGGCATATTTAAATAAAATACTTTTACTATCAACGAAAACTAGTCGGCCACAAGCGGCGGCAAACAGCTCGTTATATTGCTGATCAAAAATTATAGTGCAACATCTAGTTGCTGCTGCAATTGCTGCTGCAGCTGCTGCTGCAGTTGCTGCTGCAGTTGCATACGCAATGCGCAACGCGCAACGCAAAAGGCCACTGACCAAGACCTGGATCGGCAACACCACCCAAAAGCCAGTGAACCCACCAATTATCCCATACCAGGCGGGTGGCGGTGGCATATAGCATTTAATACCCGATTTCCAGCCCTATACAGATATTATATATAATATATAGTGAAGAAAACGGTTTATTGTCGACATTGCCGCCGGTTATGCAAGGCCAAGCAATTTATCAATTTTTTCATAATTTGCATCACATAACCAAATGGAACGCCCCGCTCGGCTTAATAATGCCAAATAGAGGGAAAGATAGGCAAATATACAAATATACAAATAAAATATGCGTTAATTGTATGGAAATGTATTTAGCCCAGTGTCCGAACATTTCTTTTGACCCTTTCTTTCGGCTCTACACGTTCATAGTCTATAAGTTTATACGTTTTTGTCATTGTCTTTTTGGCCCCGCCGTGAGTATTATTGGGAATTATACAATATTAGTGGGCAAAAAAGAGCTATTTTCGATCTGTGATGTGAATCATAATAAAGCTGTTGCATTTGAGGGTGTGTATCTATAATAATAAGCTTATGTCAGGTAAATCTGGTGCTCGAAAGAGGAATTCTTGGGGGATTACAAGGGTCTGCTTTTCCAAGGCCCTATCTATGTTGTTGGCATAAGATTACAAGATGGTAACCCTCTAGATATGAACAATTATCTCTGTTTTTCCCCACCCTTCGCAAGTGTTGTGTATGTTCTGGGCTTACGTTGGACCTGCTTTCAATTAACTCTTGTGATGTCATCGTCGCGATATGCAAATCTATGCTAATGCAACCGTTTCTTGCCTTTGTCTTAGCCAAATTGGCAGCTGAAAAAAAAAATAGACTTACTTAACAAGCGAACGGAAGTGATTAAGAAAGGCGAAATGGCAGCATCTAGCCGTCTCTCTCGGCGAAGAAAGTGAAGAGGAAGAGGGGATCTAGACAAAAGGCTAGGCTTATGCAAATGCTAACTGGCCGCTGATACATCCAAAATTCAGCAGTCAACATTCAACATTCAACATCCAACAGCTGTTTTGTCTAGCTGTGTGATGTAAGCCAGGCCAAAACGTATTCCCCGCTTCTTCTGCTCTTTCACTCTGCTCTTAATTTATGCAAATGCGACAACATTTCTTCGACGGCTTTCTTCAGATGCAAAACACCATATACCATATATACCATGTATGGTATGTAATGCAGAAACAATAAAGATTTTGGCAACCTGGGGGTGGCCAAGCCGAACGATATGCGCTAAAGTCTTAACAAAAGCTTTTACAATAAAAGGCGAGATGAGATGAGATGTACACAAAAACATAACAAATTAGTTTAGCACTTTTGAAAGTTGTCAAGGGGAAGCGGACGTAGTCGTCATACGCCTTGCACACTAAAATGAGGCCCCCGACTCTGACTTTTGCTTTTTTTTTTTTTTGAAACTGTGAAACATAAAACTCTTTATAATTGCACTGTAAACATTTCACTTTCGTTTTTATTCCGCCTTTTTGTGCCCTGTGTCTTGGAAATCAGCTTAACACACGACGAAATGTCGTCGCCGCGCGTCGTGCACAGAATAATTTCATCGGTCGTCGCTTTCGCCATCATATTATAATAATTTACAATATGTGGGTGCTCGGAGATAAAGATTGCATCGTGTTTGGATGGTGACTGCGCCCGTCGAGGACTCAATTAGCATCTGTCCAGATTATGGTCGCGAATTTGCATTAATGAGACGTCCGATTCGGGGAACACTTTTTATTTCTTTTTTTTCCGTTTTGCCAAATCGTGGCGGCTACTGCCGATGACCCCACAGTTGACCCCCGAATGGCTGACATTTTGGCGACAGCAAAGTGCTGCTAGCCAGCCTTAAAATTGCCAACCAGTAAAGCAACGCCCACAAACCGATGAAAGCGGTTCTGAGTACATTTGAAGAAAATTGAAATATATAAAATAAAGAAATAAGAAGACTCTAGTTAATTTTATAACATAACTAAAAACTTGATGATATAAGAAGAGTCTAGTTAATTTTATAACAGGAATTGGGACACGTTTGCTAAGCATATATTTCTGTTTGTCTTCTTTGTTTAAGATTTCTTAAATATTTTTTAAAATTGGTCTAATATTTAACCATCAGTAAATTTAATATTACACTCTCCTAATTTAAATTCCTTATATAAAATATAGTTGTCTTGTTAACTAATAAAACTCTTTTAAATTAGTCTAATATTTAACCATCAATCAGTAAATTTAATTTTACAGTCTTCTAATTTAAATTCCTAATTTAAAATATAGTTGACTTATTAACTAATAAAACTCTTTTAATTTATCCTTTCAGATCGAATTCCAAGGCTTCGTATTTGCCGCGCCAGAGTCTGGAGAAGCTGAACAACACAGATCCCGACCATGGCATCTACAAGCTCACCCTGACCTCCAATGAGGACCTGGTGGCCCACACGAAGCCCAGCTACGGGGTGCCCGGTAAACTGCCCAACAATCTGCCGGATGTCCTACCGCTGGGCGTCAAGTTGCAACAGCAGCCAAAGTTGCAGCCAGGATCACCCAATGGTGATGCGAACGTGACCCTGCGCTATGGCTCCAACAACAATCTGGCTGGGAACTCGCCCACGGGTGCCACGCCCCCCTACTACGCCGGCGGGCAGCGGTATTCCACGCCGGTGATGTCAGCTCAGGGTTACGGAAAGAGTCCGAAGTCCGCGTCGCCGCAGCAATACACGAGATCTCAGTCGTACGATGTGAAGCACACGAGCGCAGTGACCATGCCGCCGATGTCCCAGTCCCACGTGGATCTCAAGCAGGCCGTCCACGACCTGGAGACGACGCTGGAGGAGGTGCTGCCACCCAGCACGCCCACACCGCCACGCCTCTCGCCGGCCTCCTCGCACTCGGACTGCAGTCTGAGCACCAGCTCCCTGGAGTGCACCATACTCAATAGTAATCCTATAGCGACACCGATTCCTAAGCCCGAGGCGCACATCTTCCGCGCCGAGGTGATCAGCACCACCCTGAACACAAACACAAACACAATCACAAACTCAAACACGAACCCTATGACACCGCCCAAGCCCACGATGAACAGGCAGGAATCGCTGAGGGAGAACATCGAGAAGATCACCCAGCTGCAGTCGCAGCTGATGTCGGCGCATCTATGCGATACGGGGCTACTGGGTGGCTACACCAGTCCCCTGATAAGCAGTCCCACTGCCAGTGGGTTCGTCAACGAAACGCTGATGAGCCCGCCACCGCCGCCCAGTCCGCCGCCGCCGCTGGAAGAGGAGGAACAGCTAACCGACGAGGAGCCCGAAATCAAGGAACTGCAGCTGATGCAGCGCAGCGAACTGGTTCTGATGGTGAACACCAAGCCCAGCACCACGGACATGGCCTGCCAGACGGACGAGCTGGAGGACAGGGACACGGACCTCGAGGCGGCACGCGAGGAGCACCCCACCAGGACCACGCTGCAGCCCCGCCAGCGCCAGCCCATCGAACTGGACCACGAGCAGATGAGCCGGGAGCTGGTGAAGCTGCTGCCGCCCGGCGACAAGCTCGCCGACATCCTGACACCAAAGAGCTGCAAGCCCACCTCGCAGTACGTGAGCAATCTGTACAATCCGGATGTGCCCCTGCGACTGGCCAAGCGGGATGTGGGCACCTCCACGCTGATGCGGATGAGGGCCACCTCGTCGTCGGCGGAGTTGCGTCTGGTCAGTGTGGAGCTGCAGTTGGGGGAGCCTAGCGAAGAGCCAACGAATTTAATCAAACAGAAGCTGGTGCGTATTTTTTACTGGCATTAAATAATTGAAAATGTAATCTAACCCATGTGTTTCTTATCCAGGATGAGCTTATCAAGCATTTGAACCAAAAAATTGGCTCCCTGAAGCGCGAGCAGCAGACCATTGGCGAGGAGTGCTCCGCCAATGACAAACTGGGCCAGGAGCTCTTCGCCAAGCTGGCGGAGAAGGTGCGGCCCAGCGAGGCGTCCAAGTTCCGCACCTACGTCGACGACGTGGGTCACATCACCAGTCTGCTCCTCTCGCTTTCCGAGCGCCTGGCCCAAACGGAGTGTAGCCTGGAAACGCGCCAGCAGGAAAAGGTGGGTTCACATACATACCATTAAAAAATGAATGCATTTTACTTATTTATATATATATATATTTTTTTTTTTGCCAATCCTTAGGGTGCGCTGGAATCGAAGCGGGATCGGCTGTACGAGCAGCTGGAGGAGGCGCAGCGGCTGAAGGCGGACATCGATCGACGTGGCACCAGCATCGCCGGATTGCTGGGCAAGAACCTCAGCGCCGACATGTGCGCCGACTACGACTACTTCATCAACATGAAGGCCAAGCTGATCGCCGATGCACGCGACCTGGCCGAAAGGATCAAGGGCAGCGAGGAGCAGCTGGGCTCCCTCAGCGATGCGCTAGTCCAAAGCGATTGTTAATGGCCAATGGCAATGGCAATGGCCGGATTCGATTCTATTCGATTCGATTCGATTGATTCGATTTGATTCTCCCAGCTGTCAACTCAAAGTTGAGAGCCGATCGCGAGAGTCCGCAGGATCCGCCGGTCCAGTCCGCAATGTGTATTAGTTTAAAACAATGTGCTTAATTACCACATACCCACACTATAATGTATAAATATTGTATGTTCATTTGTGATTTTCAACTAGCTAGTAGGTTAATTATTCTATATATCGGCCGCCTAGGTGTAAGCATTTTCTACATAATTATCAAAGCAAAGATAAACTGTATGCATTAATAAAACCATGAAAATTAGAAAAATGGCATTTGTGTCTGGATTGGACAGCCTGAAAGTAGGCAACAAAAATAATAGTTTTTTTAGCTTTCCAAATTTGAGTAAGTTTTAACCGTTTTCGGTTTTCAAATTTAGATTAAATCTCATTCATCATTAAACCTGGTAAAAAGGATCTTCCTGTTTTTAGTTAATTGATCACGTACTTAAGGATAATTCCATTTCCTCTTATTCTGAATGGAAGGGATAGAACGTTAAAACGTATCCATTTTTCCTTTGTTTTTAAAATCTTCCTTTTTTCATTTATGTATCTGTAACTGTAACTTTTATTAACTGCCCATTTAATAATTTTAATCCGTAACAGTAAATAGCTTTCAAATAATCGATGGCTATCGATGTTCCCAAGTTTCAACTAACGATAGTATCGGATAAACATCGCATTCTGTGCCACCTCTACAGTCGATATGCTAAACAAAAATTAAAAACATTGGTCAATTCACACGTTGCAGTTTTTTTTTGGCATTGTTCGAGGTCGAGTGAAAGCACCGCGCAAGTCCCGACAATCCCGCTCCCGATTCGTCTGCTATGTTCAGGGTCAGACCGCTCTTCCCGCGGATACGAAGCACTCTGCACACGACCTTGAAACTCCAGCCAGATACATCCCCATCCGAAGCGGTATCAGTCGGAATCGGACGGGACCTGCACCTGAACCTGCGACTCCCACACATCGGTTGTCGTAGTCGCACGCTGAGCAAGTGAGTACACAGCGTTTGGGGCAGGCAAAGCAGAAACCACCTGTTTTAATGTTACAAATCGGCGGAATAGCCAGAATTTCAGGGGAATGGCCAGCGGAGGAGAGACACCCAAGGAGGCATCCGCAGAGGCAGCCAAGGACTCTACGGAGGCATCGACATCCCAGGTGACAGTCAAGGAGGCATTGGCAACCGGAGGGGCATCCCAGGAGGAGCCTCCAAAGCAGGGCAATCGCCTACTCTCCTCCAAGTCGCCGTATCTCCTGCAGCATGCCTACAATCCAGTGGACTGGTGAGTAGCAACAAGCGTGGGTGCACCTGAAATCGAAGTGCGTGGGTGTCAGTTGAACCAAAAGTCACGTGTGATAAGAGATAAGAGGCGGTATAAATCACCCACTCCAAACTAGTTAACTAAACTCAACTTGTAATATATCTCTGCTTTAGATATTTTATATTTAAATTGTTTACTGCGCATTCAATGCTTGTTATATAAATTAAATCAGCTATAATTTAAACAAATTAAAAATCGTTAAACGAAGATTGGAAAAAAATAAGGGGGAACAATTGCAATCAAATAGTGTTGATATTAATTAAAAAACTGATTACCTGCAGGTATCCTTGGGGCGATGAGGCTTTCGAAAGGGCCCGCAGTGAGAACAAGCTCATCTTCCTTTCGGTGGGCTACTCCACCTGCCACTGGTGCCATGTGATGGAACACGAGTCCTTCGAGAGCCCCGAAACAGCGGCCATTATGAACGAGCACTTTGTGAACATCAAGGTGGACCGGGAGGAGCGTCCGGACATCGACAAGGTCTACATGCAGTTCCTGCTCATGTCCAAGGGCAGTGGTGGCTGGCCGATGAGCGTGTGGCTAACCCCAGACTTGGCTCCCTTAGTGGCGGGAACCTACTTTCCGCCCAAGTCCCAATACGGCATGCCCTCATTCCAAACTGTGCTCAAGTCCATTGCTAAGAAGTGGTCGTCCGATAAGGAATCTCTGCTGAAGGCAGGAACCGTTTTGCTCAGCGCCTTGCAGAGGAACCAGGATGCGGCGGCCGTTGCAGATGCAGCCTTTGGACCAGGAAGTTCTGGAGAGAAGCTACGCGAAGCCATCAACATCCATAAGCAGCGATTCGACCAGAGCCATGGGGGCTTTGGTTCGGAGCCCAAGTTCCCGGAGGTACCGCGTCTCAACTTTCTCTTTCACGCGTATTCCGTCACCAAGGATGCGGATGTGCTGGACATGGCGATTCAAACAGCTGGATCACATTGGAAAGGGTGGCATAAATGACCACATTTTTGGAGGCTTTGCTCGATACGCGACCACCCATGATTGGCACAACGTCCACTTTGAGAAGATGCTCTACGATCAAGGCCAACTAATGGCAGCCTTTGCCAATGCCTACAAGATGACCAGGAACGAAGCCTTTCTGGGCTATGCAGACAAGATCTACAAGTATTTAATGAAGGACCTAAGACACCCTTTGGGGGGATTTTTTGCCGGCGAGGATGCGGATTCGTTGCCCACCCACGAAGACAAAGTGAAGGTGGAGGGAGCCTTCTACGCCTGGACCTGGGACGAGATTGAAGCTGCATTCAAGGCTCAGCCGGAGCGGTTTGATGACATTACGCCCGAGAAGGCTTTTGAGGTCTACGCCTTCCACTACGGGCTAAAGCCAACGGGAAATGTACCGACCTACAGTGATCCACATGGCCACCTCACTGGCAAGAACATTCTTATTGTGCGAGGATCAGCAGAGGAGACCTGCTCCAATTGCAGCTTGCCTGCGGAGTACTTTGAGACCCTGCTGGCCACAGCCAATGATATTCTGCATGCTCTGCGGGATAAGCGGCCGCGTCCGCACCTGGACACCAAGATCATATGCGCCTGGAATGGCCTGGTGCTGTCGGGCCTCTGCAAACTGGGCAGCTGCTACTCCGCCAACCGCAATCAGTACATGCAGACGGCCAAGGAACTTTTGGAATTTCTGCGCAAGGAGATGTTTAAGCCGGAAGAGAATCTTCTCATTCGCTCCTGCTATGGCGTGGCTTTGGGAGATGAAACCCTGGAGAAGAATGAGTGAGTTTTCAGTGAATCTTTAATGAAAGATTAAGCAGCTTAATAATTAAGCAGGTTATAATTCAGGTTATTACTTTTAAAATATTTCCACATTATAGATCCCAAATCGATGGCTTCCTGGATGACTATGCGTTCCTCATCAAGGGCTTGCTGGACTACTATAAGGCCACGTTGGACATCGATGCCTTGCATTGGGCCAGGACACTGCAGGACACCCAGAACAAGCTATTCTGGGACGAGCGCAATGGAGCCTACTTCTTCTCGCAGGAGGATGCGCCCAATGTTATTGTGCGGCTAAAGGAGGGTAAATATTTTTTAATTTATTGATTTTATGATCCAGAAAGTGACTTTGTGAAACCCTTTTGTAGACCACGATGGTGCCGAGCCTTGCGGTAACAGTGTATCCGCCCGCAATCTCGTCCTGCTGGCGCACTATTACGAGGAGAATGCCTACCAAGAGAAGGCCGAAAAGTTGCTTAACTTCTTTGCCGACGTCTCGCCCTTCGGACACGCTCTACCAGAAATGATGTCGGCTCTGCTGATGCACGAGAACGGACTGGATCTTGTGGCAGTGGTGGGGACCGGATTCCCCGAGCACCCAGCGTTTCGTGGAGATTTGCCGCAAGTTCTACATCCCAAGCATGATCATAGTGCATGTGGATCCCGCGAATCCGGATGACTCCTCCAACCATCGCCTGCAAACAAAGTTTAAGATGGTCAATGGCAAGACCACGGTTTACATTTGTCACGAGCGAGCATGTCGCATGCCGGTTACCTGTCCAACGCAGTTGGAGAATAACCTAATGGAGTTCTTCTTCTCGAAGCGTGACTAAATCCTAGGAGTTTCTCGAATTATATTTTTAGATCATCTAGATGTTATTGAATGTTGTTTATTTTTTTTGCTTCAAAAGCGAAAATCAGTTCTCGGAACTGCCTAGTTGTAAGTAGGCGTTAATAAAGACTCCAATAGACTTGCGACAGAGTCATATAACTATAGCTTCAAGTCTGAGAGACTTTCCCCGCCTGCATTGCTCCCTAGGTGTCTACAGTTGGTTGAAGTTGCTTTGTACATTTAAAGCAACATACAACTAAAATAACCTATGTCTATACAAAAAAGTTAATAAACACAGAGGGGGAAACCCCTTACAAAAAGGCTGGTTTTTTATTCCATTGCAGAAGTGTAAGACCACTTAAAAATTCCATATTATCATGAAATACAACCAGTGGAATCGTGACACCATTAAGTGTAAGTAATGAATTGAATTTGTCAATTGAATATTAGATTTGTTTGAGTTTTGTGACTAAATTTGAATTTGAGTAAACAAATTTCTCAGTTGGTTTGTCATTTTCTATAATGTACTTATTTGCTTCAGAGCCTAAAAAAAATCACTTCTATAAATGAAAACAGCGTCGATTAATCTCTCTTCTCGAATACAACACGTTTTGTGCATTTATTGGAATCGTTCTGTTCGTGGAGCAAACAACCAGTCGGTGGTCGGCTGCACCTGCTCCGCCCCAGAGGCGTAGGCGTAAAACTAGGCTTTAAACTAAATGCGTGCCCTGCGCTGCGTCCGCGATCCGCATCCAAGCCCGGTTCGAATCGAATCGAATCAAATAGAAACGAAACGAAACGAATGGAGCTGGGATCCCGGAGGCCACGGCAATCGGCGTAGAAGGAAACTAAACGTATGGAGAGAACAGCTCGGTAATCGGTAATAATAATAGTAATAATAGTAGTTTGTAGCAATTAAAATAATTTAGTTGAAATTCACATTCATCACATTGTTTGGCCGACCATCTGCCATGCCTCATCCTCGTCCTCATCCTCAACTGTTGCCGTCGTCGTCCTTCTTCTTGTCGTCGTCGTCGTCGTCGTCGTCGCCCTCATCTTCGTGGCCTCCGCCTCTCAGGTGTCCGCATCGTTAAAGCTCATGGCCGCATCGAAGCTGTCGACGATGGTCTCCATGCGCTCGTGGTGCTCGAAACGCGCAAACTTGCGGGCGAACTTGCGTCCGGATCGCGACATCCTGCGCGAGTAGCGCGCCCGCCGAAAGAACCGGAACCGAGTGTCCTCCTCCTCTTCGTCGTACTCCGGCGCCGATACCGAATCCTCGTCCGTTTCGCGCAGAAAATCCTTGGGATCCCGATGGATCTTGAAGATCTTGGTGGCCGTCGCCCCATTTAGCTTCGATATGGTGCGCGAGGCGTTGAGGATACCGCTGGAATTGGAATTCGAAATGGAACCGCCGCTCCGATTCTTGATGGCCGTCAGCCGGTTCGTGATGGACACCACGTTGAACAGCTTGGACAGCTCCGAGTCGACGCAGCGCGATTCGCGACGCAGGTTCTTGCCGTTCTTCACATAGATGAAGTGGTTCAAGGGGCTCTGGCTGAGGCTCTGGCTCTGGCCATCCAGGGGATGGATGCTGCCAATGGAGCAGGTGGGCGAGATGGAGACGGATACGGAGGTGCTGCTGCCGCCGCCCCCGCCCCCGCCACCGCCTCCGACGGTCAGCAGGGTGGGCGTGGAGGGCGGCGCTGGCGGTGGCACATGCGGCATTGTGTAGCAGCGCTGGCGGCCCGAGGCCAGAGACGCCCCACCGCCCGCCGCCGCCGGCCCATCGTACAGGTTGGTCACGTTGTAGCGGCTCAGGCGGCACAGCGACGTGGACTCCGACTCCAGTTCCGCCTCCGGATCGTGGCTGGTGGGCATGTCCATGGCCTGCGCGAATGTGTGCGTGGTTTTTGGCCAGGTTTTTCGAGTGGGCGGAGTGTGGAGTGTGGAGTGCGGAGTGGTGTGGTGTGGTGTGGTGTGGTGTGGTGTATGGCGACGGGGCGAAAAGAAAGGGCGTTGTAGCTGTCTGTGGGCCATCCGGAAATGTCGGGGGATGCAGTGCATCCACTTACCTGCAGCAAGCCTTCGACCTCCATGTACTGGCTGTCGGTGAGACGGTGTGTTTTGTGCATCAGTTGTTGATATCAGGTATATTGATTAGGAAATATTATTATTTTCGCCAGTGTGACCGAATGCAGCTAGTCGAAAACCATTCAATCTGGGTCTAGCGCCAAATCACATCAAAATACCTGGCTCACTTTAAATTTAAAGACCTGTTACTTTATAAATTAAATATGTTTTTAATATTTATTTATTGGTCTACCATTATAAGTTGCACTTTAATTTTCACCAGCATCTTAAGGTAAAACAAATAAATCGAAAAAGTTCACTCAGATTAGGGCAACACAATTTCAATTTCTAAAAGCAAATACAAGTTCTTGAATTTATTACGGTAATTTAATTTCGTAAACAAATAATACTAGATCTGGTATTAAAACAACTAGCTGGCAACTCTGTCATTTCCGCCGCCACGGAGTCTATCGATAACGTGTTTACGTTTTCTTTTGTTTTCTGTTATTTTTTAAGTTGTTTTAATAAGAGTACTGGGTATATTGGGCTTATGGCTTTGTTGACCAAATTAATTTTATTGAACTTGTTATAATTTCATGGATTGGTTCTTGGCGGCTAAGTACAGACCGAACTGGTTAGGCCAAGAAAAAAATCCATAAAACAAATTCGACCTTTGTTATATTGTTTTTAGGTAAGCAAATTATGTTTTTAGAAATTTTTTTAATTTAAAATTTGAAATTTTAATTTGATTTTAAAAAACGGTTTTAAATGTTTATGTGATACATCAATGTTTATTCTCTCGGATGTGCTGAAATCTGTAAGAATAGTTACCACCAATAAAATAAAAACAATTGCATAGTTTTTTAGGTTTTGTTGTTTTGTAGTTTGTATTTGTTTTCTGGTTTCAGTCTTACAAGTTGATTGGTTACTTGATGCGGTTCACCTCAGCCTCTTGCGGTCATTAATAGGCCCCCACTCTTGGTTTCGTTGTGAGGATTGCGGGCAGGACTCTTGATGTGCTTGTGGCCACGTCTCCGATTGATGGCGCACGCTGCGAGTCTGGCCACCATGGTTCGGGCAAATCCCGGGTCGGATGGCTGTACGCGCCTATGTCATCTGCACAAGGGCCTGGTTTCGCATGGGGGGGGGGGGGGGGGCGGTGAGAGTCTGTGCCGGCTGGAGGGGCGCGGCAGCGACGAGTCCCAGCCCGGGTTCGTTGTGGTTTTTGTGATGGGTACTGGCGTGCCTCAAGCTTGTCGCGGAATCGCAGGGGTGAAATGATAAACAGCCCTACACCCGTGATCCCGAATGGGACAATTTGACGTGCCAACCGCACGGATGGCGATTCGGGAGCCATCGTAGTGCTATGTGGTAACGAATTGTTTTGACAAAAGTCAAAAATAGTTGGTTGGTTTTTTAAATTTCCGTGGAAATTTAGTTTTTGCCCGGTTCGCGCCCGCTGTAGCTCCACTCGCACCAGAGACATTGCGGGGGGTTATACGACACCCACCACCGGAAGTAGCCGAAGCTGCAGCCGGAAGTGGGCGGCGCCGACCCTCGGGGCTGTCGATGTCACATGCAAAAGGATCTAAGCGGGCGATCACCGGACGGGGGGTTTTTTGCCAGCTTCACAAAGGACCTGGATCAGTCGAAAGATTAAGGGAAAATGGTCACTAAAGCGGTGATCGCCACATTTTTCAACATAACGATCACCCCTCTTCGTAGCCAACACATCGCTACTTATCTTTCGCTGAGCGGCACAAAGTGGAGACGGCGGTTGTGAGAATCATTGGGCAGTGGGCGGCGACTGAAGATCAAGCAACATCCATTCGCAGTCGCAATGTCAAAACATAAAATTCGAAGCCTAGGCTCGAATTTCACATTTATTCATTGCAAATAAGCGATTTTGTGGACGAAATGCCTGATCCTCAGTCGCCGCCGCCTAATGATTCTCGAAGCATAGCTTGTTCAAGTTGTGAGTTCAAAATCAATGTTGCAATTGAGTGAATTGCTGGTTGGATGGTTGGCGTTCTTTGCCAAAAGAGCCGCAGGGCAGCGTGAAGTAATAAGAAAGTAGAGCCGTTTTCGGGTGGAAGTAATGGAAACAGCGTGATTTTTTGTGGGTCAGATGCTGATCGAGGCTTACCGGCACGCCATTTGCCAGTGAGTGTGAAGAGATTGGTGTGTTGCTACTGTACATGTTGCTGCTGCTGGTGTTGCTGCTGCTGGTGTTGCTGTCGTACATGTTGCTGCTCCCTGTCTCTCCGCTTGGTGGGCTCTCGCTGACGTTGGTCGGCCAGTGTGGCTACGAAAAGTTCTGGAATGTTTGGGGAGTGAGAGGCGGGGCCACCGGTGATGTCATTTGGTGGCCGTTGGTGCCCCTCTGTGATTTGTGGGTGGTGTCGTGATCGCCTACTCGTCGTGGTTCTCCTCCTGGCGATCCTTCTGGCGCTTGCGGCAGTTGTCGAAGGTGTGGCCCCGGAAGTTGCAGTAGGTGCAGCGGGTGGTGCGACGGGAGCCACGCACATTCTTCGTGGCGGCGGTCAGCTCCTCGTCCTCCTGGTTGTTGTGCTCGATGATGCGGCCCTGCTCGAGCAGCTCCTTGAAGGATTGGACGCTCTGGCGGGCGATGTGTTTGCGGTACTTGATGTTCAGCAGGCCGTAGAGCAGGTCCAGTTCGGTCTGCTCGTCGTGCCGATTGGCCGGCAGCTGGGCGAGCAGCGCCCGCTTGTGCACCACGAAGGTGTCGATGGGGTCGTGGTCCTCCTGCTTCTTCTGGAAGAACTCCATGTAGACCTGGTAGGCGGGCTTGGTGGGCGAGAAGTGTTCGCGGATGAGGCCGATGGCGTCGTTCCACGTGGCGGCCTCCTTGCGGACGCCCTGCCACCAGGTGGAGGCCAGGCCGTAGAACAGCAGCGAGATGCCCTTTAGGGCGTTCTCGTCGCTAATGTCCTCCAGCTCCTTGTACGTCACGATGTTGGTAATGAACTCCTCGACCACGTCGTAGTCGCGGGTTCCGCCGAAGCTGTGTGTGCAGGCGGAGAAGCTGCCCTTGCCCTTGGCTCCCTGGGCGCCTGCTGCTCCGGCCGCGGCCGCGTTTCCGGCGGCACTTGCGGCGGACACTCGCACCGCTTCGATCAGCTCATGCAGCTGCTCGCTGGTCATGTTAAAGGTCTGGGCCATTTTCGGCTATTTGAGGTTGGAGTGGAACCAAGTGGGCGACAACACGTTTTAGGTATTTTGCTCTGTGAGTTTCTGGTCGGCGGACAAAGCCAGTGTAGCGAATGCGGCCGATGTTGCGAACTGAGGAGCTCTCCCAAGTGGGGCCCCCTTTTATACCCGGCCGTTGTGAAATCGAACTTCGAAAAAGCTTGCGGATTTGGGGAGAGCCAAAGTGGGAGCGGAGGAGCCAAAGTGGGAGCGGAGGAGCCAAAGAGCGGGCGTTGCCGGTTGTTTTTTTTGGTTGCTACCAGTGCCAGTGAATCATCGTCACCATATAATAATAACACTGAAAGCCGGTAACTGCCCCAAAAACTGATAAACAAACCTGATAAAAAATATGTTTAAATTGATTATTTCTAAGTTTAGGTTACTAGAGACATTTTCTTGCATTTTAAGGGGTGTATTCCGTTGTCTACAATATTACATTCCCATGCGAAATATCGAACTGAGTAATATGTACATATGTATGTTCAAAAGACTATGTTCGATTTAAATATAGTAGACTTTGTCATTAAAACCGCACTTGTGTTTATTGTGTTTGTGGGGAGAACTTAATCATTTCTTGAATCATACCCTTCTTATAAAATTATTTTTTTAAATATTTAAATTTGTAATTGTGAAAAATACCAAGAACAACACACTGAAAAATAAAAAAACATAAAATATTTTAACAATTTAATAGCTTTGAATTGTGAACATTTTTCGTTTTCTATCGATTTCCGTTTCAGTCATTAATTCATTTGATTGCGAAAACTGTGTGTTTATTTGCATCTAGAATATTACATTGCCACACGAAATTCTATAAAATGAATAATAGGGAGAGGGAACAAAGATGTGAACTAAAAGTAGAAACCGTAACTATTAAATGGGCCTAAAAGTTTTTAATTATAAAAATATGATTTGTTATTTTTAATTGAAAAGTATTCGTGTTTTTTGTCACAATGGTATGATATGTATATGTATTCCTAATCCGTTTAATGACATTATTTTCCTTGCAACTGTTATTTATGTGACGTCATTAATTTATCTTGGTTTTTACTTCATACATATTTATATCTAAATTCGACAATAGAAATCGATAAAGATGACCTCAGAAATCCGGTTTATGGAAAAATGTTTGCCAAAAGTATAAGATGGTTGGAGTTGCTATTCCACATATCAACAAACAAAATCAATTTTCTTTTAGTATTGTCAATTATAAAAATAACATGTTTGAATGCCACCTGTTATCTGGGGTACTTTATCTGGTGAACGAATTCGTGTAAATCGAATTGTTGATAGGAGAGGGAAACCCCCCAGAGAACAAGAGAGTGCTTGCCCATTTAATTTTATCATTTTCAGAGAGCAATGGCTACTTTTCGAAATTCGAAAAAGCTTTTAGTCAAAGAGGGGAGAAGGAATTGCGTATGATTTCACAACAAGAAAACCGTTGAGCAGGCAAAAATTTACGCCAGTTGCTCTTCTACCATCAAATCGTTTGCTCGAAAATCATTTCGAAGCGGGTATATTTCCGGTGTTTGTTTACTTTTCGTGGAATCAAAACAAAACCCGCAAATAAGGCGACAAAATGACGCAGATGTCCGACGAACAGTTTCGCATACTCATCGAAACCATTCGATCCCTGGCGCCGATCAAAGACGAGGAGCCGCCTTCCAAGGGGAGCTTCAGCAACTGTACGGTCCGCTTCAGTGGCCAGCGGGATCACGATGCCGTGGACGAGTTCATCAACGCGGTGGAGGCGTACAAGGAGGTGGAGGGCATCAGCGACAAGGATGCGCTGAAGGGGCTGCCCCTGCTGTTCAGCAACATAGCCGTGTTCTGGTGGAAGGGTGTGCGCCGGGACGCCTAAGACCTGGCCGGAGGCCCTGCAACTGCTGCGGGACCACTTCTCGCCCACCAAACCCTCCTACCAGCTCTACATGGAGATCTTCGAGACGAAACAGGCCCACGACGAGGTGATCGACTCCTTCGTCTGCAAGCAGCGAGCCTTGCTGGCCAAGTTGCCGGAGGGACGACACGACGAGGAGACGGAGCTGGACTTCATCTACGGCCTGATGCAGCCCAAGTACCGCGAGAGCATTCCCCGGCACGAGATCAAGACCTTCCGCGAACTGCTCGACCGGGGGCGCACTGTGGAGCGCACCAAGCACTGAAGTCGGACATAAGTTAGTTAGTTTTATACTATAGGTAAATAAAGAAGGGCTGAAATCAATTGAATCTTAAAAAAGACTTTATTTTATTTACATTTGAGATAGATACACTTTAATATATTTGTGTAATTAATAAAGATTTCCTAGATTTTGTGAAAAGAGTTTCGTAAAGGGGGAATTACCCAGTGTACCAAAATTTCGCAAACGATATCGAAAAGAAAACTTTTAATACTTATGTTTTGATTATTTTAATTGAATATAGGTAATTGACAGCTGAAAAGTAAGTTCGGTACTTTTGCACAACTATACGACATGTGGGAAAATATATTTTATTATTATAAATAATTTAAATAACGTCCAATTTTTATTATTTATGTTTTTAACTCTATAAAAAGAAATAAATTTATGTTATTTTTGCTTAATAACTGTTTGTCATAGTAAGTTAAACAATGTATTTTTTAATTACAAATCAGCTGTCAGCAAGTCATTTATATTTAAATCTCCCGCCAACAAAGTTGCCATCTGGTCAGAGGAATTGTGTAGCTCTAACCGTCAGTATTTTTTTCTGGTATTTTACAGACTCGCTATCGCCTAATGGCAAAGTCTGGCCACGCTGATTTGGCATTTCACAAATCTGCTCTGAGGTGCGTTTCGATTTCAGTAATATTGTGCAAATAACGTGGAGTTGTGCGTTTTGTCGACCTACGGATGGGGGAAATGTGCCGCCGGAGGAGCTCGCGTTCCCAGCATCCAGGCGGCTCCTTTTCGAAGATGCTTCTCAGATCGAATTTCCTGCTCTTTCAGGTGGCAAGTCTCTGCTGGCGTCCTCTTGCTCGTCCTTTCGGAGGCTCTGATGTGAGACGGCGACCGTGGATCTGCGACTGGTACTACGACTGCTGAGCGCCGGGCGGAGGACACGATGACCACCAGCAGCGAGGACGTGCTGCTCCAGATGGGCGAGGTGCGGTACAAGAAGGGCGACGGCACCCTCTACGTGATGAACGAGCGGGTGGCCTGGATGGCGGAGCATCGCGACACGGTGACGGTCTCCCATCGGTATGCGGACATCAAGAGTGGGTGCACCTCCGTCACACACACGTCTCAGGGCAGGCAGTAATCGCAATCCCTTTCCCCCCGCAGCCCAGAAGATCTCGCCCGAGGGCAAGCCCAAAGTGCAGCTGCAGGTGGTGCTGCACGACGGGAACACCTCCACCTTCCACTTTGTCAATCGCCAGGGACAGCCCGCCATGCTCGCCGACCGGGACAAGGTGAAGGAGCTGCTGCAGCAGCTGCTGCCCAACTTCAAGCGCAAGGTGGACAAGGACCTGGAGGACAAGAACCGCATCCTCGTGGAGAACCCCAATCTTCTGCAGCTCTACAAGGACCTTGTCATCACCAAGGTGCTCACAAGTGACGAGTTCTGGGCCACACACGCCAAGGACCATGCCCTAAAGAAGATGGGCAAGTCCCAGGAAATCGGTCCGTATGAAGTCCATTATTTTCCTTCTATTTCTTACTTATTTTACTTGTTATTAGGTGTCTCTGGCGCCTTTTTGGCTGACATCAAGCCGCAAACGGATGGCTGCAACGGCCTCAAATACAACCTCACCTCCGACGTGATTCACTGCATTTTCAAGACCTACCCCGCCGTCAAGCGCAAGCATTTCGAGAATGTGCCCGCCAAGATGCCCGAGTCCGAGTTCTGGACCAAGTTTTTCCAGTCGCACTACTTCCATCGTGACCGCCTCACCGCCGGCACGAAGGATATATTTACGGAGTGCGGCAAGATCGATGATCAGGCCCTAAAGGCGGCCGTGCAGCAGGGTGCCGGTGATCCCCTGCTGGACCTCAAGAAGTTTGAGGATGTTCCTTTGGAGGAGGGCTTCGGCAGTGTGGCCGGCGATCGCAACGTTGTGAACAGCGGCAACATTGTGCATCAGAACATGATCAAGCGGTTTAACCAGCATTCCATCATGGTGCTCAAGACCTGCACCAATGTGACTTCAGCACCCTCGACCATGACCAATGGCACCAACAATGCCAACGGACCGGTTTCGCAATCCGCCTATACGAACGGTCTGAATGGAAAGGCCACGGTAACGGCCAGCGCTTCGAAGAGCTCCGCCGATCAGGTGGACAAGGATGAGCCGCAGAGCAAGAAGCAACGACTGATGGAGAAGATTCACTACGAGGATCTGGGTGATCCCCTCATGGAGGGGGACGACAATGCCGCCCACGGCGACAAGGCCACCAAGTCAAAGCAGTTCGAGCTGTCCAAGGTGGAGCGCTACCTCAACGGTCCTGTCCAGAACAGCATGTACGACAACCACAACGACCCCATGAGTCTGGAGGAGGTGCAGTATAAGCTGGTGCGCAACTCGGAGTCCTGGCTGAACCGCAACGTGCAACGAACTTTTATCTGCTCCAAGGCGGCGGTAAACGCCCTGGGCGAACTGAGTCCTGGCGGATCCATGATGCGCGGTTTTCAAGAGCAGTCAGCGGGACGTAAGTTTGAAGTTATGCAAAGATAAAGATAGATTTAATGAACACAAAAGGAAGCTAGCCGAAGCTTATGATACATTAAGTATTTTATAAGACGTCTGTATTGCTTTTTCCGATTTTTATAAATTTAAAACCGTAATTTCAAAATAGCGATATCGAAGAAAATGTTTGCATACATTTAACGAAGCAACGAAGCTATAATTTTGTTTCTTTAAATTTTCAATTTCCGATACTTATACGACCTATACTACTATATACTACCTACTACCTGCAATAGAAATAAGACTTTTTAAAACATTTTTTTCTGGTAGCTTTAAAACTTTAAATTTGTTTGCGAAGAAACGGACGAATAGATGGACATGGCTAGATGGCTATACTCTCTGCAAACGTATACAAACATGATTGAGCTAATACTTTTCAAAAATTACTTAAAAACTTAAAACTACTACTCGTAAATAAATAATTTCTATTTGCTTTTACTTACCCTGCAGAACTGGTGCCCAGTGACTTCCAACGCGAGCTGCGCCATTTGTATCTGTCGCTGTCCGAGCTGCTGAAGCACTTCTGGAGCTGTTTTCCGCCCACCTCCGAGGAGCTGGAGGCAAAGCTGCAGCGTATGCACGAGACCTTGCAGCGCTTCAAAATGGCCAAATTAGTGCCTTTTGAGGTGGGTTTTCATATATTATATTTATTGAATAAATCACTAATAACCTAACAATTCAGAACCGCGCCATGCACGAGCTCTCGCCGCTGCGCTCTTCGCTGACCCAGCACATGAACCAGCTGCTGCGCACCGCCAACGGAAAGTTCGCCACCTGGAAGGAGAGGAAACTGCGCAACACCAGGTAGCAAACGCCCAACGGAGGCGATCTCGAGCGTCTGCCACACACCTCAAGAACCATTATTATAGACTAGGAGTAACTATAAGCGTATGCGGAGCGCATTGGAATAAAACATTATTTGCAACTTGGTAGTCCAGCCCTGTTTCCATGTCTATCGCTGGAGAATTCGCGTACCGGTGTTGCCGGGACTGCGGTTAGTTTTGGTGCGTACTCGTGCCGGTCAATTAACAGAGCTGATAGTTTTATAAAAGTTGTAATCATGGGCGCTGGGCGCTTCAGTAGGCTGGCACTTCTTATGCGAGCCAATGCGAAGCGACTATGTTGGACCTGACCTCAAGGCCGTTGAACGATGTTCTTCGGGAAACTTTAATCAAGCGGAATGGAAGACAATAAACTGAATAATCGATCAGGCGCTTACAGTTTAAACTGCATTAAACCGATTCGGGGCGACACAGATTTCGAATTCTGGGTTTTAATTAACAGCTTCTTGGATGCGCACCTTTCTTGCCGTCTTTTGTTCGAAGCGACCGCCAGTTGGTCTCGAAACGCTCCAAGTCAAACATCGGAATTGGATTACCTTTGGATATTAGAAACTTCTGAATACCATGTACAGATCTTTGATCTTAAGCCCTTGGCTTTGCTTATGTGCCATAGTATTGAGCTTGAATTTGGTTAACTCTACGCTGCTTTTTACCACCAACTCCGAGTATGGGGTAATTTTAACACAACTGCTTGTTGGCTCTTTCCTGTATAATTTGTTTTGCTTTGCAGATATTCATGGCCATATCAGTGCCCATTGGCTTGCCACATCGCAATGTGTTTTTGTCTTACAATTATGAGTTTAATTACTACCAACCGGAGCACGTGTACAAATATCCTCCGATTTTGGTGGGTTCTATTCACACGTTCGCTTCCTAAGTCTTTTGTTTGATGTTTGTGTTTTTACTTAAAATTATCAGATGGGTCAGGACTTTGAGGAAGGCTATCTGACATATCCGACGACAGGACGTGATTCCAATGGCAGGCACTGCCAAAACTGTACGGATTGGAAAATCGGAGCAAATAGCACTGGCTCAAATAATTCTTCAACCAATGCTGCATCGCGAGAAAAACGTGCTTTAACTCTAATGAGTCGCTCTGTTTTTTATGCCATGTTAAGGGATAAATTAAGGAGGTGGGTTCTATAGTTACTAAGTTACTATTTAACTTAAGTGAGTTATAATTTATAAAATCAAATGTAGGTCTGGTTTTTCTGCTGAAGCCTGTTTGCTGCGCTTAATATGTGATACAAATGCCTCTCAACTGGGCGAAGTAAATGGCTTTTTGGGCAGCCTAGTTCACATAATATTTAGGTGAGTTTATTTATTCATAGCAACTCACTTTTTCTAAAACTACCTACTATTTCAGTCCCAGTAGCTCCAAGGATGAGCACCTGCCCCATGAGTATTACCAGGCCGAATGGGATGGACGGGTGCATCAGGATTGCTCTGCCTATACCAAAACCTGTGATGAAAACATCTTGGACCTGATTTCTGTGCCATTGGAACAGGCTCTAAGCGATATTGTAAGCCGACGAAGATGAAAATAAAGTGGACTACCTGGGGGGAACCTAAAAGTATCTTTCTGGGGGGTTTACCCATCCAATTAGCGGCCTCTCGCTTGGCAAGAGCCACGCACTTGCTGTTAGTACTTAGCTTCAATTGCAATTCAGTTGCTTTCTGAACATCGTGGAGGTCTATCGTGCTGCTTTGGCTTGAGAAAATGAATTTCCCCAGTTATTTTGTCTGCCTGGTTTTCCACTTCACTTTTTATCTGGATATAACCAACTCCTTTGTGGCTTTTACAGCTTCCAGCACCCATGGTGTAAGTTTTTTAAGTTATTACTCGTAAAAGATACTGTTGAATCATCTCAATCCTAGATCTTTGCCGCAATTGCTGTTCCGCTCGAGTTGCCCCATCGAAATGTGTTTGTCTCTTATAATTTTGAGGCCAACTACAATTTACCCACAAACTGGAAAAAATGGACAATATTTGTAAGTTTCATTTACGGCTATAAAACGCCACATTTGTTGACAATTAACACGCCTTTATGGCACAATTAACAGTTCAACCAGAATGGGAGCATTGTTTGGTTGTTTACTCATCGTTCTTATTCCAGCAAAACGGTCCCATAGAGTCGGAGGAAGTGGTGGCAGACACCGATACTGAAACGGAGGCGGAGTCATCCCGAAAATTGGTCGCTGGGTGCCATAACTGCACGGTGGAGGAAAATGAAGTGGGCGGTGGGGAACAGGAGGAATCCACTGAAGTAAACCACCATGAACGTAAAGTTCGATCCCTGCTCACTCGTTCAAATATATATCGCATATTTATAGACAAATTAAAGAGGTGAGTTAACTATAGATTTCAAATTTAGTACCAAACTACGTTTCATATTTCAGGAGTGGTTTTCAAGGCGAAACTTGTTTGCTACGCCTGATTTGTGAAACAAGTGCTGCGCAATTGGATGAATTCAATGGTGTTTTGGGCAGTTTAATGCATGTTCTATTAAGGTATTGTAGTGCTAAATTTATAAAGTTAAATCTAATATTGTTCTTTCCAAAGTCCCAGCACTTCCGAGTCAGAGGACCTGCCCCTGCGTTATTACCAAGCGGAACACGATGGTTCGAATGATCATTGTCAGTTTTATGAACCCGGCTGTGGAGAAAGTATTCTTGAGCTTATATCAGAACCATTTGAGGAGATTTTTAAACACATTGAAAGCAATAAAATTTAGAACAAACGTACATATTTCGAAATTTTGCTTGAGTAGAACCCACTGTTTGGCCTGATTCGACGTGCTGGCTTTTCAATTAGCAACTTTCGCTGCTCGAAACTAGAAATTCTTAATGTGATCATCACTTCTGGCTAGATAGAAAAGGTTTTCACCTTGCCTTCTTCCAGATTGGCATTTCAGTTGTTTGAGGGCAGTTGAGTAAAATGGATGGTTACAGAACCCTTCCAATCCTGTGGTTTTGTGCCCTCTTCCATAATTCACAGGGAAAGTTTGTTTGGAGTCCGGGAGGAGCATCTTCGGTGAGCTTAAGATTTGTCTAAAAATGTATCTCCTTTATTCATGGCCTTGCTAGCTTTTTGTGGCCTTAGCTCTGCCTTTGGATTTGCAGAGAGAAAAAGCGTTTTTGACCTACAATTTTGAGGTTTCCTACAGTTTGCCCAAAACCTGGAAAAAGAAGCCGCCAATCTTGGTAAGATTTTAAGTTGCTTTTGGGGAAATCATATTTAATTAAGTTTTGGCCTTTTTTTAGCGTTATGGCAATGGCACTGACGATGAAAGTCTGTTAGGTGATCATCATGGCCACCAACAGTTTGATGATTTTGTGTACGATGACTACTACGATGATGATCATCATCATTCTGGGCACAAGCATAAACACCATCATAATAAGAAAAAGAAGAAAACCAAGCCCAAGCCTGGAGCTGCCGACAAGCCACCAAAAAACAAGCCCAAACATAAGTACAAAAAAAAGCATAAGCCAAAGCCAAAACCAAGTCCACCGCCAGAGGAAGAGAGGAAGAGGATGAGGACTACAAGGACTTCTTCCAGGGATTTCCCCTTGATGGCATGGGCGAACCCGTGGGCAAAGGTCGTGAAAAGAGGTCCCTGCTTTCACGTTCCAAATTCTATGACATCATCAATCATCGTTTCGAAATGTAAGTGGTTTTACTGCTACTATTATTTTAACCCACTGCATTGATATATTTTTTAGGCATGGCTTAGGCTTGGGCGATCGCTGTTTATTAAGATTGATTTGCGAGGCAAATAGCTACCAATTGGCAGAACTCAATGGAGTGCTGGGCAGTTTAATTCATATAATGTTCAGTCCCAGTAGCTCTAGATACGAGGCATTACCTAATCGCTATTACATCGCCGAGTTGGATGGCCGAAATGACAACTGCCGAGGCTATCAGCCGCAATGTCAGCATAATATTCTCGACCTGATCACGCAACCCCCGACAAATAAAACTAAAATGTAATGATATAATAACTAGATTTCAATTATCGAGTATTTTGATTTACAGAACACGCTATGTATTTTTTATGAACATTTTAAGCGCTGGCCAAGGGCACTTTTTCGCATAGGACTTGGCCTCTTGGCACATCCTATTGTTCCGTTGCCACATTTTATCTGGACAGGTGAATATGAGGCGGGCATAAGCGCAAAGGCTGTAGAAGAGGGCGTGTCTGTCGCAGGCGTCACTTTGGCGACTCAATGGGGATAGCTCCTGGAATCTAGTCCTCACCACCGACGAGCATCTGGCAAAGTTGGAATCATATACATCGATGGTGGGTCCACTGGCAAATGCCCGTTCCAGCATGGGACGAATTTTCGTCTGAACCAAACGATTTCCCTGCAGGGCTGAGCTGGCATTAAAGATGCAAGCCAGGCGGCACTTTAAGAGGAAATTTACATTTTTAGCTAAGCTATATATAGATATAGTTTAACTACTCACACTTGACTGAGGTCCCGAATCATGACATTCTTTATTATAAACTCCCCAGTTCGGCATGGGTGCTGGACAGCAAACCTGTACATTCTATTGAAAACGTATGAATTTTAAATTAATGTTAATTGTTAAGTTCACTTAACTAGCCTGCACAGATTTAGGAGCTGCCTGGCACTTGGCAGCCTCAAAAGGAACTATTAATTCCAGTAAAACCAGGGCAACAAGTATACGCCCTGTCTGCATAGCTAAAGGTTTGAGGGCCGAATGAATCAAGTCAATGTTGAAAAATATGTTTGCGTGTGATCAGCAGAGAGATTACATGGATGATATCCCCTACCTAAGCATTAACCCATTGATGCCGGTGAGTATAGCTTAGTACTTTACTTCATTTGGCTGTAAAAAATATACAATTTTTTTGTAGGTCCAAATTTTTGTTTGATTTTGTACTGATGATAAGGTATTACCTTTAAAATGTCTTTTGTTATGCGGCAGTTGGTGGGTTTCTTGTGTCTGTATTTAATTGTTAGTAGTGCCAGCAGTGATGTTGTGGGCATTCACCAATGTACGGAGCTGCTCAACACCCAAAAGTTGGTCTACTGTTGTGGAAAATCTTTCCTTGATAAGTTCCTCTTTGTGGGCTCCAATTGTACACCCTATTGGGATGACTTTGGCCCGGTAAGTAACATTCCTATATATATAATTTTTAGTACTGCATAAGGAAACTTCCATAGTGCCGCTATGAGTGTCTGTATAAGCACTGGAATCTCCTTGATCAGGATCACAAGATCAAGAAGCCGGAACTCTATATGATGATCACCAGCTTGTACAGTCCCTTGAATGGCTACCATAAATACGGAACCGCTTTGAAGGCTGCTCACGAGATTTGCGAGTCTTTGGGTTCGAGGCATGCCGACTTCTTGTTGCTCTACAACAACCAGATAGCGGATCATATGGGCGTGGGCACCTCCAACTGTTTGCCCTACGCCATGCTCCATGCCCAGTGCACTACAATTTACCTGACCGCCGACTGCCCCAGCGAATATTGGCGACCGGAGCAGGAGTGCAATGATCTGAAGAGAGTGCTATCCAGTTGCACCAAGAAACTGGACGAAAGTAAAGAAGAAATCCAGGAAAAACATGAGGACATGGGAGGTAATGGGTGTGGTCACTCACTATCAAAGGGAATCCAAATGCTTTTGGCCAGCTTTCTAGCACTGATTATCTTAAGTTCTTGTATGATAACTGATAGTTTTTCAAAGATAAGAGACGATGGAGGAGTTACAATTATATCCAGGGTTACCTCTAATCATATAGGAGATTGCATTTAAGCTTATCCAATTCAGACAGTATAATTGAAATCGTCTGGCTCTGGTCGAGCCCCCAATCGGACATATCGTTGGACTTTGACCCACTTGAAATCCACCACCTGATCACGATGACTGATCATTTGGGGTCACAAGACCGCCGCCTAAAATGTTTTTGCTGTGCTCGATTAATCAGCGGATCGCCCCCGAAAATGGAGTTATAAATTAAGCGGTTAGGGGCAGACTAGGCTCAGACTGACTGAAATAATGGCCTGGAATATAGCTCTGTTGATCTGCTGTTTGGTGGCAATGGTGGCCAGTATTACAACGGATGTGGATTGTACTCGTCGTCAGGATTTCAATGTGAGTTTCATAGAAACAGGAATATTTTTGTAATGAATAGATAATAACTTATGTTATTTTTCAGACCGTAAGGGACTGTTGCGCTTATCCTACATTTAGGTTTGATCATTTCCAAAATAAATGTGGTAAATATATGCCAGTTGGTGCCCCCAGAGTTTCACCCGTAAGTTTTGTCTAAGCCAATCGTTAAATATATATAGTAACCCAGATATATGTTAAGCAGTGCTTATATGATTGCATCTTTAATGTGACCAACGTTGTGGTGGATTCAGTCATTGATCCCGATAATGCCCGGATCTTGCTGGAGAAGCTCTTTGGAAGTAATGAGGACTTTCTGGGAGCCTATTTCGATGGACTAATGAGTTGTGCGGATTCTGTCAAAGAGATGATGCAGGACAGGAGACCTCGTCCCCAAAGTAGAGGCAAACAGTGCTCTCCGTTCGCAGTTTTCTATGGGGTTTGTGCCCAGCTATACGTCTTTAACCATTGTCCAACATCCAGTTGGTCCGGAACCGAATCGTGTGAAATGGCCCGATTGCAGAATATGAACTGTCCGAGTGCGAAGTCAGCACGTGGTTCTATCAATCGAATCGTATAACTCTATGTCCGGTAATAAAAAATTAAGTGAGCATTTTATTTTCACGATGGGTGTTGATGGGCCAAACCGAAAGCCGTTAAAACATCCGGTTTTGAGTTGTATATATGAAATATGGGGACTGAACGACCGGCAGAAGTTACCCGAAATGCTTCACCCGCTGACTTTGGCTCTACTTTTTATGCCAGCTTTTCAGGCGGCAGAGAGAGTCTGCTCTGAAAGGCCAGATGTAACTGTGAGTATAGTTTTATTTATCTAACTAGCTAATAAACTAAATATATACATACTTCCTAGGCCTTGAAAAATTGTTGCAAGCTGCCCAACCTTGATTTCTCAAGTTATAATTCCAAGTGCGGTCAGTATTTGCTCAATGGGGCTCATATTGCACCAGTAAGTAAACTAAATAGAAAGTTAGGTTTATAAATAAACATAACCTGTGATTACAGTGTAGCTTTGATTGCATTTTCCAAGCGGCAAATGCTATAAACGGCACAAGTCTGGTGATGGAAAACATCGAAAAGATGATAAGACCCATTCTGGAATCTGATGAGTTTCAACAGGTCTATGTGGACGGTTTCAGGACCTGTGCTGCCCAGGAGAAGGTTATGATTAAGGCCCTGAAGCGTCGCAGGATGCCGGTCACCGGGAGATGTGCCTCCATGTCCTTGATGTACGGCCTATGTGCCCATCGGTACGTCTACCGCAATTGCCCGGAAAGTGTCTGGAGCAAAACTGCCGGGTGCAATGAGGCCAGGGAGTACAACATTCGTTGCGGCGACTTTTAACTGGCTAGTCCATTAAAATGAAACAAATCACAATAGTTCAGCTGCCTTGATCACTGTGTGATGACATTTATTTGGCTTAGTTAAAGAGTACCTCCCGCCAGGTGGGTGTTTCTTAGAATCCATAGAAATCTTGCCCAGATGAGCTGCCCAATTGGTTGATAGACTCCCTTTCTCCCAGCTGTACAAAACAGTCACCCCTATGGCTATACGTCTAATTTTGGCCAAATTGCAACAAAAACACTCTTTGGGATTCTGTTTTATGGCACCTTCAAAGTCGGTTTTTGTATCAAACCCCTGGGAAGTAATAGTCAAAGGATGGAATATCATACCTCGGTGAATTCGTCATTAAATTTCCAATCAAATGGCATTCACATTTAAAAATCTTCCCATTTTTCAAATTTTTGCAAAAAACTTTGCCAAAATTAGACGTATAGCCATAAGACTGACTGTTTTGTACAGCTGGCAACCTATTCTACCCATCCACAATCGGGTATGAAAAACTAACTTTGTTTTGATACTGAAACCGATTTTTGGAAATCGTTTTTTGAAAAATAATTTTATGGCCAATTTTCGCATTTTTGATATGGGTGGGGGTCATCATTTTTTTCAAAATTTTGAAAATCTGAAAAAATTTTAACTGAGAATGCCATTTGATAGGCAATTTAATGACGAATTCAGCGATGTATGACATTCCATCCTTTGACTGTTACTTCCTAGGGTTTTGATACAAAAACCGACTTTAAAGGTGTTTTTTTTTTGGGTTTTTGGAGACTTGTCAAAAAACAAAATCCCAAAATGTCTTTTTGTTGTAACTTGGCCAAAATTAGACATATAGCCATAAGACTGACTGTTTTGTACAGCTGACAACCTATTCTACCCATCCACAATCGGGTTAGAAAAACTAACTTTGTTTTGATACTAAAACCGATTTTTGAAATTCGCTTTTTGAAAAATTAATTTTATGGCCAATTTTCGCATTTTTGATAAGGGTGGGGGTCATCATTTTTTTCAAAATTTTGAAAATCTGAAAAAATTTTAACTGAGAATGCCATTTGATAGGCAATTTAATGACGAATTCAGCGATGTATGACATTCCATCCTTTGACTGTTACTTCCTAGGGTTTTGATACAAAAACCGACTTTAAAGGTGTTTTTTTTTTGGGTTTTTGGAGACTTGTCAAAAAACAAAATCCCAAAAAGTCTTTTTGTTGTAACTTGGCCAAAATTAGACATATAGCCATAAGACTGACTGTTTTGTACAGCTGACAACCTATTCTACCCATCCACAATCGGGTTAGAAAAACTAACTTTGTTTTGATACTAAAACCGATTTTTGAAATTCGCTTTTTGAAAAATTAATTTTATGGCCAATTTTCGCATTTTTGATAAGGGTGGGGGTCATCATTTTTTTCAAAATTTTGAAAATCTGAAAAAATTTTAACTGAGAATGCCATTTGATAGGCAATTTAATGACGAATTCAGCGATGTATGACATTCCATCCTTTGACTGTTACTTCCTAGGGTTTTGATACAAAAACCGACTTTAAAGGTGTTTTTTTTTTGGGTTTTTGGAGACTTGTCAAAAAACAAAATCCCAAAAAGTCTTTTTGTTGTAACTTGGCCAAAATTAGACATATAGCCATAAGACTGACTGTTTTGTACAGCTGACAACCTATTCTACCCATCCACAATCGGGTTAGAAAAACTAACTTTGTTTTGATACTAAAACCGATTTTTGAAATTCGCTTTTTGAAAAATTAATTTTATGGCCAATTTTCGCATTTTTGATAAGGGTGGGGGTCATCATTTTTTTCAAAATTTTGAAAATCTGAAAAAATTTTAACTGAGAATGCCATTTGATAGGCAATTTAATGACGAATTCAGCGATGTATGACATTCCATCCTTTGACTGTTACTTCCTAGGGTTTTGATACAAAAACCGACTTTAAAGGTGTTTTTTTTTTGGGTTTTTGGAGACTTGTCAAAAAACAAAATCCCAAAAAGTCTTTTTGTTGTAACTTGGCCAAAATTAGACATATAGCCATAAGACTGACTGTTTTGTACAGCTGACAACCTATTCTACCCATCCACAATCGGGTTAGAAAAACTAACTTTGTTTTGATACTAAAACCGATTTTTGAAATTCGCTTTTTGAAAAATTAATTTTATGGCCAATTTTCGCATTTTTGATAAGGGTGGGGGTCATCATTTTTTTCAAAATTTTGAAAATCTGAAAAAATTTTAACTGAGAATGCCATTTGATAGGCAATTTAATGACGAATTCAGCGATGTATGACATTCCATCCTTTGACTGTTACTTCCTAGGGTTTTGATACAAAAACCGACTTTAAAGGTGTTTTTTTTTTGGGTTTTTGGAGACTTGTCAAAAAACAAAATCCCAAAAAGTCTTTTTGTTGTAACTTGGCCAAAATTAGACATATAGCCATAAGACTGACTGTTTTGTACAGCTGACAACCTATTCTACCCATCCACAATCGGGTTAGAAAAACTAACTTTGTTTTGATACTAAAACCGATTTTTGAAATTCGCTTTTTGAAAAATTAATTTTATGGCCAATTTTCGCATTTTTGATAAGGGTGGGGGTCATCATTTTTTTCAAAATTTTGAAAATCTGAAAAAATTTTAACTGAGAATGCCATTTGATAGGCAATTTAATGACGAATTCAGCGATGTATGACATTCCATCCTTTGACTGTTACTTCCTAGGGTTTTGATACAAAAACCGACTTTAAAGGTGTTTTTTTTTTTGGGTTTTTGGAGACTTGTCAAAAAACAAAATCCCAAAAAGTCTTTTTGTTGTAACTTGGCCAAAATTAGACATATAGCCATAAGACTGACTGTTTTGTACAGCTGACAACCTATTCTACCCATCCACAATCGGGTTAGAAAAACTAACTTTGTTTTGATACTAAAACCGATTTTTGAAATTCGCTTTTTGAAAAATTAATTTTATGGCCAATTTTCGCATTTTTGATAAGACATATAGCCATAAGACTGACTGTTTTGTACAGCTGACAACCTATTCTACCCATCCACAATCGGGTTAGAAAAACTAACTTTGTTTGATACTAAAACCGATTTTTGAAATTCGCTTTTTGAAAAATTAATTTTATGGCCAATTTTCGCATTTTTGATAAGGGTGGGGGTCATCAGTTTTTTCAAAATTTTGAAAATCTGAAAAAATTTTAACTGAGAATGCCATTTGATAGGCAATTTAATGACGAATTCAGCGATGTATGACATTCCATCCTTTGACTGTTACTTCCTAGGGTTTTGATACAAAAACCGACTTTAAAGGTGTTTTTTTTTTGGGTTTTTGGAGACTTGTCAAAAAACAAAATCCCAAAAAGTCTTTTTGTTGTAACTTGGCCAAAATTAGACATATAGCCATAAGACTGACTGTTTTGTACAGCTGACAACCTATTCTACCCATCCACAATCGGGTTAGAAAAACTAACTTTGTTTTGATACTAAAACCGATTTTTGAAATTCGCTTTTTGAAAAATTAATTTTATGGCCAATTTTCGCATTTTTGATAAGGGTGGGGGTCATCATTTTTTTCAAAATTTTGAAAATCTGAAAAAATTTTAACTGAGAATGCCATTTGATAGGCAATTTAATGACGAATTCAGCGATGTATGACATTCCATCCTTTGACTGTTACTTCCTAGGGTTTTGATACAAAAACCGACTTTAAAGGTGTTTTTTTTTTGGGTTTTTGGAGACTTGTCAAAAAACAAAATCCCAAAAAGTCTTTTTGTTGTAACTTGGCCAAAATTAGACATATAGCCATAAGACTGACTGTTTTGTACAGCTGACAACCTATTCTACCCATCCACAATCGGGTTAGAAAAACTAACTTTGTTTTGATACTAAAACCGATTTTTGAAATTCGCTTTTTGAAAAATTAATTTTATGGCCAATTTTCGCATTTTTGATAAGGGTGGGGGTCATCATTTTTTTCAAAATTTTGAAAATCTGAAAAAATTTTAACTGAGAATGCCATTTGATAGGCAATTTAATGACGAATTCAGCGATGTATGACATTCCATCCTTTGACTGTTACTTCCTAGGGTTTTGATACAAAAACCGACTTTAAAGGTGTTTTTTTTTTGGGTTTTTGGAGACTTGTCAAAAAACAAAATCCCAAAATGTCTTTTCGTTGTAACTTGGCCAAAATTAGACATATAGCCATAAGACTGACTGTTTTGTACAGCTGACAACCTATTCTACCCATCCACAATCGGGTTAGAAAAACTAACTTTGTTTTGATACTAAAACCGATTTTTGAAATTCGCTTTTTGAAAAATTAATTTTATGGCCAATTTTCGCATTTTTGATAAGGGTGGGGGTCATCATTTTTTTCAAAATTTTGAAAATCTGAAAAAATTTTAACTGAGAATGCCATTTGATAGGCAATTTAATGACGAATTCAGCGATGTATGACATTCCATCCTTTGACTGTTACTTCCTAGGGTTTTGATACAAAAACCGACTTTAAAGGTGTTTTTTTTTTGGGTTTTTGGAGACTTGTCAAAAAACAAAATCCCAAAAAGTCTTTTTGTTGTAACTTGGCCAAAATTAGACATATAGCCATAAGACTGACTGTTTTGTACAGCTGACAACCTATTCTACCCATCCACAATCGGGTTAGAAAAACTAACTTTGTTTTGATACTAAAACCGATTTTTGAAATTCGCTTTTTGAAAAATTAATTTTATGGCCAATTTTCGCATTTTTGATAAGGGTGGGGGTCATCATTTTTTTCAAAATTTTGAAAATCTGAAAAAATTTTAACTGAGAATGCCATTTGATAGGCAATTTAATGACGAATTCAGCGATGTATGACATTCCATCCTTTGACTGTTACTTCCTAGGGTTTTGATACAAAAACCGACTTTAAAGGTGTTTTTTTTTTGGGTTTTTGGAGACTTGTCAAAAAACAAAATCCCAAAAAGTCTTTTTGTTGTAACTTGGCCAAAATTAGACATATAGCCATAAGACTGACTGTTTTGTACAGCTGACAACCTATTCTACCCATCCACAATCGGGTTAGAAAAACTAACTTTGTTTTGATACTAAAACCGATTTTTGAAATTCGCTTTTTGAAAAATTAATTTTATGGCCAATTTTCGCATTTTTGATAAGGGTGGGGGTCATCATTTTTTTCAAAATTTTGAAAATCTGAAAAAATTTTAACTGAGAATGCCATTTGATAGGCAATTTAATGACGAATTCAGCGATGTATGACATTCCATCCTTTGACTGTTACTTCCTAGGGTTTTGATACAAAAACCGACTTTAAAGGTGTTTTTTTTTTGGGTTTTTGGAGACTTGTCAAAAAACAAAATCCCAAAATGTCTTTTCGTTGTAACTTGGCCAAAATTAGACATATAGCCATAAGACTGACTGTTTTGTACAGCTGACAACCTATTCTACCCATCCACAATCGGGTTAGAAAAACTAACTTTGTTTTGATACTAAAACCGATTTTTGAAATTCGCTTTTTGAAAAATTAATTTTATGGCCAATTTTCGCATTTTTGATAAGGGTGGGGGTCATCATTTTTTTCAAAATTTTGAAAATCTGAAAAAATTTTAACTGAGAATGCCATTTGATAGGCAATTTAATGACGAATTCAGCGATGTATGACATTCCATCCTTTGACTGTTACTTCCTAGGGTTTTGATACAAAAACCGACTTTAAAGGTGTTTTTTTTTTGGGTTTTTGGAGACTTGTCAAAAAACAAAATCCCAAAAAGTCTTTTTGTTGTAACTTGGCCAAAATTAGACATATAGCCATAAGACTGACTGTTTTGTACAGCTGACAACCTATTCTACCCATCCACAATCGGGTTAGAAAAACTAACTTTGTTTTGATACTAAAACCGATTTTTGAAATTCGCTTTTTGAAAAATTAATTTTATGGCCAATTTTCGCATTTTTGATAAGGGTGGGGGTCATCATTTTTTTCAAAATTTTGAAAATCTGAAAAAATTTTAACTGAGAATGCCATTTGATAGGCAATTTAATGACGAATTCAGCGATGTATGACATTCCATCCTTTGACTGTTACTTCCTAGGGTTTTGATACAAAAACCGACTTTAAAGGTGTTTTTTTTTTGGGTTTTTGGAGACTTGTCAAAAAACAAAATCCCAAAAAGTCTTTTTGTTGTAACTTGGCCAAAATTAGACATATAGCCATAAGACTGACTGTTTTGTACAGCTGACAACCTATTCTACCCATCCACAATCGGGTTAGAAAAACTAACTTTGTTTTGATACTAAAACCGATTTTTGAAATTCGCTTTTTGAAAAATTAATTTTATGGCCAATTTTCGCATTTTTGATAAGGGTGGGGGTCATCATTTTTTTCAAAATTTTGAAAATCTGAAAAAATTTTAACTGAGAATGCCATTTGATAGGCAATTTAATGACGAATTCAGCGATGTATGACATTCCATCCTTTGACTGTTACTTCCTAGGGTTTTGATACAAAAACCGACTTTAAAGGTGTTTTTTTTTGGGTTTTTGGAGACTTGTCAAAAAACAAAATCCCAAAATGTCTTTTTGTTGTAACTTGGCCAAAATTAGACATATAGCCATAAGACTGACTGTTTTGTACAGCTGACAACCTATTCTACCCATCCACAATCGGGTTAGAAAACTAACTTTGTTTTGATACTAAAACCGATTTTTGAAATTCGCTTTTTGAAAAATTAATTTTATGGCCAATTTTCGCATTTTTGATAAGGGTGGGGGTCATCATTTTTTTCAAAATTTTGAAAATCTGAAAAAATTTTAACTGAGAATGCCATTTGATAGGCAATTTAATGACGAATTCAGCGATGTATGACATTCCATCCTTTGACTGTTACTTCCTAGGGTTTTGATACAAAAACCGACTTTAAAGGTGTTTTTTTTTTGGGTTTTTGGAGACTTGTCAAAAAACAAAATCCCAAAATGTCTTTTCGTTGTAACTTGGCCAAAATTAGACATATAGCCATAAGACTGACTGTTTTGTACAGCTGACAACCTATTCTACCCATCCACAATCGGGTTAGAAAAACTAACTTTGTTTTGATACTAAAACCGATTTTTGAAATTCGCTTTTTGAAAAATTAATTTTATGGCCAATTTTCGCATTTTTGATAAGGGTGGGGGTCATCATTTTTTTCAAAATTTTGAAAATCTGAAAAAATTTTAACTGAGAATGCCATTTGATAGGCAATTTAATGACGAATTCAGCGATGTATGACATTCCATCCTTTGACTGTTACTTCCTAGGGTTTTGATACAAAAACCGACTTTAAAGGTGTTTTTTTTTGGGTTTTTGGAGACTTGTCAAAAAACAAAATCCCAAAAAGTCTTTTTGTTGTAACTTGGCCAAAATTAGACATATAGCCATAAGACTGACTGTTTTGTACAGCTGACAACCTATTCTACCCATCCACAATCGGGTTAGAAAAACTAACTTTGTTTTGATACTAAAACCGATTTTTGAAATTCGCTTTTTGAAAAATTAATTTTATGGCCAATTTTCGCATTTTTGATAAGGGTGGGGGTCATCATTTTTTTCAAAATTTTGAAAATCTGAAAAAATTTTAACTGAGAATGCATTTGATAGGCAATTTAATGACGAATTCAGCGATGTATGACATTCCATCCTTTGACTGTTACTTCCTAGGGTTTTGATACAAAAACCGACTTTAAAGGTGTTTTTTTTTGGGTTTTTGGAGACTTGTCAAAAAACAAAATCCCAAAAAGTCTTTTTGTTGTAACTTGGCCAAAATTAGACATATAGCCATAAGACTGACTGTTTTGTACAGCTGACAACCTATTCTACCCATCCACAATCGGGTTAGAAAAACTAACTTTGTTTTGATACTAAAACCGATTTTTGAAATTCGCTTTTTGAAAAATTAATTTTATGGCCAATTTTCGCATTTTTGATAAGGGTGGGGGTCATCATTTTTTTCAAAATTTTGAAAATCTGAAAAAATTTTAACTGAGAATGCCATTTGATAGGCAATTTAATGACGAATTCAGCGATGTATGACATTCCATCCTTTGACTGTTACTTCCTAGGGTTTTGATACAAAAACCGACTTTAAAGGTGTTTTTTTTTTGGGTTTTTGGAGACTTGTCAAAAAACAAAATCCCAAAAAGTCTTTTTGTTGTAACTTGGCCAAAATTAGACATATAGCCATAAGACTGACTGTTTTGTACAGCTGACAACCTATTCTACCCATCCACAATCGGGTTAGAAAAACTAACTTTGTTTTGATACTAAAACCGATTTTTGAAATTCGCTTTTTGAAAAATTAATTTTATGGCCAATTTTCGCATTTTTGATAAGGGTGGGGGTCATCATTTTTTTCAAAATTTTGAAAATCTGAAAAAATTTTAACTGAGAATGCCATTTGATAGGCAATTTAATGACGAATTCAGCGATGTATGACATTCCATCCTTTGACTGTTACTTCCTAGGGTTTTGATACAAAAACCGACTTTAAAGGTGTTTTTTTTTGGGTTTTTGGAGACTTGTCAAAAAACAAAATCCCAAAAGTCTTTTTGTTGTAACTTGGCCAAAATTAGACATATAGCCATAAGACTGACTGTTTTGTACAGCTGACAACCTATTCTACCCATCCACAATCGGGTTAGAAAAACTAACTTTGTTTTGATACTAAAACCGATTTTTGAAATTCGCTTTTTGAAAAATTAATTTTATGGCCAATTTTCGCATTTTTGATAAGGGTGGGGGTCATCATTTTTTTCAAAATTTTGAAAATCTGAAAAAATTTTAACTGAGAATGCCATTTGATAGGCAATTTAATGACGAATTCAGCGATGTATGACATTCCATCCTTTGACTGTTACTTCCTAGGGTTTTGATACAAAAACCGACTTTAAAGGTGTTTTTTTTTTGGGTTTTTGGAGACTTGTCAAAAAACAAAATCCCAAAATGTCTTTTTGTTGTAACTTGGCCAAAATTAGACATATAGCCATAAGACTGACTGTTTTGTACAGCTGACAACCTATTCTACCCATCCACAATCGGGTTAGAAAAACTAACTTTGTTTTGATACTAAAACCGATTTTTGGAAATTCGCTTTTTGAAAAATTAATTTTATGGCCAATTTTCGCATTTTTGATAAGGGTGGGGGTCATCATTTTTTTCAAAATTTTGAAAATCTGAAAAAATTTTAACTGAGAATGCCATTTGATAGGCAATTTAATGACGAATTCAGCGATGTATGACATTCCATCCTTTGACTGTTACTTCCTAGGGTTTTGATACAAAAACCGACTTTAAAGGTGTTTTTTTTTGGGTTTTTGGAGACTTGTCAAAAACAAAATCCCAAAAGTCTTTTGTTGTAACTTGGCCAAAATTAGACATATAGCCATAAGACTGACTGTTTTGTACAGCTGACAACCTATTCTACCCATCCACAATCGGGTTAGAAAAACTAACTTTGTTTTGATACTAAAACCGATTTTTGGAAATCGTTTTTTGAAAAATTAATTTTATGGCCAATTTTCGCATTTTTGATAAGGGTGGGGGTCATCATTTTTTCAAAATTTTGAAAATCTGAAAAAATTTTAACTGAGAATGCCATTTGATAGGCAATTTAATGACGAATTCAGCGATGTATGACATTCCATCCTTTGACTGTTACTTCCTAGGGTTTTGATACAAAAACCGACTTTAAAGGTGTTTTTTTTTGGGTTTTTGGAGACTTGTCAAAAAACAAAATCCCAAAAGTCTTTTGTTGTAACTTGGCCAAAATTAGACATATAGCCATAAGACTGACTGTTTTGTACAGCTGACAACCTATTCTACCCATCCATAATCGGGTTAGAAAAACTAACTTTGTTTTGATACTAAAACCGATTTTTGGAAATTCGCTTTTTTGAAAAATTAATTTTATGGCCAATTTTCGCATTTTGATAAGGGTGGGGGTCATCATTTTTTTCAAAATTTTGAAAATCTGAAAAAATTTTAACTGAGAATGCCATTTGATAGGCAATTTAATGACGAATTCAGCGATGTATGACATTCCATCCTTTGACTGTTACTTCCTAGGGTTTTGATACAAAAACCGACTTTAAAGGTGTTTTTTTTTGGGTTTTTGGAGACTTGTCAAAAAACAAAATCCCAAAATGTCTTTTGTTGTAACTTGGCCAAAATTAGACATATAGCCATAAGACTGACTGTTTTGTACAGCTGACAACCTATTCTACCCATCCACAATCGGGTTAGAAAAACTAACTTTGTTTTGATACTAAAACCGATTTTTGGAAATCGCTTTTTTGAAAAATTAATTTTATGGCCAATTTTCGCATTTTTGATAAGGGTGGGGGTCATCATTTTTTTCAAAATTTTGAAAATCTGAAAAAATTTTAACTGAGAATGCCATTTGATAGGCAATTTAATGACGAATTCAGCGATGTATGACATTCCATCCTTTGACTGTTACTTCCTAGGGTTTTGATACAAAACCGACTTTAAAGGTGTTTTTTTTTTGGGTTTTTGGAGACTTGTCAAAAAACAAATCCCAAAAGTCTTTTTGTTGTAACTTGGCCAAAATTAGACATATAGCCATAAGACTGACTGTTTTGTACAGCTGACAACCTATTCTACCCATCCACAATCGGGTTAGAAAAACTAACTTTGTTTTGATACTAAAACCGATTTTTGAAATTCGCTTTTGAAAAATTAATTTTATGGCCAATTTTCGCATTTTTGATAAGGGTGGGGGTCATCATTTTTTCAAAATTTTGAAATCTGAAAAATTTTAACTGAGAATGCCATTTGATAGGCAATTTAATGACGAATTCAGCGATGTATGACATTCCATCCTTTGACTGTTACTTCCTAGGGTTTTGATACAAAAACCGACTTTAAAGGTGTTTTTTTTTGGGTTTTTGGAGACTTGTCAAAAAACAAAATCCCAAAAAGTCTTTTTGTTGTAACTTGGCCAAAATTAGACATATAGCCATAAGACTGACTGTTTTGTACAGCTGACAACCTATTCTACCCATCCACAATCGGGTTAGAAAAACTAACTTTGTTTTGATACTAAAACCGATTTTTGAAATTCGCTTTTTGAAAAATTAATTTTATGGCCAATTTTCGCATTTTTGATAAGGGTGGGGGTCATCATTTTTTTCAAAATTTTGAAAATCTGAAAAAATTTTAACTGAGAATGCCATTTGATAGGCAATTTAATGACGAATTCAGCGATGTATGACATTCCATCCTTTGACTGTTACTTCCTAGGGTTTTGATACAAAAACCGACTTTAAAGGTGTTTTTTTTTTGGGTTTTTGGAGACTTGTCAAAAAACAAAATCCCAAAAGTCTTTTTGTTGTAACTTGGCCAAAATTAGACAGATAGCCATAAGACTGACTGTTTTGTACAGCTGACAACCTATTCTACCCATCCATAATCGGGTTAGAAAAACTAACTTTGTTTTGATACTAAAACCGATTTTTGGAAATCGTTTTTTGAAAAATTAATTTTATGGCCAATTTTCGCATTTTTGATAAGGGTGGGGGTCATCATTTTTTCAAAATTTTGAAAATCTGAAAAAATTTAACTGAGAATGCCATTTGATAGGCAATTTAATGACGAATTCAGCGATGTATGACATTCCATCCTTTGACTGTTACTTCCTAGGGTTTTGATACAAAAACCGACTTTAAAGGTGTTTTTTTTTGGGTTTTTGGAGACTTGTCAAAAACAAAATCCCAAAATGTCTTTTGTTGTAACTTGGCCAAAATTAGACGATATAGCCATAAGACTGACTGTTTTGTACAGCTGACAACCTATTCTACCCATCCACAATCGGGTTAGAAAAACTAACTTTGTTTTGATACTAAAACCGATTTTTGGAAATTCGCTTTTTGAAAAATTAATTTTATGGCCAATTTTCGCATTTTTGATAAGGGTGGGGGTCATCATTTTTTTCAAAATTTTGAAAATCTGAAAAAATTTTAACTGAGAATGCCATTTGATAGGCAATTTAATGACGAATTCAGCGATGTATGACATTCCATCCTTTGACTGTTACTTCCTAGGGTTTGATACAAAAACCGACTTTAAAGGTGTTTTTTTTTGGGTTTTTGGAGACTTGTCAAAAAACAAAATCCCAAAATGTCTTTTGTTGTAACTTGGCCAAAATTAGACATATAGCCATAAGACTGACTGTTTTGTACAGCTGGACAACCTATTCTTACCCATCCATAATCGGGTTAGAAAAACTAACTTTGTTTTGATACTAAACCGATTTTTGGAAATTCGCTTTTTGAAAATTAATTTTATGGCCAATTTTCGCATTTTTGATAAGGGTGGGGTCATCATTTTTTTCAAAATTTGAAAATCTGAAAAAATTTTAACTGAGAATGCCATTTGATAGGCAATTTAATGACGAATTCAGCGATGTATGACATTCCATCCTTTGACTGTTACTTCCTAGGGTTTTGATACAAAAACCGACTTTTAAGGTGTTTTTTTTTGGGTTTTGGAGACTTGTCAAAAAACAAAATCCCAAAAAGTCTTTTGTTGTAACTTGGCCAAATTAGACATATAGCCATAAGACTGACTGTTTGTACAGCTGACAACCTATTCTACCCATCCAACTCGGGTTAGAAAAAACTAACTTTGTTTTGATACTAAAACCGATTTTTGGAAATTCGCTTTTTGAAAAATTAATTTTATGGCCAATTTTCGCATTTTTGTATAAGGGTGGGGGTCATCATTTTTTTCAAAATTTTGAAAAATCTGAAAAAATTGTAACTGAGAATGCCATTTGATAGGCAATTTAATGACGATTTCAGCGATGTATGACATTCCATCCTTTGACTGTTACTTCCTAGGGTTTTGATACAAAAACCGACTTTAAAGGTGTTTTTTTTGGGTTTTGGAGACTTGTCAAAAAACAAAATCCCAAAAAGTCTTTTGTTGTAACTTGGCCAAAATTAGACGTATAGCCATAAGACTGACTGTTTTGTACAGCTGACAACCTATTCTACCCATCCAATCGGGTTAGAAAAACTAACTTTGTTTTGATACTAAAACCGATTTTTGAAATCGCTTTTTTGAAAAATTAATTTTATGGCCAATTTTCGCATTTTTGATAAGGGTGGGGGTCATCATTTTTTTCAAAATTTTGAAAATCTGAAAAATTTAACTGAGAATGCCATTTGATAGGCAATTTAATGACGAATTCAGCGATGTATGACATTCCATCCTTTGACTGTACTTCCTAGGGTTTGATACAAAACCGACTTTAAA
Organism: Drosophila gunungcola; assembly: GCF_025200985.1. Lineage (NCBI taxonomy): Eukaryota > Metazoa > Arthropoda > Insecta > Diptera > Drosophilidae > Drosophila > Drosophila gunungcola. Next base: position 2,133,472 of record NW_026453171.1, read on the forward strand.
GGTGTTTTTTTTGGGTTTTTGGAGACTTGTCAAAAACAAAACTCCAAAAGTCTTTTTGTTGTAACTTGGCCAAAATTAGACGTATAGCCATAAGACTGACTGTTTTGTACAGCTGGCAACCTATTCTACCCATCCATAATCGGGTTAGAAAAACTAACTTTGTTTTGATACTAAAACCGATTTTTGGAAATCGTTTTTTGAAAAATTAATTTTATGGCCAATTTTTCGCATTTTTGATAAGGGTGGGGGTCATCATTTTTTTCAAAATTTTGAAAATCTGAAAAAATTTTAACTGAGAATGCCATTTGATAGGCAATTTAATGACAAATTCAGTGATGTATGACATTCATCCATTTGACTGTTACTTCCTAGGGTTTTGATACAAAAACGACTTTTAAAGGTGTTTTTTTTTGGGTTTTTGGAGACTTGTCAAAAACAAAATCCCAAAAGTCTTTTTGTTGTAACTTGGCCAAAATTAGACGCTATAGCCATAGACTGACTGTTTTGTACAGCTGGCAACCTATTCTCCCATCCATAATCGGGTTAGAAAAACTAACTTTGTTTGATACTAAAACCGATTTTTGGAAATCGTTTTTTGAAAAATTATTTTATGGCCAATTTTCGCATTTTTGATAAGGGTGGGGGTCATCATTTTTTTCAAATTTTGAAAATCTGAAAAAATTTTAACTGCGAATGCCATTTGATAGGCAAATTAATGACGAATTCAGCGATGTATGACATTCCATCCTTTGACTGTTACTTCCTAGGGTTTTGATACAAAAACCGACTTTAAAGGTGTTTTTTTTTGGGTTTTTGGAGACTTGTCAAAAAACAAATCCCAAAATGTCTTTTCGTTGTAACTTGGCCAAAATTAGACATATAGCCATAAGACTGACTGTTTTGTACAGCTGGCAACCTATTCTACCCATCCATAATCGGGTTAGAAAAACTAACTTTGTTTTGATACTAAAACCGATTTTTGGAAATCGTTTTTGAAAAATTAATTTTATGGCCAATTTTCGCATTTTTGATAAGGGTGGGGGTCATCATTTTTTTCAAAAATTTGAAAATCTGAAAACATTTTAACTGCGAATGCCAATTTGATAGGCAATTTAATGACAAATTCAGTGATGTATAACATTCACCATTTGACGTAATCCTTCGCAGGTTTTGATAGAAAAACTGATTTTTAACGTGTTTTTTTAAGGTTTGTGAAGACCTTGTCAAAAACAACAAAATCCCAAAAGAGTATTTTTGTTGTAACTTGGCAACTTAGACGTATAGCCATAAGACTGACTGTTTTGTACAGCTGGCAACCTATTCTACCATCCAAAATCGGGTTAGAAAAAACTAACTTTGTTTTGATACTAAAACCGATTTTTGGAAATTGTTTTTTTTGAAAAAATTAATTTTATGGCCAATTTTCGCATTTTTGATAAGGGTGGGTCATCATTTTATTCAAAAATTTGAAAATCTGAAAAAATTTTAATTGCGAATGCCATTTGATAGGCAATTTAAGGACAGGAATTCAGTGATGTCTAACATCCATCCTTTGACTGTTACTTCCTAGGGTTTTGATACAAAAACCGACTTTAAAGGTGTTTTTTTTTGGGTTTTTGGAGACTTGTCAAAAACAAAATCCCAAAATGTCTTTTTCGTTGTAACTTGGCCAAAATTAGACATATAGCCATAAGACTGACTGTTTTGTACAGCTGACAACCTATTCTACCCATCCACAATCGGGTTAGAAAACTAACTTTGTTTTGATACTAAAACCGATTTTTGAAATTCGCTTTTTTGAAAAATTAATTTTATGGCCAATTTTCGCATTTTTGATAAGGGTGGGGGTCATCATTTTTTTCAAAATTTTTGAAAATCTGAAAAAATTTTAACTGAGAATGCCATTTGATAGGCAATTTAATGACGAATTCAG